>NC_067399.1:383157516-383845016 GCF_016432865.1 Antechinus flavipes
CTTTTTCTTTCCTTCTTTCTTTCTTCCTTTCTCTCCTTTCTTTTTTCTTTTTCTTTCTCCCTCCTTCCCTCCCTCTCTCCTTCCCTCCCTCTCTCCTTCCCTCCTTTCTTTCTTCTTTCTTCTCTCTCTCTCTTTTTCTTTCTTTCTTTCTTTCTTTTTTTTTTTAAAGCAGGAGAGGGTTGAAGAATTGCTTCTCCCATGGATACCAGAGAGGGGAATTTTAAGTAGGCAAATGTAATCACCCAAGTTGGAATTCAGCCAGGACACTGCCAGGGTAATTACTCCTCCTCTTGTGCTAAATACCAAGGGAGCTTAAATGACCAAAGTGGCAGAGACCTCAGGTTTTGTACCCTATTCAAATGCTGCAGATCCCAGAGGCAGGGAGTCCATGAAGCACCAAGAATCCTCTAAGCATCCACCCTTGCAAGTAAGTTCCTGTCTTCAATTCCTGGCCTACTCCTTTCTGAAATCCAGAAACTGTCATAGAGAGAGTGTAACTACAAGATTTATTCATACAGATTTAAATATATACATGTTTATATAAAGACAGACACAGAGATAGAGAGAAAGACAGAGAAAAATGAGAAAATGAAAAGAGAAAAATAAAAAGAGATGTAATTTAGATACTCCTAAATTATGCCTAGAAATATGTAGTTTTAGCCACCGTTGAATTTGAAGATAGGAGTTATTTTAGACTTTATTCCTCACATCAAGTTTCTGATCACTATTTCCTCCTCCTGCTTTTGTCATTTATTTTTGCTCTCCTCCCTGTTGGGCCGATTTCCCCATTGAGTCACCAAACTTCTCTTGCCAGTTACCCTTGGTCAATCACTAGGATATTTGTGCTAAGAATGTGTAATAATATACTTCCTGGGGAGGGATATGAGTGGGTTGGGGAGACAGCTTCATTATCTATACCATTTTGGGCTCAGTATCCATGGCTTGGGGGAGGATCCTAGGATCAGAGGGCTCTGAGCTAGAAGGCACTTTGGAAATCATCTAGTCCCTTACAGATGTAGCATTCATTTGGCATATCACCTAATGCTTTTAGGTGTGCAGTCTGAATTCACAAATGGATTATAAGCTCCTCAAAAGTGGGCAGAGTTGTATTTCATATTTTTGTTTAAATCCTAATGCCCAGCAAAGGAACTCAATAAATGAGAACTACCACCGATGAGGATTAAAATATCACTTCATTCTCCAAGTGGCGATAAGCTCACTCCATTTCTGATTTCTTTTAAGGGTCCCTCACTATCTGTTTCTATATCAGCATGGACAATGAACTGCCAATATTTAGTTGCTCATTTTGATTGCTGACTCACTTCAAGTTTCCTAACTCTAGTCCTCTCAAAAGAGCACAGAGAAGAAGGAAGAAGCATCAACTCAGACCCAACAAATAATCCTGATTATATTTTAATAGGATTATTTATCTCACAAAACCCAAATAGAAGAGATGATCTTTTCCCTTTCCAAAACTTATCAGGGATGGGAACTTGATTGCCTATGAAATATTCTCTTTGAATTTACTACAACAAGGATTATTGTTAAGATGGACTAAGTTTCTAACCTTCCTTTCTTTAAAGCAAACATTTTTTTTTAAACTTTCGATAATTTTTTCAATATCTTTGGCTTCCTTTATAATCCTATGTATTTTATTTTTTAAAATTTTTTAAAATAACTTTTTATTGATAGAACCCATGCCAGGGTAATTAATCCTATGTATTTTATACTTATACATTTAAAAATATTATCTTAAGGTGTCCAAAGAGTTCATCAGATTGCCTAACTAAAAATCCATACTTTTTTCCTTGCCTTTTCAACAAGTTGTCAATTTATTACATGTGTGAAATAATGTAACTGACATTTGTTTGTTAAAAATGTTCTAACTTATAAATCCAAGTGAATGTTTTCCCCTTCAAAGTGGTCACTTTGAAAGGCTACATACCTATTTCAACGATGTGGTAACTGCTATGGCATTTTTGGAACTGCTTTCAGAATCAGTGGGCAAGTCAAAAAATGTATGTCTTGGGTTCAGAAAGAAATGCTTTTGGTTACCCCCAAAAGACAAGACATACAACTATCAAATATATTCCTGAGGATGTGGTGCAGGCTGTGACACCTGGATGATATCACACAGCTTTATAATAACACCTTATATGTACTGGTCTAATAAAACTACATAATACCTTCCTTCTGACCCTGTTACTACACTCCCATCCCTAAAAGAAAACAACCTCCTTCAGGATAGAGATTATTTATTTGATTGGGGGGGAGGGAGGGTTGGTTTGCTTGTTTTCCAGTTTTAGCTTGGTTTTATTTTTTGTATATTAAGCACCTAGTGTGGGGTCTTATATATAATAATAATAGTATTTATATAACTCTTTAAGATTTGCAAAATGATTTACAATATCCTTATTTTATTCTTATGTTTTTTCAAATATACTCATTTTAACCTTTACCCTGATAGGTAGATATTATTATCCCCATTTTATAGACAAGGAAAATGAAGCAGATGGAGATTATATATTACATAGGATCGCACAGCTGGCAAGAGAGAAGTAAGATTTAAACAGCAATCTTCTTGAATTCAGTGCTCTAACCATTGTACCATTCAACTGCTTCCTGGTGTGTGGGTGTTGACCATTTGATGACCAAATATTTCTTCCTGTATTTTTTCCATATGTCATTTAATTCTCCTTCTAAAAGCTATATACCTGATTTATCCTACTTCATCTAGCAATTATCACAGTGCCAAATATAGAGAGATATGATACATGACATGTAAAGGAGGAAAACCAGATATATGAAAGTTTTGGATAATACCTTCATTTGGTATTTTACCTCCTGGTATAGAGTTTAGTATGCTAACTGGGAAAGAACTATAGATTCAGGGTCATGATCTTAAGTTACACATTTACTATTTGGTAACTGTAGGATCTTAGTTAGGCAAGCCACTTTTCCTTACTCTGGGTGTCAGTTTCCTTATATATAAAATGAAAAAATTATATTACTGATCGCTAAGATTTATAATAGCTCTAAATCATCTCTTTTAGATGTAGAGTAGAACCGTAGGAATATTTATCCTGATGATTTCCATTGGAAGCAATGGCTGTTTTCCCCTTTACACTGGGAGATTATATTTGCTGTCCAGGAAATCTTTTATCCAATGGTTGAATTTACATCAAGGCATTTTGAGAACTGAAAAGAACCTTAGAAAACATCCAGGCCCAAGGTTCTTAACCTTCTTTTGTGTCATGAAATTTCTGGCAATTTATAGATCCCTTCTGAGAATGTTTTTATTTTTTAATAGTATTTTATTTTTTCACAATACATGCAAAGAAAGTTTTCAATATTCACCTTTCCATAACATTGTATTTCCAATTTTTCTCCCTCCCTCCCCAACTCAGTAAGCAATCCAATATAGGTTAAATATGTACAAAAATAATGTTTAAAATGTATGAAATAAAAATACAGGCTTACAAAATAAAACCAATATATTGAAATAAAGATATAATTTTTCCCATTCAAGTACACAGACCCTCTGAAATCTATCCTTGGATCTCCTGGGGATCTATAGACCACAGGTTAAGAACCGCTAATTTTGCCCAACTTTTTTGTTTTAAAATTGAGGAAACCGTGATCCATAAAGGAGAAGTGATTTGCCAAACATTCTAGATATAATAAGTAACAGAACTGGATCCAATCCTGCATTGTTTCCATTTCATTGTATTGGAAAAGAAACTAGAGGTTTTTAAAGGAGATTTGTCCAAAGATCTGAATATAGACTTCAAGAAAAAACTATTCCTCAGCATTTAGAATTTGATTCCTACTGTAGTTGTGTAAAATGCAACTTAGGACTAGGCTTGGGTAAGAGACTTGGGAGACCAAAGCAGGAGTAGGCTGAGAAGGAAAAAAATAGTCTTTTCCCCCATGCATTCCAAGTAGTTGGGAGGGAATAACTCCAGAAGGACATTCATTGTCTGAGTTGGCCTGTGAAGCCTCCGGGGTCTGGGAGGCAACATGTACTTGTTTTCATCCTGGGGGGATGGGGAGGAGGGAAAGAATCTTGCAGTGGGAGGAGCATGAGGAAGGAATAGCAATAGCCTGTCACCCTGGAAACTTGGCCAAGTGGGATGGAATCATGAGATCTGCTGGACCGATTGTGAGTATTATCACAGCCAGGATTCAGGGTAGGCAATGCAAGCAGTAACTCAGGCAGAGCATGCTGGAGTCCCCAGTGAGAGATACTTGTTAGTATAACTTTTTACAAATGAATATTAGATAGCCTGCTTAGTGGAAAGAGGGCTGGTCCAGAAGTCTGAAGATCTGAGTTCAAGTCCTGACTGACCACAGCCTCTGTGATACTATCTCTCAAATAGAACGGTGCTTGAAATCCACAGATAAATAGGCATCTAGTATCTTACTTCAGAGAGGTTTTCCTGACCTTTGTAAAATTTACTTGTCTTTGCTATAGAAATGAGTTATTAATAATGGAAAACTCTGTTTTCCTTGGCATATATGTATTTATTTTGAACTAAGTCAAGCCACATATGTTACAGTGACGGCTGAAAGCTTTAAGTTGGACAGTAACACGTAGGAGACAGATTTTCAAATGCAGCACCACAATTTTCAGGTCTTGCCTAGAGCACACAAGTGTCTTATCCAAGCCCTGGGTGCAATCTGGTACCTCTCAGGTAGAGGCGGCCAATGAGATGAGTGCTATAGTGCCAGATTCTCATAATCTGAGAAATAATAGCAAGTGCTAAAGATCTTGAAGGACAGACAGAAATAAAGGAAAAGGGTAGTAATAAAAACTGGAGTGAAAGAAAACCCCGTTTTGTTCATTCCTTCATCAAACATTCTACAGGGAACTATACAAAACCTTGAGGTAGATAGAAAATTTAGAAAAGATGCTCTCCCTCAAGGAGATTGTAGCTGAGTAGGAGAGTAAGATAGAGATATCTAGACTATTCTTACTGATCGTGTGATCTTGGGCAAATTTTTTCTGCCTTTACTGGGCATATTATTTGCACAATGTTATTGTTGGAAAGCAATTTGTAAACCTTGCAGAATTCTATCAATGTGATCTGGTATGCACACATACAGATGTATACATACACACATATACATGTCTGAATATGTATATATGTATAGGCAGATAGACATAGATATATATATCAATGCTTTTCAAATGTTTTGGCTTCAAGGCCCATTTATATGATTAAAAATTGTTGAAGACTCCAAAGGGCTTTTATTTATGTTATGCCTATAAACATTTACCATATTAGAAATTAAAATGGCTGCATTTGAAAATATTTAATTCATTTAAAATAACAGTAATAAATCTATTACATATCAATATATTTTGTTAAAATAACTACATTTCCTAAAAAAAAAGTTTAATGATAAGAATGGCATTGTTTTAAAATTTTCTGCACATCTTTTTAATGTCTGGCTTAATAGAAGACAGCTGGGTTTTCATATCTGCTTCTGCATTCAATTTATTGCAATATGTTATTCTGGGTGACATATATGAAGAAAAGTTAGCCTCAGAGAGGTATCTGGAAAAGGGAGGAGTATTTTAATAAGCAAATAACACCTTTGTATTATGAAATCATTTTGACTTCACAGATACCCTCACAGGGGTCTTCAGGCCACACATTAAAAAAATATATGTATGCATGAATGTACTTATGCATGTATATATGTATATGCAAATAATATACATATATATATAAATATATACACATAAGTGTATATATTTATATATAAGTGCATATATATTCTATATACAAATATGTACATATTATATAATTGCCTATGTACCTATATGCATCATATATGTTATGTTAAGATAGATAGGATAGAAAAACAGAAAGACAGGTTGATGGATAGATAAATATTTTGCTTGTTCATTTGTTTTCTATGGTTTCTGTGGCTTCTTTGAGGTGGGGTACACCCTGTGAGGAAACTTGCTCCCCCAATGCAGATCAGTAATCCTCAGCAATTTATAATCTCAGGGATTTTCCTGGCACGATGAAAGTAAGTGTTAGATATAGCCCTTGAACTCAGTCTTCCTGATTCAGATAGTCTAGGTTTTTATACACTCATTATATTGACTCTCTGCTGTTAATATTTTAAATAAGAAATATTAACAATAGTACACTACAAATACAACAGGAAAAAGCAAATCAAAGTATTACACTAGCAGTCTTTAGGAAACAACTTGATCTTTTAAAACAAGGTTCTTATGTCAGACAGATCCCTCAGCAATTTGCTGCCTCCCCTCAGCTGGCCAGTCGAGCATCTGAGGTATAGAGCATTAGTTCCTGTGTGCAACGATAAGAGGGAAGATTGATTTTCCTTTCTGTTTGGGGGAACCTGAAGGCCAAGGCAGCAATTTACAACAAGTTGCTTTGTTTGCCAAATGAAAACCAAAAAATAAAAAACCTGTACTGGGGCTCAAGACAAGGGGTTAGTAAGCCAACCTCCTGAAATGCCTTATCTGCAAAAGACCTCTGTTTACCAACAAGTCAACTTTAAAAATAGTTGATGTGTGAAAAGATTTTGAGAAATTTTGGTGAGGGATTTTTTTTAGTACCTTGCACTGTAATAACTAGAAAGTGTTTAATAAACATGATATGCGGCAGTTGCTAAGCAAAACCTGATTGATGTACAGTCGCAGTGTGAGCATCTACGCATCAGGGCTGTCCCCTTTATTTGACTGTGAATTCTGATATTCTGATGGAAGCAGTTGTGCTGAACCTTATTTATAATCAGCTTACAACATGAGTAGCTGGGTTGTAAGTGCTTCTCAAATTACATAGCAAATCTTGTTGTCTCCTTAGGCAAATAAGAAACCCACATCATAAGCTTTAATTGTAATACAGGTCACTGTCAAGGGCAAAACACTTTCCAAACCCTTCTGATTAGAGAAATCATATAGGACTTAAAGTGTGGAGTAAGAGCTGGATCTGTAGCACCTGAGGATGGTTCAAAATGCACCCATTAAAGAAATGTCCAAGGAAAGTGATGTGGAAAAAATCTTGTTACGTTAAAATTTTAATTCTTTTGCCTTTGTGCTTAAGAGTTCAAGGAGGAAAGAGGATTGTTGGCTTTAAGGAGCTTCAAATTTAAACACACACACACTCAAGAAGTACTAGGGAAAAACGTGAGGCTGGGGCAGAAGCCTTGTTTCTCTGGATAGGAATGAAATCATAGAATGTACTGAAAGAGAAAGCTTCCAAAGACATACAAATTGAGATAAAAATGGGCTTTTGTCCTTGACTAGGTTGCCTCTTTAAGGAATACATGAACAGGCTTAATAGTACATGCCTATGATCTCTCCTACTAGGGAGGCTGAGGCTGGTGAATTGCTTGAGTTTGGGAATTCTGACTGGCAATAGGCCTGAAAAGCCAATTAAGTGTCTGAACTAACTAAGTCCAGCAACAATATGGTTATTCCCCGAGGAAATGGGAAGCCAACAGATTGCCAAAGGAAGGGTAACTCCACCCAGGTTGGAAACAGAGCTGCTCAGACTCATGAGATCAGGCCTGTGACTGGCCACTGAAGTCCTGAGAAAGCCAGTTTTAAAACAAAAGCAAAAACAATAACAACAAAATTGTAGCAGGATTATTAATTCATAAGTCCAAATTTATTTTCCAAAAGAAAAAATGCGGAATTTATTTTTAAGAGATCAAAAAAAAAACTTTCCTAAAAAATTCCCACAAAATTCTTTAATTAAAATGCTCCTAAAATTTATAATATTAAACCAAGTCAGATTAATTAATCAAGTCTGCTCCTTTCTGTCCTGTAATCTTTTCTAACCTGAATTTCTCTGTCAGCAGAAATCAGTTGTTGGTGAACAGATAAATGAGTAATCTTTGTATAAGAGGATCCATCCTGAAGGACTTGCATATCATTTGGGAAATTTTTACTTCTCTGGCTCATTCATTGTGTCCCTGATAATATGAGAACTCTCGTTCCTAACATATGTGTACATGCCAGATCACCTTGATTGTCACAATGATGATCTTGTTCAACAGAAAGGATCAGTCCCTGGGTGGACTCACCTTGGTGGGTATGACATTCCATCCCTTTAATCAGAAATGCTGTAAATGCCAAGAGATTTGACCCCTTTTACCCAGAACTCTACCTCCCACTGGATGACCATATCCCATATTTAGAGAGTATAAGTGATTGTGGGTCCTAACCCCATTAATATCAGCTGTCTTGACCCCCTCCTCCAGAAAACTATTTCCTTAACACATTATATTTTACTAAGGTGTGACCTTGGCAAAGTGAATTGATTCCCCATAGCAATGGACAAACATGCTTGGATACCAAGTACAGTATTTTCCTTTTTTAGTACAAATTCAAGAAAAACAAAAAATAACATTATAATACATGTCAGAGGGGTATATTTCTACTATCTTTCCCAGAACTAGGAAGCCCTCAACTCTGGATCTAGGAGTTTTAGAAAAACCACTGATTAACTATCCATCTCTATTTCTCTTCCTCTAAGATGACAAAGGAGTATGAGCAACATCACAGAGTCCCCAGCTGTTATTTTACTCATACAACGTATAGACATATAGATGTAAAGATTCAATAACTTTGAACTTGGCTTCTTACAATATGGGACATGTTAGGATCTGGTGTGATCAGGGACACCTGATCAAGAAGAAACTGGAACTTAAGAGCAGTAAGGGATAGATCCACGATGTGAAGGAAAAAATATAAACCTTAGTCTCTATTATTTCTATGAGCTACATAAAAAAGAACTCTCCATTGATTTCTGTTGGAGGAAACGAAGTGAAAGGAATGCTATTAATCTAGAGGATTATAGAATTGTACCAGTCCCTAAGAAAGTAGAGATAACCAAAAGAGAAGATTGTTTAACTTTTTAGGTTCCTTGGGTATTTCCTCTTATTTAGGATAAGATTTAAATCTAGAAGTGATTGTATAGGTCCCTTGGAAGGGGAGGGGGCTTATTGGAAGGGTTAGTTTTCTATAAACCTTAAATGATTTTTCCTTGGAATTGGGGGTTGAGGAATTCCAGGGCACTCTAATTCTGGAGAACTTTATTAGTCACTAAGGAGATGAATTCTCACAGAAAAGGGAAGGACAGTTATTTTAACTATTAGGTGTTTGGTTGTGTTTTTTTTTTTACTTTGGCTAAATGAAACCTATCCTATATTTGATATATTCTTAGGCTCATGGACAATGGGCTTTTCTTCTGTTGTTCCAATGATCTAAGAATAAATCAAGTACTAGTGTTACTAGGGGAAATCTTGAGTAGGGGCAGGGCAGAGTCAGGGGCCAAAGAATACTATTATTGAGAGGTCCCTAAAGGCACATAAAATTAAAAGCTTTGGTTTGAAATCATAGACTTTATATATATGATAGGTATATCCCATTATGTAGTGTGCCACAGATACATTCTCTGCCATACTAAGTTTTCTCCCCAAATATTAAATAACAACAAAAGTGATCACTATTCCATTTCTTTTATAAACCTAAAAACAAAAGGAAAATTTCCCCAAATATTAAATAACAACAAAAGTGATCACTATTCCATTTCTCTTATAAACCTAAAAACAAAAGGAAAATCTCTGCCAAATGGTGAGAGAGACTGAGTTCAGAAATTGCCTTTTTTTATGCTAGAGATTTTGAACTTGTTTTATTAATTATTAGTCAGCATCATAGGAGTCAGGAAGGCTCATCTTCCTGAGCTCAAATTTGGCCTCAGATAACTTAGTAGTTTTGTGATTCTGAATAAGTCATTTAATCCTGTTTGACTCAGTTTCTTCATCTGTAAAATGATCCAGAGAAGGAAATGACAGAGAAGGAAATTTCCAACAAAAATTTTCAGTTAAAGTTTGCAAGCTTATGTGTTATCTTATGGTTAACTCTTTGATGATGTACTACTTCCCTATCATGAACAAAAACTTGATAATTGATGCATTAATAATTTCCATAGAAAACAAACCAATGCTGCATTAATGAACCAATAATGTATTATTATACCTTTCCTTTCTATCATAAGCTTATTATTATTCACAGAATAATCAACTAACTGTAAAAAGCAAGTGAAGTCTAAATAAGAATTATATAAATATTTGTTGGTTTATCTGTAAGTTATCTGTGAAAATTAAATTGCCTTTCAGTTGATTTAACAAGAGAATACCCCTGACCTGGGGGGGGGATTGTGGTCTCATTATAAGAAACCTCTTTATCTGAGTTCACATAAACTGTTTATTCCTGGGGTAGCCTGGAGTTGGTTTCTAAAGACAGCGGTTGGG
Organism: Antechinus flavipes; assembly: GCF_016432865.1. Lineage (NCBI taxonomy): Eukaryota > Metazoa > Chordata > Mammalia > Dasyuromorphia > Dasyuridae > Antechinus > Antechinus flavipes. The sequence continues at coordinate 383,167,822 of NC_067399.1, forward strand.
TTTTTCTTCTTCTTCTTCTTTTTTTTTTTTTTTTTTTCATTTTCTTTGTACAAATCACAACCTGAAGCTCTGGGGAAAAATACTTAACACTTAATTTTGGCTCATGTTTAGGGTCCCTTCTAGTAAGAAATAGGAAAGATACTAAAAGCACAATGAAGATTAGGAGTAGGACAGTTATTTATTTCCTTCACACAAAATAAGTGTTTAAAACACAAAGAACTCATAAACCAAAACTGCATTGAATGTATCTAAAACATCAAAACAAAATATTTTGTAGGAGTATTGCACTTTCTTGATTGTTTGAACAATACCTATATTTTCTTCTAATTTATCTCATGGCTTAGTTCTTTCCCTAAGTTGTGGCCCTCTCTTCTGAGAACCATAGTAGCTGCTTTCAAATGCTTGACTTTTTGAGGTAGTCACTCCCCCAATGTCCATTTCTCATGATAGTTATCCAATCATTTATGATAATAGAAAGAAAAATAAAGCTGATGATATGGCTACAAGCCTTGAGATCTGAGTCAGCACATATATTCAGTGTCAGGGCTGCAAGAAGTGGAGAGATGAGTCCTACGGGAAATCCAAGAGAAAAAGAGAGACTCAGCACCCCACACACTTGGCAAATGGTGAGAGAGACTGAGTTCAGAAATTGCCTTTCTTATCCTGGGGGTTGTGAACTTGTTTTATTAATTACTAGTCAACATCATAGGAATCAGGAAGGCTCATCTTCCTGAGTTCAAATTTGGCCTCCAATAACTTAGTAGTTTTGTGATTCTGAATAAGTCATTTAATCTTCTTTGACTCAGTTTCTTCATCTGTAAAATGATCCAGAGAAGGAAATGACAAAACCTTCCAGTATTTTTGCCAAGTAAACCCCAAATGGAGTTACAAAGAATTGGACATGAATGAAAATAATTAAACATGTGTCACAGTGGATAGAGCACTGGGCCTGAAGTCCTGAATTAATGGTCACTGAAGTCCAATTGTATACGATTTTTTTCCCATAGCAGATAGAGAGCTACTGATAAAACAAACAAACAGTGCTCCATAGGAGCCAGATCCTCATAGACAAGAAACTACTGGGATAGGGAAAGAAACATAGTGTCTTGAACTTGGACTAGAGGCCTTGGTTTCCAGTTCAGTTACAATTTGTTTCAAAAAGGACACGTATGCCAAAAAGACCTGGACAAGGAGTCCATCCTTTTCACTTAATAATATAGACTATCTGAATGCTACCATCTTGCTTTGCTCAACTTAGAATGGACAACTTTAGTGGAAGATTGTTGTTATGACACTGTGCCATCCTTTCAGTAGCAGCTAGAGTCCAATAGCAGATGAAAAATAGCTTTTCAAAAGTTGTTTAGCAAGTGGTCATTTGGAGGAGTTTATACTGTTAGACATCTGGTGGTCATTTGGTCTGATCATTCCTGGGTGCCTGTTGAGGTATTAAATTCCCTGCATCTCTAAATTCTCCACATGATTCACTGCCTTAGTTTGTGTCTTTAAAATGTATTTTTTCATATGTTATTTTTCCAGTTTTCAATAAGTAAATTCTTTCTTAACTCCTCTGTAAACTATCAATATGTTCACATAGAAACAAGGTATCACTCTACATGGTTCATAAATTGATTTAAAATATTTTATTCACACCATAGTTCATTTTCTGTTCTGAAATGTTCTAATCCCATCTGACATGTCCAGGTTTGTTCTTTCACATTACTTCTATGCCTCTTGTTGTTCTCTTTTTAATGGCCATTTGTATTGCCCATGAATATTCCAGGTCATCACCAGTCATTTTAACTATTATCTTGTCACTGGACTTCAATGACTGTGGAGGAGAGAATTAACTTTGTGCAACTCTGTCTCTCTTAAATCCAATTCATGCATGAATCAGGACTACCCCATGATGTCATTGATACTTTTCCAAAATGAAGGACAAACAACAATGACTTTATTGTTAGAACAAGTTCCTCATCTTTTATTCTGTTAATAAGGAATTAATCTTGGCCATTTTTTTTCTGAATATATCTTCTCCACAAGCATGAGTTTACAAATATTACTTGATCAACAAAATTTTATTAATAACCACATATATGCAGGGAATCTGGGTAGCACGATGAATAAGGTGCCAGACCTGAAGTCAGGAAAATCTGAATTCAAAAGCATTCCTAGACACTTACTAGCTACATGATCCTGGGAAAACAGCTTAACTCTGACTCAGTTTCTTCATCTTCAAATCAAACAGAAGGAAATGGCAAACTACTCTAGTATCTTTGCCAAAAAAAAAATCTCAAATGGGGTCTAGAAGTTGGATATGACTGAAATAACTCAACATCAACATATCCATATGTCATGAGAAAGCAAAGACAAAAATGAAAGTCTCTGACCTTAAGAAGTTTATAGTCTATGAGATGAAAGAACACACACAGATATAAATAAATACATAATATATGGAAAATAAATAATATAGTATTGGTGGGAGGAAGGCACTAACAGCTGGGGAGAATCAAGAAAGGTCTCACCAGAAGGCAGCATTTAAGGTGGATTTTGAAGAAGCAAAAGTATTCCCAATAGCAGAAGTGAGAAAGAAAGGAGGGTATTTCAATCAAGGGAAAGAGCTTAGCAAAAGTTTGGAGGTGAATGGTGGAATGTTATGGATGAAGAATGGCAAGGAGTCCAGTTTGGTTGAAATGTAGAGTAGGTGAAGAGGAATAGTATATGACAGGCTTTGAAAGGTAGACTGAGAACCAGGTGTAAAGGGTTTTAACTTCAAATAAAGGAATTTATATTTTATCCTAGAGGCAATAGGGAGCCAAGGTGGGAAAGGGGCAGTCTCATCTGGTCAGATTTGTGTTTTGGGAATACCATCTTGGTAAGAGGATATGTGATGGATCAAAAAGGCAAGAGATTAGAGTATGATAGAACAATGGGGGTGGGGTCTGGGCAAATGGAGATAAAGGGGGAAATGGACATGAGAGATGGTGAAGTTTTGAGCAAATTTGATACAACCTGTTAGTGGGGTGAGGGAGAGTGAAGAGGCAATAATGACATCAAGTTTTCAAACCCAGGTGACAGGAGGAAAGATGGTAACCCCAGTATAAACAGAGTAGCATTAGGAAGAAAGGTGAATATTATAGGGAAAGGTAATGAGTGCTGCTTTGAACACGTTCAATTTGAGCTGTCTACAGGGCATCCAGCTGGAAATGTCCAATAGGTAATTAGTGATGCATATCTGAAATTCAGGGGAGAGACTAGGACTAGGTATATATATATGGAATCATCTAGAAGTCAAATTTCAAGGGAATAAGAAGTAAATGAGAACAAAGAGGAGGTAATAGTGAAAATAATGTTTTTCAGAAGTTTGGCATGAAAGGGAGGGGAAGCTTAAAGAAATAGTGGAGTCAAGTAAATGATTCTTTCAAAGAATGGAACTAACCTGGAAAAAGAAGCGTCCTTAGAGCCAGTTCTAACTGTCTCTGACTACTAAATTTTCAGTGTGAACCTTTACAACTTGGATAACCATAAACAATACAAACCAAGGTTTGATTGGTTGTTTTGTTGAGTATTTAGATGAGCAAACTGCTTTTTTTTTGGCTTATAAGTCAAAAATTGCTTTTAATCTTTAAAAAGCAATCTTAAGATTATCTAGAGGCAGAGAGGAAAGATGGAAATAAGCATTTGTATAGTGCCTAGTATGTGCCAAGAACCATAGCTCTTTACACTTTACATAAGCACTTTACAAATATTATCTCATTAGAGGAGAAAAATATTCATAATTTAGCTTTTAAGCTAAATGCCTGTTCTCCCCCCACCAGAAAGCTGATTGTTAAATATTTACCAGCATACTACTACAAATATGCTTGGATATATTTGTATATAGCAAACAAAGGGAAAATATATAGAAAGAAACTAAAGACTGGAAACAAACAAAACAATGGATGCAATCTTCAGGAGGAGAAAAAATGGGATGGATGGATATTTTAAGTAAAGAGTTGGTGATCCAGAAGACTACCTCTTTATCAGAGAATAAAGGAGGAAAAAATGGAGGATGTTATCAAGGGATTTTGAGATACAGAGTAAGGGAGAAGATAGAGTTTACAAAGAATTACCTCTAGTTTCTTAGTAAAATATGAGATAATGCCTTCCAACTAGAAGGAAAGGGGAAGGGAATGCTTGTATGACCTCGAGAAGAAAAGTTTTGGAATAGCCACTCTGGGGAATACCAGAGAAAGTTAAAGGCATAAATTAATGAATATCCAAATGTCAAAATCTGAATTCAAATTTAGTTTCATACAGTTCTTAGCTTTGTGACTTTGGACAAGTCACTATTTAAAATTTTTCAACTATAAAATGGGGATAATAACAGCATCCATCTCCGAAGCTTGTAAGGATTAAATGAGATAATTATAAAAGTGCTTAATATAGGGACTGACTCATAGTAGGTGCTAAATAAATGCTTATTCTCTTCCCTTCCCCTTCCATGTGTGTGTTTGTATGTTTTTGCCATGTTTGCATGTATTGCCTTCATTCATTCGTTATATATACACATGTGTGTGCACATGTACACACAGTGTGGCTGTGAACAATTCTCATTCCCTCTCCCCTGGCCCCCACCTTTGGAATACTAGCATTGCTAATATTTTCTAGGGACTCCCTTTCTCCTCTCACTAAGCATGACTGTCCACCCAGCACCATCAGCTCCACCCTACAGGGGTTAATGGAGGGAAATTTGTGAATTTTTGTACAGTAGAACAATGGGGAAGAAAAGGCAACCTCACACAGCCGCTATGTTCCCACCACATAGTAACCACTATTGTACTCCCATTTTGCTTAGAGGACCTGAATGCATGCTTTTTTATTTTTAAAACTCTGCTTTGGGAAAATATATAAAATATAATCTCAATAAGATTCTCTCTTATATAGCTCTAGATTTCCCAAATGAGGAAATCTCCAACAAAGCCTATGAGTGTCTATGATCTCTGTCCCTTTCTTTTCTTTCTCTTTCTGCTTACTCCGCTGGTTACCACCTTTCTCTCTTGCTTCTCATTCACAATAAGGAAACATCCAAATCAGAAGTAGTTAAGATCAGATCAGTCTTTATTTTAAGCTGGTATTCACTACTAATTAAACAGAAATGTAAATAAATTTTGAAGAACAGATAAGCTTTAGGTTTAACAGATATTCTTCCCATGAGAAAAAGTGGAGGAAGGGCAAACAAATATTATCTGTATTAGTCCTCTGGCAGGGAGAAGTGCCATAACCCCTCACTTTGGAGTGTTTCATTCAGCTGGGGTGGGCAATGAAGGCATTAGCAGACATCCCCAAACCACTCAAAGTCAGCTTTCTCCTGGATATCCCGTTCCCAATTTAGAGACTCTCACTATAGTTTCCATTCCTTCTTTCTTGCTAGCTCAAGATCTCCTCCTTCAGGATGAAGGAAAAATAACACTTTTTTCTAAGAGAACTCTCTCTTTAGTTCATAAAGTAAGGAATTGCTATCCCAGACAATAGAACTGCATTCCCAGAGTAAATGAATGATAGCACATACATATAAACATTCTCCTTTGTAAAAGGATCTATACATGCCTACCATGTGCATTTATGCCCAAGGGCATTAGTAGAGATAAAAGTTAGATAAAATGTTTTTAAGAAATAACAAGATATTATTTCATGGACAAATGCCAATTGATAACTAGTTCAGATTAACTGATACAGTTAATTGGTAACTGTATCAGATTGCAAAATTTTCAGAGATCCTCATTTCCTAAAATTTCCTTCAAGATTCTTAAGATATTACATCTTAGTAAACAATTTTTAAAATTTAATCAGTTACTGTCCCTTGGGAGTCAATCTTTTGCTCTTCTTGTTTAATTGAATCCTTTTACAACACACCATACTTCTGGACAGCTAGGTGGCCCAGTGGATAAAGTGCTGGGCCTAGAGTTATGAAGATCTAAGTTCAAATCTAGCCTTATACACTTACTAACTGTGAGCCTGCACAATTCACCTAACTCCTATTTGGTCATCCGTAAAATCTGAATACATTGGAGAAGGAGATGGCAAACTGCTCCAGTCTTTTTTGCCAAAAAAAATCACATGGGCAATAAATAGTCCATGGGGTCACAAAGAGACTGAATGACAAAACAAGTCCCAACCCTTGTGGAACATATGGTCTAGTAAGATAATATGTCTCCCATGTTACTGAACCTTTGAGAATTAGAATTTAGTGAACTTGCTTTCACTTATAAACTCATGTATTAAGCAAGATTATCAAAAGGTGGTACATTATTGGTATGGCATCCTCAAAACACAAGATTTCCAGTTTATTCATTGGTCTTATTCTCCACTACTTCTGCCTCTCATCTTTTATAATGTAAGAAGTAATAATAATAGCTCATATTTCTATAGCATATTAAAGATTGCAAGGCTCCTCCCTCCCAACAACAATATGGTTGAGGTAATAATGCAAGTATTATTATCCTCATTATGCAAATGAGGAAGCAGAAGCTTAGACTATAAGACCAGGCATGTCAATTGTGTCAATTGATGCAAATTTTTAAAAAATACTACTTTTTATGATTTACTAAAAGTTCTTTCTGCACAAATGCATTTTGAATACAAATAATTATAAGTATATATTATGATTTTACTTTGAAATAAAACATTTTTATACTACTATTTTTAGCAGGTGCAAAGGCATTGCTTATTAATCAGCATATATCAGTCTTTTAGAAATCCAGGTCTCCTCCTTCCAGGCCCCACTCTATCTGTCACATGCTATAATAAATTAAGTCAGAGTGGACATAATAAGATGTAGGGAGAAGGAGAAGCCCATTAAAATTTTTTTGTACACACTAAATACCTCAACTATTATCCTCTGATGTGGTATAGAAATGACATTGGGTTCTTGAAAGCTGTGCCAGTGATGTCCTAAGGCTTGGCAGACACTATCAAATGGAAAGGCTTCATGTATGGGAAGGAAGGAAGCAAATATTTATTAAATGTCTAGTATATCTCAAGTACTGTGTTAAGTGTTTCAGAAATACCTCACTTGAGCCTCACAATAAGGTATGTACTATTATTCTCCCCATTTTATAGATGAAAAAACTGAGGCAGACAGAAATAAAATTACTTCCACAGGGTCACACAGCTAATAACAATCTGAGGTTGGATTTGAATTCAGGTCTTTTTCATTCCAGGTTCAGTACTCTATCCATTGTGCCATCTAGCTGTCATATAAGCAATAATCTGTCATATAAGAATCATCCTATGTAAATGAGATCAGAAAACTGGACACCCAGGGATTACTTATTTTGACCACAATCACTGATTAAACTGTTTACTAAAATATGGTCATATTGTAATCTGAATTTGTTGAGTGGGTATCTACCAGATAGCATCATGAATCTTTTGAAATATTGAAATCTCAAAGGAGGTTTTAGGAAGCGAAGATCTTTTACAATCTGGTAGATATTAGCCACAAACTGGCACTTGTCCATGGAATAGTATGAAAAACAGTGGGCTAAGTAACTTCAAAATCTCACTTTAAAATTCTAAAAAGGCAGTATCATATGTTCTAGAACTGAATAACAGGTACGTTGCTCCATTTAATTATTAAGCACTGGACTTGGAAAGAGGAGCACACAATGAAAATAATGCTGGATTTGGAGTCAGAGAACTTGGATTCAAATGTCAGCTCTTCTATTTGGTACAATTAGACTTTGGGCAAGTCACTTAATGAGGAAGCAGTAAAATGAAGGGGTTATACAAGATCCTATGAATCTTGGTTCCAATGTTTTCTATCTGTGATTATAGATAAATTGAGTCTCAGTTTCCTCATCTGTAAAATGTCTGCAGAAATTTTATTTATATAACAGGACTGTTGTGAGGAACACATTTGGAATGCTTGTAGTGGTTCTCAAACTTTTATTTTCAGTATCTTTATCCTATTAAAAATTATTGAGGATCTCTCCAAAGCGTTTTTGTTTATCTGCGTTATATTTATGGACATTTACCATATTGGAAATAAAAACTATTTTTGAATTTGTAGACTCTCTAAAAGGGTTTCAGAGATCCCCAGGATTCTCTAGACCATACTTTGAGAACCACTGCTTTAAAGCATTATAGGAACCTAAGCTAATGTGAGAACAGAGCAGTATATAACAGCGTTAATTGTGGGACATAGAGTAGTACTAGGAAAAAATGAGGAGAGATCAATGTGGGATAATAATGTCATGGAAACCTTGTTGGAGGGGGGAGGCTTTAGAACTGGCCTCAGGCGATCTGCCTTAAGGAGATGAGCTCTTTTACCCAGCTACACTCCTCAGAGCCTGGAAGGACCAAGAGGAAACAGCCCTTATGGATGTGTACTCTTTGTTTAATGTATGCTTTTTTATAGTCTCCATTGCCAAGCACTCTATATACCAGAGCTCCATTACTGTCAGCGAGTATGACTACTGAGCACCGTGCCTCGTTAATGTATTATTTATTTTATTACCTTATTGTTTAAGTTGGTATTTATCACTTACTATCTTACATAATGGTTTGGTAATATGCACACTGATAAATAACTTTAAAATGTCTTGCCACCTCTTCTCAAGAGCCCAATTTCTCTGCACTGCTAACTAGCTTGGTAGGTCAAATGTTCAAATAATCCTTACTCACTCCTCTCCTGTTGGGGAAGGTTATGATGCTTTACATTCAAGCAGATACAAATTAAATTGTTCAAAATGTACTTCAACAGATAAATGGGTAAAGGAAAGAGGACATTTACTTACAGATTCATAGAATTATAAAAGATCAGAAGTGGAAGACACCTTAGAATCATATAACATTAGAGCTGAAGGAATTTTTTTATCCAACCCCTAATTTTACAGATGAAGAAACTTAAAATAAATCCAAGAAGTGTCCTGGATTGCCCAAAGATACACAGAAAGTTAATCATAGAACCCGAGTAAAGGACCACAGAACTAAAAAGTTCTTTTGACTCTCCTCATCTGTAAAATGGGGATCATAAAATGCCTATAGATACTTCCTTCACAGGACTTTTGTGAGGCTCAATTGAAAGAATTCATAAGATATTTGCAGACTTTAAAGTGTTATAAAATGTAAATTATTTATATTTCCACTTTTAAGAGTAGTGGTAATAGATTTTGATCATTCATGACAATTTAGTGAAATCAACAAGCACTTATTAAGAATGATTTTGTGTGCCAGGCACTGGGGTAGGTGTTGGGGATGCAAAGAGAGGCAATGACAGTCCTTGCTCTACAGGAGCTCACAATCTAATGGGGGAGGCAACATGCAAACAACTATATACAAACAAAAAATTTACAGGATAAGGTGAAGGTTGAGAATAGTGGGTAAATGAAACTCATTGTGTAGATAATGCCATAACTTTCTTAGTCAATGATTCATCTCCTACTAAAACTAGTAAAAGCTTTTTTATGTGTATTCCAATGGGAAGATCACTGGCCTTGGCTAGTGTGATGTTTAGTGAGTCATTTCTTTTTGAACCCTTAGTGAGTCACTTCTCTTTGAACCCTCAGTTTTCTACTCTAGAAATGGGAACAATACTCAGACTACCTTACAAGATGATTGTGAAAAAATGGCTTTGTAAACTTTAAAGTGAGATACAAATGTAGGATATTATCAACAGCTCTGATAGAGGAAATGTAGGCTCTTCTCTTTCTTTCCCCCTTATGGGGTAACAAATCATTAGTGAGATGGTCAAAAAGCAAATCACAGAAAGGAGACACAAAAAAGGGTCACTAATTTGATAACTAGAGTCACATAATTCAATGGATTCCTTTCCCTATAAACTATGGTTTAGAGGAAGTTCCATTTCCTTTCCCATCTGCTACCTGACCTTTAGTCAGGCAGTCAGTCAACAGCAGTGATTGAGCACCCACTGTACATAAAAAGTTCCACAAGGAACAAAAGGGAACTCAGGGAGCAGAAGCCCTGGACCTAAGATCATTGAGTAATGATGAAAATGTGAATTGAGTTCCAGAAACCATGACAAGCACTAACTTGCCTTTCTTCCACCATCTTTTCATCATGGGTTATTTGGAGAGTTGGAAGCAGCTGTGGTGGGATGGTGCTATCAAAACAGAAATGTTAATAATAACAAGCTAATGCAAATGAGGGTGACTCTTTGGGTCAAAGGACAGGAATCTATCTTGCATGTGTTAGCTAAATTTGGTTTAGAGAGACATGTTCCCAGATGCAAGACATGATGCTTCCTGAACTGCATGTTTAGGAGGATACTTATTTATGCACCATCCTTACTGGGTGTGTGTATGCATGAGCCACCATTAGGAGGAAGGATGGATGCCTCCTGAGTCTTCTACACTGATCTACTTTTGTCAATAGCTTAATGAGATGCAAAGAATTTTGAGTATTTAAGAGAGACTGGTTTCAGCTTTACTGCTAATTTGCAGGATGAATTTGGGGGAGTCACCTTTTGAGCTCTGGTGTCCTCTTTGACAATAGGAGGGACACAGAATGGATGATTTCTAAGGTCTCTTTCAGGATAAAATCAATCAATCAATTAATCAATAAACATTTAATAAACATTTGTGTGCCAAGGACTGTGCTAAGTGCTTTTTTTTAACCTATGATTTTATAATTGAAGTTCCTTCTAGTTTTAAGTCTCAGTTGTAAGATTCCTTCTAACTTCCATATTCCAAGTTCTCTTCCAGCTATAATTTACTATGACATTATGAGAAGCAGTAAGACATTGTAGATGAAAGGATAACCTCAGAGCAGGGCAACCTGATTGCATACGCTATCTCTAATGTTGGTGAAATGATCCTGGGCAGGTCATTTGGTAGCAGTATGCAATTACCTAAGACCTACAGATTGTGGAGCAATTGCTGGATTTGTATCCAACAATCATAGATCTGAACCAAAAATATTTTTTAAATGATTTATGCAAAACTGTTGGCCAGAGACAGATACATGAACAGTGAAAACTGAGCCCTCTAGATTCATTTGGCAGGTAAACCTCAGTACAGAATGTTGAGAGAAAGTTCCTCCAAGCCTTTCCCTAAAGAAGAGATGATAAAATGTACCTTTCTCTTTATAGACTTGAGGGACAATGGATGTGGAAAATGATATATCTTGTCCTACTCAACAGATACAGTGACTAGTTTTGCTGAATTCCACCTTCTCCACTTCATTTTGTTATAAGGGATGCTTCATTGTGTAGAAATGGGGAAAGGATATATTTAGAAACTAAGGTGACATAAAAACAAAAGGTATTAATAACAATTAAACTTTAAAAAGAAAAAAAATAAGTCCTTTAAACTCAGTAGTTCTCTAGGGCCTGAGAAAGTAAATGAAGACTTACATTACAGCTTAAACTTAAAACCAAAGAACTCAAAATGCTTTCTAACTTTTCTAATATTTCCTATCTCTTTGTCCAGAAGTTGGAACAATTAATAGGTATGGCAAAAAAAAAATAAGTTTAGCTCTTTGTAAAGAAAAGGATTCTTACTTATTTTTACTGTCCAAATGCGGAATAAGCTGCCTATGGAATTGCTGTGTTCCCCAAATTCTAGCCTCAAACCCACGGACTCTTTTCTTTTTTTCTTCATTCTTTCTTTCCATCATTCCTTTCTTCCTTCTTTCCTCCCTCCCTGCCTCCCAAATTCTCTTCCCTCCTTTCTCTCTTTCTCTTCCTCTCTCTTTCCTTCCCTTCCTCTTAGCTGATCCTCACAATAGTGCTGAGAGGCAGGTAACACTTTATTTCTCTCCACCTTTTTTTAAACAAAGCTTCAGAAAAGTAACCCAAATAACAGATAAATGATAGGTATCAGAACCCAGATCTCCTGGTTCTTATTATTTCTATTTGAGTTTGACATCACTGGACTAGATGATTTTGAAGTTCCCTTCTACTTCTAGTATTACTATTGCCAATATTTCTTATTGCTTTTTAGAGTTATGCAGATATGGGTTCAAATCTCAGCTCTGCCACTTGCTACCCATGTGACCTTAGATAAGACACTTAACTCTTTGTGGATTTAGTTGAGGATTCAGTCTATAAAATGAAATGGGGTAAAATAAGTGATCTCTAAGGTTTGGATTTTTTGTTTTTGTTTTTGGTTTTTTATCCCAACTCCAAACCTATGACCTTAAATTCTATAACCTATGTAGGCCTTAGCTCCTTCATCTGAAAAAGGATGGGCTTGAATTAGATGACTTCTCATGTTACTTTTAGCTATAAATGCTATGATAATGATGATTCATTTCTCCTCACTGAAACACTCCTGCCCACCCTCCTCTTCCTACCTTCCTAACCCTGTCAAAAGATTATAGAAATCAGAGCACTATGGCCATGATCAAAGGAATCTTTCTCCTTCTCAATTACTTATAGGCATTTTGTCTGGGGCGGGGGGAATTGGCCAACCCCCTTTTTGGGCCCCCATCTTTGGAGAAACAGATGATCTGTACTCAGCCAATGGTTCCAAAGAGAATGATTTGTAAAGTCAGGGAGCAAGCTTTGTTGCCAGCACCATTTTGTGAGTGGAAATTCTACTTTATTACACACAATTGACTTAGACTCTCTAGTGCTTGTGAGAAGCATCTTTGCTATTCCAAAAAGGAGCTTTCTCTGCTTAAATTAATGAAGTACAATGCGTTCACACACACACAAATAGACAGTTTTTCAAAAATGAGGATGCAGATGAGAGACTCAAGGACAGGTCTAACTTGCCCTCTGTCAGTTTACAAGGGAATTTATTCCACACTATTCATACATGAATATTTAGCATGGCAACAATTACAGCCAATGACACCCATGAGATACACAATACTGAACTCCCTCTCAAAGGAACATACACAATGCTTGATGTCAATTTTTTAACTGGACTGAATGTTTTAAATGCAAGCATTAAGCTTACAATAATCCTTCCTTATTTTTTTGTGTTTGTATAACCAGACTTCCTTCCATTTTCAATGCTAACCGCTGAGTGATGACTTTACAATGACAGAGTGGAGGAGAGAGCAGCAACCCAAGATCTGATGAGATATGAGAAGAGGAATGACGCCCACTAGAGCAAATTTAACTAGGGCTAATGAGATGTGCTAATTTTCAGCTATTCTTTTTCTAGAAAAAAACCATTAAAAGCCAGGACTGTTCTGAGGTTGACTAATAAGGTTTAGCATTAAGTACAGCTGCAAATGCATGGTCAGTTACCACAGACCAGGAACATTTTTGCTTCTATACATTTCCAGATGTTCCTTCTCTGCCTGGTTGTTCCACATGCCTCTATGTTGGGCTCCATTTCTTTCTTTTTCTTTTTTTATTTTTATGGAGACATCAGAAGCATTTTAATACACAGACTAGTAATTCTCATTTCGAATATAGTTATATTATGAGGAACAGAAGTTTGGGGACATCAGAGAGTGCACATGGTTTGCTCTGTTTGGTTTTCTTTTCTATAAATCTTATAGGCTATTACAAAAGAATTCAGACAAAAGAACAGTATGCGCCCGGAATCACAGGAGCTGGTTTCAAATTCTGCCTCTGTGTAAATTTAAATAAGCTTTCAATTCTACCTGAATCTCCGTTTCCTCCTTTATAAACGAGGAGACTAGAATGGGATGCCTATGAAGTTTCCTTCTTGCTCCAGATATATAATACTATTTCCATTCTCATTTACACATATAAAGAGAAGCATTTGTTTGTAGGCACAGTGCAAAATGAAGGAGGAAAACAAAAGTATTTTCCCTCAGTTATCTAGATAATGTTGATTAAAAGTGTTCTGTTGTTTTTCCTCCTGTAGTGTTCAGATGAATATAATCATGGAATCCTTGAGGTAGAAAAAAACTAAGTCATTTAGTCTGATGGCATCCAACTTACACAGAAATGGGATCCCTGCTAGCTACATTAGAAAATCACAAATTAACATTCTCTTTATTGTATTGAAATTTTTATTTACTTTGTTAAACATTTCCCAGTCACATTTTAATCTAGTGGGAGTGGGCAGTAAATTTGACACTTCTGATCTAATCCACCTCCCTGCATAATGGGAAACAGGCTATTCTAAAACTATGGTTATCTAGAATTAAAATATTCAAGATTTTAAATAAACAAAAGGTCCTGACGCCCCTCACTATATAGTGATACTCTGTGTACATTAATCATCTGAAATTCAGTAAGATCCTGAAGTGCTTTATCAATCCACTGTGAAAGAGTTTATAAAGCCTATCTTAGTACTTAGCTTCTCAGTACTTAATGCTTTTCTTATACATTTTTTTTTCTTTTTTAATTTATATTATGGCTTTCTGTCTACATGTCTTAACTTCCTACTGCCCTATCAGCTCCATGAAGGCAGAAAGCACTTAAAAAATTTTTTTTTCCTCTTTCCATAATCTTTCCCTCTCTCTCACCCCTCCACCATCCATTGAGAAGGCAAGAAAAATCATACTCATTAAACATATGAGGACATGTAAAACATTTTCTTATTAGCCACTTGGGGATGGGAGTGAGGACAAGAAAAATTAAGAAGATAGACTTCAATTTGTACTGAGAGTTTCTCAGTTCTCTCTCTGGAAGTGAATAACATTTTTTGTCATGAGTCAGTTGAAATAGTCATGGATTATTGTGTTGATCAGAGTAGCTAAGTCTTTCACAAATAGTTATTAAAATCTTGCTATTATTCTTTACAAAATTCTCCTAGTTTATTTCATTTTGTATCAGTTCATCAGAGAGCACACCTTTTTATCTTTATATCTTCCATAGGGCCTGGCACAATGCATTGCTTATAGAACATGTTTAACTAGTCTGTTAAATGAATAAATGAGCAAATCACATCTTACTATGGTATTTGTTCTAAAAGTATTTTTTAAAATTGTAATCTAATCCTTTGGTAATTAACAACTTACATATGGTATACATAAGAGTTCTTTAATTCAGTTAGCTAGAATACTTTGTTCTATTACCATCCATGCATGTGTACATGTGTGCACGAGGACACACACATAGAATTTCCTATCAAAGTGTTTCTATGTTGCATCTACTCTCAAAATTGGTTGCTGTACTGTATAGTTTTGCTAATCTGACTATTTTCACTTTTTTTATTCTTTGTTATAAAGGAGACTTTAAGTAGGAGAGGAAAAGTATATTTGAAAATGAAAGTGATTAAACACACAAAAGGAAAAAAATTTAAAAATGCTTCATAAACTACGAAGTGATCTACAAAAAATGTGAAAGGCTTGATTTAAAGCAAGGCATCATTACTGTGTAGTTTGCATCTCTTTAAAACAATCTTAGTCCTTCATTTCAATTGAGCCAAATCCTGTTGACTCTCTTAAAGCCTGGCTGCGGAGGAAACACTCCAGTGAAAGCTGCTATGTTTATTTCTCTCTAACACTTTTACTGTTGATGAAAGGCCCGATTGACCATAATGGGTCCTGAAATCCAAAGTTTACTCAGGGAATAGGGATAATTTTGGCAGGACAAACAACTGCCAAGAAGGTCCCCACTCAGGGAGATTTTCAGTGATGTATTCAGCCCTTGTTCTCTTGGGAGAGACCTGATTAATCTCAATTGAATAAACAAGCAAATGATCCTATAAATGGAACCCAAAGAGAATATGAATAAAGAACAGCTCAATGTAAATAACAGTATTGATACTGGGGTCTTAGCACCCCCTTCTCATCTTCAGATAAATATGTCCTTGGTCTTAAAAAAACTGTTTAAAACTTAATTTCGTCCATGAAACCTTTTTAAAGCATCAAATGATATCTCTTTCCTACGAACTCAGAGGGAAAACCTTATTTTTGTCCCATATTTAGCGCTGAATTGTATATTGCTACGTGATATTACAATAGTAAGAATTTCTATAATGTTTTATATAAACTATCTCAAATTGTCAGAAAAATATGTCAGTAGCATAAATGTCATTATTCCTTTTTGACAGATGAAGAAATTAGGGCTCAAAATATTGACCATGATGATGAAAAGCTTTAAAGCCATGTCATATAAATATTGGCAGAAGGAATAAGGAATATTTGAACTAAGAAGTGAAAACTTAGTGGAACAATGGGGAGGTGTGGTATAATAACTGTCTTCAAGTATTTGAAGAGATGAGAGAAGATTCTTTCACCTACATATAGAGATATTCAAAACATTAATTATACACATGCTATGAAATTCCTTTATTAGATTATAATATTTATTTATAAATATATTATATTTATAATAATTTCCCTTATTAGATTATAATATTGTAATATAATATTCTGCTTCGCTATATGCCAAATCTGATAGTCACCCTCACTATAACTTTCAGTCCTTTCAGCCTTCAGTACTTCCCTAGGCAAAATCCCTTGCTCTGGTACATATCCCTCCCTTCAAATATTGACCCTTTAGTTAGCCAGTTCAGATCTACATATCTTCCATTTTAGAATCTGCTGTTGCTTTGTCTTTTCTTTCTTATTCCTTATTAACATCCAAATCTGGATTGTTCTCCTCCTCCTCCTCTTCCTCCTCCTCGTCTTCCTCCTTCTCCTCTTCCTCCTCCTCCTCTTCTTCCTCCTCCTCGTCTTCCTCCTTCTCCTCCTCCTCCTCCTCCTCTTCTTCTTTCTACTCCTCCTCCTCCTCCTCTTTCTCCTCCTCCTCTTTTTCCTCCTCCACTTCTATTCACATACTATGGAATGGAACTAAAGGAAAGCACACAGACTAGATTCAATACAAATTTGTTGTCTAATCGCAACTAGGCTCTCACAGAAGCAAGACAATACATTTGCTTCTCTCTGTTAGATGCTAATTTATTCTGTTCACAATAGTAGTTGTTTCCAAGCCTCCCGATCCATCTTTTCTCCCTACACTCTAAGCTGAAGACTTTATCTCAAACTTATAGAAAAGACGAATCATCTACCATGAAGTTCTTTTTCTAATCTTATATCCCCTTCTCTCCTCTAGTGGCTATTGGAGAAGTGATCTTTGTTCTCTTCAAGACCAACTCCTTTACATGAACCCTTGCTCTCTAACCCCTCACATCTTCACCAACAGATTGCCTACCTTTTTACCCCTCCTTTCTCATTGTAAACTTTAATTTCATCCCAATGACTGATTCTTTTCTTTATGTCTACTACTGTGTCAAAGCACCATTCCCCCATCCTTAAAAAATCCATGTGCAATTTGAAATACCCTATCATTTAAACTATCAATCCATATTTCTCTCCTCTCCTTGAAAAAAGTTGTCTACAGTTGTTGCCTATACTACCTTTTCTCTCCTCACCTTTCCATCCAAACCATCTGTGAAATCTAGCTTCTACACTTATTATAATGACCTCTTAATTGCCAGATCAAAAGTTTTTTCCTCAATTCTCATCTTTTTTTTTTTAACCCATTTAGCATTTTACTCAGTCAAGCCACTCTCTATTCCCTCTTTTTTTTTTTTTAAAGGATTCTGACACTACTCTTTTGGGGATTACTTCCTCAGTGATCACCACCTCAGAACTCCTCAGTTCTCTTTGCTAACTCATCTTCAATGCCAAATTGCCTAATTGTGACTATAGCACAAGGCTCAGTCCTGAGCCTTCTTCTATTTTCTCTTTACACTCTCTCACTTCACCTTGTCAGCTTCCATGAATTTAATTATCTTCACTATTCCAAGATCTCATATCCAGTTGTAGTCTCTCTCTTGAGCTCAGTCCCATAACACTGACCGTATCAGAACTTGTGCAATGGATGCCCCATACACATCTCTAACATAACATGTTCAAAAAATAAGTCACTGCTTTCCTACATAAACACCCCTCTTTCATACATTCTTATTTCTGTCAAGAGCAGCCCCATTCTAACTCTGGAAACAGAAGTCACATTTAGCTGAACTTTTCTCAATAGAATTCAGCCCCTAGCTTGACTGCTTCAATTTGGTTTAATGAATATTTGTAAAGTACATATGATGTGTAAGGTACCAAGCTAGATATTAAATACACAAAGACAACAAATAGTTCCTGTTCTCAAAGAATTTGCATGCTATTAGGGAGAAGTTCCTAAAGAGGTATACCAATATGACTCCCCTCCCTCTTCCTCTCCAGTCAAAATGAATTGGAATTTGAGTGAGAAAGGACTGTGCAAGGTCACTTGCCTCATTTCTCCCACTTTCCTCCCCCCCCCCCCCAGAGCCACCTGGGTCCAGTGGCAAGATATAGAACAAGCCAACTTGTTCTATATTTTCATGTCTTGGTATCACCTCCCTGATGTCATGGTCCTCTTTAAGAACAAAAGATAAACAATAACCTCTATGGGATAAAGTTGTCCTGAAATTGGTCACTTGGAAAATTCCTCCTTCCTTCTTTCCTTCCTTCCTTCTTTCTTTTCTTCTTCCCTTCCTTCCTTCCTTCTTCCCTTCCTTCCTTCCTTCCTTCTTCCCTTCCTTCCTTCCTTCTTCCCTTCCTTCCTTCTTTCCTTTCTTCTTCCCTTCCTTCCTTCCTTCTTTCTTCCCTTCCTTCCCTCCATCCTTCCTTCCTTCCCTTCCTTCCCTCCATCCTTCCTTCCTTCCTTCCTTCCCTTCCTTCCCTCCATCCTTCCTTCCTTCCTTCCTTCTTCCTTCCTTCCTTCCTTCCTTCCTTCATTCCTTTCTTCCTTCCTTCCTTCCTTCCATCTATCCTTCCTTCCTTCCTTCCTTCCTTCCTTCCTTCCTTCCTTCC
Source organism: Antechinus flavipes (assembly GCF_016432865.1). NCBI lineage: Eukaryota > Metazoa > Chordata > Mammalia > Dasyuromorphia > Dasyuridae > Antechinus > Antechinus flavipes. Next base: position 383,186,491 of record NC_067399.1, read on the forward strand.
TTCCTTCCTTCCTTCCTTCCTTCCTTCCTTCCTCCTGAGATATCTTGAGTTTACTGGCTAGATTTCTTTCTTAAGGACCAGACCTTAAACCAAAACCAATCTGATTATAACTGGTCACCAACAGGTCCTAGGCCAAACCCCAACTGGTCATTATTTGGATACTGATTGACTCAGATTGAATATAAATGATAGTCATTTCTACTTTGGCCAGAAACCCTAAGTGTTTTGCCTTTCCAAATTTATTTATTTAGTTAGTTTTTTCAGACTATGTGAAAGAGGAGATTCTTTGTCTCAATTGCCATCTAGCCTTAATCACTGAATAGATGCAATTTCAATCATATTGGGACCTGCTGAAGGCCTTAAAAAGGCCAAGTTCTCCCATTGCATCCAGGGCCATCTCCAACAATCCTGATCTATATTTGGCCACTGGACCCAGATGATTCTGGAGGGGAAAGTGAGGCAGGTGACCTTGCACAGCCCTCCTTCACTTAAATACAATTCATTTGCATGTTACGGCATCACCTTCCTAAAGTCATGGTCCTTTTTGAGAAAGGAAGACAAACCACTAGTCAAAAATATAGTACCAAAGTAATCAGACTTTCCTTTGCCAGCCCTATATCTAGGTGAAGTCAAAACCTTCTGCTATAGATAACTACTTAACTTCAGGTCCACTGGTTTAGCTTGAACCAGAAGAAAAATTAAGCTAAGGAGGCAAGATCAATATTCTCTAATCACTTTTTTTATGTCTGGTCTTTATTATGCCCATGTAAAACATGATACTTTGATGCTAAAATTTGACCAATAGAAAAAAATTTCCATTTCCCTACATTCCTCAGTGTCCTTCCAGGTGTATTATAAAAAGAATAGTTCAATACACTTAAAGTTCCAAAAACGAGTTCAAATCTAGCCTCAGATACTTCCTAGCTCTGTGGCCTTGAACAAGTCATTTAATCTCTATCCCAGTTTCCTTATACATAATATGGGATTAATAATAGCCCCTATCTCCTATTGTTTTGAAGATCAAATGAAACTGAAATTGTGAAATATTTAATATTGTTCCTGGCACATTTCTTTATTGTTCAGTCATTTTAGTTATGTCCAACTCTTTGTGATCTTATTTGAGCTTTTCTTGGCAAGGGTACTGGAGTGGTTTGCTATTTCCTTCTCCAGCTCATTTTTTTTGACAGATGAGGAACTGAGGCAAACCAGGTTAAGTGACTTGCCTAAGGTTACACAGCTAATAAGTATATGAAACTAAATTTGAACTCAAGAAGATGAGTCTTCCTGATTTCAGGCCCAGTAATCTATCTGTGCATCACCTAGCTGTCTGACACATAGAAAGAAGTATATTATTATCATTATCATTCAACAACAATAACTCCTGTGAATATTAGGAAATTATGCACACCTGAGTTAAGCCTTAAAGGAAAATAGATCCTAAAAGCTAGAAAGAGGAAAGCTTATATAAATATGGAGGCAGAAGATAGCATGCCATAAGTCTATAGTTTATAGTTCATTTGGGATTAAACATAAAGTTCATGAAGGAAAATAATGTGAAATAATGCTGGAAAGGCAGGAAATAGCCAGAATTTGGAAGGCCTTAAATGCCAGGCTAAGGATCTGTTTTTTTATCTGATATGGAATAGAAAGTCACTGGAGCTTTTTGAGCAGGAAAATAATAAGATCAAACTTGTAAATTAGGAAGATTATTTAGGGAGTTGTGAGGAGGACAGATTGGATAAGAGAAAGGATGAAAGTAGGGAGGCTAACTACATACTAGCTGTGGAAGTTAGGTCATTTCACTTATTTCTCTACACCATAGTTTCCTCATTTATAAAATAGGAAGATATTTATCTCACAGAATATATAGGAAGATAAAAAGCCTTTGAACAATAGAAATGTTAATTATTATTACTATTATTTGAAACATGAAACTACTGACATTCATTAACAAAGTAGAGAATAGAAGAATAAATAAAGTAGTGAGGGGAATGAATCTCATGGCATATGAGCATAATAGAAGATTTGGGTGGGAAGGATACAGAGAGATATAGTAGCTTTCTTCAACTATTTGAAGAGCTGTCATGGGGACAGGACAGGTACAGTGATTAGCCAAATGGTTTAAATAGAAGCAACAGAAGAAGTTGCAGAAAGATTTTTTCTCCCTAACCATTAGACATGTCCAAAAGTCAAATGGGTGTCCTGGGTAGATATTAAATTCCATATCTCAGAAAATATTTTTACTGAGGAAATGTTGGGATGCTGGATAGAAGATATCTTGTAATTTTAGTTTGGACTAAATGATCTCTTCTAGGTCTGAAATTAGGGTATCCCTAAAGAGGGTAACTGGTATTGTAATGATCCAATAGCCTATAGTTCACATTTCTTGCTCATTTTTAAGGAAATGAAGAAAAAGGCAAAGGCCAGCCACCCCCTGGAAACTAGCATCTTAGGAAATGTCTAGGCTAGTTTGGTGAACTTCTACCTATCCTGGTGGAAATACATGTTTAGGCTAAGAAGACACCAAAAGTTAGAAACTCACACTTTTTTTGCTTTCTATTTCCAGAGTACATTGTAAATGTACTCTTTTTGGGACATGGCTCAGGGACTAGGTCCTCTCAAGCATTCCTTTTTTCCTCTGGGGACAGTCTGCAGAGAAGAGAATTGTATCATGGGCCAAGGGATTCAGGTTGTTAAAAGAGTTTTTTTGTCCAGCAGCAGGTTCCGCTAATAACACTGTGCTGAATAATTATGATACACACTTCTATAATCTTTTAAGTTTTACAAAGCACTCTTCTCACAAAAATTCTGTGAAGTAGAGAGGGATAGGATTGTTATCCCCATTTTATAGTTAAGGAACCCTAAGCTTAGAAAGATTAAATAACTCAACCAAGATCATACAGGTAAGAAGAGTTATATCCAGGGATTCAAATCCATGGTCTCCTGAGTCCATGTTCAGAACTCTTTCCACTGTCCCATAATACCTGGATAAAAAGAAAGCCATAGTTCATTTGGGAAGTGCCATCCAGGTGGCACCTACCCTAGGCCTTTTGGCAATCTCAGCTGTTTGCCCTTAGGTGTCATTTCCAAAGAGTAAATTCCAAACATTTAGTAAACTGGCACAGAATCCCAGACCATCTGTAAGTGAAACAAGTCTTGGCCACCTTTTGATGCTTCTTAAAATCAACTTGCAAATTTCTAAGCAATGGGACTACTTGGTACTTGCAAAATGTCAGCTTCAGTCATATCCTATTAATACTGAGAATATGAAAAGGTTTCAGATAATTGACATTTACATAGCATTCTATGGTTTACAAAATGCTTTACATATATACATTTTATTCTTACAATCATCCTGTTAGGAAGGAAGTGCAAGTATGATTGGCCAAATTTTATAAATGTTGAAATTGAAGTTCAGCAAGGTTCAGGTTTGTCCAAAATCAGAACAAATATTTGAATTTCAGTTTTCTGATTATAAGTGATCTAACTTCATATTCTCTTTTTTAAAACGTGGGATCTTTTCTAATAATGCTATATTTGTGCAAAATCCTTTCCTGGATCTTTCCTCTTTGTCTTTGGATCTCTTGAATTTAGGAAAGGAGTTTTGTCATCTCTATCAGGGTAGTTGAGAGCACTCACTCAAACATTTTCCTTTTCTTCTTAGCAGGTGGGGAAGATACTGAGGCGTGTTTGCCCCAAGAAGAATCTGTCAGGCATGAAGACCATAGGAGCCTGTCTTTTCAAAGCACCCACGCTGCTGACAGAAAAACTGTGTGAAGTGAGCTGGGAGCTGTGAACACTATAGATAGAGATAGAGTGGGGATGTCTTATACAGTGGTGCTGGCAGAAACAAAAGGAATAGGGAGTGAGCAAACCACAAAAGAAAGCAGGCAAGTACCAAGACATGACGCTCTCTTAGGAGCATAAGAGACCTTAGATGTTATGGAGTCAAATATTCTCATTTTACAGATAAGAAACCCAGAGAATGACTTGGCCAGGTTCACACAGCTAGTAAATATTTGGGACAGGATTAGAATTCAGATCTTCCTGGCTCTATCATAAAACTAGATCCTCTGATCTAAATGCTGGACATCTAAAGCTGGTGGGAAAAGGGCAGGTACAAGACAACTCACCAAAAAGGGACTATTTTGATTTTTTTTTCTTGTACTCTTAATAATAAACTTGTTCTTTGTTTAAAGTTTTCTTAGCCTCAATGCTTAAAGGGGAATGGGATCCTTAGATAGACACAAGCAGGATGTTGATGTTCCCAGGGCAGAACCTTAAGGATTATTAAAAGAGAAAAGTTTTCTGAAATTGAATGCAGTCCATATGTACTCAGAAGTAAGATCCCCACAGGTTACCATAGAATAAAGTCTGTTGAGTTGAATTGAAATAGAGAATTGGGGAAATTGAGAATGTAGTATAGTTCATAGAATATAAAATTTGGCAGTGTGATCTTAAGCAAGTCTTTTAATTAGTTGATTTGGGTCCTGGTTTCCTCAACTGAGATCCCTTGTCTCTTTGGATCCTAGATCTCATTTATTCAGCATAGCTAGAGAATGAGCTGTTTCCCCCAACTAAAATTTTTAAGCAATGAAGTTAACCCTTTCAAACACCAATTCAAGTTTCTTTCTTTTTTCAATTATCTCAAATAGAAGTCTTTCTATAAGCAATTGATCACCTTCAATTCTTCAAGGTCCTATTTCATCAGTGTAGGAGCTCCCTCCAGTGATACACGTGACAACTTCATCATGACCTCATGTTTTATAAGTTTTGATAGGACCACAGCCTTCAATACTTTTAAGGGTGGACTTGTTGCCAGCCCCATGCTAGTTCAGATTCCATATTGGAATGAAATAAGGTACTTATAGGTTATTGAACAATTAACAAAAGGAGGTTTGCTTAGCTCTATCAGGGCAAAAATATTCATAAAGATATTGTAGCATTTAGGTCCTTTAATCCTACAGAAACATATCTATTAAGTAGAGTAGATTATGGTAATTAACATGGCTCTCAGGCATCCACAAAGTCTAAAGGGTCCCAATCCTATATAAGTAAAATCTTTGTGGCTTTGAGGTGATCTAAAAATCAAGTCAACATAGTCCGAGACCTCTGAAAAGCTAAGTAAAAAGGAGGCACAGCCAGAGACTTACCATAACCCTACTGGCAATCAAAAGCTGGTTTTGTTTTCTTTGGGGGAAAATTTAGCTTAATTTTTATTACACAGAGGAGAGGGAAACCATGGTAGATTTTCATCCTATTGCAATCATCTAGCCTTTGGGTAAAAAACATCTCTTACCTACTTAGGCTAATATTTAGATGAGACACAATTTATTTCTTTCCAATCTAATAGAGATCATCACAGTTTACACTTTGCTAATTCAGCCTGTGTCTATCCAGGGTCACCTCTGTACAATGAGTGTAGTACATATATATTATGTTATTATTATTATTACTAATATTATTACTATAATATTATATAGTACATATATATATATATATATATAATATTTTTGTTGATGACTCATTCTCTGAGTTTGGAGGAAATCATATATTTGCTGTGGGCAAGAAATGATAGGATAGGAAAGTGATGCTGCCCTATTGGGCTTATTCTGGACCAGAAGGTGATCTTCACACTGGCATCCATGATTAGAATTTAACACCTCCCTTCCCCACTACTTTCTTCTCTCACCTTTGAGAGTTTCAACCATTCAGAGCTCAGGGAACAAGAGCCTGAATTCAGACCCACTGTTTTTAGACTGAAGCTTTCCAACTCACCAAGAATGTGAGAGCAAGAGCTCAGAAGTCAGAGGGGGAGGCTGCTGGCTGATGCTATCCATACCTCTGTCTATGGTGAGCAGAGCCCGCCATGGAAGAACTGATACCTTACTGCAGACACTGCCAGCAGCTACATCTCAAGCCTCTATCTGAGGTAACCAAACTAGGGGTGTGAAAACAATTAAACCAAGAACAAGATCAGGGATCAGAGTAAGATGAAGTTTCTAAATGCTAATGACTGTCAGGTATTTTGAAATCTGGTAGAGTGGTGAGCTAGGAGAGAGAAGAACAGCCTGAAATGTACTTTCCTCCCTTCCTATTTTATTCTGGGGTCCAGTATGGATCTCTGACAAATTTCTTCTCATTTTTCTTTCCCCAGGATCAACCAGTAAATAATATTCAGAAATTCTTGGCTATAACTGAGAATGTGAAAAGTAGTCAAAAGGAATTTTGGAAGATAGGTTAAGGGTTACTTATGGAGAGAGGTTGTTAACAAACTTTTCTTTCACTTTTTGGTATTTATTAAAATATTCTTTAGTTACTATGGCATAGTGGATAGAGACCTGGACATGAAACCAGGAAAGTCTGGGTTCAAGTTCTACCTCAGAAAAATGCTGATCCTTGGTCACTAGATAGATCTCTAAAATTATATGTTGTAAAGGCAGCTTTGGAATTAGTAGATAGGGTTTCCTCACCTGGAAGTTCTTTATTCCATTAAATCACAGGTCCAATTTCAGTCCTCATCACTATTAACTATGTGGCCACAGTAAGTTGATTGTTTGTGAGGTGTGTTGTTGGAATCCTTACTAACTGTTAACGAATTAGAGTTGATCTAATCTTACAAGAAGATGTTTTGGGTAGAACCTGAAACAAGGTACTAAGTAGAACTAATTAATACAAGGCTTGTGTCCACACCTTTACTCATTGGAGTTCAATGAGTTCACACCTCCCTTGAAGTTCTTTGGGCCAGAGAGCACTATGGGAGAAAACCCATAATCCCTCTCTCTCATATCCCACAATTCCTCCCTCTTGTATAAAAGAAACAGACACAGAGCACTTTGGGGGATTTTCACCGGAATGGCATGAAGACTGGAGCTGGCTGGAGGCTGAAGAAAGTAGAGGCAGAGGCTGAAGGACCAGACCTTTGGATTTAAAGACATTTGGAGAGAGCTCTTGGAACCAAGCAGAGAGATAGGCCTCTAAGCTAACCGGGCTATATTGGGATAATAAAAGATCTGAACTTTTATCACCTGGCTGCTTTTTGAGAAGAAAAAGATCACAACATTTTGGCGCCCTGAACGTGGGACAAACAGACCCCTCAGTGGATTTCAGTGGAAAAGCTCCGATCCTGATTCAAGTGGAAAAGCCTCTGATCCTGATCCAGTGGAAAAAACTTCAACCCAGAAATTAGGGTGAGTGCAACAAAGAAATTTTGTTAGAAGAGTTAAAGTAGAATTTCATCTAAGATGGGACAGATATTTAGAAAACAGTCTGTTTCTGTTCAAGGAAAATGTTTAGAGAGCATTGTCAAAGTTATGGAAAGCCAAGGTTTAATTATAAGTTTACAGCAAATCACTGAACTTTTACAAACTGTAAAGGACATATGTCCTTGTTTCTCTCTTGATAAGGAATTAGATCTAAATGAATGGAAATTGGTTGGAGAGGATCTTTGTCAATTCTATGATAAAAATGGGCCTAACTCAATAATTAATACATATAATGTAATACAATTGGCTATAAGAAGTTATTTAAGTGATAGAATGATGAAAAGGAAAGTACAGGAGGAAAAATTGCCAACTTTACTAGGTGAAAAGGAGGACGAATCAGATGAGAATGGAGTTAATTACAATTCTGAGTATGATACTTCACAGCAGGAGGAATTAGGTAATTCCACATCTCATGACCCTCCCCCCACAATTAACCCTTCATGGGTGGAACAAGGGGGAGGGAGAGAGACAGAAACACAGTCAGCTTCTCCTGTAAAGCAGAATTTAACAAGATTAGAAAAAGCATTAATTAAGGCAAAAAATGAAGGAGAAGATATATCTGATTTTATAAATGCGTATCCTGTGATTGAAGAGCTCAACTCCTCAGGTCAAAAAGAGAGAAAATACACTCCTTTTAATTTGGAAAAAATTAAAGATTTGAAAAAGAGTTGCACTCTTTATGGGGCTACATCATCTTATGTGAAGATGTTACTGGATAATTTGTCTAATGAAATCCTAACCCCGAATGACTGGAAATCCATAACGAAAACTTGTCTAGAACCGGACAAAATTTATTGTGGCTTTCAGAGTTTCATGAATTATGTAGGATTCAAGCCCAACGCAATCGGCAAAAAGGAACTGTTGTACAAATCACTTTTGACCAACTAGCTGGTGAAGGTCAGTATGCAGAGAGTTCAGAACAGATTTATTATCCCATAACAGTCTATGAGCAAATTTCTAAGGCTGCAATAAAAGCTTGGAATTCTCTCCCTGGACAGAAAGATGGAAATAATGCTTTCACAAAAATAGAGCAAGGTCCCAATGAAACTTTTGCAGATTTTGTGGACGTTTACAAACAGCTGTAATAAGAACCATTGGAGACAATGCAGCAACAGAAATAATGACTAAACATTTGGCTAAGGAAAATGCCAATGAGATTTGCAAGAGAATTATATGGGGGCTAGACAAAAATGCTCCTTTAGAAGAAATCATTAGACGCTGTGCCACAGTGGGCACAAATGCTTATTATGCCCAGACTATGATGAACATGGAAAGACAAGGTCCTTCTTGGCAGAGGAATTCTAGAGAAACTCGTCGATGTTTTCAGTGCGGAAAAATTGGACATTTGAGAGCTCATTGTAGATATGGAGATAGAGTGAGAAGACAGGGTGAGAGAAAACCCAAAACCCCAGGTCCAAAATGTAACCGAGGCTTTCATTGGGCCTCTAAATGTATATTGACCCAGAAGAATGAGAGGCAGGGCCCAGCTCCAAAGTATCAATCAAAGGACAGGTGGGGCATGATAGCAGCTGAGGTTACACCCAGAGAGACTTTAGAAATTCAGGATTCTGATGTCATCAGCCAACAGAAAAGCAATCAGGATTACAGTTGGGAAGAATACAGGCCTCTTAAGACAACAAGACAATATCCAATGCAAACGACTCCAATGTAATTACCAGATGATGAGGAGAAATCCCAAAAGTGGTAAATAGAAGAGAATTAGATAGGTTAACTGCTTGGGGAAGAGGATCTGCTTATATTTCTACAGGTGGAAAAGGAATCAGATGGCTAACAATGAGACTGTCAAAAGAACTTTAAAATCTTCAGCTTTCAGTTCCTGAAAAACCAGCAAGAATCACTGGATTCCCTGAGATGAAAAATTGTTGATGAGACTTTTGCAGTACTTCAGAGCTTACAGGAATTATTAGATTCCTGGCACATGAACTCCTATTGGACTGTTTCTAGGACTTATGGACATGTGTAAATTTTCAGGATGATTCATGTTATTTGTTACATTACTACTAGCCTGTGTTATATTGCTATGTGCTTATGTAAATTATGTATAATGCCTCCCATATTGATGGATTTATGTATACCATATATATCTGTTACAAAGTTCTGGCCCATATTGATGGCTTTATGTGTACCCCCTCAGAAACCCCCTATGTTTTAAAACAAAAGAAAGGGGGAGATGTTGGAATCCTTACTAACTGTTAACGAATTAGAGTTGATCTAATCTTACAAGAAGATGTTTTGGGTAGAACCTGAAACAAGGTACTAAGTAGAACTAATTAATACAAGGCTTGTGTCCACACCTTTACTCATTGGAGTTCAATGAGTTCACACCTCCCTTGAAGTTCTTTGGGCCAGAGAGCACTATGGGAGAAAACCCATAATCCCTCTCTCTCATATCCCACAATTCCTCCCTCTTGTATAAAAGAAACAGACACAGAGCACTTTGGGGGATTTTCACCTGAATGGCATGAAGACTGGAGCTGGCTGGAGGCTGAAGAAAGTAGAGGCAGAGGCTGAAGGACCAGACCTTTGGATTTAAAGACATTTGGAGAGAGCTCTTGGAACCAAGCAGAGAGATAGGCCTCTAAGCTAACCGGGCTATATTGGGATAATAAAAGATCTGAACTTTTATCACCTGGCTGCTTTTTGAGAAGAAAAAGATCACAACAGTGTGTGTATGTGTGTGTTTGAAGAGGGGAGTAAAGCATGACAGAAAAGGAAAATTTCAGAAGAATAAGGATGGAGCCATGGAGTGCCTTTACCAGTGATTTTTCAGGCCTTTCTCTGAGTCCCACAATCTCATGGGAAATGTAATCTTCTTTGGAATCTTAAGTGCTCTTGTTACATATCGATCATCATTGTGACTCTTCTCACTGAAATATGTACATACTCAAGAGTCAGAAAGTAACATGGCTCTGAAGTTTCATCTCTGTCTTGAGAAGACAGCTTTGGGGGCAGCTGGGTAGTGCAGTGGATAGAGTACCATCTCTGAAGTCAGGAGTACCTGGGTTCAAATCTGGTCTCAGACACTTAACACTTCCTAGCTGTGTGACCCTGGGCAAGTCACTTAACCTCAGTTGCCTCAGCAAAAGAAAAAAAAAAATAAGGTGAATACAGCTTTGTAAGACCACAAAAAAACTTTCAAGGAAAAAATCTTTTGAATTTGAGAGGAGTTATAACAGTTCTCTTAAGTGCATTCCTTTCCCACCCCCTTTCAAAATTTAGATCTGCATGGACAAGTTGGCTGACTTTTTGCCTCAGGTCTAACCTAGAACTTCCCCACAAAATTAAGGCAGGGCTGATATTATCAGAGATCACAGGACAGGTAAACCACTAGACTCTCATATTCAAGAGAAAAGAATCTGCTTTGAGGTATATTTGTGGTCTCCCTCTCAAACAGATGAAGGATTGTCCCTTTTGTAATGAAACTACAAAACACACTCAATTAAAGCTGAAGATGTAGTTATCAACTATGTCAGTATCTTTCAGATATACAGCCAAGTATTTCTTGGAATGAAGCAATTTTCATTGATTTGCTTTTGGAGTGTGTCTTTCCCTCTCAAAGAACTGACATGAGTGGATATTATTAGTTTCTCTGAATTTACCAATCCATAAAGAAAAAATTATTAAGTATCTATTATATGTCAGTTACTATATAAGATTTGAGGGGTATTTTCAGTCCAAACAAAGGAGAAAGATACTTATATTCTTGGACTTCTGAATATCAGATGAGCAACATATCTCTAATTTTGAAGAACCTGTTCATATAAGATATATCCGATTACAATTTATCCTTATGGAGTATTATTGGTATGTCTCTAAATAACTCTATTCATAATGCAGGACCCTTACTCCCAAACATGGAGATTATTGAAGGTTGAGCATCTATCAGCTTTTCTTGGTGTGACCAAGAGAAAAGTAGGAAGAGTTCTTAGGGCTCAATGCTGCTTATTCCTCTACCACAATCAAGGTGAATTGTAAGACTTCTTGGAGCCATTACAAAGCTATCTCATCCCCTCTGTTCATATGGGAACACAGATGACCATCTCAGCCTTCCAGCTTCTTTTTAGTTATTACTTTATGCTAACTCTCTAATGAACCCCATCATTAAAGTCCAATAACCCCACTACAATCATGTCTCTACAGCTTCTCCTTACTCATATTTGTGACAATTTACTAGTGTTTTCCTGTTTCTTTTAAAAAATCTGGTCCAACCCAACAAAATCAAGGACTGATCCTCAGAACTTGTGAAATGCTGGGTAAGTCATCCTGGCAAGCAGAATGGTTCTCTTCCTCAGGTTGCTTGAGTCACTTCCCACTCCCCCTTCCTCTGCCATGACCAAAAGGTAAGTTATAAATATTAGAAAGAAATTTGAAAATTTAAATGATTTCCTAAAGGATGTACTGAGCTTTGCCTGTTTCTCAAGCCATCTGAAAATATGGAAAACATCCAAATCATATAGTGCTGCATCCTTTTCTTCCCTCTAATTTCATTTAAGTTTTTTTTTTTGTTGTTGTTGTTGTCATTCCTACCCTTCTGGAAGTAGGAATTTGCCTTTTGAAGTAGATTCCTTACAGAAGAAAAATTATAGTCATCATACCCCTAATGCACTGCTAAGTAAGAAAAGGGATTTATTATCCTTTGAGTATCTCTATGCAAAGACTTTATCCCAGCAGGGCTCAATCTATGTGGGGCAAGCCTGTGAGTATAAAAGTTGATTCAGATTTCAGTGCTATTTTAAAAGAGGTATTTATGTTGGTATCAACACTAAACACTATTTTGATTCTTCTTAGGCATAAAGTAAGAACTTAGAACTCACCATGTCTAACCCCATTAATTTTACAGAAGAGAAAATTGAGGCCCAGAAAGGTGAAATGAATATTACACAGAAAGTCAGCGTCAAATATAGGATTGGAATTGTCAGTCAATCAATAAGCATTTATTAAATGCCTACTGTGTGCTAGGCACTATGATATAAAATGAGGTAAAAAAAATAGTTCTGGTTCTCAAAGATCTCACAGTCTAATGGGGGAGGCTGTGCTGATGTAATACCTGTGTGGTCTTAAGCAAGTTAATTATACTCTATAAGCCCAGTGCTACATTGTTATTTCCCTAAGAGATTTAAATTTCTAAGTCTTGTCCCAAACAAATTTTAGATATTAGGAGAAATAATGATCTTAGAGTAAGCAATGTCTAGAGTGTGTTTATTAGAGAATACATTTCCACAGATTGTCCTCAGAAGAAAGAATTATAACTAGGTTCTGTTTATTGTGAATACAGAATTGGTCAAGTGATGAGACACGTTTGAATTCACATTATTTGAAATTAGTGTTATTTAAAATATGGTAAGGGCAGCTGAATAGCATGGTGGATAGAGCACTGGTCCTAGAGTCAGGAAGACCTGAGTTCAAATCCACCCTCAGATACTTGTATTAGCTGTCTGTCTCTGGGAAAATCACTGAATCCGTTTTGCCTCAGTTTCCTCCTCTGTAAAATGAAATGGAGAAAGAAATGGCAAACACTCTAGCTTCTTTGCCCAAAAAAACCAAAATGAGGTCATAAAGAATCAGATGTGACTGAAACAATTGAACAACAATTAATTCTAGCCCAATACACATTATTTAAACAATATGACAATTTCATTGGATTCATTGTTTGAATTAATTGGAAGATGGCTATATTTAAGCTTAAAGTGCCCTTTAAAGTAGATTTTGGCACATTTTGATAATTTTTTTAAGGCTTACAAAATGCTTTCTTACAACAACCCCCATGAGGTATATAATACAAGTATTATAAGCCCTATTTGAAGTTCAAAGACTTGACTGTGGTTGCCCAACAAATAAGTAGTAGAGCTGGGACTCAAGCCCTTACCCTGCTTTCTGAGAATTTAAAGTTGTTAAGGAGATTACAAGTAATATAGATTATCCAACACCCTCCTTTTACAGATAAGAAAACTGAAGCCCAGAGAGTATAATTAATTTGCTTAAGACCACACAGGTATTAAATAGCAGATCCAGAATTCAAACCATCTTTTCTAATTTCAAGTATAATCTTTCTACATCATACTGCTACTTTCCCATATATAGTGGCCAAAATTTTAAAAAGCTTATTTGAGATGAACAGAGTGAAACATAATGACATTATTGTTACTGGGGAAAAGGAAGGAGTGCTTTCATCCAGCAACTACTTCTAAGTAACACCCTAATTCCCTTGCCCCAACAAAAACTATTCCCACCTGGAATAGCCCATGCACCCTCACTTATTACTAACCAGACTTACTACCTATTAGCTGGTGAGTTTCATAGACCAGTACACAAGGAGAAGGTGGGATATGATGAAAGTGACTTGGATCAGATGGCACTGATGGGTAAGGAAGAAGAAAAAAGGAAATGCTCTAGTATCCCAAAGATTTTAAAGAAGTCTAAACCTTTGATAATTTTAATAATCTTTCATAGTTTAAAACTCTTCTAAGACTTTTGGGATATCTCATATTTGGTGAGCAACTGTGAACAAGCTGATGAACTTAAAATATATATAGTGATCAAATGATAATAGAAAATATATAGAATTTTACAACTTACCAAAGGCTTTACTCATAATATTTTATGATAGCTATAGTATCGGTATAATTATTTTCAGTTTATAGTAAAGGAAATTGAGACTCAGAAATATTAAGTGACTGATTCATAATCACAAAAAATGTTAAAACCAAACTTCAAAGCCCAGGTACTCTTTACTGTTACTATGACAGATGAATTCTTCTAAACAAGTGTTTAGGCTGTGATTGCAAATAGTCTTGTAAATAGTTCTTTGCCCACATGCCTAAAGCATCAAGTGTATGATTAGTGACCAACTATGGAAAAGTATATGGACTATATTGTTTTATTTACAGCCCAGACTATAGTTACTAAACAACTGATCAGATTTTAAAATATATCCTTTGTAGCTATTGTAATACTTTGTTACAATAATTAGCTCATTTTAAGTCTAATGCACAATATAATGACCCTTAAGGCTCACAAAGTTCCTTCTTAATAATTTTAGGAAGTTTATTTTGGACCAAAAATTGAATTCATCACAGTTTCTCTGAGTCTCCAGGTAGAAAAACTCCTAACATTTAGAAAGATGTGTTTTTTGCCTAATTTTATATTTACATATCTCTCTAATTAACCCCTGTTTGAGGCAAGTTTTAGTTTACTGGAAATGACTGAGTAATGAAACAGCAAATTATAGTATTGGGTGTGGATAGGTTTACTTAGGGTGAGGAAGTTGGGGAAAGAGCTTTTTCTTAACATCTCCCTCTGTCTTTTGCTCCAAGATACCTACAAAATCAATGACCTTCCTTGATTCTACAACTCAGCTCTGCCTTTGCTCCTTAGGGATGTGCTAGAAGGCCAAGTTTGCTCTAACCTCTTGAGTGACTCTAGTCAAGTCAATTGATAATTTATGCATGTTCCCTGGGGCATGGCTAAATTTCCTTAGCCTCTCTGAGTATGGTTCTTTTGCCATCAGTTTAAAGGATTTTTTGTACTTACTCTATATGATTAAATTTGATGGATTGAGTAGCTTGTCATTTTAAGTGGGGTAGGTTTGAGTAAATCAATCACTCCATACTTTCACTGTGTATCACTTTTATTTGTTTGGTTAATGGTTGAAAACTAGTGTTTCAGTTTAGTCTGACTTTGTCTACTTCTAAGACTGGATGTGATTCCATAGACAGGCAAATTTCCCCATAAAATCCTGAGACAGACAAATCTCTTTAATTAGGAAACCCAAGTAAATGACCTATGGCATGAATATATTATTTTACTGTCCCGAGGGCAATATATTTTGAAAAAATGTGTGTGGGGTATATGTGTGTTTGTGTGCACATGTATGTTTAAATCAGATCACTTGTTAAAACATGGTTAATTCGCTCCCAAAATCTGTTCCAGTCACATTTGCAGGTATATTGGATGACACACTGGGGAACACAAATAGAAATGATTCAGAGCTTCCTGGACTAGAATCTAGTCTCTCTTATGATTTTTCAGATGACTTGGACTGCACCACTTGGCTGGTATAGGTCTTATTTTCCTCACATGAAAAATGGGGTTATTATTGACCTGCCTTCTGGCAAAACTATAGGAAAGAGTAAAGGGAAATGATGCAAAAACCTTTTGCCAAGGTCAAGTTTCTCTGAATTATCTGAATCATGGAAATTTACCATTTCCTTGGTCATAGAGAAGTTTAGAATTAGTGTGAAGTATTTGTGTTGAAAAGAATAATAGATGTAGAGTCAAAAAAACCTTGGTTAAAAACTTGGATCCAATATTTATTATATTATTACAATGAATATGTTGCTTTATTTCTCTGAGACATAGTTTTATCAGCAGTGAGGACAGTAATACTTGTATGAACCTCCTTTACCCTTGTGGTGAGAAAAGCATATTGTCAGCCTTAAGGGATTAAAGGAACATGGACTATTATTATTACTATTAGAAAATTTTTATTTATTATATTTTATTACTTCTATCAGTCTTTTCTTGTTTTGGAATCTTGGATCCTGTTGACTACTCTGGGATAGAAGTAAATATCCCTTCACAAAAAAATAATTCTATTATGATTCTTCAGGCATTTGGTAAGCATAAAAATTGAAACAAAGTCAGTGTTTTCCTTGATTTTTCTGACTATGAGTTTACCGAGTCATATTAGAAAATGTTTTTATTTAATGGCATCATGGTAGAATGGATTGAGTCCAGTAATTGGAGCCAGACAGACCTGGGCACAAATTCTTCTTCTGACACACACTATGTAACCATGGGCAAGTCACTTCTTTAAAGCTTAGTTTCCTTGTATTAATAATACCTTAATCAGGGATATGAGGGAGCCAGATAATATTGCCTTCCAAAAACCAAATCAATCAATAAATAAATACTTATTAAACACTTTCTATGTGCCAAGTCTTATGCTAAGTGCTGGGGATTCAAAAGAAGGCAAAAGATAGTCTCTGATTTAAAGAGTTCACAGTCTGATGGGGAGAAAACAAGCAAATAAATATGTCCAAATTATAGACAGAATATATAAGAAATAACAACAGGGAAAGCACCAGAATTAGGAGGAATTAGGAAAGATTTACTATGAAAGATGGGATTTTAGCTGAGAATTGAAGAATAACAGGAAAGCCAGGAGACAGCAATAAGTAGAGAGAATATTCCACCAATGGGGGCCAAACAGAAAAATTGCCCAGGATCCAAGAAATGGAGTGTCTTGTTCAGGATGCCAGTGTCCTTGAATTGAAGGGTATGTGGTAGGGAATAAGATGTGAGAAGCTAAGGGGTGGAAAGGTAGGAGGGGGCTATGAAGAGTATTAAATGCCAAATAGAGAATTTTGTATTTGATTCTGGAAGTAATAGCTAATAGTTAAATTTTCGGGGAGTGTATATACACCTCTGAAATCAGTAAATGCTACAGATCAGATTTTGATCTATTTTGTTGATCGTCTAGACTGCAAAAAGTTATAGAGAAAATGTTAATAATACAAATTAAATTTATGAATGTATTGTAATTGTTTTCTGGTAAGCTGGTAGTTTAACATTTATCCATATACCTGTGCTTGTGATAAACCACATATAAGATTATTGTGAGCCCCATATGAGAAAACATACATACAAGTGCCCTGAAAAATGTAAAATGGTATATAAAGTTGAACTATTATTATTAGTGAAACTTACTATGACAAGGCCATCTCTACTCACAAAATTATCTGAGTTGTCTAGAACCTCAGAAGTCATTTAAGTCTTTCTCTGACATACCTGATAAGTGGTTAACCAGGACTTTTCCATTATCAATGACCTTGTCCAACCTGTATGAGAGTCTTCCTGCTCCTGGACAATGAATCAACTCAAGAAGATGACCCTGAGCAATGACTCTCATCTCTGCCAGATTAATTTGGCATATTCCCCCATAAAGAAGTTAAACACTGATCTACAGTTGAAGAAGTAGGGGATTATAAAAGAGTATGGATGGAGGGGGGTGGGAAGCATTAGTGATATGAGAGGGCCTACAATGTGTTCAGTGGAGGCCTGGAAGGTGAATAAATTGCACAAACCCACTAGGATTCCTGTGGTCTTACCCCTCACAGATTCCTATTGTTAAGGCCACAGCAAGAAAGAAACCGACCCCTCCTCACCAAATAACTCCCATATCTTTGGTCACACATAAACTATATCTCTCTCCATTTGGTTTAATCCTCCTAACAGTTCTTTGATTCTCTTTCCTTTTGTGTTCAACATGCCATGTAATTTGGGGTCACAGATTGACTGCTGGCTCTCTCTCCCCCATAAACTAAGAAAAAACTAACAAGATGTGGGATGTGGATATCACCACTAGAAAAAACCTTCACATTAATGGGATCCCAAATATCAGGCTCAGATTTTCTCACCTTTGTAAATCAAAAAGAAAGCGTTCATGGGCAAATTTGAGGTCCATTCTCTTGGTAGTTTCAGTCTTCATTCTCATTTCCAAGAAATGTCAGGAAAGTTCACTAGACTAGGTCAGGAGAGCTGCCTCTTTATTTACTTACTATATGATTGTGGGTAAATCATTTCCCCCTTCTGTTCCTTATTTTCTTCACTTATAAAATAAAAGAATGGCATAATCTCTAACACTTGGTTATGTATTTCATATATCCAAGTGGTCCATTTATGCAAGGGAAATACTTCTGTTTTGATTCTCTTTGGCATTCACCCAGATACAACAATATAGCATATTCTTCACCCTCACCTTTACCTCCCCATCCCAACCCTCACTCAAATTCCTAAATTTCCTTTCATAAACACGTCTTCTTAGTATGCAATGCTACCTCATCCCCCTCCCTCCCTCTCGCTCTCTTTTTCTTTCTCCCTCCCTCCTTCCTTCTCTTTCTTTCCTTCTCTTCCTCTCTCTCTTCCTTCCTTCCTTCCTTCCTTTCTTCCTTCCTTCCCTCCTTCTTTTCCTTTCTTCCTTCCTTCCTTCTTTCCTGCCTTCCCTTCATTCCTTCCCTCCTTCTTTTCCTTCCTTCCTTCTTTTCTTCCTTCTTTCCTGCCTTCCCTTCATTCCTTCCCTCCTTTTCCTTCCCTCCTTCCTTCCTTCCTTCCTTCCTTCCTTCCTTCCTTCCTTCCTTCCTTCCTTCCTTCCTTTATTCCTTCCCTCCTTCCTTCCTTCTTTTCTTCCTTCTTTCCTCACTCCCTCTCTCTCTGTTTCTCTGTTTCCTTCCCCGCTTCTTTTCTCCCTCTCTTAATGGATGATCTTTTAGTTGGGAAGGGTAGTAGACACAAGGGAGTGAAGTAGTATTCGGCAGCTCCTACAGATGGTGAACAACACTGTTCTACTTAATATCTTTTTCTCCCATCTTCAGCTTCCTTCCCTCTAGTAGGGAAGTTATTTCCTATTTACCAATAATTCTTTCACTTCCTACCTTAAATCCTTTTGCACCACAGGAGAAGAGTTAGAGGGGAGAAAAGATAGTTCTGTTTCCTCATCTACAGGCAAGTTATTCCATGATTATTTACTTTTAGTGTCTTTGATGTTTAAATTATTGTTATAAAAACGTGATGACTGTTCATCTGAGTTGTGAGGTCAGGGAAAATTCTGGTTACATGAATGTATTTTGTATATATTTGTGTGCACATATGTTGTCTCCACTGATAGAAACAATTTCTTTATTTCATTTTTGTCTTTGTATTCCAGACACCTAGTTTAGTGCCAGTATATAGTAAGTACTTAATACTCAATGGTTTATTGATTAATTGATATTCCTAAACTCCAGTTTTTTTCTAATCTCAAATTTTCTTTTAATATCACATTCAATTTAATCAATATTTATTTAGGAATATTTTTGTGTAAGACACCATGTTGGCACTGTAGATACAAAGATAAAATTTAGCTAAACCCTGTATCAAGGAATTTACAAGTGATTGGGTATAAGAAATACCACAGATGATTATTAAAAAAAAAAAACCAAAGTGAAGTGAGATAAATGCAAAGGAGAGGTCCAGTCAAAGTGGTATGATAAGTAGAGAGCACTTTCATTTGGGAAACAAGGGAATGCTATACAGAAGATATCACCTGATCTGAGTCTTGCATGAAGGGGGAAATTTCAACAGCTAGGGGTAGGAGAGGATGCTCCAGAATGGAGCATACAATGAAGAAAGGCACAGAGACAGAGAGGGGAGAAGACAAATAGTCTAGTTTATCTGAAATGTAGTGTACATGAAGTGAAGAAGGCCAGGATCAGGGCAGAAAGATAGGTTGAAGTCATATTATGGAGAGTCACAAGTACCAGAATAAACCCCCAAATGCTTCAGTTCTCCAAATTTTGGATAGATAAATTCATTTGGAAAATATTGCCTCAGAAAATTGTTTCATTTTCCCATTTAATCCAGTGGTTATATGAAGCTTCCCTAAGAGTGGGATGCTTCTTTGATAGAGACAAAAAGAATATCAGTTCAATTCTAGGAAAACTGCTTGGAGGAAATAATTGAGCCCTGTCAATTTCTCCCCAAGTCATAGGATACAACCAGACTAACAACTGGTATAGGGTGCCTCTGGCTCTTCCCCAAGAGTTCTGATGTTGGTATGTATTTCCTTTTCATAATAGTCTGTGGGTTCACCATCCCCATGCAGAGTATTTTACTAAATGGTACCATTGGCTCTTTACCCACTCTTGGATTCAATCATCATGGGATCCTTTCCCCAGGACCTCCTTGCAACCTCTTCTTGGGATCTGGGGAGAGGCAGTGGAGATCGGCAGAGTGGGGCAGAGGGATCTATCAATTGTGTTATAGGGGCATAGGTCCTACATCCTGGGGGTAGGGAGAGAAAAAGTTAATTCACTTCCTCTCCTGGTAAAACTCTGAAGTAGAAAGAGGGTATCTTCTGGGCTCCCCCACCACCTTAACTGATCTGTCTTCAGGTGCAACGATTTGTAGTTACAATTCTGGACACGATAATTCCCCTGCTTCTCTCCTTCCCTCCTTCTCCTCCAACGCAGCTTAAAGGAAGCAGGCATCCTAACCATGCTTTGAATGAAGTACACCTTTCCCATTTGTTAATAACGTTCCTAGTATCATGACAACGAGAAGCTGTCAGTTTTCAGCTGCAACAGATTCCTTTTAGGCTCTCCGACAAGAGTCCATTAAAGATGCCCTTTCCTCTAAAGTGTTGTATCCTGAGGTTAAATTCTTTATAAGCAGATGTTTATTTTTAGAGAGCTTCTTGTATGGTCTATTACTGAATGCTTAAGTAGTTACTTAAGGCGAGGGTCACAGAAGCCTTCCACTATAGAAAAACTCCACATAATACTAACTGCTGAACAGCACTACCAAGGATGGGATAAGGAGGGGGGCTTTTATTTAAAGAGGAAGAAATTTGATGGAGGGGGGAAAATGCTGAAAGCATTTCTGTTGAAAGGAGCAGACTTATGTGTTTCTATTCAACTTGGAAAGGGATTCAGTAAAGTTTCTTTTTCTAAGTATTTTGGATGACAAAGACACTACCTTCCAGGGAGCAGAGCAAGTATTGTTCTAGGGACACATCTGAAGGCCTTGAATCTACAGGCTCATCCAAGGCCAGAGGTTAATGTAAGTTCCAGATCAGTCCCTTCCCATATTTTGTTCCCATTAAACATGTTGAGTTGTCAGAAGATAAAAAGGCTTTACTTTCAGACTTCTGAATAGCTAGGTGGGTTGTGTTTGTTCTTAGTGCCTTCTGGAATGTGGGTTTTCCCAAGTTACTACTGAAATGGATAATAGCTTTCAGGTCCTTGAGTAATGGTAGTTAGGTAGCTAATGAATGGGCCACTTTGCTTTCAGCTAGCCACTGTCCAAAAGACCTTGAAAAAGTCTACGTGTTTAGAATATTTTGAATCTGACCCATCCTCTTGTTGAGGGTTGAGAGATGAGGGGTGAGAGATATCCTAATAGCGATGGGGTCCCTAGGACAGTGTCACAGGTTTTTGCAGAAGAATTCATAGTCCCAATCTGCAAGCCAGGTTTTTTGGGGAAAAAAGAGATTTATTTTCACTGAGAAACAACTTCACTCAGTGAGCCAGTTCCTGATAGGAATTAAAGGTTTGGTTGCAGAATCTTGTCTTTTATTAGGTTTCTATGGTTTGGGAATTGCTAAAGCAACAGTTTACTTGGACCTGCCCTGGAAATGGGAATGTACATTTGCATCAGAACTAGTTTCTACCCCTCCTACCCTCTCCCCCCTTCCCCAGCACAAAACAGGGACATCACTAAATATAGGATTATAAATCTAGCTGGGGGAAGTGTGCTGAATATCTGGTGAGGGAAATATAGCTCATTGGAAAGAGTTTTCTGCTAAGGTCTCAATTATGAATCATTTCTCTGTTTATTATTGCATTAAATAAATCTGTTCTTTGTCTAATATCTTTATTATGTGAATGCTTACAGGAGGGCTGAAGGCCCCAGATTCTGATCTTTCCAGAGAAGGCCTTGGATGAAGGCATGAGCCATCAAGAGTATTAGAATGGCCTCCAAAGAATAAACCCTTCATAATCTGTCAGATGCAAGGGTCCGATACATACATACCTGAGGGACTCATCAATAATGATTTTTTAAGAGAGTGAAATTTGACAAAGGGAAAAAATTTCAAAAGCATTTCTTTTGAAAAGGGAAGGCTAAAATATTTCATTCAACTTGGAAAGGAATTCAATAAATTCCATTTTTCAAAGTATTTTGGATGACAAAACTCCATCTTCTAGACAGGAAAAATTTATTTACAAAAGACAACCATGGTCCATACTCTTAAGGAGTCCACAATCTAAGAAAAGAAAAAGCATATATGCAGGGGTCTCAGCCAACAGCAAAAAGTCTGGACAAATCCCGCAAAGGCACCAATGCAGAAAAGACCTTTGTAATTGTGTATTGGGAGTGGGCAACCTCCAGGGCCAAGTAGTTACTAGAGGACTGGTACAGAGTGAAGGGTAGAGACCTGCAACAGGATTGCTAATTTAGCAATGACTATATGCTGTGATGTGACTTGGAGGAAGTATAATTAACTGGGGAAGATATTCAAAAAGTAAGTGTGAGCCTGGGTGGGAATGCAATAAAACCAGGAGGTAACTGCCCTGCTATTGCCCTAAAAGCCTGTTCTGAGTTCTAAGAGAATCCAAAGAGGAAGGGAAGTTATATGAGCACTGCCAGATTGGTTTTTTAGCACGGCTCCTAATGGCTGCTGTCTGGTGTGGGCTGAGTGAAACTCTAGCTCTTTTAGGTCTATTAAAAAGATGGGGACATTTGGAAATTACCTGTTGAACTCTCTGCTTCTTGCTAGAACTCGATAAATAAAATGAGGTACATCATTGAAAAAGAAGTCTCTTATTAGACAGCAACAGATGAGAGCAAATAGTCAGTCAACAAATGAACATCAATAAAAACCATAGTCCTGGACTGTGAAATAGGCTACAATTTAGGCAGTAATTCCAGAGAAGGTCCATTTACAACTATTTTTAGGGGACACGTCTACTTACCTAGAGGGGAAGCCTTTGCAGAGCATCTAAAACATTGTCTCTTACATTCTTTTGTTATTGTTGTTGAGGAAATTGGGGTTAAGTGACTTGCTCAGGGTCACACAACTAGGACGTGTTAAGTGTCTGAGGTCAGATTTGAACCCAGGTCCTCCTGACTTCAGGTGCTCTATCCACTGCGCCACCTAGTTGCCCCCTGTCTCTTACATGCTTAAAAATTTTTGAAGACTCCAAAGAGGTTTTGCTTACATGAGTTATATCTATTGATATTTATTAGAAATGGAAATAAACAGATTTTAAAATATTAAATATTAATTCATTTTAAATGGTAAAAAACTGTTTATACTAAAGTAAATGACATATTTTATGAAAAAATAACTATATTCTCCAAAACAAAAAAAGTTAATGAGGAGTGGCATTGTTTTACATAGTTTTACATATATTGTTAACTGTCTGGCTTAATAGAAGACAGCTGGATTCTCCTATCTACTTCTGTATTCAGTCTATTGTGACATGTTATTTTAGTGCAAGTACATAAAGAAAATATGGCTTCATAAAGATATATACTTGGAAAAAAGAAGAGGATTTTTTAAAACTTATTACATTTTATTTTATTTTCTGTTCCAAATTCTCTTCCTAATCTGCCCTGCTACTTTATCCATTGAGAAGTCAAGAGAGTTATTTTTTAAAAGTCAAATCATGCATTAGTATTATAAAATTAGTTTGACTTCAAGGACCTCCTGAAAAGCTCTTGGGAACCCAGAAGACTCCTAGGAATGTTCATCTAGAACATGCTACAAATCTGAAGGAATCAATGACACATCTATTAAGCACTTAGTGTATACAGAATACTGTTCTGGATGCTATTATATTCTCCTTATAGGGAGAAAGACACATAGAGAGAGTGCCAGAGATAGGAAGACAAGAGACATAGAAACAGAGATAGAGGCAGAGAGAGACAGAGACAGAGAGACTGACATATTCAGATAGAGAGATACAGAGACATCCAAGAATATAAGGGTATAAATAGAAAAGTAAAACATGCCCTATTCTTAAGGAGGTCACATTCTAATGAAGGAGACAACACTTAGGGAAGGTTCCAGTTGCAAATCAAATGGAAAGGTCAGATGGTGATTAAGTTACAACAGTAAAGTTTATAACAATGCTCCTTCTTTAATATCATTTCCACTGATAAAATCATGTTGGTTTCTAAGACAGTTATGTGGCACAATGGATAGAGCATTGGGCTTGGAATCAGGAAAACTCAACTTCATGAGTTCAAATCTTGCTTCAGACATTTACTAGATTGACCCTGGCAAGTTATTTAACCTTGTTTGCCTGTTTTCTCATCTGTAAAAGGAGCTGGAGAAAGAAATGGCACTCCAGTATCTTTGCAAAGAAATTCCCAAATGTGGTCACAAAGAGTCAGTCACAACTGAAATGACCGACCACAAAGCTGGACCACTTGCCAGTACCAAAGACTTTGATGATAAGAGGGTTTTTTAAAAAACTGGATCTTCAGAAGTTGTAGGTCTAGTACTGCTTAGCTGGGGGTCAGTGAGACCAAAGGAGGTGAACTCAGACCAGAAAGACAACTCCAATCTGACCCAGGCTTTGAGCTGAATGTTGGACTCTTGTTCAGTCACACCTCCCAGATGATCAAGGACTTTGGTTCAAAAGTTGGTTGTCCATCTTATTTCCAGGAACAGAATGTAAATGGCACATCCAATGTAAGGAAATTGAATGTAAGGAGCAAGATAAGATTGATGTAGGACTGGTAAACATGTTAAACATGTTATCAAGATTTCTCTTTCTAAATCCTCGCCCTGGATTGTTTCTACCATTACGACTTCTTCTGCTTCTATGCATATACTTGGAGGAAATCACATAACTGAGCTGCCTAGGTCCACTACAAATCTGCTTTTATCCTCACTGCAGTATACTAATCTTTTTACTCTTCCCTGATTGACTTTCAATTGCACTCCCCACCGCTTCTGTTTTAATCCTTCTTTTCTTTCCTTAAGCCACCTATGACACTCTTTTGCTACTTCCTCTCAGCAGAGGACTTCACCTCATGATTCACTTAAAAAAAAAATGAAAAAAATAAATTGAGGTCCTTTATGGTGAGCTCCTTCTTTTCCCCAGTTAAACACATCAAATACCCTTGATTTCATGCCCCTTTCTTTCCTCCTTTGTTAGAATCTTAGAGGATGAAATGGTTCTTTTCTCTTCTCTTCCTTCCTCTCTCTCTCCCTCCTCCCTATCTTTCTCTCTGTGTCTCTGTCTCTGTTTCTTTCTCTGATTCTGGCTCTCTGTGTGTATCTTTCTCTGTGGGTCTCTCTCAATTTGAATTTGTATCTTACTCTGTCTCTGTCTCTTTGTTTCTATCTCTCTATCTAGCTGTCTCTCTCTCTGTCTCAGTCCCTAAATTTCTCTTTCTCTGACTCTCTCTTTGTCTCTCTGTGTCTTTCTCCTTATATCTCTAAATCTCTCCGTATGTCTCTGTCTTTCCTCGCCAAAGTTGAAGTATAACACCCAGTTGCGGATTCAATCCCACCACTGATAACAATGGAAACTTTGACCCATTTTACTGCCAACCTAGACCAATTTCTCTCCTGGTGGATCCCCACTCCTAAAAGTTCATCATATTGCTACCAATATAGACATTTGATTAGTTTAAGCTACTGCAATTCAGAAGATCTCAGCTCAATTTTACAAGTTTTAGACTCCCTGATCTTTGTCTAAATCAGCGTTATGTCTATGCAGTCTGGTTCCCAGCTCTCTTTCTAGGCATATTAAATATTGTTCCTTTTCATGCACTTTGAATATATATATATATGCACACACACATACATATATGACAATACTATGCTTATTTCCTCCTATCATCTGTTTCTCTGAAAGTGGATAGCATCTTCCCTCATAAGTCAAGTCTTTTCTAAATCAGCCAGCTCATCATTTCCTACACTACGACAATATTCTAACAATTACATCCTACCTGAAAGATTGTGAAAATTATCTCCCAGTTTTCTGCATTCCTTCTGTTTTTGGCTACAAAATTATATCTATTTCTTATGTCGAATTATTTAACTGTACCAAGGATTTTGATGTAAAGGATTTTTTTTTTTTGAGGTTCTGCTCTCCAGGGAATATTTATTTATTTATTTATTTATTTATTTATTCATTCATTCATTCATTTATTTGTTTGTTTATTTATTTATTTATTTTAATTTTTATTTAATGATTACTTTATATTGACAACATTATCCCTTGCACTCGTTTCTTTTCCGATTTTTTCCCCTCCCTCCCTCCACCCCCTCCCCTAGATGGCAAGCAGTACTTGTAAAGGATTTTTTTAAAAGTCTTTAGTAACTGTGGTTATTAGGGAGGTGGTGAATTTAGCAATTGCTGAAGTAGTTATCAAGTTGAAGCTCCACAGAGGATTGGTTCTTTGGGTGATTGTGGTAGGGGTTGAACTCAAGGCTCATTTGGTAAAATTTTCTATGGTCTGTGGACCACTGCCATTCCTGGAGCTTCTAAGACTTGCCTGCCTTTTGGTAGTGGTTGGTCAGGGATTATTGTTAGTTATGATGGGGAATATGAACCCCTTCTCCACAGAAATTGCTTCCCCCAATGTTGGATTTGGGTACAAAGCAGAGAGAGAGACAAACAGACAGACAAACAAAGAGACAGAGACAGAAAGAGACAGTGACATAGAGAGAGACAGAGACAGAGAGACACAGAGACAGAGACAGAGGGAGAGAAAGACAGAGAAAGACAAAGTGAGAGAGACAGAGAAAGAGAGAGAGAAAGAAAGAGAGAGCGAGAAAGATGATAATAGATAAGAAAGTAAAAAAAAACATCAGAGACAGATAGCTATTTAAAAATATTCTGATCGAATTGGCTCAAAGAAGAAATAATATACACAATCAATTGGATATAGAAATTTATCTTATCCTGTAGGAAAGTAGGAGGGAAAGAGGGAAGGATAATAGAAGCGAGGGCATATGGGGGAGGAGTTGATCAGAGGAAAAAAAAATATTTTTGAGGAGGAACAGGAAAGAGGATAGAATAAATGAAGATGGAGGTGGAGGTGGAAATACAATCAGCAATAGTAATTATGAAGCAAGTTTCTCTGATGAAGGCCTCATTTCTCAAACTTGTAAAGAATTGAGTCAAATTTATAAAATATGAGACTCATTCCCCAACTGATGAGCAATCAAAAATATGAACAGTTTTCAGATGAAGTAATTATAGACATATGAAAAAAAATATTCTCTCAGTATTGATTGGAAAAATGCAAAGTAAAACAATTCTGAAGTACTACTATTAGATTGGCTAAAGGGCCAGAAAAGGAAAATGGCAAATGTTAGAGGGAAAGTGGGAAAAATGAGATATTAATACATTGTTGGTGAAATTACGAACTGATTCAACCATTCTGTAGAGCAATTTGGAACTATCCCCAAAAGGCTATACTCATGCCTACCCTTTGAACTAACAACACCACTACTGAGCATGGATCCTGAAAAAGATATCTATTAAAAAAGGAAAAGGACCTATATGTACAAAAATATTTATGGTAGCTTTTCTCTCAGGGCAAAAAATTAGAAATTGAGGAGATGCTCATCAATTAGGGAATGGCTGAATAAATTATGGTTTGTGATTATGATAAAATCCTATTGTTCTATAAGAAATGTTGAGCAACACATGCTATACACCTATAACGAGATAAGGTCAAAATGAGTTCATGATTTAGACATAAAGGGTGATATTATAAGCAAATAAGAAGAGCAATGGATAGTCTACCTGTCAGACCATGGAGAAGAAAGGAATTAATGGCTAAAGAAGAACTAGAGAACATTATGAAATGCAAAATGGATATTATGATTTTATTAAATTTAAAAATTTTTGCACAAACAAAACCAATGCAACCAAAATTAGAAAGGAGGCAAAAAGCTGAGAGTGGTGGTGTTGAAGAATTATAGCCAGTGTTTGGGATAAAGGCCTCATTTATAAACTATAAAGAGAACTGGATCAAATTTATAAGAATATGTTATTCCCAAATTGATAAATGATCAAAGGATATGAACAATTTTCTTTCTTTTTTTTTTAATTTTATTTTATTTAATAATAACTTTGTATTGACAGAATCCATGCCAGGATAATTTTTACACGACATTATCCCTTGCAATCACTTATGTTTCGTTTTTTCCCCTCCCTCCCTCCTCCCCCCCCCAAGATGGCAAGCAGTCCTATATATGTTAAATATGTTGCAGTATATCCTAGATACAATACATATTTGCAGAACCGAACAGTTCTCCCGCTGCACAGGGAGAATTGGATTCAGAAGGTAAAAATAACTCGGGAAGAAAATCAAAAATGCAAATAGTTCACATTCATTTCCCAGTATTCCTTCTTTGGGTGTAGCTGTTTCTGTCCATCATTTCTCCAATGAAACTCAGTTAAGTCTCTTTGTCAGAGAAATCCACTTCCATCAGAATACATCCTCATACAATATCGTTGTCGAAGTGTATAATGATCTCCTGGTTCTGCTCATCTCACTTAGCATCAGTCCATGTAGGTCTCTCCAAGCCTCTCTGTATTCATCCTGCTGGTCATTCCTTACAGAGCAATAATATTCCATAACATTCATATACCACAATTTACCCAGCCATTCTCCAATTGATGGGCATCCATTCATTTTCCAGTTTCTAGCCACTACAAACAGGGCTGCTACAAACATTTTGGCACATACAGGTCCCCTTCCCTTTTTTAGTATCTCTTTGGGGTATAAGCCCAATAGAAACACTGCTGGATCAAAGGGTATGCACAGTTTGGTAACTTTTTGGGCATAATTCCAGATCGTTCTCCAGAATGGCTGGATTCGTTCACAACTCCACCAACAATGTATCAGTGTCCCCGTTTTCCCGCATCCCCTCCAACATTCATCATTATTTTTTCCTGTCATCTTAGCCAATCTGACAGGTGTGTAGTGATATCTCAGAGTTGTCTTAATTTGCATTTCTCTGATCAATAGTGATTTGGAACACTCTTTCATGTGAGTGGTAATAGTTTCAATTTCTTCATCTGAAAATTGTCTGGGATATGAACAATTTTCAAATGAAGAAATGAAAGCCAATTATAGTCATATGAAAAAATAATCTAAATTACTATTGATTAGAGAAATGCAAATTAAGACAACTTTGGGGTACCACTTCATATCTCTCAGATTGGCTAAGATGACAGGAAAAAATAATGATAAATATTGAAGGGAATGTGGGAAAACTGAGACACTAATGTATTGTTGATGGAGTTGTAAAATGATCCAACCAACCTGTAGAACAATTTGGAACTATGCCAAAAGGACTATCAAAATGTGCATATCCTTTAATCCAACAGTCTCACTCCTGGGTCTACATCCCAAAGAGATCAAAAAAGAGGGAAAAAGACCCACATGTGAAAAGATGTTTGTAGCAGATCTTTTTGTAGTGGCAAGGAACTGGAAACTGAGTGGATGTCTATCAGTTGGGGAATGGCTGAATAAGTTATGGTATATGAATGTAATGGGATATTATTATTCTATAAGAAATGATGAGCAGGTTAATTTCAGAAAAGCCTGGAAAGACTTACATGAATCAATGCTAAGTGAATGAGTAGAACCAGGAGAACATTGTATACAGTAACAGCAAGATTATTTGATGATCAACTGTGATGGACTTAGTTCTTCTCAGCAATGTGGTGATTTGAGACAATTCCAATAGACTTGTGATGGAAAATGCCATCCACATCCAGAGAAAGAACTATGGAGACTGAATGTGGATCAAAGCATAATATTTTCATGAACAAATGCAAAATGAAATGTACTGTATACAAAATAATAGCAATATTGTGGATGATCAGCTGTGAATGACTTTGCTATTCTCAACAAAATAAGACTACTTTGAAGGACTTATGAAAAATGTTATCCATACCTGGAGAAAGAACTGATTGTGTCTGAATACAGATTGAAGCCTATTTTTTGGGGGGAAGGAGAAGAGTGGCACATGGAAATCTATGTTTTCTTTTGCAACATGACTTTTTTTTTTTACATAACTTTATATGTGATTTCTCAATGGGATAGAGTTGGGAGAGAGGAAAGGAAAGAATCTGGAGCTCAAAGTTTGTTTGTTTTTTTAAATGTTAAAAACTTTTTTTACATATAACTGGAGAAAAATAAAAGTTTTTAAAAATTCCATCTTCTTAGTCAACCTATTACTTTATGAATCCCAAATCTGTCATTAAGCTTTATGTCTTCTGGACATTTATAGAAGTATGTTACACATGCCTTTAATCCAAGCCATTGATTTTTTAAAAAAAATTAAACAACACAGTACCAAGGATACATATTTATGAAGCCTCCTTTCAAGTTAATGTTAAAACAATAATTAACTCTTCTTTGGGTCCAATCATTCAAACAAGCTCAAAAATCTATTTTATCATTGAATCCACAATTGTCCATTTTATTTATAGGTAAATTGTTTCTAGACTTCCCCCAACATACCAGCTTAATGACCTTGTCAAAAAGGAGAAAAAAGTTTAGGCAGGCTTTATTAATGTCACTTAGTGTTTTTTGATATCATAAAGTAAATAACCATCTGCTAAACTTAATAATCAAATAAACATGTAAAATAACCTTACCTTCAACAAGGTAAAACTAAATGAATTATCAAACACTTATCAAGTAAAGAAAAAGCTTGTTCTATGTTCTATGTTCTATATTCCTTTTTCAGATGTATTTGAGGGTGCATCTTTGCATTTTTCTCTCAATAGGTAGATATCTGTCAGCTAATTTTAGGGTGTGAGGTTTGTGTTAATTTGATGGATGTGATACTTTAGGATTGTTTTAATTTGCATTTCTCTGATATTATTAGTAACATCACACAGTTTTTCAGATAGTTGCTGATATCTTATATTTGATGGGAGGAAGGGCAAGACTATTAATATTCTTTGACAACTTTATTGATAGATGGAGCTTAACCTTAGAGATATGTGTGAAATCCTTACATAGTTCCCCAAGCTTTAATCCCAAAGTTAGATTTTATCATTTTTTGCTTTTATGCTATTTTAGTAAGGCTGTCTAAAAGTTATCTTCATATACATTTCTCTGATTATTAGAAAAATTGGCTATCCATTTTCAAACATTTATGAAACATTTGTATTGTCTGTTTATATTTTTTAACCATTGATTTAATGAGAAGTAAATATTATTAGTCTTATACATATGCACAATTTCTTTATAAATTCTGAATGTCAATCAATAAATAAACATTTAAGCATTCTCTCTATGCCAAGCATTGTGCTAGGCATTGAGGATAAAAGTATAATGAATGAAACAATATCCATTCTCAATAATTTTACCTTCTAACAGAGAACTTCTGTGTGATATAGTTACTAAAAATATTTTTGTCCAATCCAATCTTTTAATTTTAGAAATATAGTTTATGGTCACATAAAATCCTTTTATTTTTACATTAATGAAACTGATTGATGTTACTTGTGTTGATTGCTTACATTAGCTTAATTGATAGAATGTCCAAATTCTCAATAGTTGAGACAAATATTATTTCTTTGCTAATCCAGGGAGAGTTCATTTTTGTGTAGAGTGTGAAGTATGATTCTAAATCCATTTTTTTGCCATACATCTATTTTTTCCTAGGACCTTTTATTAAATGATGCCATTCCCAAATGTTTCCTTTGTTTGGCTTTATTAAGCATTAATCATTTAGATATATTAGATTCTACTCCCGGGTTCCTTATTTTGTTCTATTGATTTATTTCATGATTATTTTTCAAGTACTGGATACCCTGAAATATTTATTTTCAAGATCATTTTAAAATGGAATAGTGTTAAGGTTTCCCCTTGCTAGTTTTCTCTTTCATAGTTTTTTAATATTCTTATTATATTTTTCCCATTAATTTTGTATGAATTTATCTAATTCTGTTAAATGACCACTTGGCATTTTGATTGCATTAAATCTGCAAATTAGTTTGGGAAATGTTGACATTTTTACTACATTTGTTCCACCTAAATATTATCTTTGGTTATTCTTCCATTTGTTTAGTTTATCCTTGTTTTTGATCAAAATAATTTTTAATTGCCTTTTTCTAGGTTGTTGGATGACTTTATAAATTAATATTCAAATATTCACTAATTTGTTATTATTTTAGAGGATATTTCTTTCACTAGTTTTTTTTTATATATTTCTTTGTAGAAGTCTAAAGAAATGCAAATTATTTTTGTGGTTTTATCTTGAATCCTCCTACTTTACTTAATCCATTTATTAGCTTCATTATTTTTTTTTGTTGACTGTCGTGGGTTTTCTTGGTACACAATCATACCATCTGCAAATAGAGATGTATTCACTATTTCATTGCCAGGGCTCATTCCTTTAATTTTTTTCATTTCTTTTAAGATTTCTAAAACCATATTAAATAAGAACAATGAGAGTGGACATTCCTATTTAAAATCTGTTGTAATGAAAATACTCATGTTTTTCCAATGTGTATAATATTGACTCGTGATTTCAAATACATGAATATATTTGTATAATTATGATATGATCTTTCCATTCCTACATTTTTAAAGTAATGTATTTTCTCAAAGGCATTCTCTGGCTCTAATATCATCACATAAGCTTTTTCCCCTTGCTGTAACTAAAGATTTTTTTAAAATACAAATTGTTTTCTTGCTATTAAACCATCCTTATATTTCATTTGTAAAATCCTACTTAGTTATAATATTTGCTCATTCATTCATTTATTTGTTTTTAATGAACTGCTATAATCTACTTGTGAATACTTAGTATTTTTACATCAGTGTGCATTAACAATCTTTTCCAATTTTGTCTTTGTTCACTTGAGGGATTTATACTAAATTGTCTTATATAAAAACATGGGTAGCCTCATACAGGGTATCCAAAAGTCTTGGTGCTCTTTTAAACTCTAATAGTTCAATATTGCACTAAGACTTTTTTGGACATCTGTATTTTCCTCTTTGCTTTGAAACAATTTATATAATATATGAGCACATTGTTCTTTAAAAGTTTGGTATACTTTGCCTGTTAAGTCATGGGTCCAGTCTCTTTTTTATACATCAGTTCTTTAATGACCTATTATTTTTCATTCTGAGATTTTTTTATTTATCCTATTCTACTTTGGGGTGTAGTTTTGGTATTTTATACTTCTGAATTAATAATCTTATTTTTTCCTCCTATTTATTGGCACAGAGTTCTGCATAATAATCTCTGATAAAATTCCTCTTTTCTTTTGCCCTGGTTATAATCTCTTCTTTCTCATAACTAATCTTGGTGGCTTGGGTTGATAGTCTTTCCTTAAATTAGATTTTCTAATTTTTTAGCAATGTTATAAGTCTTTAAAAAAAAACAACAGATCTTGGATTTGTTTAGTCATTTCAATTATTTTTCTAAAGATATATTCAAATGATCTTTTCTCTACTCTTAACGATTTCCTAGTTTCTGTTTCCTATTGGTTTGTTAATTTTTTTCCTTTTCTAATTTTTTTTTGTAATAGACCCAGTTCATTACTTTTTCTCCTTTCTTTCTTTTTTCTTTCTCTCTTTCTTTCTTTTTCTTTTTTGCAAATCAAGACAACATTTCCCATTCTCCATCCTATGATTTCTTTTCTATTTTCTATGCTCTTTCAGAGATTATTGGCAGTAGTTCAGCAATTATATCTTCCAGTTCTTTCTGTAATGTAGTTCACTGCAGAGTGAAGCTATCTATAATTAGGTGCAAAAATCAACAGGATTAGGTTGACATGGGTAGAAAGAAGTTTATTTCAAAGAGGACCTGGTGGATTAGAAACTCAAGATGAGTCAGCAATGTCACATGGAAGCACAAAAAGCTCATATAATCTTAGGCTGCTTTCTTAGGGGCATGATGCCCACAATGAGAAAGGTGAAAATCAAATTCTTTTTACTCAGACCTGATCAGAATATTCTTGGAGTATTATTTTCAGTTCTGGATATTCCTTTTTAGAAGGAATTTAGACAAACTATAATGTATCTAGAGAAAGGAAACAGAAAAGTAAGGGTACTTGAAAGTATTTATTTATTCGTTCAATAAATATGTATTAAACATTTGTTAATAGAAAGCCCAATACTGAGCTCTGGGTGGGGAGGAAGAGGAGGATAAAAGGTTTATATATATGTAGTCCTCCTTTCATAAAGCTAACAATTTAATGGGTAACCAACACATAAACTTGGACAATCATAGCATAGAATGATATTAGAAAAGGGGAAATAAAAGGGGATGTGGTGTCTTGGAAAAGAAGGCTTTTTTGGCCAGGAGATATTCAGGAAGGCCTGAATTGTTCAGGGACAATTGAACTGGGTCATAAAGAATGGGCTAGTGTGTCTGAATATAGATTGAAGCATTCTTTCTTTATTTCTCTTTTTCTTTTTTAATTTAATTTTTTTAGGGTTTTAATTTTCATTATTATTTTATTCTCACTGAGGGTGGGAGATCTATTTTTGCATAACTTCACTTGTGGTTTCTTAATTGTGGGTGGGGTTAAGAGAGAGAGAACCTAGAACTCAAAAATCTTTTTAAAAATCTTGTAAAAATTTATTTTGAATGTAATGGGGGGGGAAATATTAAATAAATAAAATTAAGGGAATATGGGAACAGCTAGGTGGTGCAGTGGATAGTGTATCAGCCCTGAAGTCAGAATAACATATCCTAGCTGTGTGACCCTGGGTAAGTCACTTAACCCCAATTGCCTCAGCAGAAATAAAATAAAATAGAGAATACCTGAAGATTTTGGAGCCAGAGGCATGATGACCAGATTGCTAGTCAATGTATGTTCTACAAAAATGGCTGAATGAACTAGGAATATTTCACTTGAAGAAAAAAAGGTTGGTAGGAGTGAAGGAAGAGAAAGTAAAAGATTTATTCAAGTATTTGAATGGTTAAAAGAGAAGATATTTGTTCAGTTTTGCCCAAAAAGGGAGCATTAGGAATAATCAGTTTAAGTTATATGGAAGTATGTTTGGGTTTGACATAAGAAATGATTTGCAAAGGTAATTCCTCCCCAGGGTTATTGCCATGAAATTTGTAACAGAACTATTGGCATGTAGGTATTATCCAGAGTTTATCAAGGTTCTAGGATTGTTGGGTTTTTTTAAGTTAAGTTTAAGAACTTCCTTACCCAAGAAAGTCATGAAGATAAGGGGAAGAGAAGCCCACACAGCAGGACTGTGGAAGAATATTGTGATTTACAATGGTCTCCATGAATCTTCTGCCATCTAATAGGGAACTTGGGGCTTAGATACTATATTGAAACAGAAATTAGGGCAAGAAAATAGAAGCAATACATTGTACTGTGGAACATTCATTAAGGAAGGGAGAGCCATCATCAGGAGGTAAAAGAGCTGACTGGGAACCAGTCCATTAATTTCATGATCAGATTTCCCTCTTACTAATAGGAAGAAGAGTTTGGGGGTAGGAATGGTTAAGAGATTCAGCAGAAAAAAGGGGATTCAGTTCCACCTCAATCCTATCACAGATTGCTATATCTCATATTTAATGATTATTTGCACTTTTATATTGCTTGAAATTCTTTTTAAAGATTACTATTAACTATGATCTGTATCCAACACTATAAATGCATAGTTTGTGATTGAGAAAGGAGAAGCCAATCCTGAAAGAAAGATGAAATTCTCCTCATTTCAGACTAAGGTGGGGGAAAGTAAATTAGAGAAAAAAAATTTGCATCATTGCTACCCTTGATAAATTTACAAGTTACAATAAGGAAAATCTTGTTGCTGTGCCAAATAAATATAAGATAAAGAAGAATGTGATAGCACAAAGAAGAAATTCCAACAAAATACTTTGGAATGATTTTTCACTACCATATAGGCTTTTTATAACATGGTATCTCTTGGGGGAGGTAGCCAAGGCCACCTCCGTCATTTGGTTCTTATTTCTTTGTTTCACTTCCAGGCTTGCAAATCTTTAAAATGTCAGTGGGATGTTTTTCTTCCCAAATAGTATTTTAATAAGAAATCTCTCCCATTGAAGGGGAAAGGAGGTTGCCTAAGTTCAGCTTCTGTATCTTTAAAAGGGTCTTTTGTTATGATGGATACCGTCTGTTGTGGTGTGCATGTTCTTAGATCAGCCACTCTGCATGAGTTAAGGACAGAGGTATATGTTTTGCTGAAGCTGCCCACTTCAGTTTTCTCTTTATCAAATAAATTAAAAGCGCTTCATCTGTACTTTTAAGTGCATCATTACTTCTAAGTGCTTTATCATCGTTATCAGAGTGTTCTTATACTATCATAGAAAGACCTTGACTCTCTGTAAATAACTTTGCCTTCTGCATTGATGTTCCCTAGACTCTTCCATTGTTTGTATTGTTCAGCGAGCATTATTGATGCCTAATGTGAATGAACTGGAGAGGAAACACTCCAACTAAATAGATATACTTTCTGTTTCTATTCAAGGTTTCAAGCCCATTCTTTAACCTCTGAGGATGCTGTATAAATCAGCTTTGCTTGGGGGGTCTGAAAAGGCTCAAAAGGAAAAATTATCCTCAGAGACCTTAATTTATCTCAGTAGATGGAGGGGGAGATAAAAGAGAGTGAAACTAGTGTTGGGCAAACCTCAGAAGGTTCAGGGGTCTGGTTATGAATATGGGAGTTGTATGGCAAATGTGAAGGTTATCTGAATTTAATTGAATTTCTCTGGTTTGGGGGATATACATTGCAGAAAGGTGCACTGTACTTGCTAGTTTTAGCAAACTTAAGAGCCTTAATTGTTAGTGTTCTAATGCATTCCAAATTTTTCCTAAATCAAAGCTATGTAGGGATTCCATTTTGTTGGTTTTCTGTTAAGATTTCTAGTTAGAGGGGAATTTAGAGAGCACTTAATGATCCTGCTCATTGTACACATGGCAAAAATGAAGCCCAGAAAGAGGAAACAGCAACTTGCCTCATTCTCGGCAATGGTAAGTAACAGAATAGATCTTGAAACTCACATGACACCTCCATATTTCCTACAACAATATCATGTTGCCATTGTGCCAGTAATTGCTTATTAATAAGTCCAATATTGTTGCAAATCCCAATAAATCTAAAGCAAGAGGGGATGTCAGAGAGCCTTTAGTCCAATCCTTCCCCTTTACAAGTGATGCAACTGAAGCTCAGAGATGAAAAGAGTACTTGCTAAAAGCCACACTGGTAATGTAGTAAGGTTTGAATCAGCTCCAGTGATTGCAGAATGAACTTTCTCTCAGTCATACCAAGCACTTTCACATAAAAGGAAGGCAGAGTACAGATCAATGGATGAGGAAACATTTAATAGATGAGGAAAGTGATTTGTCCAAAGTCATGACTTGTAAACAGCCAAACTGGGATTAGAACTTTTGTTTCCTGGCTCCTAAACCGCTGAACTCTCCAGTGCAGAATAGAAAAGAAAAAAAAATCAGGTAATAAGGTCAGATATTAGAATTGAAATTTGATCCCAGTAACCAGAATGACAGCAGTTAGTTACTCAGATCCTTACCAAAGTCACGAGTATAAGAATCAAACATGACATTTGGTAGTGAGATATAGTGAAAAGAGCACTGGACTAGAATCCAGCTAATTGGCCATCCTGCTTTCAGTCTCTTCCTGCCCACTATGCTGCTGCCAAAATAGTCATCCCTTAGGCACAGGTATTGACCACATCACTTTCCCATTCAAAAACTTCCATTGCCTCAAATGAAAAAAAAAAATCAAGACTATTTAGCCCAGCATTTAATGCTTATTAAATTAAATTGAGCTGAAGATTTTGGTTCAAGTGTAGTATTCCCAACGAACCTACTAACATTGAAAAAGCCACTTGTCTTCTGGGGCTACATTTTCTTGTTCTACAAAATGAAGGGATTGAAATAAATTACTTTTTTCAGCTTATTAATAGAGTATTTGTCTTCACTCTGTCAAACCCTAACCTAATGACTTTTCAAAGGCATCTGTGAGGAGGAAAAATCACACACAGGCTAAACAAGATACAAAAGGATCAGGATGGGGTGGAAAAGCAAAACAATGTGAAGCAAACATTGCACAAAGCACCATGTCCTTGCTTCCATATTGTACTTAGGATTAAAGATTTAGATCCAGATGGGACCTTGAAAGTCATCTGGTCCAGTTCCTTCATTTACAGATAAGAAAATTCAAGGTCTAGAAAGATTAGGAAATTTGCCCAATATCACACACATAGTGACTGAACTAGGAGCCAAATCCAACACTCTTTCCAAAGTACTAGGAAATAGCACAAGAACATCCAATAGAGAACTCTGTCTTCTCTCCTCTTTGCATGATTACTCACAGAATACCTACCATATGTAGTTAAAACTAGATAGTATAACATGATAGTGAAAAGAGTCAAGATGATCACTAACCATGTATGATTAAAGAACTTCTAGTTAATATTCCAAACCACTAATAATTTTTTTATTAAGGCTTTTTATTTTTCAAAAGATATATGTGGACAATTCTTCAACATAAGTCCTTACAAAACCCTATGTTCCAATTCCTCTCCTCCTTTCCCCTTCCTAGATGGCAAGTAGTCCAATATATATTAAACATGATAGAAATTTTGTTAAATCCAATATATGTATATATATTTATACAATTAAAGAAGTAGCAAAATAAAACGCAAGCAAACAACAACAGAGAGAGTGAGAATGCTATGTTGTGGTCCACACTTAGTTCCCACAGTTCTCTCTCTGGATATAGATGGCTCTCTTCATCACTGAACAATTGGAACTGGTTTGTATCATCTCATTATGGAAGAGAGCCATGTCTATCAGAATTGATCATTGTATAATCTTGTTGTTGCCGTGTATAATGATCTCCTGATTCTTCTTATTTCAGTTAGCATCAGTTCATTTAAGTCTCTTCAAGTCTCTCTGAAATCATCCTGCTGGTCATTTCTTACAGAACAATAATATTCCATAACATTCATATACCATAATTTATTCAGCCATTCTCCAATTGATGGGCATCCACTCAGTTTCCAGTTTCTTGCCACTAGTATTTTTGCAAATGTAGATAGGTCCCTTTTTGTCCTTTAAGATCTCTTTGGGATAAGCTCAGTAGAAACATTGCTGGATCAAAAGATATGCACAGCTTGATAACTTTTTGAGCATAGTTCCAAATTTCTCTCCAGAATAATTGGATCACAACTCCACCAATTATTATTGGTAAAATATATATACTATGCTATCTAATATCAGTGTCCCACTTTTCCTACATCCCCTCTAATATTCGTCATTATCTTTTCCTGTCATCTTATCCAATCTGAGAGGTGTGTAGTGGTATTTCAGAGTTTTTTAAATTTGCATTTCTTTGATCAATAGTGATTTAGAGTACCTTTTCATATAACTAGAAATAGTTTCAATTTCTTCATCTGAAAATTGTCTGTTCATATCCTTTGACCATTTATCAATTGGGGAATGGCTTGAATTCTAATAAATTTGAGTCAATTCTCTTTATATTTTAGAAATAAGGCCTTTATCAGAACCTTTGAATGTAAAAATGTTTTCCCAATTTATTGCTTCCCTTCTAATTTTGTCTGCCTTATTTTTGTTTGTACAAAACTTTTTTAACTTAATATAATCAAAATTATCTATATTGTGACCAATAATGATATCCAGTTCTTCTTTAGCCACTTATCCCTTCCTTCTCCACAGATCTGAGGAGTCAAATATCCTATCTTCTTCTAATTTGTTTATATCATTCTTTATGTCTAGATCATGAACCCATTTCAACCTTATCTTTGTATACAGTGTTATGTGTGGGTCAATACCTGTGTGTCAATGCCTAGTTTCTGTCACACTAGTTTCTAATTTTCTCAGCAGCTTTTGTCAAATAATGAGTTCTTATCCCCCAAAGTGGGGTCTTTGGGCTAAACTACTATTAATAAGAGAAGTACAAATTAAAACAATTCTCAAACAATTTTCCTCCTTCTTTTCCTCCTCTTTTACCTTACACTTATTAGACTGGAAAATGTGATTTAAAAAAAAGGAAAATCACAATTGATGATGGTATTATGAGAAGAGAGACACATTGATGTCCTATTTTGGAAACTGGTTCATTTAATTGGAATAGTTGGAACTATTATGAAAACTAATTTGATATTATAAACAGAAATTCTCTAAAGTATTCATACACTTTGACCCAATAATACAATTTTGCAATGCAACTCTGTCTTATTTAAATCCAAATCATGAGAAAGTCAAAATATCACCCTCATGTAGTCATTTGTCCTCTTTGGGAATAAAGGACAAACAATAACAACAAAAGGCCTGCATAAGATCTCTACATAGAGAGAAGTACTTCCAGAGCAAGGGTGTGAATTAAACCTTTGTCACACATTTCTTACATATGTACTTCACTACTATTATGATCTAAATTTAAGTTTACTCCTCCCACAGATGTTTCTGTTTGTGTAAAGCAATGAACCAGGTTTTTATGAGAACATTTGCTTTTAGCTGTCTTTATCATGTTTACCAAAGACCTCTGATAAAAATTAACCAAAACTGTAGGATAACTACCAATGGGAAACACTGAAGTTGGCACCCAGGATCTGGCACTAGGAGAAGTATAATTTCTGATAATTATCTCTAAAACTCTGTAATGACGAGGAGTTGCCTTCTGGAATCCAACCTGCCAATTTGAGCAAAAGTTGTGGGATATTACTATTTCTTCTTTCTTTTCTAGGATGTTACTATTTCTTCTTTTTTCTTTTCTTTTTTCTTTTCTTTCCTTCCTTCCTTCCTTCCTTTTTTCTTTCTTTCCTTCTTTCTTTCTTTTTTTCTTCTCTTTTTCCTTCTGTTCCTCCCTCTTCTCTCCTTTTTCTTTTCCTTCTCCTCTTTTTCCTCCTCCTATTTCTCCTTCTCCCTCTTCTTCTCCTTGTCTTTCTTGTTCTTCATGTACTCCTCCTCCTTCTGTTCTTCCTCCTCCTCTTTTTCCTTCCCTCCTTGCAATATGTGATGCCCCTTGGCATTATATACTTACAGTGGGTGCTATTCCTATTCATAGGAATATAATTTTTGATCCCTTATATATTGTAATGTATTTTTGGGACTTGGAAACTTGCTTTTTAATTTTAATTTTTAATTAATCATTTCTTTTTTTAAAAAAAATTGGGACAATTTACTTTTTGTTTTGTGCAGTTTTCATTTGTGATTTCTTAAAATACAGCTTTGAATTGATAAAGAATAAGTTAGTAGAAATAGGAGAACCATTTATACACTTATTAAAACATTGCAAATGTAATGGAGATTTGAATAAAGCATTCACATAACTTTCCTATCTGTTTCCAATTGACTGCAAGTGGATGCTTAGGTACTTTGGGTGTACTCTTTGTCAGCTCTTATAGCTCAGTTATTTCCTTATTAACCACTGAGAAGAAATATCTAAAGCAGAAGTGGGAAACCTTTTTTTCTGCCAAGGGCCATTTGATATTTATAACATCATTTGTAGGCCATACAAAATTATCAACTTATAGAACTCAAAAAGTGGGAAGTTGTTTTACCTAGCTTTCAGGTCATTATCAACTGTGGTTGCCTTAGCAAATGATTTCATAGGCCTTATGCAGCCTGCAGACTGGACATTCCCTTAGCTAAAGTAATGTGACTTCAATTGTCTCTATTCATGGCTATAAAACATGGGTTTCCTGTTTGAGGGTTGGAGATAATAGGCTAATCATGCATTCCCTCCCCATCCTGGACTTTTAATGAGCATGCCAATCAAAGAAGAAAGTAAAAAGTAGGCAAATTTGAATTCAGACCTCCATCTGTCTCTTTTATGTTGCATTTCTTTTCCTGATCATAGATGATCAGTAATCTTGAAATGGGTAAATCAGTTCTTGGAGGCAATCCCTTAATTCATGAGGTTGGAGACCGTCATCAACTGGAGGTAACTAGCAATGAGGGGAGTTTCTGCACAAGACCATCATCAACCAAGGAGTAATCTAAAATTTTTATCTGGATTGCCAGACAACCCATAGATCTGGAGAATGAACATGATAGAATAAAAGGGAATGAAATCAAGTATCTTCAGCAGTTCCTCAAGTTGGTTCTAGTCTCAATGTATAAGCCTCAGCTTCCCAAGAAAACATAGAAATAATTAATACTGCCCCTTGATTCACTTAAATTTTTGTCAATATGCATTGATATTAGTAAATTGCTGAATTGTGTTTGTCTTTCTCTTGATTAAAATTACATTTCTTTTTTGTGCATGAAATAAAAACCTGTCCTATACTTGGTTTACATTGTATATTGAGTTCCTTTAAATATCTTGTTTTGGGGAGACCTTAGACATGAGCCAAAACCTAAGTTTAAATGAATCTTCCTCAAGAACCTAAGGTAGAAACATTTTTTTTAAAGTTTGAGAAAGACAGAATCTAAACCCTTCAGAGTCTAAATCCTTTCATTAGAAACTAGGTTTCCTCTTTTCCAATCATATCTCTGGGTTTAGAGTATATGACTCAGGAAAAAGGGACTCTTAATGAAGAGAGAGGGTACAATATTCTAGTCCACTATATCTTGCAGCAGTTTTTATAGTTAGATGTGTACATGCATTATGTATAATGATGGTATCAAAGAAAAATGTAAATATGTGTGTTGTGTAGACAATCAGATTTTGAACAACAGAATAAAAGTAGACCAGTCCATCATGTAAAGATCTCAAAATGTCCTGGATTATCTGTTAGGTATCCAGTAGTTTTCAGTATTGGACTTACAAAGTGACAACTATCAGATCTTTACATCAGTGAATGACAAAGAAAACTGCTTTTATATGTCCAGTTAGATTTCATCAGTTCCAGTGAGATGACTGCCACATTTCAAAAAGTGGTGGAGAAAGTAGTTAGAAATATGAACTACCCAAGGGTTGGTATAGCTTTTTGACATCCCTGTGTTTGAGAAGTTGCTAGAAGAACACAAGATAAAACTTAGGAAAGTCTTGAAATGGTTAGAGAAAAATGGTCCAAAACTGTTAATTGGCAAGTACTAGTTTGGATACTGAATGTGGTTCAAAGCATAGTATTTTCTTTCATATTTTGTTGCTATTGTTATTTGTTTGCTTTTTTTACATTTTTCCATTTTATCTAATTTTCACGTTTTTCCTTTTTTTGATCTGATTTTTAACATTTTTTTTCTTTTCTGATCTGATTTTTCTTGCATGAATTCTTGACAAATATGGAAATATGTTTAGAAGAATTACATATGTTTAGCCCATATTGGATTGCTTGTCATCTAGGGAAAGTGGGTGGAGGGAGGGAGAAAAATTTGGAACACAAGGTTTTGCCAAGGTTAATGTTGAAAATTATCTTTGCACGTACTTGGAAAAATAAAAAGGTTTTTTTTTTTAAAAGAAAAAAATTTGGGCAATAAAAAGATTGGTTACCGCATACACAAATTGGAGTCCTTGACTTGGAAGTAGGTTGTCCTTGTTAAGTTCAAAAAATGAGTATATGAAATGAAATAAAGTTGCAAGTATAAACTGACAACAATGCACCAACTTATATTGACTAGAGTGCCAAGTGAGCACCTGTTTTCCAGAGACAAGTAGCCACCCTAGCCAACTATGAACTCATTTAAAGAAGACCAATATAGATAGAGTTGTTCTGCCTAAAGAGCCACATAATTTTAAAGTTATGATGATATTTAAAGAAGGAGTGAAAGTTATGTCATCTTCAAAACTTGGATAATAGGCAGCATAGTTGAAAATCTGGTACTTTTGACAGTCAACATGCCAGCAATATCTATGAACCTTGCCTCATTGAATCATCCTCCTTTGCTGCAGTTGTCTGTGGCTGACTGGGAGTGAGAGCAGATGGCTTATGAAGGACTGCATGAAGTGATACAGCCCAAGAATTGAGGCATTGATGCCAAAGGATTTAAGTGCCAGTCCCTTGAAGGCACCTTATTGTTAAGACAATGGCAGAAGTTCAGTTGTGCAATGAAGTACCATATTGGATTGTCAGTGATTCCATGCATCTTACCAGGAAGCAGCTGGTACTACCCAGGGCATATTGCTCTATGGCTATGAAGA
The DNA here is from genome assembly GCF_016432865.1 of Antechinus flavipes. Classification (NCBI taxonomy): domain Eukaryota; kingdom Metazoa; phylum Chordata; class Mammalia; order Dasyuromorphia; family Dasyuridae; genus Antechinus; species Antechinus flavipes. The sequence continues at coordinate 383,230,383 of NC_067399.1, forward strand.
CTCTACATGATGATTTTGAACATATGGGTCAGGAAAGGACCCTAGAGCTAGTAAAAAAAATAGATTCTACTGGCCCCAATTGGCTGCAGATATCACCAAAAATTTTGAGACATGTTCAATGCTAGCAAAGAAGGTACTATCAATTTGTCAAGACTTCTCACGTCAACAAGCATTTATTTATCAAGCACCTATTATGTTCCAGACACTGTGCAAAGTGCTGGAGATACAAAAGAATCCTGCCTTCAGTGAGTTCACAATCTAGTGGGAAAAACTACATGCAAATGGCTATGTACAAAGATATACATACAAAAGAAAGATAGATAGATAGATAATAGATAGATGGTGGATAGATAGTCACACAGATAGACAAACAGACAGAAAGCTAGATAGATAGATGATATAAATAATCTCAGAGGGAAGATACCAGACTTAAGGGGGCCTAGGAAAGATTTATTGTGGAAGAGATTTTAGCTGAGACTTGAAGAAAATGAGGAAAGCCAGGAGGTAGAAATGAAGAAGGTGAGTGTTTTGTGCTACACATATCTTGTGAATGTAAATACTAGCAACCCCATGGATTTTTTTTGTCTCTTTAAGATTACAGTAAGAACATATAGTCAAATATTTATAATGACTAAAATTTCACACGATTTACATAGGCATTACCAATTAGAAATCAAAAAGGCTTTACAGATTGCTAAAGTGTATGAAGAAAATATTTCTTAATCAAGTGTGTCGAGTCTCAATCTGCAGTCCATTCAGATCAAGTTACCTACTTGTTTTCTTCAGGTTTCAGTTAAAATCCTATCTTCTACAAGAAGGCTTCTAATTTTTCTTAATGTTTCTTCCTTTGTTCTGAGATTACATCCAATTTAATCTGTATGCCTCTGGTTTGTACAAATTGTTTCTTTTGTTGTTCCCTCCACTGTATTGTGAACTTCTTAAAAGATGGGGTCAAATTTCCAGACATGGCACAATATCTGGCACATAGTAAGTACTTAACAAATACCTTGACTTGACTAGTTTTGGTAGGCATCAGAAAATCTAGAAATATCTATTACTGTCCTTAAGGAAAACCACAATTTAAATATTTCAACCATACAATAAGTATGTTATGTTAGGATCACTGAGACCAGAACAAAAATTTTAGATTAAACATGTTGATTTTCCTATATACAGATACATCTTGAATAGGAATGAGGTGACCATCTTTCCCTCAACTGCTAATATTTGGGCAAAAGCTATGTCTGCCTATTTACATTTGGGGTGAGTCTTTGATGGTGAAACTGCAACTACTCACAACTGTATCTTTTGATTTAGAGAGAAGTGAAAAGAAGCATAGTATCTATCTATGAACTTTAGAGGGGTTATTCTTTTTTTTTTTAATTTTTTAAAGGATTTTTATTCCTAAGAAGGGCAAAGAATTAAAAGAATGAAGGTTAAAAACTGCAGATAACTTTAGCTGAAGCTCTTATAGGCAAAGGTATGAAACATTAGAACTTAATCTTTCTAACTTCGTAATTTTTTTCTTCCTCACCTATCTTCCTCATATCATCAATAATAAAAGTGGAAACTTTCCAAAACATCTATGAGATTTCAGGTTTGGGTTATTTTTGCAATAAGATAATAATGTTAATATTTACCCATGTGATGTGTTCCTTGCATGTAATTGCCTATGTTCATTGATACAATCTATGTTGTCACATTTTAAACTATTTATACTATTATTTTTAATAATTAATAAGTATTAGCAATTAATAAACATTTTCTGGCATAATGCCTAGCACATAGTAAGCTCTTAATAGGTGCATTTTTCCTTCCTTGATGATGCTTTTTGTTAGAATCATGCATGCATGTACATTAGTCTGTTAAATATACTTAATTTTGTGGTTTGTTCAAATTGGCATATCTTGCTGTTTCCATAGACTTTTAGATCTTATTATTGTTTAAAATTCTGCTTGTTTCATATTTGTTTGTGTTCTATGACCATACGTGTACTTCTCTAATATATGTGTTATATCTTGCATATAATTTAAACTTGTGGTTACTGAAGAGGTTAAGTGATAATTTATAGTTTGCTGTATCTGTTTCTTATCTTGTTGTGTTTACTCTGAATTGCAGAGATAAATAATGACTATTTGTTAAAATTAATTGCAATTATTAAATTTTATTAATAAAAAATAAAAAACACAATAATGTACTACGCATCAAAGATCAAATGTATTACATGCAAGGCACATATTACATGAATAAGTATAGAGTGAAGAGCCTTGAATGGTGGGTAAAAGATTTTGAAATTTGCTTCCAACAAATAAAGAACATTTGTTGATTTTTGACCAAAGACAAGACATGACTAGATCAATACATATGGAAGACTAATTTCACAGTGGTATAATTAAAAAAGGAAGAGAGTAGAAGTCAGAGGACATATTAACAAGTTATCAGAAATCCAGGTGATGATGAAGGCCCATTCTAGAGTGGCAGTAATGGGGAAAAAGAGGAGGGGGATATACTGAGAAATTTCTTAGAGACAGAAATGACACTAGTTGAGTAAGTATAATAGAAAGGACAATTGAGGGTGTTATCTCTTTATCCTCAAATGTTCTCTAGCTTTCTGACAAAAGTCAAAATATTTTACAGAATTTTGATGAACAGTTTCATGTAATTTGTAACACTATATATTAGTACATTCTACTTCTATTTGGTGAAATCCCTATCTGTAGTTCATCTACTTATTATCTTCCATCATGAAGATCACTACATTTCAAGCTTATTCAAGCTGAAAGAATTGGGGATATTTGGCCTGAAGAAAAATGCATTTACAGAAAATGTATAAGTTGTCTCTTTTTGGTCTTCCTAAGAGAAATTTGTGTGTGAGAAGTAGGAGAAAGACCTGAGCTTAAGGAGAAAGAACTGTGAAAGTCATCATATTTCACCAGAACCATCTTAGTTTATTAGATCATGTTCTTATTGATATCATCAGTTCTATTAGTTTTGATCTTTGGTCAAGTTATCCAGTATATATATTTTTCTTTTATGATACAACAGTGATGTTCCTAATATCAATAGAACTTTCCCAAACTGAACTCCCAGTTGGTAAATGAACCTCTGTTGGAACAACTCCAGTGATGGGGAACTCACTACTTTATAGAACAACATTTATAGACTCTATATGTTAAACATAAAATGTCTGATCTAGAAAGTAAATTATAATTTAGTTAATACAATTTTAGAATTAGGAGAAACCTCATAGTTATATGCCATCAAATATTAAACCTGGAAAGTACCTGGTAGAACTAGCATATAGAACATTAGAGCTTCAAGTTACCTTGAAATCATATAAATTAGAATCTCAGATCTGAAAGGAACATTGTAATCACACAACAGAGAATGTCAGGGATAAAAATTACTCTGGAATCACAAAACCTGGAATTTCGGTGCTAGAAGAGATCCTTCTGCCTAAGCATTTAATTTTACAAATGAAGAGATTGAGCCCTAGTATGGTTAAAGGACATTTTCTAAGTTTAATATCTAGTTTGGTGCCAGTCCGGACTCTAGAGTTTCACTCCTATGCTCGCACTTCAGTATTATAACTCAAAAGAACAACTTTCACAATAACTTTTTCCAGAATCAAGAGAAAATGAAATTCAATTAAAAAACTGAAAGCCAAAGACAATTAATTGATAGAAAAAGAAATGGAGATATTATAGCAAATAAGACTAATTTTTGTAGGAAACATTTGACATGCCAACAAACAAGAAAAAAAATATCATTTTTATTTTTCCAGGGAGAGGGAGCATATAAAACAGTTATGCAGTACAATGGGTAGAGAGCTGGACTTGGAGTTAGGAAGATCTGAGTTCAATTTCACCCTCAGGTATTTTGCAGTCAACTATATAATATTACGCAAGTAACTTAATCTATTTTATCCTCAATTTTCTCCTTAAAACAGGCATAATAATAGTACCTACCTTCCAAGGTTGTTTTGAGAATCAAAAGCAATAACATATGTAAAGAGTTTTGCAAAGCTTAAAATACTATATAAATGCTAACTAGTGTTATATGCTGATGGGAAAGGAAATAATAAAAGACATCACAGAAGTGTAGTAATTTGATATTTCAGAGTTTGAGAGGATTATTCTTTGGAGAGCAGAGGAAAACACAGTGGAACACTTTAAACAAGTTCCTTAATTTTAAAAGAAAAGAGAAATTATTCTAAATATCACTGGCAGCCTAGACAGTAGGTCTGCTACCACCTAGACAAGGAAATTAGTTGCCATGGTAACCTGAGTTTGCATCATTAAGAATTTTTTACATGTTGACAGTTGGGAGGTAGTGCTTGAAACATTGGAAGAAGAACCAGAAAGAGAAGTGAGGCTTGAGAAGCAGGGGAAGCAATCAAGGAATGAGTGCACTATGCAATATGAAAGATTGGGTAGGTGGAGATATGGGGATCAAGCAACATCTTTATGTTGAGTGGAGTTTGTTTTTTTTTTTTTTTCCTAGTGTCACTAAAGCAAAAATATGTGATTTCCACTTAGGTTTCTCTTTCTCTCACATTGCAGTTTGATCATTTTTCTTCAGTTCATTAAAAAATTATAAAGATTGAGTGAACAGCCTAACTTAAAAAATAAAACTGAATGAATCAGTACATTCAAGACCTTTTCCCAAACATTTTAAAATTCCTCAGTTCCGAATTTGCCTGTGGGATAAAAAATGCAAAATAGAAACTTTGTTACTAAGTCTTAACCCCTTAGAGCATCTCCTAGTATGCAGAAGCCAATAGGGAAAAAATGTATAGACTAGAGGTCATTATAATTACATTCATATAAAGTGAAGCATTTGTATTCAGAGAACATATGTTCCCTCAATACAAATAAGAATCAATAAAATATGATTTATTCTTTAAAATTTGGGGTTTACTTTTCTTAAAAGGTGATTGTATATAGCAGGAAATAAAGCAAGAAGGCATTGATCTAGATAATTATAAGCAAAAACCTCCCACTTATATCTGAAATATTTCAACAATTAGGATATATTAGGAAAAGCATTGAATTGAGGAATCAGGATACATGATTTCTAGTTATAGATTTGCCCCTGATTAAAATGTGTTTATTGGAGTTAAGTCATCTTATCCATTTAGACCTCAGAATCCTCATATATAAAATGCAACTGTTGGAAATCTGATGTTTACAATTCTTTCCCAGCCCTATCATCTTATCTTGTTTTAAGTAGTCTATCTGACACTGTGAATTAAGTGACTTGATCTCTAAAGAAATTTTTTCTCAGGAAAATTCACCTTATTTTTCTCTCTTTCTCTTTCCTTCTCCTTCTAAAAAATCATGCGTTGTGAGTTCCATACTTCTTATCTTCTCAAGCAAATGTCCTGTCTCCCAGAGTTTTCCCTCCCCTTCATCAAAAATGATGTGCTCTAATTTCCTATTCCCTCAAGATTCGGCTAATAATATCTGAATGGAATATTGACAGATAAAATCTCATGTAATAGGAAGCCAAAATGGCAAAATAGAGCAAACAGTCAAGCTGTCTCAACATCCCCCCTTAAGCAACTTTAAAATAATGCCTCAAATCAAATTCTGAAATACCAACAAAATAACGGAGTGAGTGATATTGGAGTGAGATATTTTTGCCATCCAATAAAACTTAAGTCAAAAGGAATCCATTGGAGTGCCAGTGGAGTGGATACTGACCACATGGAAGCAGCACCAGCTCTGGGTTTTGGAGGCGACAATAGCAGCTTTGGAGAGTTTTCAAGCCAGCGGCAGTAAGGGGATCTGAGAAGTCAAAAAGAGACTACAGGGGATGCTTTTACTAGCACTGGACATGAGGCAGGGTATTCCATTGCCATACCCACTTCTGGGTCATAGTTCCAACAGGGCAAGAAGAAATGTTTTTAATCACAAGGAAGCAGAGGCCCTGAGAAGAAGAATCACAAGTAATTAGAAACCCTAAGGAGCAATATCATTTGTTGTCCCAATAGATTTAGGCCTTTTCTAAGCACCAGAATCCAGACCGGAAGAGCAATTACCACATTTCTCCTCAGATCCCGCCACCTTGAGAGCACAAAAAATTCCAAACCCCCAAAGCAAGCTCTGAAAACAGCAGTGAAAAAAGCTCCACAGTTTGTGACAGTTCACCCATCCATTCTACCCTACTCTAGTCTCAGAGCTTAATTTTTAAATAAATTTCAAAGTCGAAAAATAGATTGGGCAAAGGATATAAACAAAGAAATAATTTGTAGTACTCTAAATCACTATCGATCAGAGAAATGCAAATTAATTCAACTCTGAAGTACTACTATACACCTCTCAGATTAGCTAACATGACAGGAAAAGATAAAGATAAATGTTAGAGGAGAATGTGGTAAAATTGGCTCACATACATTGTTGGTGAAGTTGTGAACTGATTCAACCATTCTGGATTGGAATTTGGAACTATGTCTAAAAGGATATCAAACTCTGTATACTCTGTGATCCAGCAGTGCCACATGTGCAAAAAGATTTTAGCAGCCTTTTTGTTGTGGCAAGAACCTGGAAACAGAGTGGATGCCCATCAGCTGGAGAATGGCATAATAAGTTATGGAATATGAATGTTATGGAATACAATTATACTGTAAGAAATGATCAGCAGGATGATTTCAGAGAGGCCTGAAGAGACTTACATGAACTAATATTAAGTGAAGTGAGTAGAACCAAGAGAACATTGTAAACAGCCACAAGATTATTCAATAATCAATTCTGATGGACATGGCTCTTTTAACAATGAAGTGATTCAAGCCATTTACAATAGACTTGTGATGGAGAGAACCATCTGCATCCAGAAAGAGGACTGTGGGGACTGAATGTGGACACAACATTTTCACTCTGGTTGATATTGTTTGCTTTTTGTTTTCTTTCTCATTTTTTCCCTTTTTGATCTGATTTTTCTTGAGCAGCACGATAATATGTATAAAAGAACTGCAGATGTTTAACATTGCTATCTAGGAGAGGGGATTGGAGAAGAGAAGGAGAAAAAATTTGGAACACAAGATTTTGCAAGGGTGAATGTTGAAAACTGTCTTTGTAGATAGTTTGAAAATAAAAAGCTATTATTTAAAATTTTTTTAAAAAATAGATTGAGGTGAGCATAGGAAAAAACAAACAAACAAAAGAAAACACCTGACCATAAAAAGCTACTATGGTGTCAGGGAAGACCAAGACACAAACTCAGAAGAAGAAAAAGATTTCAAAACAGCTAAAGCAAAATCTCAAAGAAGAAACAAGTGCAATAAAAATTCTTGTAAGAGATTAAAAAGAATTATTTTTAAAAATCAAATAAATGTTACAAAAAATTGGGAAAGAAATGAGAATGATGTGAGAAAATTATGAAAAGACAATTAACAACTTGGTAAAAGAGGCACAAAAATGCTGAAGAAAATAACACCTTAAAAAAACTAATTTGGCCAAATGAAATAGGAAGTACAAAACTTCACTGATGGGGAAAAACCTCCTTAAAAACAAAATTAGCCAAATGGAAAAAGAGGTATTAAAAACTCCCTGAAGAAAATAGTTCTTCAAGAATTAAAATTAGACAAGTGGAATTCATTGATTTCATGAGATATCAAAAAGCAATAAAACAAAATCAAAAGAAGGAAAAAAAGAAGAAAATGTAAAATGTCTCATCAGAGAAAATAACTGATGTGGAAAATTGATCAGGTGGAGATAATTTATTTATTTATTTTTTATTTATAGCTTTTTATTTACAAGTTATATGCATGGGTAATTTTACAGCTTTGACAATTGCCAAACCTTTTGTTCCAATTTTTCCCCTCCTTCCCCCCATCCTCTCCCCTAGATGGCAAGATGACCAATATATGTTAAATGTGTTAAAGTATAAATTAAATACAAAATAAGTATACATATCCAACCTGTTATTTTGCTGTACAGAAAGAATTGGACTCTGAAATAGTGTACAATTAGCCTGTGAAGAAAATAAAAAATACAGGCGGACAAATATATAGGGATTGGGAATTCAATGTAATGGTTCTTAGTCATCTCCCAAAGTTCTTTCGCTGGGCGTAGCTGGCTCAGTTCATTACTGCTCTATTGGAACTGATTTGGTTCATCTAATTGCTAAGGATGGCCAGGTCCATCAGAATTGGTCATCATATAGTATTGTTGTTGAAGTATATAATGATCTCCTGGCCCTGCTCGTTTCACTCAGCATCAGTTCCTGTAAGTCTCTCCAGGCCTTTCTGAAATCATCCTGTTGGTTGTTTCTTACAGAACAATAATATTCCATAATATTCATATACCACAATTTATTCAGCCATTCTCCAATTGATGGGCATCTACTTAGTTTCCAGTTTCTGGCCACTACAAAAAGGGCTGCCACAAACATTCTTGCATGTACAGGTCCCTTTCCCTTCTTTAAGATCTCTTTGGGATATAGCCCAGTAGTAACACTGCTGGATCAAAGGACATGCACAGTTTGATAGCTTTCCAAACTGCTCTTCAGAATGATTGGATGTGTTCACAATTCCATCAACAATGTATCAGTATCCCAGTTTTCCCACATCTCCTCCAACATTCCACATTATCTTTCCCTGTCATTCAAGCCAATCTGTCAGGTGTGTAGTGGTATCTCAAAGTTATCTTGATTTGCATTTCTCTGATTAATAATGACTTGGAGCATCTTTTCATATGGCTAGAAATAGTTTCAATTTCTTCATCTGAGAATTGTCTGTTCATACCCTTTGACCATTTATCAATTGGAGAATGGCTTGGTTTCTTATAAATGAGTCAGTTCTCTATATATTTTGGAAATGAGGCAAGTGGAAATAATTTAAGTTATTGGACTACTTGGAAAAAAAGATCAGAGCCCAGACATCATATTTTAAGAAATTATTCCAGAAAACTGGCCTAATATCCTAAAAGCAGAGGGTAAAATAGAAATTGAAAGAATTCATCAATCACTCCCTAAAAGACATCCCAAAGTGAAAACTCCTAGGAATGTTACAGTAAAATTCCAAAATTCTGAGCTCAAAAAGAAAATATTTCAAATATCAGAAAGGAACAATCCAAATACTTTATGGAGCCACAGTTGAAACCTTACAAAATTTAATAGTTACCATATCAAAGGAGCAGAAAGTTTGAAATATGATATTCTAGAAAGCACGAGAGTCAGGATTACAACCCAAAATTACCTACTTAGCAAAACTGAGGATAATCCTTTATGGGAAAAATGACTATTTAATGAAGTAGAGGACTTTCAAGCATTCCTGATAAAAAAGAACAGAGATAAATAGAAAACATGACTTTCAAATACAAGATTCAAGGTGAACATTTAAAAGTAAACATAAAAGAAAAATCATAAGGGACTTAACAGATTAAACTATTTACAATGCTATATAGGAAGATGATACATATAGGTCCTAAGAATCTTATTATAATTAAGGCATTTAGAAGGCTTCTACATAGGCAGAAGACACAAGAGTGAGACAAATATGCTGGGATAATCTAAAAATAATGGATGGATGAGAAAGAAGGATGCACTAGAAGAAGGGGAAGGCAGAGTAAGAATAGAGAAAATAAAAGGTCAGGTAAGGGATAGAATTTACAATGGAGGTGGAAATGATGGGAGTGATGCAACAATTGAACCTCACACTTATTCTTATTCAAAGAAAGAATATGTGTATGTGTGTGTGTGTGTGTGTGTGTGTGTGTGTGTATATATATATATGTTCTCTCTCTCTCTCTCTCTCTCTCTCTCTCTCTCTCTCTCTCTCTGTCTCTCAATTGAATATAGTGATTTATCTTATCAATCAGTTAAGTAGGAAGGGAAGGAGAAAAAAAAAAGGGGGTCATAATAAAAGGAAGTAGTCCAAAGCAAAACAGACTTTTAAAGAAGGGACACACACACACACACACACACACACACACACACACACACACACAAAGAGAGACAGACAGACAGACAGAAAGAGACAGAGAGACAAAGAGAGACAGAGAGAAGGAAGGAGGGAGAGAAAGGGAAAGGGAGAGGGAGAGAGAGAATAAACAGATGAAAATGAAATGGAGGGAAATGCCGTTAATAATCATAACTTTAAATGTGAATAGAATGAATTGACTCACAAAATAGCAGCAGATAAAAGAATGAATTAGAAATCAGAATCAAACAATGTGTTGTTCACAAGAAACATACTTGAAATAGAAACATAGAGAGTTCTAGGAGTTGGAACAGAATTTATTCTATTTCAGCTGAAGTTTAATAAAAAGGCAGGAGTAGCAGTCATAATCTCAAACAAAGCAAAATATTTAATTAAAAGAAATAACAAGGAAACTACATTTTGCTAAAAGGCATGGTAGACAATAAAGTAACATGAACAGTAAACATAAATGCTTGGCATGCTATCCACATTCTTAGAAACAAAGCCAGATGAAATATAGGAGGAAACAGACAGCAAAACTGTATTAATGGGGGACCTCAACTTTTTCCATTCAGAGCTAGATAAATCTAAACAAAAATAAACAAGAAAGAATTTAGGGAGATGAATAACATTTTTTAAAAGTTAGATATGATAGACCTCTGAAGAAAATAAAATGGAAATAGAAAAGGTATGTACATTTTTCTTAGCTGTATACAGCATCTTTACAAAAATTAATTATGTAATAGGGCATTAAAACTTCACACACAAATACAGAAAAGCTGAGCTATAAAATAGACTATTTGCAGATCATAATATAATAAAAATTACATTCAATAAAAGGACATTGACATATAGATTAAAATTAAGAGGAAACTAAATAATTTAATGCTAAAGTATGAGTGGATTGAAGAACAAATCATAGAAACAATAATTTCATTAAAGATAATGAATTTGTAGGATGCAGCCAAAGTAGTATTTAGAGGAAATTTTATGTCTTTAAACACATACATCACAAAAGCTAGAAACAGCACGTCAATTAATTAATCATAAAACTAGAGAAAAAAGAACAAATTAAAACCCCAAATTAAGATTTGATGGAAATTTTAAAAATCAAAGAAAAATTAATAAAACAGATAATTTAAAAATGAACTAATAAATAAAACTAAAATCTAGTTTTATGAAAAACTAGAAAAAATAAATCACTGGTTAATTTGATTAAAGATAAAAAAACAAATTATCAGTGTCAATGATGAAAAGGGCAAATTCATCCAATGAATTAAACTAATGAAGATAAAACTAAAGCAATTATTAGAAGTCATTTTGTCCAATTATATGCTATTAAAGCTGATAATCTAAGCAAAATGGATGAATATTTATAAAACTATAAATTGTTTAGAGTATCAGAAAAGGAAATAGAATACTTAAATAACCTCATTTTAGGGGAAAAAAAGAAATTTAATAACTCATACATCAATAAGACCCCTAAGAAAAATTCCCAGGACCAGATGGATTCACAAGTGAATTCTACCAAATATTTAAGGAAAAATTAATCTCAATCTTGTATAAAATATTTGAAAAAATATTCAAGTCTTAATAAATTATGCAAATATGGTTTTGATATCTAAATTAGAGAGAGAAAACAGAAAATAAAAATTATAGGCCACTTTCCTTAATGAATATTCACATAAATTTTTAAAATAAAATACTAGCAAGGAGATAACAATAATATATCACAAAGATTATGCACTATGATTAAGTGGGATTTATACTAGGAATGCAAGGCTGGTTTAATAGTAGGAAATCTATGAGTATAATTGATCATAGAAACTAAAAAAAGGAAACAAACAAAAAGATTATATCAATAGATGCAGAAAAATTTTTGACAAAATACAACACTCATTCCTATTTTTTAAAATTTTTAAAATCTAGAAATCATAAGAATGAATGGAATCTTTCTCAAAATGATAAGTAGTGTCTATCTAAAACTAAGAGCAAACATTACAAGTGATAAGGATAATCTAATAATTCCAATAAAATCAGAAATAATTTAAGGATGTCTATTATCACTACTATTGTTCAATATTGTCCTAGAAATCCTAGTTATAGAAATAAGACAAGAAAAAGAAAATGAAGGAATAAAAATAAGTAACGAGGAAACAAAACCATCACTCTGTGCAGATAATAGGATATTATTCTTAGAGAACTCCAGATAGTTCATTAACAGCTTCAGCAGAGTTGAAGGATATAAAATAAACCCACACAATTATCAGCATTTCTACATACTACCAATAAAACTGAGCAGGAAGAGATGGAAAGAGAATTGCAGATAATATAATATTTTGGGGTATCTACCTTTCAAGACAAATACAAGGATTACAGAAACACAGTTGCACTTACAGAAACACTTTTTACACAAATAAAGACAGATCTAAACAACTGGAGGAATAATGATCATTTATGGTTAGAGCAAGCTAATATAATAAAAATGACCATTCTACCTAAGTTAATTTACTTATTCAGTGTCACACTGGTCACACTATTGAGTAATTATTTTCTAGAGCTAGAAAAAATAATAATGAAATCCATCTGGAAAAACAAAATGTCAAGAATATCAAGGGAATCAAAATTTTAAAAATGTGAAGGAAAGTAGCTTAGTAATTCCAGATTTCAAACTATATTACTAAGTATAAATCATTAAAGCAATCTGGTCCTGCCTGAGAAACAGTTGTGGATCAATAGAATATATTAGGTACATGATATAAAGTAGTAAATGATAGTTATTATGATAGTAATCTAGTATTTGATAAACCCAAATTTGGATCCAAGCTCAGGCAATAAAAACTCACCATTTGAAAAAAAAATTACTAGGAAAACCAGAAAGCAGTTTGGCAGAAACTAAACCAGCATCTCACACAGTATACCAAAATAAGGTGAAAATGAATAAATGATGTAGACACAAAGAGTAATACCATATGTAAAATAGGGAAGCATAGAAAAAAATTACCTTTCAGATCTGGATAAAGGAATAATTTATGACCAAACATAAGATAAGGGGCAATATGGGAAGTTGGGAAGTAAAATAGATAATTCTGATTACATGAAATTAAAAGGTGCTTGCACCAAGCAAAACTAATGCAGCCAAAATTATAAGGACAAGAGGAAACTGGGGGGAAATTTTTACAAAAAGTTTCTTGGGTAAAGGCTTCATTTCTCAAATATAAAGGGATTTGAGTCAAATTTACAGAAGTAAGTCATTCCCAATTGACAAATGATCAAAAGATATGAACAAACTGTTTGCAGAAGAAGAAATCAAAGCTATCCTAAAATCATGTGGGGAAAAATGCTCTAAATCACTATTGATTAGTAGAATGCAAATTAAAACAATTTGGAGATACCAATTCATACCTGTCTTATTGGCTAATAAGACAGAAAAAAAACCATGACAAATTCTGAAGGGTATGTAGAAAAATTGGATCATTAAGTCATTGTTGGTGGAATTATGAACTAGTCTAACCATTCTAGAGAACAATTTTGAACTATATCCCAAAACAACAAATTTATAAATGTCCCTTTGACTCAGCAACACCACTTCTAACTCTAGGATTGAAACCTAGTTGTACAAAATATTTTTCCCCTGAGACAATTGGGGTTAAATGACTTGCTCAGGGTCACACAGCTAGGAAGTACTAGGAAGTTCAATCAATTGCAGCTGATTGAACAAGTCATAGAATAAGATTGTAATAGAATACTATTACACTATAAGAAATGATAAGGAGGAGAATTTCAGAAAAACCTAGAAAGACGTATATGAACTGATACAAAGTGAAATGAGCAGAACCAGGAGAACACTGTACAGAGTAAAAGCAATATTGTGAAGATAAGCAATTGTGAAAGATGTAAATACTCTGATTAAAATAATAATCCATGACAATTCCAAAAGACTCATGATGAAAAATGTTATTCAGCTCAAGAGAGAGAGAACTGATGAACTTTAAGTTGAAAGTGAAGTATGCCTTTTTCACTTTCTTTATGTTTCCTGTTTTTTTTTTTTAATTGTTTTGAGTTTTGGTGGGGTTGTGTTTTTGTTTTTGCTTTTTTATACATGGAAATATTTTACATGACTTCACATGTATAATTAAATTATATCGTTTGCTTTCTTAACAAATGATGGAGGTATGGGAGAAAGAGAAAGAAAGATTTAGAATTCAATTTTTTTTAAATGAGGCAATTGGGGTTAAGTGACTTGTCTAGGTCACACAACTAGTAAGTGTTAGGTGTCTGAGGCCAGATTTGAACTCAAGTACTCCTGATTTCAGGACTGATAATCTCTCTACTGCCACTATCTAGCTGCCCTCAATTCAAAAAGGTGTTGTTATTGTTTTTTTTTTTTAATCAATATTTAAAGTAAATATTTTTGGGGAAAAATAATGCTAGCTCCTTGAAGGCAGGAACTGTTTTTACATTTTATTTGTATCCCTTGCAATTAGCACAGTGCCTAGTATATGGTAAATGTTTTAAATTTTAAAAAATAAGCATATACTACTTCAAATCACATACATTAGTTCATTTGTCAATCACCATATACATGTATGTAATCTTCAAACTGGCCTCTCACAACACAACTAGCCATTTTATTCGTTTCCTTTCTAAGTTTCCTTTTTATTATTATCCTCAGTTTACTCTTTTGTAATATTCGAAAATTCCCAGACTACAATTTTAATGGACATCTGTCAATTTGACAAGAGGAACAGGGATAGTAAAGCAACTCTTATACTCCTTAATGGTCTTTGCCAATATCTATCTAAAGTATTTTGAAGGAAGTCTTGGACTGAATCCATACAAAAGATTTGCTATTAATGATTTTTTTAATGGTCCCACTTAAATGCTCACAGGCTTGTTCTGAGTATCAAAAGAGATGTAAAGCATTTAGCACAGTACTTGGTGAATAGTGGACACTTAATAAATCATTGTCTCTGTTCTTTCTTTCTTCCTTTCTTCTTCCATTCCTTTTTTCCTTTCTTTCTATTTGAAGATAATATTGAATTAATGACACCAAATACTGAATATTACAAATCTCTTTGGTTAAATTGATGATAAAATGAAAGAAATAATTCTAACAATCTACCCTGGAAAACGAAAGTGAATGAGAGTGTATATATATATATATATATATATATATATATATATATATATATATATATGTATATATGTATATATTAGACAAGAACTGGAGAAAGACAATAAATTGGTCCCAAAATTGAACAAAAGAAAAAAGATTGTGTACATATAATTATGGAAAATATGGTAATTGGTTCCATTTCAAAAGAAATATTCAGCATAAATTTTAAAAACTCATGTCAAAAGATTCATTATTTATACTAATTGGAACTTACTATATGTCACATTCTATACTTTTGATCCATTGTCATCATCTTAAGCTGTTTTGCTTTTCAATGATTTGGTAATTGTATAAATAGTTCTCTTGTTCTGGCCCTTTCATTTTACATTAGTACATACAAGTTTTCCAAGGTTTTCTGAATCCATTCCTGTTGCAATAATGAAAATCAATAATTTTTAGACAAAAATCTCATGCACTTATTTCCAACTCTGTTGTTTTTCCAATGAGATATTTCACATTTTTTCTAATTTTTCATACTTCTGGATTTGTTTTATTGTATTTTGATTTCTCATAAAATCACTAGCTTTCATTTGCTCAATTCTAATTTTTAAGAAATTTTTTTCTTCAGTGAATTTTTGTACCTTCTTTCGCATTTGGTCAATTTTGCTTTTTAAGTCATTCTTTTCCTCATTAGCTTTTTGTATTTCCTTTTGCATCACACTCATTTCTCTTCCCATTTTTTCCTCTACCTCTCTTACTTTATTTTCAAAAACCCCTTTGAGCTCTTCCATAGCCTGAGATCAATTCTTATTTTTCTTGGACACTTTGGATATAAGAGCTTTGATTTTATTATCATTTTCTGAATATCTATTTTGAGTTTCCTTATTTCCATAGTAATGGTAGGGTCAGAATCTTTTTTCTGTTGTTTACTCATTTTCTCAGTCTATTACTTGGCTTATGACTGTTTGTTAAAATGGGTCTCTGTTTCCAGGATAGAGGGAAATAATGTCCCAAGCTTCAGGAGTTTTGTGCAGTTGTTTTCAAAGATCCTTCTAGGTTCCTATATTGTGAACCAGGCACTGCTACCCAGATCTGAGTAGGAGCAAAACTACAAAGTCCTGCCTAAGTGCCAGTAAAGATGCCCCTTAAAATCTCCCTCTGACCAGCTTTCCAATCCTCCTATCTATGATCTGAGATGTCTGAAAGCTGCTACTGCCACTGTTGATTCAGTGGCTCCCGAAGTCTGATCCTGAGCTGGGGTTTCTTCACATCTAGTGCACCAAACCTTTCCTGCTCAGTTGTTCTTGGGCTGAAAAGTATGGAGATCCTTGCAATTACTACCAATTTAAAGTCCCCACTGTCAGGGTTGTGCTGGCATAGCCTCTCTGAGATTGTGTCCAGACCCACCCTGATGCAACAGACCCTCCTGCTTAATTTCCAAGCCACTTTTGGTTGGAAAATTGTTCCACTCTATGTGTTTGTGAATTCTGATACGCTAAAATTTGTTTAGAGTTATTATTTAAAGATATTTGGAAGGATCTAAGGAAGAGCTCAAGGAAGTCCCTACCTTCACTCTGCCCTCTTGGCTCCACCCATCTATATTTTTCTTTCTCTGACATTCCTCCCTAAATTAGACATCAGGATACTTATGTCACAAATGAACTTTTATAAGATGTTATATTTCCTTATTTTTCAGATGATTTACATGCAACTAGAGTTAATTGTTCTTTGAAAGTGTGAAAAATTTCACTTGAAAATATATCCAGTTTTATGGTTGTTGCTTTTTTCTTTTCTTAGGTAGTCCATTTATGGTTTATTTAATTTTTTTAGCTTAGGTATTTAAATTGCTTATTTTTTCTAAAAATCTAGGTACAGTCTTTTATATTTTTAATAAACATTCATTCCATTTGTCATCATTTTGCTGACATATAATTGGGCTAATAGTTTCTTTTATTTCCCTTTAATTTCTGATGAGTTCTATTTTTTTCATATTGACAATTTGATTTTCTTCTCCCTCTTTTTAGAGACAGAATAGTTGATAATTTTTCTACTTGACAAGTTTTTCTTAAAGCAAACAATTCCTAAATTAAATTATGTATTCAATAGGGTTTTCTTTTCAGCTTTGTTTATATCTTCATTGACTTTAGAATTTCTATTTTGTGTGTAACTACAATTTTTAATTTTTTTTTCTAATTTTTAGTTACTTTTAAAATTCATTGGTATGTTATTTTCCTATTAAATTCCCCCTAAGTACTGCTTCAAGTCCATCTCAAAAGTTTTAGTATATTATCTCAATTGTTGTCATTTTCTTTATTGAAATTATTATTTCTATGTTTATGATTTAACTCTCCATTCTTTCTCATTAAACTATTTTGTTTTCATATAAATTTGAATCTATTTCAAATGTTTTTATTAATTATTATTTGTATGTTGTCAAAGTAAAGGATATATTTATTACTTCTACTTTTCTCCTTTTGTTAATGAGGTTTTAAGCCTACAAAAATAGTTAATTTTTGTAAAGATGTCATGAACAGTTGAGATATATATGTAATCCTTTCAAATTCTCATTCAGTATTTGCCAGAGATAGGTTATATTAAAAAAAATAGTTTTACTCAAACTCAATTCAAGTACTGAACTTTTATATTTATTTTGGGGAAGGGGAGGATTGATATTTATAATTCTGAAAGAAATGCATTGAATTATTATAATTTTACTTTAGAATTCTCCTAATTCAATTAAATTTTCTTCAGGTATTTTTGAAGTACTCTTTTTCTTTCCAGGTGTTTGAAGTTTTTTTTTCTGACTTAAAAGTTCTAGATTTTGGCTATGAAATTCCTGAGTATTTCCAATTTGAGGTTACAGGTAATTATCATTTTTTTTCTATTTTCATTTTCATCTATTTTCATTTTCTAAGAAATCCAAGTAGTTTTCTTTGAATACCTTCTTGAAATATAGTATTCAGGCTGGTTTTTGATCAAAAATTTTAAGGAATTTAATGACTCTTATGCTATAACTTTTTTATTTATTGTCTTGGTTATTTATTTTTTGAAATTAAAAAAAATGTACATTTTCTTCTCTTTTTTCAATCTGAAAAATTTGTTTTAATATCTCCATTGCCATTTGCTATTCTGGGAATCCTTATGGCCAAGCCATTTTTCTCTGAGCCTTTGCTTATATTTTATAAGGAATTAAGTTAGTGCTTTTATAACTCTTTTCTATTTCTTCATAATGATTAGATTTTTTTTCTGTTTGTCATATCTGCTACTTCAGTTTCTGGATTAGACTCTGTACTAGGGTCAGACTCCATTCTTGTTTACACTTTTGAGTAGGGTGGATTATGACCTGCTTGGTTCCTTTGTAGTCTGGATGTCACTGTCTATCATTCCACATCGGTTAGCTAGGAACAGTGGATATAGCTAGGTAGACTTGAGTTCAAATCCAGTCTCATATACTTACTAAGTATGCAACCATGGGCAAGTCACTTAACCTCAGTTTCCTTATCTGTAATATAAGATAATAATACCACTTATCTTCCATAGTACTTGTGAGGAAGAAATGAAATAAAATTTGTAAAGTACTTAGTACAGCACCTGGTACATAGTAGGTGCTTAATAAATGCTTGTTCCTTTTCTTTTCCCTCCTCATTTTCTCCTTGACAAACTCCAAAATAGTCTGGCACTATCTCCTGTTGTGACCCTGAAGGCTCCCACTGGATGTTGTCTTCCTGCCAGGACCTCAGAGCTGGGACTGCCCTATTGCTATAATAGTCCTTCTCTCTTCTGATGGCATCAATAATAGTTCTGACTTCAAAGCTTTTCATGAGACCCTGATATAGGGGCTAGCTGCTTGTTTCACTGGTTTTGTTCTTAACATCCCTCTGACCAAGATGTTGGTGTTTCCCTCACTTTATCTCTTTCTATTGCTCCACTGCAAACTGCTATGATATTGAGTTTTCTTAGAAGGTTCAAAGCAAGCATAGATGGCCAAGCTCTGCCTTGATGTGCAGTAAGATATAGTGGCTAACCTCATCTCCTGGTGCTCTGACAGGTAAGACTTCAGGCTTTAATTTGAGTATTAGCTTCCTCCTTCCATCTTATATTTACACATAATATCTGAAGACCTTTGGATTTCTATCTATGCAGTATTAGACTAGGTGGATGAGGTTATTGCTATTTTTCTTTATTTTTTTAAGAATAATTCTTCCCTCTAATGTATTTTTAGAACATTTCTCGTATGTCTGTGGCTGAGATGGGCTCCTTTAATACCTTTCCAGACATCATCTTCACCAGAAGTTCCTCCCTTCCTATATAATGGTTTATTACCAATAATTCAATAAAACTATATAAGATATTATCAATGGCATGTAGGGCTGGAAAAGGGCCAATACTATTCAACAGGAAGGCTAAATACAATTAGGGAACCCCTAATAATTTTGTTTTAAGAGAAATAGGATTGTAATGTGTAGGGTTCAATTAAGAATTCATGTTCCCTGACTGATAAATGGTCACAGGTTATAAAATATTAGTTTTCTATTAGAAAAGTACATGTTGAAGGAATTATGACTTTCTATTGCATGTCTATAATATTGGCAACACTGACAAAAATAGAAAATGATGGATATTGGAGGAGCTCTGGAAAAACTGACTCACTAATGAATTGTTGATGAATTTCATATGGTATAGCCATTTTGGAAAGCAATTTGGATTTATGACTAAAAAGATTCTAACTGTACCTACCCTTTATCCAGTAATATCTTAACTAAATCCATATAACAAAAACGTATATAATATATTTCTAGTATCTATTTTTGTGGTGGCCAGAAAATAGAGAAAAAGAGGTCTCCACTATTTGGGGAATGAGTGGACAAATTATGGCATATTGTGTAATGTAATATTATGGAGCCATAAAAAATTATGTGGGAAACATTTTCTTTTTTTTATTATAGCTTTTTATTTACAAAACATATGCATGGGTAATTTTTCAGCATTAACCCTTGCAAAACCTTCTGTTTCAACTTTTCCCCTCCTTCCCCCCACCCCCTCTCCTAGATGGCAGGTAGTCCAATACATGTTAAATCTGTTAAAGTATATGTTAATATATTGGTCAACCTGCCATCTGGGAAGGAGTGGTGGGAGGAAGGGGAAAAATTGGAATAAAAGATTCTGCAAATGCATATACCTATGCATATATCTTGTAAATAAAAAGCTATAATAATAAATAAAGTATATGTTAAATACAATGTATGTATACACATTTATACAGTTATCTTGCTGCACCAGAAAAATCATATTTAGAAAGAAGGTAAAAATAATCTCTGATTGTTGGGCATCCACTCAGTTTCCAGCTTCTAGCCACTACAAACAGGGCTGCCACAAACATTTTGGCACATACAGGTCCCTTTCCCTTCTTTAATATCTCTTTGGGATATAATCCCAGTAGAAACACTGCTGGATCAAAGGGTATGCACAGTTTGATAACTTTTTGAGCATAGTTCCAAAAGGCTCTCCAGAATGGTTGGATTCATTCACAATTCCACCAACAATGTGTCAGTGTCAAAGAAATCTGGGAAGACTTGTCTGAACTGATACAAAGTAACACGAACAGAACTATGAGAACAATTCATATAATAACAATGTTTTCAAGACAGATTTTGACAGATTTAAGAATTCTCACAAATATAATGACCAATCATGATTTCAGATAACTCATTCTGAAATATGCCACTCACCTCCTGACAAAGAAATGTTGGAAATAGGCTGCAGATTAAGGCATTTATTTTTTTACACATGACCAATATGAGAGGTTGGTCTTTTTCTATTTAACTCTATGTATATTTATTTTAAGGGTTTTTTTTTTCTTCCCCAACTGGATCAAGGAAGATGAGAAAGAAAGAAAATAGATTTTTGTTCACTGAAAAAAGTAAAATTTTACTTCAAAAAGAAATAATGAAATTTCATCCTAAAAGAATTGTTGCTGTATTCAAGGGAAGGAGTATCCACACTGATGAAATCATGAATCCACCAAAGATCTTTTTGAGAACACTGTGAGATAGGCGGATCCATTTTTATAGATAAGGAATCTGAGTTCTCAAGGGGTAAAAGGATGTGTCCAAGTATGAAGAGCAAGCTTGGGTTCAAATATAAGAATCTTCTGATTTAATATAAATGATTCTGCCCTTCTACCACATTCTATCACAGATATTAGCTAAAAAGAAATTAAAGGTAAAATATTTTTCTCTTATCAGATTATAAATTCATTTTGCCGATGCCTCCTACATCATTATCAAAAGGAATAATCCCAAGGGAATATTTGTATTGCCTATTCCCACTCTCCTTCCTCATCTTCACTTTTTATCAAGACTCAAGTCAAACACTACATGAAACAAGGTGGTATGTTAAGTGCTGTAGCTTCAGAGACAAGAAAAACACAACCGTTGCTCTCAAGGAGTTCACATTCTAAAGAGGAAGACAACGTGCAAAGAAATACAAACAAACAAACCATAAATAAGATAAATGAGAAATAATCCCAAGAAAAAAGGCACTAGTTCATGTGAGGGCAATGCAGAAAGGCTTTCTTTGTAAGTTAAGGTTTTAGCTGTGACTTGAAGAAAGCAGGAGGTAGTGGTAAAATATTACAGGCATGGGACAGTCAGAGATAATGCCCAGAATTTGGAGATGGAAGGTTGTATGTGAAGAAAAACAAAAAGGCCAGTATTACTGGAATGAAAAGTACATAGATGAGGAAGAAAGGGAGTAAGACTGGAAAGACAGGAAAAGGTTAGTCATGGGCTGTTAGATGGTACAGTGGATAGAGCACTAGGCCTGGAATCAGGAAGGGCTGAGTTCAAATTTGGCCTCAAACATTAGTTGTGTGAACCTAGGCAAGTCACTTAATCCTGTTTTCTTCAGTTTCCTAATCTGTAAAATGATCTAAAGAAGAAAATGGCAAATCATTCCAGTATCTTTGTCCAGAAAATTCCAAATAGGGTCATGAAGAGTTGGATATGATTGAAAAAAAAAAAAGACAGAACAACAATCAAAAGTTTATAGAGGGCTTTTAAAAGTCAAACAGAAGATTTTATATTTGATATTGAAGGCAAGAGGGAACCATTGGAGCTTACTGAATAAGGTAAGAGATGGGAGAAGTAATGTGGTCAGATTTGCACTTTTAAAAATTCATTTTCTGTAAGCAGAACCAGGAGAATATTATACATGGCAACAGCAAGATTGTATGATAATCAGTTCAAGTGGATTTGGCTCTTTTCAACAGCAGGATGATTCAGCCCAGTTCCAATGGTCTTGTGATGGAGAGAGAAATCTGCATTCAGGGAGAGGATTGGAAGACTGAGTGTGGATCACAACATACCATTTTTACTTTTTTTGCTGTTTGCTTGCATTTTGTTTTTTCTCTTTTTTTTCCTTTTTGATCTGACTTTTCTTGTGCAGCATGATAATTGTGGAAATATGTATAAAAGGATTGCACATGTTTAACATATATTAGATTACTTGCTGTATAGGAGAAGGGTGGGAGAAAAAAATTGGAATACAAGGTTTTGCAAAGGTGAATTTTGAAAATTATCCATGCATATGTTTTGAAAATAAAAAGCTTTAAATAAAAAAAGTTCACTTCCATAGCTATGTAGAAGATGAAATGGAGTGGGCAAAATAATTGAAGCAAATATGACTAACTAGCAAATAGTTCAAGCCTGAAGTAATAATCTGCACTGAAGTTGTGGCTTTGCATCCAAAGTCCTTGGATATAGAGGGTGAAAGTAAGGAATTGACCATGTTACTTAGGTTGTGAACCTAGTAACTGAACAGATAATGATGGCCTTGATAAAAGAGAAATTCAGAAGGGGAAAGTTTGAGGCAAAAAAATTGAAGTTGAGGCATCTATGAAACATGTATTTTGAGACTTCCAATAGGTAACTGGATATGTGCATTTGGAAGTTAAGAGAGGATAAGGTTGTATAAACAGATCTAACCATTAGCCTAAATATGATGATTGAATCTAGGGTAGTTTCTGAGAGTAGAGAGAGAAGAGAAGAGGAAGGTTTTTACCTTGGGAGACATCCACCTTTAGCAGGCATGACCTGAATGAAGATATAACAAGGGAGAGTGAGAAGTAGTCCAATATGTTATGTGCCAGAACTCTAAACTTGAAACAAGGATTCTTACAAGGTGTTAATTCAGTGGAATTGATGAGACACTGATTATTTAGTTTAGCATGGTGATTAACAGTTCTCTAAATTCAGTAAGATTTAATCTTACAACAAATAATGGTTTCCTAGTGATATAATGATTGGTTTATACTCAGCATATAACTGAGCATATAAACTAGGAGCCTCAGCCAGGTTCATTGAGAGGCAGAGAAAACAAGAGACCTGGAGGCAGGAGCTCAAGCTTTCAGAACCAAGGAGAAAGATTAAATTTGATCTTCAGTCAGGCTCGTGGTGTCTGGCCTGGCCTCCTGCACTTCTCCACTGAAACCAAGACTCTGGAAGGCTTCTAAGAAAGCTAGCTGAAGCCCCAGGAAAGGAGACAAGACTTTGAAAAAGATAATAAAGGATTTGGACTTTAACCCCTGGCTACTCTTGTGGTGATTACTGAACTGAAACAAAGTCTGCTTCCAGAGACCCCAAGAAAACTGAACAAAGAACATTACATTTTGGCACCCAATGTGGGGTCTGGTAGGAAGAAATACATGATAGAATACTATTACAGAAAACTAAGGAGAAGAAAATAAATGATCAACAGTGCTAAAGGCTACAGAGAGGTCAAGAAGGATAAGGATTGAGAAAAAGTCACTCAAACTGACAATTAAGAGATCCTTAGTAATCTTGGGAAGAGACATCAACTGAATAGTAAGGTCAGAAGACAAATTATAGGGTTTAAAATAGTTAGAGGTAAAGAACTGGAAGTCTTCTCAAGATGTTTAACTACAAAAAGGAGGAGAAAGAAAGTATTTTTTTGAGGATGCAAGAAGCATAAGCATGTTTATAGGCAGCAAGGAAGTAGCAGACAGGAGAGACTAAAGATAAATGAGAAATAATAGAGGTGGTAATCTGTTGAAGAAATTGAGATTAAATGGGATAGATTACTTGTGCATGTAAAAAAAGGTTGGTCTTGACAAGGAGAAAGGCCACACTTCAAGTGAGAATAAGGTGAAGGAAGAGATAGTAGCAGAAGGCATCTGGTGATATGAGTAGAAGAGAAGGGAAGAATAGAGAGTTCTCAGCAAATGACCACATTTTTTTTTCAGTGAAATATGAGGCAAAGTTCTTAAATGAAAAGAGGAGAGAGTGGAAGAGCCATAGGATGTTTGAAGAAGGAATGAAAAATTGATTAAAAGCCTCCTTGGTGAGTTAGTGAATCAATTTTAAAAATGTTTTTAAAAAATTGTCTTGCAGGAGTGAAGGTCCAGTTGAAATTATGCTAAATAATATTCTAGTGGACTATACAGGCCCTTAAAAACTATTTAGCTCAACCCATGTATAAGCACTCAGGACTTCCTTCTTTTCCCACATCATGGTCTCACTTGCTTTCTTTGCTGAGTTGAGGTCTTACATTGCTTTTGTGTCCCCTGCTAGGATTTAGTTGCTGCATGATTTCTTCAACCATGGTGGGAGAAGTAATCAACTCTTTAGCTTGAAAGTGATTTATTCTTATCTATTTTGTGTTGCAAACTCTAGTCATCTGCACCCAGCTCGCCAGCTTAAGCCAGAGAAGCACTTAAATATCTTTAAGTGTATCTGCTTTTCTTCTTGTTGAGCTTAAATTCAAACTCAAATTTCCTTTTATGACTTAAAAACTTCTTTTTAACTCCTGTCATATCCTTAGTTGTTGGTCTATTTTGTTTCAAAATATACCAGTGACTCCACTTAGCAAAACTGCAAAGGATCTATAAGAAGTGATGGTGAAAAGACTTTATAATATCATTGATCTCCCTCCATACAGATGAAGAAACTGAGGTCCAGAAAAGAAAAGAAACTTGCCTAACATCATGTGTCTAGAAAGTATTGGAGATACAATCCAAAACCAAATTTCTTGACTACAAAGGCCTTTCCATTGCACAATCCAGTTTTGGGCTATAGTTCCTTGTTTAGCAGTTACAGACTTGTTGGAGAGAGAAGACATATCAAAGAAACAAGTCCAACAAATAAAACAATATATAGCCAAATGGGATGTCTAGAAACCAATCTCTCACTTCCTTCAATCCATCTTCTATACAATTACAAAATACTATTTTGAAGGAATAGGTATGACTGCATGATATGTTTGTTCAAAAATCTCCCCTGCTCAAAAATATGATTCCTTCTGGGAAAATATATAAACTGCTCTACAAAAACTTTTAACTACAGTCACATTGGGAAAATCATTTAACTTCTCTGAGACTCAGTTTCTCCTTCTGTAAAATGAGGTAACTGGATAAATAGCGTCTAAGATACTTTTTTTTTTGCTTTAAATTAATGATTGTGTGATCCAATAACTACTGCACTCAGTATTATAGCTCCAATCTCCAGGATTTTATACTAGCTCCCTTCCTTAATTTTATCCTATCATTGATCTTATCATGTCAAATCTCAGTTTTTGATCATTCCTACCAACTACTACCTTTGTCCTAGACATGTGCTACTGAGAACATGTAATAATGATAATAGCTAGAAGCAGCTAGGTGGCGCAGTGGATAGGGCTCCAGCCCTGAACTCAGGAGGACCTGAGTTCAAATCTTACCTCTAGACACTTAACACTTCCTAGCAATATGACCTTGGGCAAGTCACTTAATCCCAATTGCCTCAGCAAAAAATAATAATAGCTAACTTTAAATGGCATTTACTACATGGCAGGCACTGTGTTAAGCACTTTACAAATATCACTCAATATCAGTCATTGGATCTTCACAACAATTCTGGGAAATAAGTACTTTTATCGTCTCCATTTTACAAATGGGGAAACTGAGACAAATAGGAGGGAAATGACTTGCCCAGTTTCTCTCTCTCTCTCTCTCTCTCTCTCTCTCTCTCTCTCTCTCTCTCTCTCTCTCTCTTTCTCTCTCTCTCCCTCTCTCTCCCTCTGGCAAATGGAGTTAAGTTACTTGCCCAGGGTCACACAACACAGCCAGAAAGTATTAAGTGTCAGAGATCAGATTTGAACTCAGGTCCTCCTGACTTCAGGATTGACACTCTATCCACGGGGCCACCTAGCTGCCCTGAGGAGCAATAGTCTCTTGAGTGTTATGTTTGCTTCAGGGATGTCCCAGACTTGCTACCACAGACCACCTGCACGAACCCTGATGACCCTCCCCGACCCATCAGCCCTGGAGATGTCTCATTCTAGAAGCCTGAGACCCAGCCTGGCCAGAGCACACTCCAGGCACAGCAGCAGAGTTCAGCTACTACACAATTTTTTCCCCTCCTTTATTTGTTAATAAAAGTGCTTTCCTAGAGTGCAAAAAGTACAGGGGAAACAAGAAGTAATAACATGTATTAGTCGTCTCTGATATTAATAGCACAGATTGTCACATGATATGACAGTGATTAAAGTAGGCATGGACCAAGGTCCCCCTCTCTTCTGGGAGGCTCTGTTCCCCCTTGCAAACAGAAAATAAACACAGCCCTTGTAGAGCATGAATGCCAATAACTGTGAAATTTTGATTAAATAATAGATATGTGTTCAGAAGCACTTCTTTATAGTGTGTGATTAAGAAAGATAACTAGACATTCTTACAGCTCTAATGATAATAATTACCACAACACATAAAGTGGAGAATATGACACCAGAAAGGCCATTATTAACCTTTCCTAGGGTTATTTTTTTGGTGCATTTTTGACACTATGGACAGCCATGTTCAAGAGCTAAATAAAACTCTAGCCACGACAATTGTCTCCAGCCTGCACACCGATCTATAAGGAGTAGGGGGAGGAGGAGGAGGAGTGGGGAAAAAAAGAGAAAGAAAAAAAAAGTCTTTTATTCAAAACAGATGCTTGTTTAATATTGAACATCTGGGCAGTCTTATAAAGATTTTGTATTAACATTTCTGCAACTGTCAGTAATTCAGAAAACTGACAGAGCTTCCCTATATACATTTTACTATAAATAACAGGGCTTTTTTTTTTTTTTTTTTGCTCCTTGCAAGCAAATTTTGGTCCCTAATATGCAATACCACACTGTTCAGCAGATAGCATCCATTCTGGAAGGAGCAAAGGCTGACATTTTATATCAAGAAGCCATACTATATTATAGGACTAGAAGTCAAAAGAATTGGATTTTAGTCATACCTGTAACACTTGTGGGTTGTGCAACTGTAGGAGACCTGAACCTCACTTTTTTCACCGGCAAAATTGTGGTAATCACCATGTGAATGTGAATAATGATGGTAGTGATGAACCCTACTGCAGGAGATGTCCAGCTCCTCATAAATGTTAATTATGAATTGGTCTTCCTGAAACTGATTTTTGTTGCCCCCCACATACTTGAATTTCCAATCTCCCAATGCTTTCTTCCCATTTGTCAACTTCATTGACAACTTACATCTTTAAAAAATAGGAACTGAGAAATGATTGCTCCAACATCACAGTCTTTTTGAATTTAAAGAAACATAACTCACGCTCATCTAGTTATAATTAAATTTTTTTCAATACTATAGCAAAGATGTATGTTTGTCTATGACATGGTCCCAGTTTCCTCTTCTTTCTAATTTGAGACCTGTTATTATATACAAGGTCCATGAATGGCTTTCTAAATATTGGCTTATACTACTTTGTACACAGGATTTTCTTTTTCTTTTTTTTTTAATTTTTATTTAATAATTACTTTATATTGACACTCGTTTCTGTTCCAATTTTTTTCCCTCCCTCCCTCCACCCCCTCCCCTAGATGGCAAGCAGTCCTTTATATGTTGGATATGTTGCAGTATATCCTAGATACAATATATGTTTGCAGAACCAAACAGTTCTCTTGTTGCATAGGGAGAATTGGATTCAGAAGGTAGAAATAACCCGGGAAGAAAAACAAAAATGCAGATAGTTCACATTCGTTTCCCAGTGTTCTTTCTTTGGGTGTAGCTGCTTTTGTCCGTCATTTATCAATTGAAACTCAGGTCTCTTTGTCAAAGAAATCCCCTTCCATCAAAATATGTCCTCATATAATATCGTTGTCGAAGTGTATAATGATCTCCTGGTTCTGCTCATTTCACTTAGCATCAGTTCATGTAAGTCTCGCCAGTCCTCTCTGTATTCATCCTGCTGGTCATTTCTTACAGAACAATAATATTCCATAACATTCATATACCACAATTTACCCAGCCATTCTCCAATTGATGGGCATCCATTCATTTTCCAGTTTCTAGCCACTACAAACAGGGCTGCTACAAACATTTTGGCACATACAGGTCCCTTTCCCTTCTTTGTACACAGGATTTTCAAAGAGCTGATTCACCAATCTAGGAAAACAGATCCTAAGTATCTTTGAATATAATAGCTATAAGTAAACTTGATAAGGAACCAAACAGGAGTTGTGCTCCTATAAGCTACCAAGCTTGACTTATCCATTTGTCATAATGACTACAGGGAAAGGGGCCTAGTATGATTGAAGTTCCTAGTTAGGTTTCCTTCACTATTAGATGTCAGGATTCCTCAACTGAGTTGGTTGTAAAACCTCCTAGACTCTTGGACACTGAGATGCCAGGATGGCATAATGTTCACTCTTTTGACTTTATTGAAACTCCTAAGGTCAGCCTCCAACTCCTTCATCTAAAACAAATGTTAAGTCAAAGGATCAAGATTTTGTCAGCTTTAGAAGGAAAAAGGGAAAAGGCCTCTCTTTCCTTACAAAATTTTCTCTCACCGAATATTGACAGTGAAAGAGTTATATAAAGAATTAGCTATCAATCAAAAAGAATCAATGGCCAAAATCAACCAAAGGGTTGTTTTTTTTTTTTTTTTTAAATAAAGGGGCTTCCAGCTGTTTCTATCACTACAATCAATCAAAAAGACTGCCATTTTTCACAGGATTAGCAGACCAGTTGCAGAATATCTATGCATGTTCCATATTCTCTCTAAGAATTACTCTAAATTTACATAAACATCATCATATCTCTTCAAGGGACAGGTTCTCCAGATTCTCCACATGAATAGATACCTTATGAAGAATTCTGTAGATGTCTCAATCCTACTTACAAAAGCATGAGTCAAACATAGAAGCAAAGACTGAAACAAGTACTAGTATCATAAATAAAGCACTGTGCCTGAAGTCAAGTAGATCTGTGTTTGAATCCTTCCTCAGATACTCAACTGTTAGATAAAGTATTTAAGCTCTTGCCACCTATGTTTCTTCATCTGGAAAAAGGGGATAATAATAATACTTACCTCATAAGGTTGTTGTGAGAATCAAATAAGAATATATATTAAGCACTTTGTCGATATATATTAAGCACTTTGTCACTTTGTCAACATTTTGAAAGTGTTATATAAATGTTAGTTATTTTATTTATTATTATTATTATTGTTAATATTAATGTGATGGAGGCAGAATTGGATTATTCTAAGACGTAAGTCTTATCTGGATTCTGTCACTTGCTCCATGTGTGATTTCAAGCAAATCATTTAATTTCTCTGGGTTTAAGATGTTTCTTCATCTACAAAATGAAAGAGTTGCACTAGATGTTCTACTCTCAGGTCTCTTACACCTCTGAGTCCCATCCCATAAAAGAAATGAGGAAGCATTTCAAGATTTTGGAGGTAAACAAGATTGTTTCTCCAGATGGTATTTATAGTCCATTTGTAGTCTCATTAGGAACTAGCAATCTGAGCTAGTTCCTGTTGTGATCTGAGGAATAATGAAAGCTATCCCAGGCCCTATCATATGCTTAAAATACTCCATTTTAATCGCTCCTTTAAGTTAAGGTTTTGAAGGTCCCTATTGTCTCATGGAAGTTAATTAACCAGTCAATGTCATCTGTTTATATCTAGAGAAAAATGATTTAGTAGATTAATTTGTCAATGAGCAAGACCCTTGTAAGAATGGGACACAAAATCAGTTTTTGTAGGAAAAAATGCCTACAGAAGGAGGCCCATGCAAATGCTGCTGTTGGACCACAGAGAGGCTAGTAGAGAGATTACAGAAAATTTTATAGAATACCATGACTATAAAGAGTAGCTAGGTGGTGCGGTGGATAGAGTACCAGATCTGGAGTCAGGAACACTCTTTTTTATGAGTTCAAATCCAGCCTCAGCCACTTAGATATATGACTTTTGACAGTTTCCTCATTTATAAAATGAACTAGAAAAAGAAATGCCAACTACTTCAATATCTTTGCTGAGAAAACCCCAAATGGAATCACAAAAAATCAGATGTGACTAAACAACAACAAAAGGAGACATAAGGGAATTTAGGAATCATCTAGTCCAATCCCCTCATTTTTTAGAGGAGGAACCTACCTATTGAATATAACTACTTACCTCTTTCTAACCTCTCTTATTTCTAATGCAGACTCAGTATCAACCCTTTCTTCTTTCCACCCACTAATACATTCCCCTCTCATTCTTCATATGAAGGATGAAGAAATTTTTTCTTCAATATCTTTTCCTCTCCTTCTCTACCAAAGCTACTTTGCCTTTCACAGAAAAAAAAATCCTTTATACTCTTAAATTTATGCCCCAAATCTTCCATTAATTTATAAATTTTTAGAGATCTGAAAAAGAAGTAGGGTATTTTTGAAATGTGCGTATATGTGTTTTGGGGGCGGGGTCAGTGGTTTCAGAAAATTGCTTGTATGAATTCTGATATGGTATGTCTGTTTTGCATTGCATCTCACTCCCAGAATCAAAGGGTTGATGACACAGTCAAGAAAGTAGTTAGTGATCAATCACATGGGCATTTGTGGCAGAGAATTCAAGCTCAACTAATCCTAATAATCATTCTCAATTGTCTGAAGATATTCCATGATAGATAAGGGAAAAGTAATGACCAAACAAGAGAAAGAGAGAATTGGGGAAAGGAGGAAGAATGAATGGATGATTTTGATTATGTGAAAGTAAAAGGTTCCTCCACCCTCCACAACAAAACTAGTACAGCAAAAATTGAAAGGAAAACAGGAAACTCAGGAGCAGGATGGGGTGGGAGGAGCTCCCTAGAAAGGAAGAATATTGCAGCAAGTTTCTCTGAAAGAGGATTCCTTATTTCAAATATATAGGGGGCTGAGCCAAATTTATAAAAATAGCCATTATTTGGCTCTTACTAATAATGATCAAAGGATATGAACAGGCAATTTCAGAAGAAGAATTCTATAAAATCTATAAAAAGTGACATTAAAAATTCTCTAAATTATTAATAATTTTTTGTTTAATCATTTTAATCATATCCAACTTCTTGTGACTTTATAGGAGTTTTCCTGGCAAAAATTTTGGAGTGGCTTGCCGTTTTCTTCTTCAGCTCCTTTTATAGATGAAAAACTGGGTTAAACAGTTAAGAAACTCATCCAGGGTCACTCAGTTAGTAAAGTGTTTAAGGTCACATTTGAACTCAAATCCTTTTAATTCCAGGGGCAGCAGCACTCTATCTACTGTACCAACTATCTGTCCCACTAATAATTAGAGAAATGTAAATTAAAACAACTCTGAAATACTATCTTACAACTAAGAGAAATGTAAATTAGAACAACTCTGAAATCTCTTATAACTACCTTACAACTTACAGGTTGGTTAACATGACAAAAAAAGAAAAAGACAAATGCTCAAGGGACATAGAAAATTGGGACACTAATGTAATGTTGGTGGTTGTAAACTAGTCAAACCATTCTGGAGAATAACTTGAAACTATGCTTAAAGGGCTATAAAATTATGTATACCATTTGATTCAGCAATACTACTATTAGATCTGTAACCCAAAGAGATTAATGAAAGGGGGAAAGGACCGATTTCTACAAAAATATTTATAGTGGCTCTTTTTGCTACAGCAAAAAACTGAAAATTGAGGGGATACCAATCTATCAATTGGTAGATGGTTAAACAAGGTATGTGCCAGTGATGGAATATTATTGGATGAAGGGCAGCACGGTTTCAGAAAACCCTAAAAATATTTATGTTAACAGATTCAGAGTGAAGTAAGCAGAATTATCACATCATGATAAAGAAAAACAACTTTGAGAGATTTGTGAACATTGTATACAGTAACATCAATATTATAAAGATGATCAATTGTGAAAGACTTAGCTACTCTGATCAAAACAATAATCCAAAACAATTCCAAAGGATCAATGATTTTAAAAAATGCTATCCACTGACAGAGAACTGATAAAACTCTGAGTAGAAATTCAAGAATACTTTTTAAAAATTTTTATTTTTATGGGCTTTTTTTTGGCAATATGACTAATATGGAAATATATTTTGCATAATTTCATATATACACACACAAATATAGTAGATATCATATTGCTTGGGTTCTCTAGAGTTGGAGGAGGGAAAGGATTTAAAACTTAAAATTTTAATTTTTATTTGTAATTAGGAGATATTAAACAAAAGTAATAAAAAGATATTTTAAAAATATGTATGTATATATGTATATTCTACAATGTACCAATAAACTAAATTCCAAGGAATCAGATTCTGGGAAGAGGGTGCTAGGAGGAAGAAACACAATTATCAAGGAATAGAAAAAGAGCATAAGGAAGAGGGGAGGCAGGATTAATAGAATAAGAGCAACTGATGACTAGGGCTCTAGACACCAATTTAGAAAAAATGGCAAAAATCATGCAACCAAACTTCATCACATATTTGAGGGATAAATGCAACCAGAATACATTTTTTAAAAACTGGCACTAAAATCACACACTTGCCTGGCAAATTTCATTAGTATCCTGATTCTCTCCCCCAAACCCCCCCACCCATGTAATTGTTGTGCTCTTTTTTCCTTAATAATATTAATGATAACCACTTTCTTAAAATTCTATCCATCATCCATATTATAAATGGTACAATAGTAAAGCAAGGGAATGTCAGCCAAAGTGATAGCCAGAGAGAACAGCATGTGCCCTAAAACTATTCATTGCAAGAACTATGAAGAACTGGTAGGAACCTTGCAATAACGGAGAATTGGGAATGTGATGCTACCATTGATTAGAATAGAAGCTAAAAGAGTATTCATTGATTAGGGAATAAATAAACAAATAATGATACAGAAATATAATGTAATATTATTCCTCCATGAGAAATTATGAAAGTAATGGAATATAAATAAACCTAGAGAGAGGTGTATGAACTGATAAAGAGGAAAAAAAACAGAACCAGGAGAATATTTATTCAGTTATAACATCATGGTAAAGAAAAATAAATTTGAAAAATTATGAACCCAGAACTATGCAATGACCAATCATTTCTATAGAAGACTGGTGATGAAACAAACCTTCTATCTCTTGAGGGTGAAGTCAAAAGGCAGAATGCAATATATGTTTTAAGACATGACTGATGCAACACAAATTTGTTTTGCTTAGCTATACTTGTTATTAGGTAAAGCTTTAATTGGACTGTGGGAGAATTGTAGAGGAGATTAAAGAAGAAAGGGGGGGTGAGAAAGAGTGAGAGAGGGAAGAGGGACAGAGAGAGAGAAAAAAAAGAAAGAGAGAGAGAAAGAGAGAGAGAATGGGAAGGAAGGAGAAAAGAAGAAAGAAAGAAGGAAGGAAGGAACGAATGAATGAACGAACGAAAAAGAGAGAGAAAGAGGAAGAGAGGGAAAGAGGGAAGGAGGAAGAGAGGAAAGTGAGAAGGAGGGAGGGAGGAAGGAAGAAGTGTCAATGAAACCTTTAAAAATAAACATAAGAGAGCAGGAAGAAATTCAGAAGGAATATGGACAAGAAGAGTAATGTTGGCATTACCATCTTAAATTTAATATGTTTTTCTTAAGCAAACTGTACATAACAGAATCTCAGTTTTATATATGATCTCCTCTTCCTTTTCTTCCATTTATAAGTACATGTTGCTATTTGTGGTTATTTCTCCAATTCACATTTTTAAAAATATTTTTTAAAAAATCTGACAGAAAGAGTACAAACATTTTAGGACTTGGGCATAAATATATTCAGCAGCTGTTGCCACAGTAAAAACCAGAAGAAGGAAGGTGGAACTACCACAAAATATCAGGATTGGCCTCAAATACCATCATGATAGAAGTAACTTAAGAAAGCTATTTCTTAGGGACAATTTTGAAAGAAAAGATCAATATCTAATTGGCATATGCAGTGGAAAACTTGAACCCCACAGAAAGTAATGAAAACCAACAAAGAAAAAATGTTCTGCAATCTGGGAAATAAAAATATTTGAGAACCTAAAGCTTCCTTTAATCAACAATTGAAAATAAAAACCAAAGATTAAAGAAATAAGCTAAACAGCTAAGTGGTAAATGGAATGAAAACTCCTGAGTTTAAATCAATCCTCACTCATTTATCCAGCTTCATTGAACATTTAATTGCTGTGTGACCTTGGACAAGTCACTTAACTTTATTTTTCTTCAAATGTAAAACAGGCATAATAGAAGCATATAATTTATAAGGTTGTTGTGAAGACCAAATGAGTTAATATTTACAAAGTACTTGGCAGACAGTAGACACTTAGTAAATATTCATTCCCTTTTCCTAATACAAAGAAATTAAATCAGTATAAAGAATGAAATAAATAATATTAATTTAAAACTTCTGAAGTCTTGAGAAACAAAGAAATTAGAGGAGAGGAGGAACTCATAAAGAAAGAAGATGTAAAAAATCTGTGATTATCTCTATGGTTGCAAGAAGATACAATAATATCAACAATACAAAGAAAGAACAGTTATGTCAGGTAACTAAAATATTAGCTTTTCTACAAAACAGCAAAGTTGTGGAGCCAGATAAGATTCATTACTATTACTTCAGACCCTTCAGGGTGATGCACAGATTACCTGAAAAATGCTTTCTGAGCTTCCTTTCAAATCTAAGTCTGATCCCACCTTTCTTATTAGAAGATATCACATATCCACTACTAAATAATATCAGTTTTCTCTACACAGGCCAACTGTGCTTTTATGTACTTTGAAAAATATTCACAACTTATATCACAAAATAACTCTATAGACACTTAAGATATGATATATTAATTGAGAAGCAAAAAAGAATGGATCAAAAAGTATCAGGGGTATAAAAGGGGAACTTAGTATCAATTGGGTAATTAGGGACAAGTTGTCCAAAAATAATGAAATATTCCCACTGCTTTTATTGATTATAGCTTTTAACTCAGTTCCACATTCTTGGTTTGTTTGTGTTTATGTAAATATATAATTAGATTAAGATTAAGAATTAGATTAAGATGCTGGAGTATTTGTTGGCCACTCAGGAAACTATTCTCTATGTAAAACATAATAGCAATACAATAATGTTCAGAACTTTCATTATCAAGGATACAATTTAAGCCCATTATAATTCTGCCAAGTCTCAAATTCATTATCTTCTCCCCTAAATAAAACTAAAAATGGCTTCCAAGTTAAGAAAAGCATCAAATGAAACTTTTTATCAATCATTCAATGTATATGAATAACTTCAAGCTATATGGTTCTACCAAAAAATACATTAAACCATTCCTTTATTTTATGTGATCTTTCTCCAATAATATATAAAAAATTGCATTACGTTAATATAAAAATTTTAACATATGACAAGGAAATGTAGAGACTGGAAGCTTTGAATTTATATAGAGAGATCAAAATGAACCAACAGAAAAAGTCACCACTTATAAATACCTTGGTATCCTTTGGCAAGACACTTCAAGCAGAAAGCTATTAAGCAGAAAGCTGTGGCTGAATATGTTAAGAGACTTGTTGGCATCCTGAAATCAGTGCTTACTTGGAGGAATACATTTAAGACAATTGACAAGTACACAATACTAGTCTACATTTCCATTTTCAGAATTATAAAATAATCCATAACAGATTTGGAAAACATCCACTTGGAAAACATAAGTCCATACAATATTAATGATACATAGAATCCATCACCCCAAGGTAGATAGAGAGAAATTTATGCTTGCCAAGAAAAAGGAAAAGAATTGATAGACATTCTTAGAGCATATGATAAATAGGTTAGAAACTTAAAAAAAACACATTTGGAAAACAGATGCCACTTCTCCAAGCAAAGGTAAAGGCTAATAATAAGTATTCACTATCAGATTTGACAGATGTAATAAAAAGTGATTTACCTCTCAATGGAGCCAATGAAATAGCTTATATACAAGAGAAGAATTTAAAGGCATTCTATGTTCAGTGTCCACATAAACTGAGCCAACAAAGAAGCATCAAATAGATGACTGAATTATGTAGATTTGTTTATGGAAATAGGAAGTTGAAGGTGACAATTCAGAAACAGGTCAATGCTACCAGAAATTACAAAGGAGTTGTCCTTAAGCCCCTGGATTTATTGGTATATGCAGAAAAAGAAATCAATACCAGGGAATGGCAGAAACTATACAATGTATCACTATAGATGTAAAAATTTAGCATTCCTGAATATTTCACAAGACATAACCTGCTAACTAAAATCGTACAACAGAAGCTTATTACCTTTCATGAGTTGATAGATGACAAATTCGTGAACTACAAACACAGACTCCAAACTCTGTTTTACTATACTGAAAACAGAGTATTATCATAGACCACTGCTTTGGATAGTGTCTGGCTTAAAATAAGCATTTAATAAATGCTAGTTGGCTAACAGAATGACTAAACTATTGCCTATAATCCCCTGATGATAATATTGATCCATAAAATTTTAAGAGATCACCTTATCAAATTTTCATTATTTCCAGACTACATGAAACAAAAAACTTTCAAAATACAGAAATCCATTAGAGGAGATCAGATTCTTGTACAAACAGGATAAATTACATCTCATATCTATTACCTAGTCTTACTGGAATTGTACTGAAGATGCTTTTATTAAGCATCCTAAAGATTAAGCCATATTTTAACATGTTTATTCAATTAAAAAAAACAACTATTTTACTTTCTTATGCAATATTCCACAGAATATTGACTACTAAAGAACATTATCAGTATTGAAACTTGCTTCAGGATCATTTTTATTTGAATTTTACTGAAGATGAGAATATGGTAATAATTTCTTATATTTTTAGGAAGTAGAAGGATATAAGGAAAAGCGAACTAGATTGAAAATGGAAAGACCTAGAGCTACCAGTTACTACCTTTGTGACTTTGAGCAAGTTGATTAATCTCTCCAACCTCAAATACATCAATCTATGTTCAAGAATTTCAATCTATGTACTTACCATCATCACTTTACCTTCATCTATTGAGTTTCTACCTCTCCCTCTGACTTCCCTTACCAAACTCTTTGCATAGTCCATACCATGACTTTCAGTCCTCAAAGGTATCAGTTTTCTACCAGGCCACCTCCTCTGCACTAGTCACTCTTTTCTTTTCCCACTATCTTGACCACTTGATGAATCAGTTCAATTGTATATTATCTTTTCTTCTTGAATTCCTGGCCTTCTTATTATATTGTTGATTGGGTCCCAGCATCACCTCCCTGATTCTATGGTCCCCTCAAGAATAAAGGACAAACAAAAGACAAAGCTAAGTTTCAGCTTTGAATTATTCCCACCATTACACCCACATCCATACCTATAAACATACTGTTAAATATACGGGGAGAAAATCATACAAGTATGTAAATTGGGTCCACTATGAATTTATATTATACTACCTCAACTGTCCCCTCATACTGCTTCTAGGCAATCCTTCTCTACCTCTTACTTTTTATGCAGAAGGTGGTGAAAGAAAGATTGTCAATATTAGTGATCTTCAATTGAAACAATCTGATTTTACTGCCCTTACTATCTTCTTGATATATCTTGTCTTTACCTTTGGACAATCCTACTTCAAAATCACCCAGAGCAGAAACTTGGTTACCAGGGGTTAGGTTTACTTAAATTTCTGGCTTCATATTCAAAGGATTTTTAAAAGAGATAGTATTAGTTAGCTTTAATA
Organism: Antechinus flavipes; assembly: GCF_016432865.1. Taxonomy (NCBI): domain Eukaryota; kingdom Metazoa; phylum Chordata; class Mammalia; order Dasyuromorphia; family Dasyuridae; genus Antechinus; species Antechinus flavipes. The sequence goes on from NC_067399.1 coordinate 383,268,443, forward strand.
ATTTAAAAAAATTTTAAAAGGCAAATGATCTATGCTATATGACCTTTGATAAATCACTCCATATCTGTAAATCTTAGTTTCTTGTCTATAAAATATGATTAGTAATATCAGACTTCATAGGGGTTTTGTGAAAAACAAAGGGCAATGATGTATGTGAAAAAAAATTGAAGAATATAAAAGGCAAATATGCTATTAGACATTGTTGCTGTTGTTAATGATAGAGTTAAAAGGAGAAACACAGTATGTGTGAAAGTTATGAAGCTGCCGTTGGTCAGTTCAACTGTTTCATGTCAGAGCAGCCAACAATTTCCCAAGCCTAGGAGAGCACTTTTCAAACACCCTAATTAAGGCAGATCTAAGCAAGTCCAAGTCAACCAAGATTTCTCCTCCAATTTATTATTGAAAACACAATTAGCTAGAGGCAGTGGAAACAGCTTTGTGAAATCAAAGGCCAGGGTATATCTTAGAATCACTTTTTCAAGTGGCAGTCTCATTAATATTAGAAGAGGTCTGTGTGTCTGGAAGGTATTGGATCAGAAGAAAAAGCAAAAGATGGCTCCTTGGGCCTCTTGCTCTCCATTTGGCCCAAACCATCTATGGTGACATAATCTGTTCCAACCATCTTCGGGGAATTCTGATCACACTCAGCAAAATATCTGAGCCTTGTTTCCCCACTGAAACTTGTTCTTTCTAATTCAGTTAAATATTAACTTTCCATTCTCCTCTCCAGGAGGCCCCTGCAGCTTATGTATTGTAATGGTATTATAAATCCTCTCTCCTGTTTTTTTTTTTTAAGATGGGCAAATACAGAAATCTTTTGATTAGACTCAAATGAGATCACCATTCTATTAAACTAATAAAAGAGCAAGATATGGAAGAAGAATGACAGAGTAGAATTTAGGATACTTTAGTTGTAGTCTCAGTCCTATCATTAGTTGTGCAGGACCCTGGTCTAGAGATTTTTTATTGTTTTATTTACATTCTAGTGCCTAGCACAGAGCCTGGCATATAGTAGGCACTTGATGAATGCTCATTTATAGATTATGATAGAACTGTGTTGTAAATTAGTTATAAAAATGGCTGTAAATTTCAGAGAAACAGATATTAGTTCTACATAAGGAAAATCCTTTAGTAAATTGAATTTTACAAAGTAATGAGTTTCTATTACTGAAAGGCAGGCTAGACCACTACTTATATCAACTATGGATAGATGACCTCTAAACTTGCTTTCCACTTTGAAATTTTATGAACCATGTTCATACATAAGTCATTCTAAATTCTCAAGATCCGACTTTCCTTACATATAAATTCATTTCACCAACAACCATTTCAGCAAATTGTTAAGCACCTACAATGTGCCAGGCAGTGTGCTATATGCTAGAGATACAAAGACAAAAATAATAATAAAGTCCCTGCCCTCAGGGAACTTGCATTTTATAAATGTCAATGAGGATCCCAGGGATTTAAGCATTTACAGGGATTTTAGAAATCAACCACTCTAATCCTCCCTCCTTTTCTATTTTATATGTAACTCATAATATAAGAAAAATGAATTCCAGAGAATTGTCAAATGAATCATCCAAAGTCACAAAGATAGCATATAGGTTTTGAATCCATGTTTTCCTCCTTCAAATACAGGGTTTTCCAACTAAATGATCTCTAAAGTTTCTTTCAATTCACTCTATGAATTTATGATTAGAACTTGAGGAAGCTATCTTTTTTCTCCAGACTTCTATTTACTTCTCTGTAAAATGAAAAGGTGGTTTAGATTGTCTCTAAAGTCCTTTCCAGCTCTGACATTCCATGTTCTAACATTCTCCACTGAATGAAAGGAAATGCATGGTAGTGGAAAGAATTGGACTTTCAATTAGAAATGCTGGGTTGAAATTCTTAAATCTTCCATTTACTGGCTTAGTGCATATTATTTTTTCCTTTCTGAGCCTGCATTTTTTCCATTTGTAAAATGTGGGTAATAATCCTTGCATTATTTACCTCTCAAAATTATTGTAGGGAAAGAACACTGTAAAACTAGGAGACATATTTGAAGCAGGCTTTCTGGGCTATTTCCCCAAGTCACTCTTGAACTTAGGAGTTGGGTCCCCAGAGACTGACCTGCTATTTGGATTCTAGGCATAGTCCTGTGTGTTCATGAACATTCTATGTTCTTCTTATTAATAATCAGCCAATAGCCACATTTAGGTCTTAGCAAAGGCATTTACTGATGGCATTATGTCTACAAAACATTATTCCTATAAACTTGGTGCACACTTTCCCAAAAGTGTGGGTTAAACATAGAATATAATGGTAGTGAGGCAATTGTATAGGATAGAAGTTTGCCAGAGGCAACTCATGACTCTTGGAACTGCAGGGTATGGAATTACTTTTTCTCTGCATAGTGTTCCCACAGGTCATATACCCTGCATTCAGCATCTCAATCCATTGAATTTCTCACCTAGATTTCTGTTGTTTGTTTCTTTAGCCATCTCTCTTCTCCAGGAATTCTGTTCCTCAAAACTGCTTCTGTCCATAAGTGACTGCCTTTCTATATATGGGTCTATCTGGAATGGGTGTTTCTGCTCTCTCAATTGTGCCTTAAACTCTTTTGAACAGAACTTTTTGAATCCCATAGGAAATCTCCCTTGAGACAGAATTGCTGCTAGATCCTAAAGCCAATATGTAGTGGTGGGGAAAGATGGGAGTGAATGAAGTATTCTTCTCAGGGTATCCCACACAAAGAACTTCTAAGCCTGGACTACTTCAAACTGAACTCACCATGTTTAACTTTTTACAACCTCAGGGGCGTAGCTAATTTGTTTGCTCAATGACTTTGCTTACTTTAATTCACTTAAAAGACTTTCCAGGTCCCTTCTAGCTCTAACATTTGTTTTCTAATGATGACTAGAAAATTGCTAGAAAATGACTCACAGATTCCACATCGCTATTTTCTTCTCCCCTGTGACTTTCCTGACCCTGTTATAGCATCTTTAGGGCTGGGGCCTCTCTATGATGTGACATTCATGATGAAGAAGTCAGCAGGGAGTTGTTCACAGCTATAGTCATCTGGAAATACAGCCTTGAAAGGCAGACAACCTTGTCTTGTTAGAAAATTTTTCTTTTTCTTTTTCTTCTTAAATATGATGATATCAGCCCCTGCAGGGTCATATTGCCTTTTATACTAACCACTCCATGATGACATTAAGGAAGGCTCTTCTGTGTATGCCTTAAAATGTGACACAGTTCTCTTCTCTATACCATTCTTAGATTTCCCTGAACTTTCCAAATGATTCAAAAAGCCATAGCAACCATGGGAGCTAAACTAATAGCTCTCCTGCCCTGAGACTCTATAAAACACAAGATCTTCCAAAGGCCTCCTTTCCCTTAGCTCTTCAGTTTAACCTCCTCCAGAAAGAAACTGTGATGATGAGATAGATAAGTGAAATGTATCTGGTACATATACACATATGTATGTATATATACAGACTCCCCATTCAACTATTAGTCAGGACAATGGGACTAATAGAAACTTCATTATCTAAAACACTTGACTATTTGCTAGAGCAGTGATGATAATATTTACACTACTACCCTCCTCACCAGCTTGTTAAGGAAAGCAGATAGGTGGTGGAATGGACAAAGCACTTGGAGTCAGGAAGACATGAGTTTAAATCTGACCTATTTACATGCTACATGATTTTGGGAAAGTCACTTAATCAGTTTGCCTCAGTTTTGTTATTTGTAAAATAGGGATAACAATAGCATCTACCTCCCTGGGTTGTGAAGATAAAATGAAATATTTGTAAAATGTTTAACAAATTCTAAAGTGTTAATTATTATTATTAATATTATACTATATATAGTGTATATACTATATACTATTACTATTATACTATTATTATTATTACTAAAACTTAAATTACTCAGATTACCAAACATGAGAACTGGGAAAGACCTTAGAAAGTGACCTTAGTCCAACCTCTTATTTTACAAATTAGACAACTTGGGCCTGAATGGTTAAAATCAATTTTCTTGAGGCTATGCAAATAGCAGTCCACAGTTATGTGATGTTATTATTACTAAGCACAACTGCGTGTATAAAAATAATGGATGTGCTGCATTAAAATCCACATAAAACTAATCTATATTGTAATTGCTAACAACTATTATTATTATTTCAAAAAATAATTTTCATCTTATTTATCACGGTGCAGAAATGGTCCTGAGACAAAGCATTTTGTTGGCATTATTCTTAGGTTATCTGGATTATTTCTCAGGTGTTTAAAGTAACTGCTTTTCATAGTTGAGTAAAATTATTATAATTTGTTTTTCCTCTATACCATTCTTATCATTGTATAAATTGTTTTTTCCCCAATTCTGCTCACTTTACTCTCCATCAGTTAATAATAGTCTTCTCAGTTTCCTCTGAATTTATCCATTTCATCATTTTTTATGGCATAATATTCTATTACAATGAAAATACATAACTTTTTTGGTACTCCCTAGTAGGTAGGAACCTCCTTAGTATCCAATTCTGAAGAACTAGAAAAGTAAGAGTTGATATAAATATTCTTATTGATATATGTGATAAGGTGACATCACATAATCATAGTCAATAAGTATTTGTTAAACACCTACTATGAACTGGTGCTACATTGTGCTAAGTGCTGGGGATACAAACAAGAAAAAGGAGACATTTCTTCCCCTTAAGGAGCTTACAATCTAATGAGGAAAGACAGCACATAAAAAGAAGCTGAAGGGAAATGGAGAAAGAGGAAGGATAGGGCTTCCTGAGGGTACCAGCAAAAGCATGATTTTCATGGAGTTAAAACTTAGCTGCTAATAGTAAATTAAGTTACATGGAAAAGTTTGAAGCCCCTATAGGTAGACTTTTACAGGCTTTGATCTGCCTTCTAGCTCTACAGTTAGAGGGAAGAAGCAACTGACAATGATGAGAAAAATTGAGTATCAATGCTGAATCATTCTCCAAGATGCTGAGATTTCAGTGTTGAGCATATCCATAGGAAGACAAGATGTTCATGGAGCTGAAACCAAGCAGAACAGTTGATGAATTTCTATGAAAATGTTCTTAAATTTTTATGGATTGACATCAAGACAAGGCTACTGTGAGCAACAAGTTGATCATTGCAGATTATTCCTATAGATTATTGGTTGAGTTGTCCAGGACATTTTGCTATAGCTCTAAATCCACATATGTTGCATGGGAATTGTTGTCTCTCAGTTCATGACATATAACCAGCTTCTAACATATAATACCAGTCACCAGATCAATCTCCCTAGATATTACATCTTAGTAATGATTACTTGGTTGCTTTTTTTGGAAGTCAGATTAAAATGGTTCTGTTACAAGTCTGTCCTGCTATATTTTTAATATTTAATATTGTGAGAAAACAGCCACCTTTTCCAACTTAATAAGAATATTAAAATAAGAGTATAAAAAATTCTGTAAACTTATTTGAAGCATCATTTGAGCAAGTCCAATTGCAAACAGAATGGTGGGGATAATAGAAACCTTATCTTGATCCCACATTGCTTTAGTTTCTTCATTATCTCTCTATATTTTAAATGTTTTTCATTCCATGTAGTTTGGAGATCATGAGCGTTCAATGTGGTGACACTGATACACTGTACTTAAATTTTTATGGATCAGTGTTATATTCCAGCAGTTTTGGGCAATTTTGTTGTCTGTCTCTAATGATGTTCCAGTTCCAGTTGAATTTTCAAGGATACTTTAAGCTTTGTATTTGTGGTGCTAGGACTTTTCATCTGTAAGCTTCTGGTTTTATAATCTTAAGTATCTCATTTATGTAATTTATTGGTACTAATTTTTTTGCAGCCTGCAGTGACACACTGCAGTTTCCACCTTATTACTATTATTTGTATTTCTAGTATGAAATTATTACTGCGCTTTGTGTTCAAGTCTGGATGATATTATATAACTTATCATGATTAGCATAGAGAACTGAAGTGGACAAAAAGAAAACAAAAGGTTACTTTTTACCTCTCTTTAGAACAAGTTCTAAATAGCCCACAGTTTTACCAAATGAAAAGTTTACAAAGCCCCAGAACCTGGGAGTCCCATTATCCCATTCCTCCAACTAAAGATCCCACATCTCAGTCATGAAGCACAGAAAGAAAAGAAAAAGAAAAATATCTCTGCATCCTTTTGTTACCAAGTCAGTTGTATTTTGTCTCTGTTTTTAATTAGTTATGTAAAGCTGGACAAGCCATCTAACCTCTCTGAGCTTGTTTTCCAATTTGTAAAGTGAAAAGGCTCATTCAAAAGGCCTGTGAATATTAACATTCAATGTATTGCTCTCATCTAACTCAGATTTTAAAGATATATGTAACAGGAATATGTGCTCAGGAATATATATTTATCAATAACCTGTAGCTGAGTCAAAAAGAACTCAGGCACTTAGAATGAAGCAACTCCAGTGTCAGATTCTTAAAGCCTTAGCTTTGGAAAGCTAATTTCTTTCCTGAAAGAAAGTGATTTCCCTAAATAAAGGTGAGTGAACAGCAATCTTATGGTAGACATTTCCAGACTTGGAGTCAATCAGATGAGTTTAAAAAGTTGGGCCCTCTAAGATCCTTAACTAGTGTCAGTTACACTATGAATGGAGTTTGGGTAACTACTTCAACATTTCTTGGACAACATGACCAACAGCAAGAGGATGAGCTCCAGAAGTTTTGGATCTAGAGGGAATATTTTAGATAGTGCAGAGCTGAGGTGAAAGTAAAATACACTGCTAAAAGGTACCCCTTAATGAAGAGGAAAAGGGCATGTGCTCCAGACTCACCATATTCTGTAATAGTTTATTACATATTTGGAAGTTCTAACTAAAAGCAAATAAATGATGAATAATATAAAGTGGTAATGCAGTCCAAGAAGAATCCAGTCAGATACACTAAGGCCCAAAGTGAACTGAGGCCACCTGATGCTAAGAACAATAATAGAAGTTTTTAAAGCTATTCTGTGAGCTAGAGGGAGCTAGAAGAAGAGAAAAGACAGCTTGTTGGACAGAGTGGGGTGCCGCTGTTCCTTGGGCAGGATGGGATAATAGTAAACAATGGAGAAAAACGGCAAAAGCAATTTTGATTATGTTCCTATACAAAAAAAAATTACTTTTACTTATCTGGCAGACAAAAACACAGGCACAATAGCTACAAAAACACAAAGAAAAATCTAATTGCATAATGAAATCTACCCACTTTATTTCATCTACCTATTAAAGTTCAGGTATGCTATCTTTAATTTACCTTGTTTTTTTTCTCATGTGTATACTCTTAAAGCATAGTTTTGAATATTGCTATCTTCAGAATGACCGAATAAGAAAAACAAAAACAGGGTGACATGATATATAAGCAATATTGCCTCCTGTTATAGCAAAAAAGTAGTAGAGAAGAAGAAATATTTACTTTGATATGAAATCCAACTAGGTAAGCTAAGTAACCCTGAAACTATATATAGCTGAAACTAGAAAGAAGGCAACAAATTGCCATCAAATGGAATAGAATGTCTGCAGTTATTTGTTCTCATTATCAATGGGAGTGGAATGATCACATTTGGCTTCTAAACACTTCAGTGTCTGATATTTAATTTAAGAAGCAAAAAGCCCTTAAGAAAATGAATACAGGAAGAATGGATGATGTTGAATAAATAGGCACAGAAGAAATCCATGTTGTAGACAATGCAACCTTTAAAGCACTAATAATCAATTTTTCAAGATGACTCAAAGAAGAGAAACTTCCAAATGAATAAAAAACATCACATACAATGACTTCCCCAAAAAGTGACAAAGACTTTGGCAAGGATTTTACCATATGCTACATGCACAATGCCTAGCACAAAGAAAGTTCTTAAATGATTTTGATTGATCAGCAAAAAATCTTTATGAGAATGTCCTGACACGTCAAGGACATTCTGGATAACAATATGAGATCGAAACAGGCAGTTTTTGTTATAGTAATATTAATAGTAATACCAATCACAATAATAACAGAAGAATGATCATGCTTTGGAATCAGTTAAGTTGATTGAACCAGTACCATCATCTTCTAAGTAAGTCATTTATGCTGGGGGAGGGGGCTGTAAGGGGATGTCTAGATTACTCATCAGTGAAATTAGGATAATAATAGCCTCCCTACCTTACTCCCTTACTATTGTTATTGTTAGAAGCAAAAAAGAAAGAAAGAAAGAAAAAAGAAAAGGAAATATATGTAAATTTGATCAGTTTGTATTATTTTATATGGCAAAGCATTATAGAAATGAGCTTTTGTGATTATTGTTGTACATTCTAATGTGCTAAAGAAATGAAAATTTTAGATAATGATTAATGCTGGAAGGGATGTGGGAAAACTGGGACACTTGGTGTTGTGGACTTGTTGGCAGAATTGTGAACTGATCCAACCATTCTGGAGAGCAATTTGGAACTACACCTAAAGGACTATCAAACTGTGCATACCCTTTGATCCAGCAGTGTCTCTCCTGGGTTTGTTGGGGAATGGCTGAGTAAGATATGGTATATGAATATAATGGAATATTATTGTTCTATAAGAAGTGATCAGCAAGATGATCTCAGAGAAGTCTGGAAAGAGTTACATGAACTGATGCTGAGTGAAGTGAATAAAACCAAAAGAACATAGTACACAGCAACAAGAAGATTATATGTTAATCAACTATGGTGGACTTGGCTCTTTTCAACAATGAGATGAGCCAATTCTAATAGACTTGTGATGGAGAAAGCCATATGCATCCAGAGAGAGGACTGAATGTGTACATTGTATTTTCACTTTTGTTGTTGTTTGTTTACTTGTTTTTTTTTCCCTTTTGGTTCTTATTTTTCTTATGCATCAAGATAAATGTGGAATTATGTTTAGAAGAATTTCACATGTTTAATCCATACTGGATTACTTGTTGTCTAGGGGAAAAGGGAAGGAAAAAACATGGAGTACAAGGTTTTGCAAAGGTAAATGTTGAAAACTATTTTTATATGTATTTTGAAAAATAAAAAGCTATTATAGAAATGAAAATTTTAAAATAGGCTTCATTCCTATTACTCCTCAGTTTACAAAGTATAAAGACTGGCAGTATAGAGAAGCAGACAATATGCTTGACCTTGAATTTTGAAATCCAGGGTTCAAATGCTACTTTACATGTTTACAAGTTGCAAGATTATAGGAAAGTCAATTCACTTCTCTAAGCTTCAGTTTCCTCATCTGCAAAATGAGAAGAATATAAGAGTACACTCATAGATTTTAGGTTTGGCATATATTGTATCTAGGATATACTGCAACATATCTAACATATATAGGACTGCTTGCCATCTAGGGGAGGGGGTGGAGGGAGAGAGGGGAAAAATTGGAACAGAAGAGAGTGCAAGGAATAATGTTGTAAAAAATTACCCTGGCATGGATTCTGTCAATATAAAGTTATTATAAAATAAAATAAAATATTAAAAAAATAGATTTTAGGTTTGGGTTGCCCATATTTTGCAAGAAAGATCCGGAATATGATTAAGCAGTTAATCAATAAACATTTATTAAGTACCTACCATATGTTTCATATTTGAGAATGTCTTCTTCCAAAAGGGCCAAAAAACAGTCCAGGCTTTCAAGGACCTCCCAATCTACTGTAGGAAACAATAAGCAAATATGTACAAATAAGTAATGTACAGGATAATTAGGAAATAATTTTAAAAGACAGAAGGCACTAAAATTAAGGATTAGTAAGAGCTTCCTGGAGAAGATGGGTTTTTATTTGGTACTTAAAGGAAGCCAGGAGATGGAGATGAGAAGGGAGAACATTTCAGCCAAGGGGGACAGTCAGGGAAAATGCCCAGAGCCAAAAAATGCAACGTCTTATTTATGGAACTTCCAGGAGGCCAGTGTCCCTGGATCAAAAAGTAAGTAACAGGAAGCAAAGTGTAAAAAGAATGGAAAGGTAGAGGATGGCTAGCTTATGAAGGACTTTGACCTCCAGAAAATTTTGTATTTGATCCTACAGATAATAGGGAGACACTGGAATATGTTGAGTTGAAGAGGTGACATGATTGGACCTGAGCTTTAGAAAAATCACTTTGGGGCTGAATAGAGGATAGATTTGAAGCAGGAAGACTCATTAGCAGACTAGTGCAATAGTTCATATGTGAGGTCATGAAAACCTGCTAAAATAAATCAATACACATTTATTAAGTGCCTACTGTGTGCCAGGCACTGTGCTAAGTACTAAGGACAAAAAGAGGCAACAGAAAGCTCCTGTCCTTAAGGAGCTCACAACCTAATGGGGAACATAACACTACTAAAATAATATATTTCAGAGATGTCACAAAGGTTAAAACACTTAAAACAGGGCTTCAGAAAACAGATTGGATATGGAGGGGAAGGGGAAAAAATGGGGAGAAATAGTGAAGAGACAAAAATGATTAGATTACGGCCTGAAATGCTAGAAGGATAGTGGTGAACTTGATAGTATTCAGAGTTCAGTTTTGCTGAATGGATGCTCATCAATTGGAGAATAGCTGAATAAATATGAATGTCATGGAATATTATTGTTCTGTAAGAAATGACCGACAGGATGAATTCAGAGAGACCTGGAGAGACTTACATGAACTTATGCTAAATGAAATGAGCAGAACCAGAAGATCATTATACTACATGATAATAAGACTACACGATGAACAATCAAGTCGATGGACATGGCTCTCTTCAACAATGAGATGATTCAAACCAGTTCCAATTGTTCAGTGATGAAAAGAGCCATCTACACCCAGAGGGAGGAACTGAGTGTGGACCACAACATAGCATTTTCATGCTTTCTATTGTTGTTTGCTTGTATTTTTGTTTTCTTTCTCAGATTTTTTTTTGTTCTTGATCCAATTTTTCTTGTGCATCAAGACAAATCCAACATATGCATACATATTTATACAGTTAACATGTATTTTAACATATTTAACATGTATTGGACTACCTGCCATCTAGAAGATGGGATGAGGAGAAGGAGGAGAAAATTTGGAACAGAAGGTTTTGCAAGGGTCAATGTTGAAAAATTACCCATGCATATGTTTTGTAAATAAAAAGGTATGATAAAAATAAATAAATAAGGGGAAAAAAAGAGTTCAGTTTTATATGAAAATTTAAGATGTTTAATGGACATCCAGGTCAAGATATGTAATAGTTTGAAAGTTTATAATAGAGATCCAAAACAGGAGGTAAACAGAGAGGTTGGAACAAAATAGTTTGATTTGAGTCATCAGCAGAGAGATGATAATTCAATCCATAGTTGCTGCTGAGATCACCAAGGGAAGTAGTACAGAAATAGAAGAAGGCCCTAGATAGAATGCTGTAGGATACCTATAGTTAGAGTATAAGAACTGAATGAGGATCCTGAAAAGGAGAGTGACAAGGTCTGCTTGTCATCAATAAGTAGAGAGGAAACCAAGAGTAAAACCTCAAGAGAAGAGAGTATCAAGAAGCAGGTTAAAACAATTGTTGATCTGATGATTACTGTCAAAGACTGCACAGAGGTCAAGAATAATTGAGGACTGAGAAAAAAAGGTCATTCTATTTGTCAATTAGGAGATTAGTGACAATTTTGGAGACAGCTGTGAATATGATCATAATTACAGCTCTCTTTACCTACCCACTCATTTACGTTAAAGAACAAAGGAAATCTGAAGTCAGTAAAATCGAAGATCCTAAAACCCCAAAGCCATTTGACAATTATTTGGCAAATAGTCATTCTTCTGCATTTTAAATCTTTTTTTTTTATTGTTCAGTTACTTCAGACTTCATTTTCTTGGTTTTCTTGGCAAAGATATTGGAATGGTTTGCCATTTCCTTCTCCAGATCATTTTACAGATGAAGAAACTGAGGAAGCAGTGTTAACGGACTTTCCCAGTATCACACAGCTAGTAAGTGTTTGAGACCAGATTTGGATTAAGGAAAAGGGGTCTTTCTGATTCCAGGCCCAGCATTCTATTCACTGTGCCCCTAGCTGCCCTATAATTTATAATTTACCTTCAGCAATTAAAAAAATAAATAAACATGTAATGCTGGAGAAACTGAGGCAAGATAGAGATTAGAGAGTTTTTAATAATTTATTTGAAAGGGAGAGAGTGTACTGGGGCATGATGCCCTCAGGGCTGATGTCCAAAGTATCCAACAACCAATGTGAGTTCTCAATGACATATATATAACACACTTGGCTCAGCTACAGGGATAGACCGAGGCAGGGGCGGAGTCAGAGCACTGAGAGCGGGAACAGACTATCAATCCTGTTCTGACAGGATGGGGGGAGGCACTGGACATTCTGATAAGTTAGGATAAAGAAGAACAATGACATGGGGGGTGGTAGGACCATAAATTCTTGATGACTTAGGAGGAATTAGGAGCCAGGAAGTCTGAACTCCCCCTTATCTTGAGTTTATATTGACAATTTATAACCTTAGAGCAAGTAGCCCTGAGTTATATCAGTCTTAATGAACCAGAGGGAGGGGTTGCAACTAAAGGGATTGAGGCAGAACAATTAAGGAAACTGAGGCAGGACCAATTAGGAAAACTGAGGCAGGACAATTAGGGAAACTGAGGCAAGACTAATTTAGGGAAACTGAGTCAGAACAATTTCGGGAAACTGAGGCAGAACAATTTTAGGAAACTGAGGCAGAACAATATAAGGGAACTGTGGCACAACAAACAATATGCTCACTGTGTTCTAGTGTAAAATTCCAAAGGCCCCAAGCCCAGAGACCACATCATTTAGAAAAATGTTTAGCCTGAGGACATTACCTTTGTGGGAAGAAGACCATGCTCTATATTCTAAATTGTCATTATCATCAGGAGCTTCCAGGACAAGATTCTGAAAGATAATTCAGTAGGTAAGGGAGGGTGGGAAGATAGCAAATTTCCACTCCAGCTCCTCTCCCTTCTTTCTTCTCTCTGCCATCCTCCACTGTGCCCTCCCCCACCATAAACACACACAAAATGATCTTTTATTAGTCTATGGCTGAAACATTTGCTTCTGACTTTTGATCTGAAAAAGTATTTCCAAAAGTCTCATGAAAATAACACTTCAGCTAATGACAGTAGCAGAAACTCCACCAGCCATGTTTGGTGGTGTCCAAAGGAGATGATGGCACATTGAGGAAAGGATCATCTGGTGGAGTAATAGACAATGTAGCAGAATTTGTGGGGAATGATAGGGAGAAATGGGAAGGGAGGAAGAAGGGGGAGGAAAGGGGAAGGAGAGGATTAAATCCTGTTCTTTTATTCAAAAATCTGCAATGACTCCCTGGTCAATTAACATTCAAATACCTTATCCTGACATTTAAGACCCTCTGTAATTTGTCCCCAAAATATGCTTCTAACTCTATGCTCCACTATTTCCCTAGAGGAACCAAATTTTCCCTAACTTAATTGTTTTCCTCAGTATCCTCCAAATTCACTCTCATGCTTCCTTCTCTCCATTCTTCTTTTCGTGTTAGTTCTCTCACCTAGAATACTAATCTCACTGCCTACTGAACTACCACCCATTCTTCAGCAACCAGATTAAATACCACCTTCTCCATGAAGCCCTCCCTGACTACCTCAGCACATAATTTTAGCCCCCTTCCCTAACTCCGGTATTTCTTTTTGTCTGTAACACTTAGGTGATAATTCCACATTGCTTTTAATTGATAGTTGCCTTTTTGTTTTACCAATGATTAAACAAGTAGCTATTAGGAGTCTACTATATACGGTTCATTTTTGGAAGTACCGCAGACTAGTATCTCCAGATAAAGACTATTTTCTACCATGACAACAATGGCTACTACTGTATAACAACTAATAATAGTTAGAGAAGGTAGTAGCAGAAAGGGGGCAGATCTTGGAGTTGGGACATACTGAGTTTAAGTTCTGATACTGATATACTGACTATCTCTAAAATTATATTGCAGAACAAGTGTTTATCTGCATTGGTAGAGGGAACCTGCTACCCAGGAGCCTCTGAATCAAAGAAATCATATGATGGGCTAGAGTTAGCAAAGCTCAGCCAAGTTTAATTTTTAATGCAAGCTTTGGAAATCAGCAAATGCTACAAAGAAAGGCTTGATTTATTGTTTTGTTGATTGTCTAGACTTGAAAAAGTGAAGAAGGAAATATTAACTATGTAGAGTAAGTTTAAAAGTGAGTTCTGCATACATCTTTTTTAAAGAGTGAGTTATTGGACATTTACCAGCACAGCCCTGCATGTACAAATATAACAAAATACTAGCAACTTACATTTCTACAATGATTTAGTATTTACAAACTGCTTTCCTCATAATAATTTTGAGAGGTGTATTTAGTGCAAATAATATGACAGATGAGGAGATTGAAGCCTATAATATAAATTATTTACTCAACATCACACTAAGAACATGTGGCCAAAAAAAAACAACAACCCCAAAACAAAACAAAAACCAAACCAGAACTCAATTTCAAATGTTCTAACTCTAAACCCAGGGCTCATTCTACTATGCCATTATGACACTGGTAAGCCTTCTTAAGGGAAAGAACTTTGTTTCCTAAGCCTCTGTATCTCCCTTAGTGCCTTGCACAGAGCCTTTCACAAAACAGGCATTCAATAAATACTTGAAATTTGAATAATTTTTTTATAAAAGGATTCATCAAAAGATTTCTTTAAGTAACTGACTCAATGCATTAAATATATGAGTCAAGTGAAATTCAGTAATCAGGAGTCACATCACTTTTCAGAGACACATCTGTATGGCAGAAAGAGAAACTCACCTATGGTTGCTTTTCAGATTATTGACCAGGTAACTCTGGGTTGCTTATTAGCCTCTCAGCAGAAGCCAATATTGAGTAACTTACACAAAAGTCTTTTTGCATCAATATATGGGAGTAAAACAACCTGTCCTAATTTTAGCCATTGTCAATCACATGCTGTGGCCTGACTCTACAAGAGACCTTCTGGACCTTCTAAATGAGGACAGAATTCTACTAATTGGAGGAAATGCCAGCTCTTTTACCATTGGATGATACAAGCAGCTGCCTCAGCCAAGAATAGCATCTAGACCCAGCAAAGGTTCAATGAGTGCATACAAAGCTGGAGGCTCATTTATATTCTGTGTTGAGAATACCTTCTTGCCATAATTACTTGGAAAGATCCCACTGAACCAAATGAAGGAATTTAGGCACACACAGTAAGAAGATCTATAATTCTCTCTGAATGTGTAAGTACTACATTATCGCAATTCTAACACTTACTACCTGTGTGACCACCGGCAGAGGATATTGGGAAGAGCGGATATAGGACTTGGGTAGGGATTGGATTAGATGAACTCTGAGATCCTGTCCTATTCTAAGATTCTTTGAGCCTTAACTTCCTCGTATGTCAAAGAGGAATAAAATTTGCACTGTTTTCCTCACAGGCTTAGAATAAGCATTATTTAGTTACTTTTGTCATGTTGGACTCTTTGTGATCCCATTTGAGTTTTTCTTGGCAAAGTTACTAGAGAGATTTGCCATTTTCTACTCCAACTCATTTTACAGTTGAGGAAACTGAAGCAAACAGGGTTAAGTGATTTATCCAGGGTCACACAGCTAGTAAGTTTAACAGCAGATTTGAACTCAGGAAAATAAGCCTTGCAGAATCCAGAAAAAGAGTCTTACACTCTTTCCACCCTGGCCCACCTCGCCGGCTCTGTACACTTTATGGGATTATGAAAAACAAATTATATCTATTTATTTCTCGTTGCTATTAAATATCTTGCGAGTGTGAATGATGTTAAGAAGGAGGATGTAAATTAGGACGTCCCCATCCTAAAACAAGTCTTCACCTTCCTGTTCTAGCCTCATCTTATCCTATTCCCTCCTGCATGTTCTATGCTGTAGTTCTACTAGCCTACCTTCCCCAAATATGTTCTTCATTTCCCCATTTCTATTTCTCAGCTCACTTTGACCTGTATGCTTGCTAGTTTTTCTCTCTATAATTGCCTTTTAAAATCTTACACACCCTTTAAGACCCAGCTCAAATGCCAATAATTTCAAGAAATCTTTCCTGATTGTCCCAGTTAATGCTCTGCCTAATCTCATAGCACTTTGCATTTCTCTTATTATAATTATTATGTTAAATTTTGTATTATATTTACTTTTGGATACATTGCATCCTCCTGAAAATAATTCTTATTTATGTAGCATATTATATGTACAAAATATGTTCTTCACAAAAGGTAGGTAATGAAGATGATGTAAATATCCTTCTTCCCATTTTACAGATGAGAAAACAGGTCAGAGAAGTTAACTCTCAGTGTTAAAGATAGGACTGAAATTCATTTCTTACTCTAAGTTCACTATTCTTTATATTTTTTCTATTGTTATATTACCTTATCCCTAGAGAATTAATCTCTTTAATTGTGCCCTGGGATGGGATAGGATAAAGTGGGGTAGAGGAAGAGGGGGGCTAGAAGAAGATGAGGCATATGAGTGAATAATTTTATTTCTCTCTTAGCACCTACTTACCAAAGGATCTTGGTACCAAGTAGGGGCTTACTAAACATTTGTGAAATTAATGTAATAAATTAAGCCCTGAATTTGGAATCATAGAAACTGGGTTCTAGTCCTAGCTCTCCCATTTACTAGTTGTAGTCACTTGGACTTCCAAAACTTTAGGGAGTTAAACATCAAGAAAGAAAAAATATATATATTGTTAAGGTTCTATCTGAGCCAGGCACTGTGCTAAGAGTTTTACAGATATCATCTCATTTGATCATTATAACAATTCTGATAATGTTATTATTATCCCTATTTTCCATTTGAGGAAACTGAGGCAGAAAGACTTTAAATGACTTGTCCTGGATCATATAGCTAATAAGAGATTGGATTTGAACAAACATCTTGCTAACTCTAGGCACTCTATCCATTGCACTATCATAGGGATAGCAATATTCATACCATCTACCTATAGAGCTGGTATGAGGAGCAAATGAAATTTATAGAAAGTACTTTGTGAATTGAAAAAAACTAGGCATAAATGTGAGTTACTCCTACTAACAGCAGTAATAATAATGAATAACTTCCAACAAAGTCTTTCATCAGTATTCATCAGTATCAGGCTTCAGTATCACAAGAATTCTTGAAGATTATACCAGCATATCATTCTTTTATAATGGGCTGTTCTCTCCAATATACCCTTCCCATCACTGTCAAAATGATTCCTTAAAGTTAATGTCTGATAATGCTACTTTCAATGCCATTCAATACATTCTAATGACTTACTTTTATTTCATCTATTTTAATTTCTACTTTTTGTGTTTTATAAATAAATACACATATGAGAGGGAGGCAAAAAATCTGAAAACCAATGTACTAGAGCAACATCAGATTAGGAAATAAATTTATTTGCAAAATCTTACAAAGGAAGATAGTAGAAGATTATTGTGTCTCTAAAAACAGCAGAAAGCAAAAGGAAAAACTAGTTTGCCAAAAAGTTGGCATGAGACCTAATTAAGGGAAATCATCCCAAGAGCATTTAAGGATAAAACTGGAAAGATAACAAACATATAGAAAGCAGAAAAACAATTTTGTCAAAATTTTCATAATAAACTGTTTTCTTTGTCCACTCTTTTTCAGACTGGGCTACAGAAAAAAAATGAAAGAAATGGCAAGAAAGGAAACAGACCAAGAATGCTCAGGTTTGCAATGGAGATGACACAATCTGATGGGAATTTAGGAACTGATTCTCAAGATGTCTGAAAGAGAAGATGCTGAACAACTGAAAAATATCAAGGACAGTATTACTATCAGAAAAAAAAAGATTGAGATGATGTTGATAATGATTCTTTTTATCATTACTCTCTCCTATATGACAATGGATCTATTATTTAATCCATGTAGGTAATCCATCCAAAAAGTGCTGATCATGGCCCCTCTGCGCCTTCTCCTCCTGTGCAGTTCTTTTCCAGGACTCCCTGAAAATTCTCCACAGATTTTCCCCCATCTCTCAAGGATGCCTTTCATGACATCTCAAGGAATTCTACAGCCTATCCAAAAAGTATACCTCATCCTTGTTACCAGACCAGCTCATACCCTTTTACAGTTGTACATCTTTTCAATTATATTCTTTAAACTGTTTCTCCTGTGTAGTTAATTCTTCAGTGGCAACTTATCACAATCCACTCACACCTGCCTTGAAACTTTCTTTAAGCAACCCATAGCTTTAATTCTTCAAAGAGTATGATATTAATCACTTTTAGATATGCAGAATATTACTAGGAAAATATTAATTTTAAAAAGACGGTCCCTTGTTGCAGGGAGAAATTTGGGGTCATTAAAAGCACCATACAATTTCCCAAAGACAAGCCAGATTGCTCTCCTCCTATTCAATCTAAACTAAATTCAAGGTTCATCAGCAGTTTCTAGCTAAGATTACCTACTGATTGACTAGCTTTATAAATTGTTCATCCAGGGGAATAAGCAGCATTCTTCATTCACTTGTTTTTTTCCTCTATGTATAGTTAATCTGAACTCTTTAAGGGAGTATAGATCTCATTTAGCAGGCTCTGCAGGGTTTCAGGATTTGATGCAATTAGCACAATGCACCCATAAGAAGAAGCATCTGAAAGACCTCAGTACCACTAGGGAATCTCTCTTCTATTTGGACTCCCTCTGTATCAGACATTCTCCATGAAAGTGATAAGCACCTTTGGGGAATATGCTGTTTGATGCTTCACTTGATATTAACAATCAGGGAGGTTTCAAAGTTATTTTCATTATTTGTCTTTCAAAGAATCTTATATCATTTTCAAATATGCATGGGACACAGTTTATTGTAAGTGAACTCCCTTAAAAGGGAGCATTTTGTTCTTGTGTCAAAATTCAGTGTAGGAAAGAATCTAGGGTGATACCTGAGGAATTGCAATAGCAATATGACCTACATCAAGCTCACATTCTCCTTTCTGTGAATTGACACAAAAGCATGTTGTTATGTTATCATTTGCTTTCTTTTTTTTTAAGTTTTTTATTTTCAAAGTACATGCAGTTTTCAGCATTCACCCTTGCAAAACTTTGTGTTCCAGATTTTTTCTCCCTCCCTTCCCCATTACCCTCACTTAGACAGCAAGTAATCCAATATATGTAAAACAAATGCCATTCTTCTATACATATGTTCACAATTATTATGCTGCACAAGAAAAAGTCAGATCAAAAAAGAAAAAAAGTTATCATTTACTTTCAACAGAGTTCAGTTTGTCATTTTGGCCACCAAGTGTTCCATGAAATTACATATCTAATTTTGTTTGTACTCATGAAACAACTCTTCTAACCTCTCTATTTGTATCTCTAAAGAACTTAAAAGTCATAGCTCATGTATTTTCCATCTCAATGTAACTTTCTCATAATTTCTGATTTCATTTACAGCAAGAATGTCAAAGTTAAAATGATTCAGTTCCTCTAATTGTTAACATTTTGATCATTGTACAGGCAGCTTACATTTATAGTACTAATAGTTAACTTAATGATTACAGTGGTTGTATAATTATGGTTTTATATATATAAATGGTTAATGGTTATATAACTACATTATTCTTCCTTGCAAGAGCAAATGATAGGAATATATGGGGGGGGAGAAGCACAGAAAACTGAGGGTCATTTTATATTTATTTTGTTTTATGAGTTTCCATGGTGAAAGAATTCATCACGAGTTAAGCAATCTATTGGTGATAAGGACTGCTTTCCTATCTCTCCAAAAGCATTATTAGAATCATCTCCATACATAATAAGATTGTTCAATCAAATCAGTGGTTGTTTCCTTCCTTCTTGAATCATGTCTATACTAGACCTTGTTGATCACTCTCTTCTTCAAGATACTCTCTCTTATCTAGAATTTCCGAAAACTACTTTTTCTTGATTCTCTTCCTACCTGCTTATTCTTCTGTTTCCTTGACTAATATATTATCCATATAATTATGAAATTATTAAATAGGAACAGTCTTTCACAAATACAGGAGTTATAGTTACATTTTTATAGTTACACAATTGATTAAAAGTACAGAAAATACAACACCTCATTATGCTGCTTGTTTGTTGACCTCGAAAAGCATTTGATTTGGCTCTACCTATGCTCCAGGCTTTTCTCCAACAAAATGTTGCCTTGTTTGTTCACCAAATGTTTTTGTCACTATCATGGAAGATCAGAGAATTCAAAAGGCTTGCTCACAGTAACACAAAGGTAGTAAGTAGCAGGAAACTTGAACCCATGTCTTCTGAATTCAAGTATAGCATTCTTTCTACTAAATCACCAGGCTGATCCCCAAGTGCCACATAATGGCCAAAGATGTAAGGGCATAATTTATCAAAAAGAGATCATTAGCAACGTCAGGTAAACCTGTTTCAATCGCACATATTCAACTGGGTCTTTCCACTATTATGAATTTCAGTGACTCCCTGGATTAAAAATAAAATCCCCTGTTTGGCCTTTAAAGCTTTTAAATCTGGTTGTGGTCTATTATTCTAACTTCAGTGTATATTACTCCTCCTGTGGCATCCTGCAATCAAGCCAAATTAGCCCCACCTCTATTCCTTCCAAAAAATATCTCTTCTTTGCATGCTTTTATACTAATCATCTCCGTGCTTGTAAGCAAAAAACTTTATTTTTTCTGATTATACATGTATTTTCATTTAAAAAACACATTTTCTTATGAATCATTTTGGGAGAGAAAAATCAGAATAAATGGGAAAACCATGAGAGGAAAAAAAACAGAAGAAAAAGAAAAAAGTAAGCACAACATGTGTTGATTTACATTGTCTCTCTTTGGATGCAGATGATGTTTTCCATTCAAAGTTTATTGGGATTGTCTTGGATCACAGAATTGCTGAGAAGAACTAAGTCTTTCATAGTTGATCAACACACAATTTTGCTGTTACTGTGTATAATATATTCTTGGTTCTGCTTATTTTGCTCAGCATCAGGTCATGTAAAACCTTTCAGGCTTTTTAAAAGCTCATTTATAATTTTTTATAGAACAACAATATTTTATTATATTCATATACTATAACTTATTCAGTAATTTTCCCAATTGATGGGCATCTACTCATCTTCCAATTCTTTCCCACCACAAAAAGACCACTACTGAATCAAAAGATATGACTAATTTTATAGCTCTTTGAGCGTAGTTCCAAATTGCTCTCCAGAATGGCTGGATCAGTTCACTTCACCAATAATGCATTAGTCTTACTTATCTCCACTTTAGAGAATTCCTCTCTTTCTTCAAGAACAAGCTTAAAACTAACAATGATCTCTTAATTGTCAAATCTAATGGAGTTTTTAATATTATCTAAAAGGCAAGTAGAAAAGTAAATGGAGCACTTAAGTCAAGAAGGCCTGAGTTCAACTCTAGCCTCAGATGCTTAGCAGATGGGTGACTCTGAGCAAGTCATTGAATTTCTATTTGTCTCTCCCCACCTCCCAGGATTGTTGTGAGAATCGAGTGAGATATTAATTGCAAAGTATTTGGCACAATGTTTAGAACACAGTAGGTACTTGATAAATGATTTTTTCCTTCCTTTTGAATCATCTTCTGCATTTGACATTGGTAACCATTCTCTCTTTTTCAAGATATTCTCTCCTCTCTGAATTTTTAGGACATTCCTCCCCTAGTTCCCCTCAACTGATTTATCATCCATATCATGCCCTCTATCTGTGGGTATTCTCCACAGCTACATACTATTGCTCAGTGACCTCAACTCCCATAGGTTTAATTATCATCTCTAAGTACTCCCAGATCTATAAATCCAGCTCACATCTTCCCTGAGCTTCAGTCCTCATCATCAATCACCTCAGGCATTTCAAACTGGATCTCCTAGAGAAATCTCAAACTAAATATAACTGAACTCATTATTTTTCTCCCACTTCATCCCAAACCCATTCCTATTCCAAACTTTCTTATTTCTGATGAAAATCCTTTTACTTTCCAAATTTGTAATTTGACATTTCTCTTGATTCTTCATTCCTTCTTAATCCCATATAACGAATCAATTGTGTAATCTCGCTGTTTCTATACCTACAACATCTCTTCCATAAAACCCTTTCTCTCTTCTCACAGATACCATTTCAGTTCAAGTCCTTACCATCTCTTGCTGAGATTGTTGAAATAGCCTAATTAGTGCCCCTGCCTCAATTCTCTCTTCAAATTAGCCTGTCCTCCCCTTTACTTTCAAAGTGATTATCCTTAAGTACATGTAGCAAGACCCTGGACTTACTTTCCCAATTAAAACACAAATTAATAGGTGGGATTCCCACAATATATTAGTTATAGCTCATTCTTAAGGTTCTAAGATTATCCCTGAAAAGCAATGGGATTCTTCTGAGTGTCACTAAATGGGTGAAGGCCTCATTCTAATGTTTTTCTCCAATATCATTTTCTAATATCATTTAGTGCCTCGGCATTTTTTAATCAGTTGATATCTCTACAATATCATTCTCAAGCAGTCAGCATTCATTAACATTTTACCAAAGCTATTTACTAAGAAGCTTGAACAAAAATACAAATACATCCCTCTGAAACCACACTCTCTCCCTTCTACTACCTCAAACCCTAGATAGAGTGGGCTCACACTTAAAATGTCTACTACAAGCATCCCTACCACCACCAATTCACTTCTTGTTCTCTCTCTCCTTCTCCTTCTCCCTTGTTCCTGCTCTCCCTCCCTCTCTCCCTCTTCCTCCTCTTCTTCTTCCTCTTCTTCTTCATCATCATCTTCCTCATCTTCTTTTCTTTCTCTCTCTCTCTCTCTTTTCCTCTTTCTCTTTCTCTCTCCCTCTCTCTTTCTCTGTGTCTTTCCTCCTTCCCAGAGGCTTATGACATTTCTCATCTTGATTGACATTGGGAAAGAGAAAAATTGAGTTTCTCTAGAGGAGCCTTTTGCATGCATCTTGGTTCTATTTCGGTAGCCATTTTAAATGTGTGTGTATGTGTGTGTGTGTGTGTGTTTTCTTTACCAGAAAATGATCCTAAATACCTGTGTGTGCTCTGAATCAGAGACAGGGTCATTACAAATCATCACACATTTTCAGAAACAGATTCATTAAATATACCACATGGACTGACAGCAAGATCTGCATATACTCTCTGAAGACTATACTTCCATTGACTAATTCCCCCATCAGACAGAAATCTGATCATGTCACTCTTCTCTTCAATGAATTCCAGTGGCTCTCTATTGCCTCAAGGATAAAATGTAAACCTCTATGTTCAGTTTCTAAAACTCTTCCCAACTTGGGCCCAACCCAGAACTGTCCTCTCTGTTTCACACATGGAACATTCATTTTCCAATCTCCATGCCTTTACACTGACTATCCCCTATAACTAGAAGGCACTGTTTCCTTACCTCTGCATCATAGAATCCTTGTCTTTCTTCAAAATACCTTCGTTTCTCTTCAAATATCAGCCTTTACATGAAGCCTTTCTTTATGCTCTGAACAGCAAGTACTCTCCATCTTTCCATATCTTGCATTTCTTTGAATTTATTATGTATATTCTGATATAGGTATGTCTTGTCTTCTTCATTCAAATGTAAGTTCTCAGTGAATAAGGATTATTTCATTCATTTTATTTGTATCCCCAGTGCCTAGTATAGATCTAGCGATAATAGATCTTGTTGATAATAATTGCTTGTTGATAAATGTTTGTTGACAAAAATTAATAATAATATCAAATAAGGAAATTGAGTCATAATACAATGATTACTATGGCCACATAGTAAATGATGGGTTCAGATCTGGAGCCCAGGTATCTTGAATCCAAACCTAGTGCTTTTGCTATAAGACTTCATGTCAATGACTGCAGTAACCAATTAGAAGCTCGCTTTATAATTCAGTCCCAGCAAGTTCCTGTGATTTATACATCCCCTCTGGCTTAATGTAACTGTGATTTTGCAACAGGCTTTGGCCCAAAGCAATAAAGATCTGACCTGACCTGATCTATGCAACTTTCTAAAATGACATCAGTAAATCAGAAGCACCGATCCAGACAAGTTGGAGTCTCTTGCTTGTTCCAAGAAAGCATTTCATTCTATTTGCATTCACTACAGTGAATACTGGCTGGCAGTATTTTTAGCTTAAAGCTAAATTTTCCCTGACATAACTAACAGAAATTTATGCTACCACAGCTTCTATGGTATCAAAGACAACTGAAACTCAGGCTTCTGAGCTTTGCCACTGTGTCTTAGGTACTATTCCCAGGCCTGTTTTCAAATCCCAGACTCTTGCATAGCCTGCTGTATGCCCAGATCAGCACAAGTAAAAGGATAAGGGGGGGGAGCAGATTACATGTTTCCTTCACTTCAGAGGTTGGCTTCCTAGTTGGAATAGCAAGTCACATCTGGATGTGTTACACTAACTCATTCACTATCACCCAAAACCAAAAAATGAAGCTGCTGTCCATGGTATTATGCTAAAAAAAAAATCCAGGGGATCATATTTGTGGATGCTACAGGTCAACATTTCCATTGGAACTTGGAGGCTGGTTAGTTCTACATATGACAAAACTCAACTATTTAAGGCTTTCCAAATCTTCTCCAAACCTTGTCTTAAAACTACTGATCCCACGATTGATCTGTGAGAACAAAAAAGCGACAGTTGTTACCAAGCATCTTAATTAGCCTCATTGTGAGGTTACCTGCTGACAAGTCTACTAAAATGAGGATAGGTAATTCTCCAGATCCGTATTTGAACTGGTTCACCTGCAGTATCAGAGTAGAGTGTGTTTGAAGGTGAAGAAGTCAGCTGAGATCCCTTCATAGCACAGCAGGGCATCACTGAAGAATCTAGTTACCTGAATGCTTCCTAAATGTCCACGTTTCTGAAAACATTTTGTAACAGGCTATGACACAAGTTGCCTGAGTTCTTGACCATAGATAATACCTAAGGGTTGGGCAATAACTCGATTGCAATGTCAGCAGCATCTTTATCTTTAACAATACCTTTTTTCCTGTTTTTTCAGTTGTTTCTCTATTAGAGATCCTAGGACCCTGAAAGATTTCTCTTCTGAACTGCTTCCTAAAATCCTATTATTTCTCTTCATTCCCAAATACTACTTCAGGAGTCATATCCTCTCTCCATCTTCTCATCTCTTATGGGTTCAGATCTTGTGAATTTTGATTCTCCCAAGTATATTCCCCTCTTTGTTTACTTCTTCTATGGTGTCTGTGGAACCAGGAATTTATTTTAAATAAATACTCTCTAAATCATTCCTTTTTCTAACAATTCTTTCCATCACCTTTTTATAAGTGAAATCTAACTTCTTTCTGACAACACTGCATTGCTAGAAATTCTTTTCTTTTTTTTGAAGGAAGTAATATTTGCTTTAATTATGCAGGATCATGCTGTTCTCCTTTATGAACCAATAGAGTATGGAGATTTGGGTTATTTTTAAATTTTATTTTATTTAGTCTTGTATTTGAATTGATTTCCATGTTCTTTAAGAGCGTGATAAGGACATGCAGCAGGTGAGATGGGACAGTAGATAAAATGCAGGGCCTAAAGTCAAGAAGACTCAACTTCCTGAGTTCAAATCTAGACCAAACAAATTCAATCTGTCTGTCTCTGGGCAAGTTACCCAACTCCATTTGCTTCAATTTCATCTGTAAAGTGAGCTGGATAAGAAAATGGAAATCCACTCTAATGTCTTTGTCAAGAAAACCTCAAATGGGCTCATGAAGACTCAGACATGATTGAAACTACTGAACAAAATGCCATAAACCAGCCGAGAGGACTCTTAACTCAGGAAGAAAGTGGCTGTCCTGGTGATATTACTATAGGATATCAGTGGCTCTGCAACATTAGAACCATGAGTTACACTGTTCATCTATGTTCTCTGGACAATTCACATGTACTTTTTTTTCAGGGATCATTTTTGAACATGATTGCTGTCCACACTTGTTTCCTATGAGTCAATTATATTCTCTAATTGTGTATCATACACTACTGGTGGTATGTTAATTTGTCGGAAAGTGGATCCTTGTGTCAGCAAGAACATTTTCCTTGTTATATATTTTACTATGCTGAATGACTAAATGTAGTTTGGCTCTCTGCATGTGGATGACCTCCCTTGTTTGCACATTATGGTCAGATTCAGCTTTTTAAAATACCACTTCTATATACCTATTGTTTAGCAAACATCTTTTCTAAGCGCATTCAAGATCTTTTATAATAAAAACCCCAATCCAACTTTTTGGTCCTAATTCACAGTCCTTATTAAATTATTTCTACTACAACTAAACTATTCAATTTAATGTCTTTCAAATACAATTTGTACATTCCTGTATTAGAAATTCTTTTCAATAAGAACGTCATCCCTTATCTTTTTCTATCTGTCAACCCTACCACCACCACTTTCAAATTACAAGTTGTTTTGCAACCAGCTCAATAACTTCCCATGTACAGCCTATTTATCACTATCATCTACTTCCAATCCAATTCAATAATTTCAGCATATAATCCATTTTTTTCTCTTGTCTTCAGTCATTTCAAAATGTAGTAGTAGACCCTTCTGGCTCCCTGGCTTCAATGTTCAACTCTACCAACCTTCATTTCTACTTTTCTTCAGCTACCATAAGCATGACCATACACCAAAATTGTATCATATCCAAGATCTAAACTCCAAAATGCCATCTCTTTAAATAAAACCCTCCTCCTTCCACTTCCATTCTCACTCTGGCAGAGCATATTGCTCACCCTGAGACTAAACTCCAGCCTCTGTTGTTGTGTCTATCATTCCTCTCTCAATAAATGTAGCCATCCATGGTGAATCATTTCAATGAATGGCTCCTCATCACTGTACAGTGCCTTTTCCCTTTGACTTTCAATCTTGGGTACTAGGTTAATCCTGGATAATATCTGTCTTCAATGTCTCCATCCTTCTTTTCATCTACCTAGCATTTCTAGAAACTGCCACAAGAACACGATAACTAGGACCCCCATAAAATCAAGCTATCCAACTTAGCAAGTATCAGAGAAATATAGAGATTGGAAGCAGCTGGTGCCACAATGGAGAGCAGGGCTTGCAGTCAGGAAAACTTGATTTCAAATCTAGCCTCAGACATTTCCTGCTGTGTGATTTCAGGCAAGTTTCTTAGCTTCTTATTACCTCAGTTTCTTCAAATGTAAAATGGGGATTATAATAGTTATTTACCATTCAAGGTTATTGTGAAAATCAAATGAGATAATATTTGTAAAAGTAGCACAGCATCTAGCACATAGTAAGAATTATATTAATGCTTATTCCCTTCTCCCCTTTTCTGGAAGGGAACCTTGAGACCATCATTTCCAAAGTATTAATTTTATAAATGAATAAGCTGAGGCTCAGGAGGATTAGATGAATTGCTTAAAGTTAGAAGTAATGAACCCAAGATTTAATCTTCAGTCTCATGACTTCAAAATCTAATACTTTTTCTACCATATTTTGGCACTGGCAAAAATCCTCATATTCACTTATTATATTCTTCCTGTCACACTTTCTCCAGCAGCTATTCCAAGCTTTTTCCTCTTTCTTCAAGCTTCTAAGACT
Organism: Antechinus flavipes; assembly: GCF_016432865.1. NCBI lineage: Eukaryota > Metazoa > Chordata > Mammalia > Dasyuromorphia > Dasyuridae > Antechinus > Antechinus flavipes. The sequence goes on from NC_067399.1 coordinate 383,296,003, forward strand.
ACCTACCATCTTCTTCACTTTGAGTAGATAATCTTGTAATATTCTCCTACATTACTGAGAAAAGAGAAACCATTATGAGAGCTCAACTTTCATATCTCAAAATGCTCCTGTGTTTTCTTCATTCTCTCCTTCCCTCCAATTCCAGAGGAATCCTCCCACCTTCTCTCCTTCTCATCTAAATAAACCTCTTACCAACTTCATCCTTACCCACACCCACCAAAATCTTGTTTCCTCAGTTATTCCACTCTCAGACATCCTCAATCTTTTCTGCAATACTGGAACCTTTCCTTGTGCCTTGCTATAAACAAGCTCAGATTTACCTCTATAAAAAACTTTACCTTTACAGGGCTACCTGTTTAAGCCAATAATCCTATCATTTTTCTTAAAGAGTCTTTAGTCATAGTAATCTCACTTCCCTATCTACCCCCAATATTCTACTAAAAACTATTCTTTCAAAAGTCAATCTTTATTTCTTGACTTCTCTGCAACATTTAGCATCATTAATGACCCTTTCCTTCTAAATGTCTTTGGTTTCCATGATACAATATTATCATTTTTCCACGAATGCTTCTTACCTGTCTCTTTTCATAGCTATTCATTTCTCTACACTGTTTTCCTTGGCAATCTCATATGCTCAGGATTTCAACTATCACTCATAACTAAGCAACTAGGTAGCTCTGTGGATAGACTGCTGGGTCAAGAGTCAAGAAAATCTGAGTTCAAAGTTGGCCTCAGAAACTTCCTATTTGTATGACCCTGGACAAATCACCCTCTGCCTCAATTTCTTTACCTATGAAATAGGGAGAATAAAATTCCCAGGTTTTTGTGAAGATAAAATGAAGTAATATTTGTAAAAACACTTTGCAAATAAGAGACAGAATTTTTTAAGGTACAACTAATAACAAAAAACATAATTTTGGGGGCAGCTAAGTGGTGTAGTAAAGAGAGGACCAGCCCTGAAATCAGGAGGACCTGAGTTCAAAACTGACCTCAGACACTTAACACTTTCTAGTTGTATGAGACCCTGGGCAAATCATTTTATCCCAATTGCCTTAGCAAAAAATTAAATAAATAAAAATAATTTTTTTCATTTATGTTTTCTTTCCTTTCCTCAACAAAGTGAGGAGATGACCCTGTATATTCAAAAGCTGTGCTGCAGAGAACAAGCTCTGGCAAGAGTACAAACTAGGAAGATTTGAGATGTGGTGCCTCTGAGGAGTAGCCTAAATCTGGAGAGGCTTATCACTAGAATCTTTGCCTACAATTGATTTTTTTTTTGTCACAGTAGTTCATTTACTAAGGCATTAGACTATGATTTCCTTGAACTGTCTTTTACCTTTTTTTGTATCTTAGCTCTTAGCACAGTACCTGGCACATAGTAGGAGTTTAATAAATACTAGTTGACTAATTTAAAGGAATATAAGTGGTTTACAATCTACAGATAGTGGTACTCACATAATGAATTTATAAATCATTGAAGTATTGGATCATAGGATTTAAAATTGAAGCAGGGACGTTAGCAGTCATCTATTCCAATCTTTTTATCTTAGACAAGAGGAAACCAAGACCTGGAAAGGTTAAGTGTTTTGTCCAGAATCACGGAGAAGGAGTAATATGTTGGTGTTTGAATGCAGGTCCTTCAGCCTTCAAATCCAAAGCTCTTTGTACTATTCAAAACTTACTCTTATAAAGCAGTTGATTTTTATAATTCTTTATGGTTTAAAAAAACATTTTACAAAATAACGTTTTATAATTTTTTATGGTTTAAAAATACATTTTACTTACCATCACAATAGCCTTGATCTAGGAAGAGATGTATTTTTTTCCCCTGCATTTTACACCTGAGTCTAACTCAGAGTCATGGTAACTAAACATTTATTAAGCACCCTACTAGGTGCCAGGCACTGTAGATAAATAATGCTGGGAATATAAATGAGAATGAGAAAACCCTGGGCCTCAAAGAGCTTACAATGGACAAAAACAATATAGGAAAGAAAGCTGAAAAATGCATCCCACCCTCTTCTTATATAAAGGGAGGCTCTGGGAGGTGGTTTTTATTCTCCCTTCTAAGACTCCAAACAGAAGGGAGACAGTTAAGGAAGTACTGAGTACCAAAGCTGAAGAGATATCTATGCTGATGAGATTCCTGATGATGAGCTTATCCAGGGAAAAGCAGTATTGTCAAAAGCAAGCAGAGTAGCTAGTGGGAAATGATGGAGAGAGATGAAGTGACTTCCCATCCTCAAGACCACATACTTAATAAAGGATAGAACACAAGTATTTTGTATATGAGGCTCAAGTAGTGGCTAGAGTTTACAGATTTGGTATTTGAAGATCTACGTTTAAATCTTACTTCAGACTCTCACTAGTATTGTGGTCATGGACAAGTAACTTTACCTCTCTGAGATTTCTTCATATTTAAAATGGAGATAATCACAGTCTCACTAACCTACTTCACAGGGCTGATGTTGAGTAAAGTGCTTTGCAAACCTTAAATTCCATCAAAATTAGATATTATTCTGACTTCAGACAAAAAGATAGCTGCTTAAGTATCCTCCCTCAGCAGGGAGTCAACAACTACCACTATTCTTTTCTCCTTTCAATCATTATTGGACGATATCACTTTCAGTGATTCACTTCTAATTCCTCCCATGAATCCAGATCAGCAGTCCTCAGAGCACAAGAATGCTTCCTGCACATATGGTCCTTCTCCCATCCTTACTACTCTTTTCAGAAAATGCCTATTCCAGAGCTCTCAATGTTCAGTGATCCTCCTGTTTTATTCTCTGTGCCACATTTTTATACCTTCCAATCTGATACAGGTGAGAATTCTCTCCTATCTTTTTATATATTTTTTTAAAAGAATTTTCTCCCATTCTCTGTTGAAATTCTTCTTTTTCCTCACTTGTAACTTACAGAGAGAAATATTTTCCCTCTGTTTTTCACCTTCTCCTTTAGAACAGTGCCCAACTTACACTATGCAGTTGTCAGTCAATAAACATTGATTAAATGCCTACTACAGGTAAGGCACAATGCTAAATACATGGAAGACAAAAACAGGCAAAAAACAATTCTTGCCTTCAAGGAGCTCACAATCTAATGGAAGAGATAACAAGTCAATAAATATGTACTGAATAAATAGGAAATAATTTTAAAAAGAAACCACTCGAATTAAAAGACATTGAGAAAGGCTTCCTTTAGAAGAGAGAATTTTAGTTGGGACTTGAAGTAAGCCACAGAAATGAGAAGGTAGAAATGCAAAAGAACATTAAAAGGATAGGGGGCAATCAGAGAAAAGCCTGGAGTCACAAGTACTAAATAGAACTCGTAGAAACAAAGATATAGAATACTTTCTGAAGCTCACAGAAAAATTATTCTTGCTTTCCTTGTTGTTGAAGTTGAGTCCTCTGGCTTTTTTTTCCCTTTTTGATAACTCTCTTGTCCAACCCTTGAGATTAGCTGCCATGATAAATTATCTAATTGTCAGATTGGAAATTTAAAGCAGAAATGTAATAAGAGCCACTCGTTTATTCCATCTCTACTACTGTCTAAATTTGGAAGGTGGAGGTGAAAATAAAAATAAGAGATACTTACTGCTACTTCTGGCACCCACCTTTGGAATGTGGGCATTAGCAGCTGGATCCCGATATTCTTTTTGTTTTTTCACTAGGCAGTTTTTACTTTCTAGACTAGGCCTTTACCATTTTCTCCATGCATGTAGGGGGAAAAGAGGAGGGGAAGAAATAGTGGGAGAGACGATTTTACACAATAATTCAATCCCTATCATATTAGCAATAGTACCTCAGAACAAAAAAAATCTCAGATCCAGCTTTACCTGCTTTGAAATGTTTACAAAAATGTACAAATCAATATTATGAAGATTACTTTTATTTCTAAGCCCCATCTACAATAGAAGCCTAGCATCTTAGTTTGAGGATTTAAGCCTGTGATCTTTTTATATATATATGTATATATAAATGCATGTAAGTATGTATATTTCTGTATATATATATATGTATATATATACATATATATATACACACACACACATACACACTCATATATATATATATTTCACATACTAGTCACTGATTACTTTCTCTCCACCTCCCTTTGCTGATAATGAAGCACACCACCAAGAAGCTAGAATCTTTTATCTTTAGCTAAACTGGCTAGCTAACATACTAATTAAAACAGCAAGTAAACTATTATAAAGAACAGAAAAAAGCCCTCCAGATCAGACATCCATTATTTCAGACAAAAAGGGAAATAGGAAGAGGAAAGAGGCACTTCACCATCTGCATGAATTCTCAGTCAGGGGCAAGTTCACCATCAATCGGACACACCCCCTGATTCAGCCTCTCCTGTCCCATCTGTCTCAATGGAAGAAGAAGCCAGCCGCTGACACTGTGGAGCCTGCTCAGGCTTCACACCATCCATGGCCAGCTGCCCCTCTTTCCTCTGCCCCTCAAGCATACCTCTCCTCCATGTATGTGGGCCTGCCTTGGCAGGGCTCCCTCCCAGAGCTTCTCTCCCTCTCTCAAGCCATGCTCTCAGCGTCGCCTCCTCTCCCTATGTTGTGGTACACATTTCCTCATGATAGCCTCTCAGTTACTCCCAAACAAACACTGGGACTATTTGGGACATTTCCCAGAAACTCACGTAACTAAGGCAAGTCCATAAGCTTTTGCTAAATTAGTAGGTGCCAGGAACTATGCTAAGAGTATACCAGGAATATAAATATAATTAAACAGAAAGATAGTTCCCGGCCTCTAGATAGAGAGGAAGAAAGAGTTGAGATGAAAGTATTCCCATAGGGGAGTTGCAGAAAAAGACCTGGAGAGTTAGGAGTATAGCCTGGAGATGATTGAAGACTGATGGAAGATAACTGAATGGTCTGGATAGTCTTATTAATATGGAAGTTCTGGAAGGAGCTAGCCAATCACAGTGAGGGTCCACAGGGACAGAAGGTGCTTCCCATGTATGAAACAGTAAGTTTCATACTTCAAGTAAGTGTGAAGAAATAATTTTCTAATGTAGAGAACTTTCTGGGACACTATAAAGTCCAGGGGAGAGTTAGGAGTGAAGCCTCAAGAGGAATAAACTAGTTTCTCTCTCTACCCTCAAAGGATTCATTCTCCTCAAAACCTTGCTACAAATCTTTTTTTTTTTAATTTCCTTTTCTTTCTCATTTTTTTATTAAAGATTTTTATTTTCAAAACATATGGACAGATAATTTTTCAACATTGACCCTTGCACAGCTTTGTGTTCCAAATTTTCCCTTCCTCCTCATCTCCTCCCCTAGATGTCAAGCAATCCAATATATGTTATACATGTTAAAATATATGTTAAATCCAATATATGTAAACATTTATACAATTATCTTGCTGCATAAGAAAAACCAAACAAAATACAAGCAAACAACAACAAAAAGAGTGAGAATGTTATGTTGTGATCCACATTCAGTCCCCACAGTCCTCTCTCTGGGTATAGATAGCTCTCTTCATCACAAGATCATTGGAACTGGCCTGAATCATCTCATTGTTGGAAAGAGCCACGTCCATCAGAATTGATCATCATATAATATTCTGTTGCTGTCTTAATACAAATCTTGCATCTAATATCTAATACCCGGATATTTCTCTCTCTGCTTTCCTAGACACTAGAACTTTGGTCCTCTGTTAATATCATCCTACTAAAATCCTAACAATCCTTCAAGACCTAACTGCATTGCCACTGCTCCATGAAATTTTCTCTGCTCGCACCAGCTGGAAGCGACTTTTCTTCAGAGAAATCCTCATAACACTTTATCCCTTTCAGACTCGCTACAAATACACTTATGTTCTATTTTGTATTACTGTCTTCTCTTCTCTTACCAGACTATAAACCCCTTGAGGATAGAATCTGTGTCTTTGTAGTCCCCTAAATCTAACAGAGGGTCTTACACATAATAGATGTTTAATAAATATTTGTTGTTATGAGGAAAGCCTTTGTAAGCTTGAAATCACCAGAGAAATGTAAGCTATTATTTGTTGAATTGAATGTAAGTCAAATAGGTGCAAATTATATGAATGCTTTACTTCCTATCTCTGGTTTCCTGGAAAAGATATATTTAGTGGTAAATTTATTATTGTAAGAATGAACCAAAACTATTTAAAGAGGCTCTGGGACAAAGGATCATTTCTGGACTAGAGGAGATGGAGGTAAAATGATGAATAACTACTCTCTTTTTCTTTGCCATTCTCTCAACAATGGCCAGATGAAATAAAATGAAAAGGAAAATCAAGATTATCATTAAAGTGGGATGACACAAATGATCAGTAATATTGGCAAAATATGGTGGATTAGGGAGGAGTTTTGGTTAGAGGAAGTGGAAAAAGGCATTTCCATCCCTTGGCTTTAGTATAGGAGGAACATAGAAGTTTACAGATTAATTTTGCTTATAAAAATATTAGATCATTTCTGGCTTGAGTTGAAGAAATCTACTTCCTTACATATCCATTCTTTTTGTGAGTCATTATTGAGAAGTCCAATCAATTAGTCAATAATATTTATCTGTCTTTTTTTTTTTTAAACATGAAGCAATCAGAATTAAGTGACTTAGGTTCATACAGCTATCCTCAAGACTCCGAGGACAGTTTTGAACTCAGGTCCTCCTGACTCCAGATGCAGTGTTTTATCTACTGTCCTGTTTAGCTGCCCCAATAAGTATTTATTAAGCACCTACAGAGTGCTAGAGAGGGCGCTAAGACAGGCAATAACAATTTCTGCTCTCTAGGACCTCACTATCTAATGGATGAGACATCATGTAAACAACTGTATAAATGAGCTATATAAGGATAAATAGGAAATAATCAAAATAGGGATTGGAAAATGTTACTTTTTATAGAAAGTAACATTTTAGCTGGGACTTGAAGGAGGCCAGGAAAGCCTTGAAGTAGATAGGAGGCAGATGCATGGAGAACAACCAGGAAAAATGTCCAAAGCTCAGAAATGGAGAGCCTTGTTAAAAAGCAGCAAGAAGACTAGTTTCACTGGAACAAAGAGTACAAAAGAATGTTTAAGTTGTGAAGGATGGGCTGGAGAGGGGAGAGACTTTTGGAAGGCAAACCAATGAACAAGAAAGTGCAAGAGTTCAGGTGTAAGGAGATGAGGGTCTGGACTAGAGTAGTAGCTTATCAGAGGAGAAAAGGGAATATATTTGAGAAATGTTCCAAAAGAAAAATTGACAGACCTCAGCAATAGATGGCAATGGATATGGACATGAAGGGTAAAAGATAATGAAGAATCAAAGATAATAACAAGGTTGTGAGCCTGGGGGACTAAAATGATGGTAATGTCCTCGAAAGTAATAGAAAAGCTTGGAAGAAGGGAGGGTTTAGGGGAAAAGATTATGAGTTAAGTTTTGGATATATTGAATTTAATATGTGTTCAGGATGTGGATATCTGATCTAATAGGCAATTGGACATATCATCAGATACCACCCCAAAGTACAGGACTTGGACCGCCCCTCAACCTCGATAATCTGATTGATTTCTCCTTGTTTTAATCAAGCTGTTAGCAGCTAGAGCTTAGAACATTGATCTGTGCCATTATTTCATTGCTGACCAGTGCAGATATACCATTTTGATCTGGAGTACAGTAGATGAACTGGATCCAACTGGATCATCAGTCTGGAAGCGACAATTATAGCCAAGTCTCTAAGAAAGCACTAATCACTAAAAAGATTTCTTCCTTCTTCCTCAGAAGAGAGTTTCCAAATTCCAGATGTTATAGAACTGTCTCTGAGATCCTTGTCAGGGACCAGCTACTCCAAAATTCAAGAGACTCACCACAAAGGGAAAAAAAAAAAAGAATCCATAACTGGAAAAAAAGAAAACATAGTCATGCAGTGATGAGTATCTTGCATCACTCCTCCCAAAAGGACAATGTATACAAATCAAATCAAAATACAAATCATCCTACCCTGTTGTGGGCTTTATGCACAGTTTCTTTTAATAAAATATGCAAATATTTTGCAGTAAATTGTTTTCCCAGTTTCAGTTTTCTTATCTTCTTATTCATTATTCATAACTTATCTATGCTCTCATTTCAACAGAAGAAAATGAGGAAAAAAAAACAAAAACTAGCTCAACTCAGTAGGCTGACTTGGTTTTCAGAACTCACTTTGTTATTGTAATTATTAGTACAACTTTAGATACTACCAAAAGAGAAAGGTAAATATAAATAGTACTTTCAATATCAGCCTAAATTAAGAGATAATCTAATGAACACTTCTAGATGTAAATCCCTACCATAAATAATTCTAGAAATCCTATACCCTACTTTACAATAAGTTGTACAAAAGTTTCAATCGGTAAACAAGACTATTAATTAACCTGCTATGTGTTTACTATTATTGCTCTTCTAAAAGTTGCATACATCAGGACTGCCAAAAAAGAAGCAGAGGCATCACAGTGGAAAGAATATTGAACATAGAACTAAGAGGACCTAGGTTTGAGTCCCCACTTCTTAAGTATTACTGCATCCAAAGCCATCACCAGTCATCATCACTTGTGTCTTGCCACTGGATTCCAAATGACTCTGGAGGAGAAAGTGAAGCTGATGACTTTGCCCAGTCCCACCTCACTTAAATCCAGTTCACTTGCAAGTCAAAACATTACCCTTCTGATGTCATTGGTCTTCAAGAATGAAAGATGAACAACAATTAACTTGCTTTGTGTGTGAAGAGGAAGAGGAGTTGTCATTTTTTTTCTATTTAAAAATCAGGGAATCTTGAAAAAGGAAGGAACCCAGATCCTATCTACTCTAATTCACTTTTGCACAAGAATCCCCCCACCACATCCCGAATACGCATTTAACCTTTGTTGGAAGATTTCTTCTGATGGGGATCCCACAACTTGCCAAGAAACCCATTATACTTTGGGAAAGCTATAATTAATTAAAAGACTTTTTCCTTATGTCAAGGCTAAATCTGTCTTTCTGCAACTTCAACCCAAATTCTACTCTTAATTCTGTCATCAGGCCAAATGGAACATGTTTAATCCTTCTATCATTCAATAACCTTTTAATATTTAAAAATAGCAATCATGCTCCTCACCTACCCCAAGGCTTCTCTAGGACAGTGGTTCTCAAAATGTGGTCAAAAAACCCTCACACCTCCCCAGAGTCTTAAAGGTCAAAACTATTTTAAAAATAATAACTATTCCCTTTTTCAACTATGTGAGCCTGGATTCCCTTCATACACCTCAACTAAAACATATTATCACACCAGATTGTATGCAGAAACAGACATGAAAATCTAACTATCTGTCAGATATTAAAAGAGATTTGTAAAAATATGTAAAACAATGTTACTCTTCTCACTCATTTTGTTTTTGTTTTTGAAAATATAATTATTTTTCATACTCTTATGTATGTTAACATATAATAAGTTTGTTTAAATCAGTAAAAAATTTGAAATCATAATATCTAATATGGTAAATATTGATAGATGAAACCCCTACAAACAAAACCTCTTTGGGGTCTGAAGTAATTTTAAGAATGTAAAGGGGTCCTCAATTTTTAAGAGTATAAAGGATTCCTAATATCAAAAACTTTGGGAACTGCTATTTATATCTAACCATTCTCAATTTCTCTCAATCCTCATAAAGAATGATCTTGAGACCCTTAAAAAAAAACAGTTCCTGTCTCACCTACCTCCCAGTGCCATTAAAAAGAACAACAACGTAAGTACATTGGGATAATTATGATATTTGAAATACAGTTTTATGTTGTAGTTAAAAGTAATAGTACTGCAATATGGACAGATAGCCTGTACTTTCCCACTATTCTGATTCATTCTGACCTTCCATCAAACACATGAGCAATCACAGTCCTTGATTGGACAAGGTTCCATATCAACTATCACATGTGTGGGCCAAAGCCCGTTTCTGAGATCCTCCATTCCCCGATTAGGAAACTGCTAACCAGAATCTGTATCAACTAGCCACGGAGGAATTCCCCGCCCCGAATCTGGTTCTGGTCAGGCATCCCCACCTTCCCTATCTGGTACTGATTATCTGCTCTCAACCACATCCATCTGAAGATTTAACATTTGTCATCTTGGTCCTCCAAGAATGTACTCGCAACAAGATCTTTGCCATAGTACCTGTCTCCCTGGTATAAGTGGTCCTGGCCCTGCATGTGATCAAATTCCTGTCTGTGTTTCCATGTAGGTCCATATGCATGTCTATACCTGTGTCGCCTGCTTGCAGCTCATACTAGCTTCCCAAGCACCAAATTTCTATACATCCTTAAATCTGGGTTTTTGCCCTAATCTGAACCAGGAGACCAAATGAAGCCTGTATATTAATTTTAAAGTGTTAAGAACTCACAAGAAAGTGCTATTTGCATTAATTTTGAAAAAAAAAAAGCTTTCATATTGGCTGGAATAAGAAAGGCCTTAGTTGATCAAATAGAGAAAAATAATAGCAGCGAGAGCAACACACAAAAACTTTGGCAGGCCCTAGTCACAGTGAAAACATGAAGAACTAACTGCTTTTCTTTAGAAGAGGGGATCTTAGAGATCCCTGTTAGCTCTGATATTCTGCGGTGCCGTGATTCAAAGATCCCTTCCAAGTCTGACATTCTATGTTTCCAAAATTCTTAAATCCCATGAAGCAAACAGAGAGGGTAGAGTCGTTTCTCTAGCTAGCATCTTTCTCAGAAGAGTCCAATGGCATGGCTGCCCAAAACATCATGATCTCTTTTTTTTTCTCTTTTCCTGAAAATGAATGACAGTCCTTCTCTCCTAAACCAGAAAGCTAACCCTCCCTCTGCCTTACCTCTAATGTATGAAGTGGACAAGCATGCCGCAGTGAACATTTGCAAAAGAGGAAAATTAAACAGAAGTCGTCTCCCCAGAAAAGTCTGCTTAAAAAAGTTTGTTCACGTTGCAAAGAATTATCTTTTAAGTCCTCCAGCTAAGCTAAAAGCTTACCCCATTGCTCCTTGGGATTTCTAGTGAATTAATAATGCCTCTGATGAATATTCAAAAGTAGGTAGCTATTGTGCCTCCAAGCACATAATTAATTATTCATTACACATTTTTATTCACTGAATTAAAAAACACAGGGTGTTCTGGGAAATGAAGTGTACTTCACTGCAGGGGCATGAAATTCTACACTGTTCCTTTAAGGATTATTATTCTCTATTTATGGTTGCCAAGCAACATAAATGCTGGGCAATTAGATCATGGGTTGTCCCTGAAGACTGATGGGATAATAAGCAGTAGTCAAGTATTAAGTTGACCCTGTAAAGGTCCCAAATGAATAAACCTGACTAGGACCACAGCTGGTGTCTTTTAAATGAAACTTTTACATTAATACAGTACAAAAGGTGCTTTTATCTAAGAAGTTCATGTCGGCAAAACTTGCTGGTTTGCAATAGAACAGGATGAATGCGCTTGTCCCTCAGACTCTTCTTCCCTTTCCAAAGTGATGGGGGAGGAGGGAGGAGAAATGCCAGGCAGAGAGCCCTGCTTCCCTCGGATCCCAGGGGCTGCCGGGCATCCACATCCCATGGAAACCCTGATGCCGCGACCAGCAGTAGGAAGAAAATGGATTTGTGGCTCCCAAGCCGGAGAGAGGCAGGGGAGGAGGAGGCTGACTTTCCCAGGTAGAGAAAGGCAAGGCCCCGGAGCCGAGCCCCAACCCGGGAAGCCGAAGCTGGGGGGGATGCCTGAAGCACTTCTTGTAGATGGTTTAAACTTTTAGGGTCTTATCTTCAGGGCACAGATAGGCCTTCCCACAGTACAGAGTCATGGAACCACAGAATGTCAGAGCTGGCAGGGCCCCGGAACACAGAAAACAAAGTCAGAGTTAAAGAGAATGAAGAATAGAAGAAACAGAAAGTTAGAATCACAGAACTACAGACTTTTTGGTCTGTGAGATATCTTAGAAGCCATCTAAGCCAGCCCACTCATCCTACTGGAAAGATGATTTAAGACCCAATTTAAGCATCCACAGTCATAGAAGTGGATGAGCCAGGACTGATATCTGGAAGGCTGACTAGCCATGGAGCTTTCAGCCATCATTTAACCACTCCTGCAAGGGTACCCCAACTCCAACTAGCTACCAAACCAAGTGCTAAATCTTCATTATGAACATACACCTAGGAAATCGGTAAAGGTTTCATTTATTGGTTTGTTGATTGTCTAGACTAAAGAAAGTCATAAAGAAAATGTTACTAATGCCTGTTAAAGTTAAAAGTGGGTTATGGGGACTATTTTTTTTCCTCCAGAAAGTCAGTAGCTAAATACTCACTAGTATACCCTCATCACTAGATTTTATTTTCCTTAATTATGTAATTGGACTAGATTGCCTAAATTTTCTTTCTGGATCTAAACATGACTCTGTATTTTCCGAATCCAGTTTTAACCTGTTACCCCCAAATCCTTAGTGTTTCTTTTTCCCTTCCTATTCCCTTTAAGTCCCATAGATGTCTTTGCTTATAACCATCCGGTACTCCCCCCACCCCTCCCGCCAGAACAAAAAAATACAAAAAGCATGAGGGTTTCAAACATTTTATTTATACACCCTATGAGGCAATTGCAAAGCAAAATGTTAACATGGCTGGTTTGGTGAAGTAATGGATAGATCATTTGGACCTGGAGTCAGGAAGACCTTACTATATCTTCAGATGTTTATTACCTGTATAATCCTAAGAAAATCACATGCCCTCAGTTTACCTCAATTTCCCCATCTGTCAAGCAGAAATAATAATAGTACTTAATTTCAAGTTACTATCATCCCAAAACAGAGAAATACAAAAAGAATGAGCATTTCAAACATTTTGTTTATCCACTCTATGAGGCAGTTGCATAGCAAAATGTAAATATGGCTGGATTTTTTTTCAAGTTTTCAGGGTTTGTTGTTCTTTCCACCCCCTCATCCCCAAATCATTTATGCTTTAAAAAAAATTAGTTTGTGTGACATATTTAACATGTATAAGACAGCTTGCCATTTGGGGGAAGGGGTGGAGGGAAGGAGGGGAAAAGTCGGAACAGAAGTGAGTTCAAGGGATAATGTTGTAAAAAATTACCCAGGCATGGGCTCTGTCAATAAAAAGTTATAATTATGAAAAAAAATTAGTTTGAGACTTAGGTCTAGAACTGGAAAAGATCTGAGACCATCTTGTCTATCCCCCTCATTTTATAGATGATGAAAAGATGTTATGATTTTCCCCTTGTCACATGGCCCAAGATTAGTACACTTCAGAGGTTCTACCTCCAGAGCAAATACATTGTATTAAGCATATTGCTTCAGCTCCAGAGTATGAGTGACATCAGGCTAGTTTCAGCCTAGGAATAGGCAGACAAGAGCATAGAGATTTAGGCAGGCCGAGTCCAGAGATCAGGAAATCAGAAAGTCAACAAGAGCCCCCAGAAGAGAACTTTGATTCTAGGCCAGGGGTTCTTTGAATGTTGGAAACCATCTTTATATGTATTTGGAAAAATAAAATATTATTGAGGGAAAAAAGTATATTGTGGGTACTTTCCCCCCCAGAATGCCTGTTGTTAAACATTTACTATCCTTGTCACTGGGTCTCATTTTCAAATAGACCATATTACATGATCTAACAAAGCAAAATTGGAATATGATAGTTAGCTTTATATGGTATTGTAAGGTTTGAAAAGCATTTTACAAATATGATCTCATTTTATGCTCATAATAATCCTTGAAGTTAAGTATTGTTATTATCTCTACTTGACAGATAGGGAAATTAAGGCAAACTGAGGTTAAGTGATTTGCTTAGGATTAGACAGGTAATAAGCCTCTGAAGCTATAATGAGGTCTTCCTGACTCCAGGTCCAATGATCTATCCATTACTCCACCAATTTGCCTACAAAGTGAGCGGAATTAATAGTAAAAATAACTGATATTTACATAATACTTACTTAAATATTTAGAAAGCAATGTACACCTCATCTCATTTCAGCTACACGTGCATATATATACTTATCATTATGCCATTTTGCAGATTTGGATATTGAAATTTAGAGAGATAAAGCATTTTGCCCAAGGTTATATAGCTAGCAGGGTGTCAGAGTTAGTTTTTCTGACTCCAAGTCCCCTGATTTTTATAGTACAAACCTTTTAATATTGCTTGGATTCAGAGCAACGAGAAATCCCTTCTGGCTATCCGAGAAGGGGGCACTGGAATGCTGCCTGGAAGGATGATAAAATTCACATTTATATAAGTTGCATAGGATGAGCAGGCACCAGTAAATTATAACAAATTACAAAAAATCCTTACATGACCTTCCCCCCCTACCCAAACCCATCCTTTTTCCAACTTCCTTATTCCTAGTAAGGATACCACAATCCTTCTAATCATCCATGTTCACAATCTCAGTGTCATCTCTAACTTTTCACTCACCCTCAACTCACATTTTTATCTTCCATCCCATTGTCAAATCTTGTTCATATCTCTCCCATGTACCCCCTTCTCTACCCACAGGGCCACCACTCTAGTTCAGGCCTTCATCCTGCCTTACCTGGAACATTGCAATAGCCTCCTAATCATCTCCCTGTCTCCTTCCCCTCCTGCCTACAGCTCATCCTTCACACTGCCACCAAACTGATTTTCCAAAAACTCAGGTCTGACAGTGTGAATTCTTTATCCTGAGAACTTCAATAATTATCTACTGACTCTAAGGCTCTCAGACAAAGTGAGATCTGGAAAAGACCTTAATAGATCATCAAGTGTGGAGTGAGTCAAGATAAAAAATAAATGGAAAGTAAGACATACAATGTCAATAGCAAATGATGCTTAATAGCCAAAGTAATTTGATGTCCCAGCTATAAACTGCCTCTATGCCTTTTGCTTCAATAGAAAACAGTCCCTTGAGTGATATAGTCTTTAGATTGACAACTGAATACAGTTGTCAAGGAGAGAAGTAAAGAAAGAAAGGGAAAGGTCCTTCCAGGTCTTCTCAATGAATACATGTATGTTTAAGTAAATAAATATATAAAGAAGTGTGATTTGTTCAATCACACCATGGCATAATAAGAAGTTAAAACAACTAAACTTTAGGTCCACCTCTGCCACTAATTAGCTAAGTGAGATGTTGGGCAAAGTTCTTTGCCTCTCTGAGACTAAATTCCTTCTTTATAAAATGAGATAATTGGACTAGACAATATCTGTGATTCCTTTCATGTCTAACACTCTAAATTCTAGGTTTCATGTCCTATAATTTTAAGAAGCGCTTATCCTTTCAAGAACAAAAGTATATGAATGAATAAGATATTGAATAAGCTCTTACAACATGCAAAGCCTTGTACTATGTTTTTGCTACCTGAAAGTCAGAAAAAGGCAGAAAATACACATAATAAGATACAATGGAATAGAAATACAAGGCAAGCAGAAGTTAGTAAATATGAACTTGCCCCTTAGATCTGCCACTAATTTCATGGAGAGATACTTTAAAATTTTTTTTCCTAACTTTAGATCTCAGATTCCTCAACTACTAAAAAACAACAACAATAGCAGATTAGGGTGTTAAATGATCATTCATCTAACAAATATTGTGAGTTTCAATGTCTTGTGAGCTATGAATCCCAATTCATTCCAAGTAAGCCTTCCATTGAACA
This sequence comes from Antechinus flavipes, assembly GCF_016432865.1. Lineage (NCBI taxonomy): Eukaryota > Metazoa > Chordata > Mammalia > Dasyuromorphia > Dasyuridae > Antechinus > Antechinus flavipes. The sequence continues at coordinate 383,311,639 of NC_067399.1, forward strand.
TGGTATTTTTGTTCTCCTCTATCAGAAGCCAACCATATCATAAGCAGTCCAAAGGCTGAATAACAAAACAAAACAAAACAAAATTGAGGCAGGATATATTATGTCTCCACTGAACATTAATTCCAGCTTAGAATACTTCATCTATCTCTAAGCCAACAGAAAAATCAGTAACTTAAACTCAAGAACTAAGCACTATTTCAGCTCTTGCCTTAAGTGAAAATTAATAAGACATAATAATAACAGCAATAATGAGAGCTTCCATTCACATTTATATAGCAGATTACATAGACTATTTCATTTGATTCTCACAACAACCTACTAAAATACGGAGCAAAACTATTATTTTTCCTTTTCCTTTTAGGAATGAGAAAACTGAGGGCTCAGCAAATTGAAGAACTTTGCCCAAGGTCCTATAACTAGAAAGTGGCAGAACTGTCTCAGCAACATCACAAGTTAAGTGCTATGGTATTCCTGTTGAGTTTCCTTTTTTATGCTATGACTATGTAAATCTCTTTTTGCTAACTGCCTTATTTCATTACAGTTTTGGACCCAAATCACAAGGGTTATCAGATTACATCAGATCTGCCTATTACCAATGATATAGCAATTGTAATGAAATGGCTTTGTGGCTCACATCAAGATTGAAAGGGGGAATAATGTAATTACAAAGAACGGGATGATAGGATGGTCCCCTGTGCAAGGACCCTTTTGGGGCATATGGAAAGTTCACTTTTTGGAACAAAGATCTGGCCTCTACTGATGCAAAAGTTCAATAGGTGCTAAAAGAAGCCAAAAGAAAAGGCAAAAAAAAAATCAGCAGAACCAGCATTCACTAATTGTCATCATAAAACTTGGACTGCCACTATAATAAGAATGAAAGCAAATTGGCCCAGCACATTTAGGAACCAGAGACAGAGATCTTGAATTTTAAGAACAATCCAATTTAAAGCAATTTTTTTTATGGTGGCTAAGAATTAGAAATTGAGGGCATGTCTGTCAAGTGGGTTTAATCTGGATTTAATTTGGCCTCCATTAATTAGAAAATGGAGATAATAATAGTAGCTATCTCTCATGATTGTTATGAAGATCAAATGAAATAGTCATTGTAAAGTGTTTAGCACAGTGCCTGGTACATAGTGGTACTTAATAAATGCTTTTCTTTTTTTTTTTTTAACAGTTACTCTTCTCTACTGGCCCCTACTTGCTATTGGATGGATTTTGCAAAGTCATGCCATCATCCTTCATCCAGAGTTGCCTATTCTGAGTTGTGTGCTGAAAAATGGGTTCATTAACACAGTGGGCAAGACATAGACATGCTCTGTAGAAACTGTAAATTCAAGATCAAACTCATTCAAGCCTCTCAGGTACTAGAGTCCTTCATTAACAGACTGTGATTCTCACAGATTAAGACCAACTCCAAAATCTTACTTTCTCTACTAGCTCAATAGGTCCCTTCCTATAAGGCCCTGTATCCTAAGGAATGCAATTGGATCTAGTTTACTAACATTTTATATTAATATTTAATTAATTAGTATTTAATTTTAATAATATTCCTCATGTCAATGAGAGAGTCCATTTCTGGAAAAAAAAAACACATGGCATGATCTTGTGTGATTTACTGAGGTGCCTCTGACTGGCAAATCAATTATACTGGCTCCCTGATCCCTCATTTCTCCTCCCTACAGTAGTCACCTGTTCAGCTTATGGTATAACTGTCAGTCAAGTCTGCCAGCATGGCAGCCATCAGCAAAGCTCTCACAGTACATTTCATTCTTCCTTATTTCCTCCTTGCCCCCCTGCACTATTATCACAAAATAGGTCAGAGAATGGGCTTGCTGATATCACATGAGGTGGATTTTCCACCTCATGTACCATCCTCATGAGGATGCCATTACTGACTGATAAAATGGACTCTTGAAACAACAGTTTTTGTCAAAAAGTCCCTGACTCTAGTGGTTAGGCATCCCACCTCCTGGGAGCTGTGTCTGTTACAAATCAAGGCCACTCTAGGAAGAAAGAGGTCTCTCCAGCCCAATGGTTTCTTAATTATGACCTACATGGAGATTATCTGATTATATTGGACTGCTTAGTTCCAGTTGAATTTCTCAGGTCCTTCATAGTTACACATCCTATATAGAATTATTTAGACTTCAATGCTTTGATAACCTGAGGGACTTTATACACACTAGAAAAATAGCTCAGGTCCTTCTCAACTGGCAGGTATCTTTTTCACTTTTATTTTTTAGACAATTCTTCCCCATAGAGGGCTTGAAGAATCATGGGGCAGAATCATTGGGAAGTACCCTACTTTCTAATGACATGGAAAAGGTAAAACTGCCTCTACATAAATATGGTGATTATAAATTGACCTGAAAGTGATCACTTATATAATTTAGTAGCAATATAATCCTTGGATGAAGATGAAGGGCCATCCTTATTCAAATTCCAGCCTCTCAGTAGGACTCTCTTAAAAGAGAAAAGATTTTTTTATCATCTTCCTTATGGGGCCTCAAGGAAGGAGGGATTTTGGCAGATGGACCAGGGAAGAGAGTGAGATTCTGTTCCCAGAACAAGTTACATCCAAAAGTCTATGACTTCTTAGCTTGTTCGTTATAAATGACCCTGAGTCATAGTGAAGAACATATGATTGTGTCAAAGATGTCATCATCTGCTTCTGATGTACTGCTTTTGTTCATTCTCTCTTTTGTAACAGGAAAATTTCAAAGAACTACTACAAAAATTTAGCATGACCCACTATATATCAAATAGATCATTAATATCTGAGACTCAGTCCATTCAAGGAGAGGAGGCAAAGAGTAGAATTTATTCTCTTCTACATTTTTGGCCACTCCTTCAAGGGACTATTACTTTTTTTGCTCTTTTGTCTTGTTTCTGCTATCTTTTTAGTTGATTTAATTTTGTTTTTTCTCTCCTCCATCCCAATCCATTTGAGTAGTAGAAGATGATGTAGAACATCCTCAGAACTTTGCAACTTATGGTCTAGATCATCTTCTGTAGTGTGCTTTGTAGAGTCCCCAAATTGGGGTGACAAAATATATTATGCTTTCTAGAGCTCCCACGCTGGGGTGCCAAAATATGCCATCCAGACTATCTCTCTGGAGAATCTCGGGACCAGCCCGAGTCCTTGGTCTTAGTGGAGGAGCCTCTGGCTGTATTAACATGACTTCTTGGTCATCTAAGTCTTGGTCATGGACTTTAAAAAGCCCATACGATGTCAATGGCCTTCAGATTTGGTCTCTGTCCTGTGGCCAGCACAGGTGGCCCAACTGACTAATGCCCAGCATGTTTGTATACAGTGAATAAGGGAGCCATATCTACCCAAACAAAGCACTTCAATATCTTTGTTGAATAAAAATCTCTTTTTGTTAATTGTTGAACGACTTACAAGTGCTTCACTTCCTTGTAATAACAAACCTGAACTACCAGGGGACTGGGCTAAGTCACACTGCTTATTATATATGGGAAAAGAGCCCATTTAGGAGACATGAGTCTAATCCTAACTTGCCACTAAATTGTTGTGTGACTTTAGGAACTGCCCTTCCTTAGGCCTTAGTTTCCTCATTTGTAAAATGAAGAGCTCAAACTAGATGATCTCTGAATTCTCCCTAGTTCTAACATTCTATGAATTTATGATTTGAAAGCTCCTTAACATTTTATCTTCCTGAGGCACTTAGCTTCTTTGTTCAGACTTCCTGCCAACCCAGAAATTGCAGCCTTGCATTTTTTCAAACAAAAACAAACATTTGTCATGTCCTTTCTATGTATAAAAGCACTGTTTTTTATGCTATAGGAGAAACAAATATAGTACCTGTCCTCATATTGCTTAGAGCTGGGACAAGACAATTAGCACAGATAATTAGAATGTGGAATGCCAATCGAGCATGATGAAAGCATTAGAGAGAGACAAAACAAAATACTATGTGACACCTAAGGAGGAAGAGAAAGATTCATGGAATCTTAGAATCTAGATTTCAAAAAAATGGGTGAAAATTCAACAGACAAAAAGGAAGGGGTAACGATAGTCTAGCTGGCAGAATAGTTCTAGCATTCTCACCATCATCATAACAATATACTCATTCATTAGTCTCAAGCTAGGACCATCAATCTCACTTCTTCAGTCTCTTCCAATATGACTTCTTCTCCATTGCCTATAAATGTGTTTAGGTCTTCCTCATTTAAAAAAAAATAATAATCATTCACATGATCTTGTTATTCCTTCAAACTACCATTTGATATTTCTTCCTTTTTCTCTACCCTTACTACTCTTTTTATTTTGTTATTTCTATTTTTTTCCTTTCTTAAACCATTACAACATATCCTCTGATCCCATCACTTTATTGAAATTTCTTCCTCCAAAAGATGTCAATGACTTCTGACTGGAGACAATACAGTGTAATGTAAGCAAGGTTTAAAGTTAGGAAGAATTAGATTCAAGTCCTCCATTAGCTGAGTAATCCCGGAAAAATCACTTTAACTTCTCAGGGTCCTGCAGGAAATTCTCAAATACTATAAAGTACAGAGAAATTGGTAATCTGCATTGGTAGATTTTCTTCATTGAAAGATCAGTAGAAAACAAAACCCAAATACAAATAAATAAAATATATATTACATGATGAAAATATTAGAAAGACTTACAGTAATGTTATGGCCCAAGGAGGAAGAGAAAGATTGATGAAGATGGGCCTCCACTGGTTTCCTATAACAATGAAATCACAGTCCAACTTTGGAAAAAAAAAAATCAAAAGGCCTCATCTTAAAATTTAACTTCCTTCATTTTTCAGCACTTCTTAACACTATTAATCAATTCCTTCCTTCCTGACTTTTTTGATTTCCACGACAGTTTTCCACAAACTCTCCTGTTTCTCTGTATTCTCAAGTCATCTGCCATACCTGGAAGGTATTCCTTTCTCCTCTCTACCTACACTTTTATCTTCCTTCAGTAGGGTGACCTACATGACTTTCTCTAGGAGCCTTTCCCTAATCCCCTATTTTCTTGAAAAAGTTAAGAGAAAAATAGGGCAGAGGAATTGTAATTGGAAGAATTCAGAACTTGCTGAGTGACATTCCTCAAAGAATAATTGTTAATGGTTCAATGTCAGCTTGTAAAAACTATCCAGTGGAGTACCCAGGGATCTGAGCCTGGCCCTTTGCTATTAATCATCTCTTTTCCAATGACTTTGATAAAGGTGTAGGTGAAATACTTATCAGATTTGCATATAGCATAAATAGAGGTGAGGTGAGGTGGAGGAAAGGTAGCCTATGCTAATAGATGATAGAGATAGGAAACAAAAAGATGATGAAATGCTGAAACATTTGGCTGAATTCAATAACCATAAAATTCAGTAGGGAAAAATGTTGGATTCAAAAATATAAACCTTAGATACAATATGTTTTAGACAAGTTATCATATCATTTGCCTCCATGAATTCACATACCTTTTCCCTTATGTCTGGAATGTACTCACACATTCATCTCTGCTTCTAAAGATTACTTTTCTTTCTTCAAGATTTAGCTAAGTTGTCATCTTATATTTTCTTAAAAGATGCAACTTAAACCATGCATGCCCTTTGACCCAGCAATACCACTACCATCTCTGTATCCCAAAGAGATCATAAAGAAGGGGAAAGAATCCACTTATAAAAATATTTATAGCGGCTCTTTTTGTGCTGACAAAGAATTAGGAAAATGAGGAGATGCCGATCAGAGGGAATGGCTGAACAAATCATGGTATAGGAATGTAACAATACTATTGTGTTATAAAAAATGATGAGGAAAAAAAGTGATGAGCAGGTGGATATCACAAAAGCCTAAAAAGACTTGTATAAACTGATGTTGAATGAAGTGAGCAGAACCAGGAGGACATTATACATAATACAGCAGCATTATGTGATGATCAACTTTAATAGACTTAGCTCTTCTCAGAAATACAATCACTTAATACAATTCTTGGAATAGAAAATGCTATCCACATCTAGAGAAAGAACTATAGAGTCTGAATAAAGATTGAAGCAAACTATTTTCACTTTTTTTCCCTTTCTTTTGTTTTCTCCCCTTTTGTTCTGATTTTTCTTTTACATGATCAATATGGAAGCATGTTTAATATGATTGTATAACATGTATCAGATTGCTTGTCATCTTGGGGAGAGGGAAAAATTGGAACTCAAAAGTAATAAAAGTAAATGTTGAAAACTAACTTTACATGTTAACTGAAAAAAATACTATTAAGTGGGAGGTAGAGGGGAAGAAAACAACAACCCAAAAAAAGATGCAACATATATATTTTTTTCTACCAAAATACCCTCTCTCTGTCCACAGCACACTCAGTTTTCCAATCTCTCAAGTTCCTGATATTATCCTCAGCTCTAAATTGTCCTTTATCTCACATATTCCATTAATAGTTAAATCTTGCTAGTTCTACTTCTCCCAAATCTCTTCATCTAACTCCTTCCCTCTGCTCACACAGGCTACCATCACCTGGAATGAAACCTCACTCTTGGATAACTTCAATGACCTTCTCATTGGTCTCCTTGATCCAACTCTCTTTCTCCCATAATCCTTCTATTACAAAACAATCAAAGTAATTTTCCTTAAGCACATATCTGATCATATCAATTTCCTGCTCAATAAACTCCAATGGTTCTCTATTGCCTCTAGGATAAAATTTTTAAAAATTCTGTTTGACTTTTAAAACACTTCAAACTGATTGACTGATTATTAACTGATTGACTGAGCTCATCTTTGTGGCCATTCCCTAGTCCACAGTTCTTTCTCCTTTCTTAAATTTACCTTGTATTCATTTGCCTTTGTGCATTTTGTTATTCCCTCTGTAAAAAGTGGATTCTTTAAGGATCATTTTAAGTTGTACCTCAAGACCTGGACACCGCTGGGCAAAAAGTACATACTTAATGAATGTTAACTCCTTTAGTGAGATGGTAGAATGATATTTTTAAAAAATCAAAATTAGTAACAATACTGTCAAATAAAGGGAAAAAACAATAACAAAGATTTTTATTTAAAAAATCATCTTGCAGAAAAAAGACTTATTAAAGAAATGAGTAAATAAAATAAAAAGACTTCAACATGAAGAATAAATTTTATTGGGGTTAAAAACAACAACTGAAGATAAAATACTAGAGTTAAAATAATAACTTAACATGGCCAATGCTTAGATGTATATGTTTCAAAATGCTTCAACATGGATTACAAAATCTTTAAAAGAAAGAAAAAGGTGGTATCAAAAAGATGAATTGAGATCAGTAACAGAAAAGAAAGCTGTGAAACTCAATATCTTGAAGCAAAAAATAGAAGATATTAATAAAACAGTGACTCATTAAAGAATTGGAATTTCTTGTCAAAAACAGAGAGAACAAATAAAAAAAAATTTAAACTCAACAGAACCCGAAAAAGATTTGAAAATTCTACAATGGAAATAAACAATATGCTTCACAGAGATAAGATGAGTATCATAGGATCCCCAGAAAAATGTGAAGGAAACATTCTACTTAAACAAATCATATACAAATCATAGAAATATTGAAATCAAGGTATAGGTTGAAAGAATTCATAGAATATCAAATGTAATAAATTCCAAACTTTGCTTACTCAGTTATTTTGTCATTAAATTTCAAAATTTCAGTGACAATGCAACAATCTTTTTTTATTATAGATTTTTATTTACAACATATATGCATGGGTATTTTTTCAGCATTGACAATTGCAAAACCTTTTGTTCCAACTTTTCCCCTCCTTCCCCTCACCCCTTCTCCCAGATGGCAGGTTGACCAATACATGTGTACACATATATTGTATTTAACTTATACTTCAACATATTTATGTATACATGTCCAAACAGTTATTTTGCTGTACAAAAAGAATCAGATTTTGAAATAGTGTACAATTAGCCTGTGAAGGAAATCAAAAATGCAGGCAGACAAAAATAGAGGGATTGGGAATTCTATGTAGTGGTTCATAGTTATCTCCCAGAGTTCTTTTGCTGGGTTTAGCTGGTGAAATTCATTACTGCTTTATTGGAAATGATTTGGTTCATCTCATTGCTGAAGAGGGACACGTGCATCAGAATTGATCATCATATAGTACTGTTGTTGGAGTATATAATGATCTCCTGGTCCTGCTCATTTCACTCAGCATCAGTTCATGTAAGTCTCTCCAGGCCTTTCTGAAATCATCCTGTTGGTCATTTCTAACAGAACAATAATATTCCATAATATTCATATCCACAATTTATTCAGTCATTCTCCAATTGATGGGCATCCACTCAGTTTCCAGTTTCTGGCCACTACAAAGAGGGCTGCCACAAACATTCTTGCACATGCAGGTCCCTTTCCCTTCTCTTTGGGGTATAAGCCCAGTTGTAACATTGCTAGATCAAAGAGTATGTACAGTTTGATAACTTTTTGAGCATAGTTCCAAATTGCTCTCCAGAATGGCTGGATGTATTCACAATTCCACCAACAATGTATCAGTGTCCCGGTTTTCCCACATCCCCTCCAACATTCTGCATTATCTGACAGGTGTGTAGTCAGAGTTGTCTTAATTTGCATTTCTCTGATTAATAATGACTTGGTGCATCTTTTCATATGGCTAGAAATAGTTTCAATTTCTTCGTCTGAGAATTGTCTGTTCATATCCTTGGACCATTTATCATTGGAGAAAGGCTTGATTTCTTATAAATTAGAGTCAATTCTCTCTATATTTTGGAAAGGAGGCCTTTATCAGAATCTTTGACCGTAAAAATGTTTTCCAGCTTATTGCTTCCTTTCTAATCTTGTGTGTATTAGTTTTGTTTGTACAAAAACTTTTCAATTTGATATAATCAAAATTTTCTATTTTGTGGTCAGTAGTGATCTCTAGCTCTTCTTTGGTCATAAATTCCTTCCTCTTCCACAGGTCTGAGAGGCAAACTATCCTATATTCTTCTAATTTATTCATAATCTCATTCTTTATGCCTAGGTCATGAACCCATTTTGATCTTATCTTGGTGTACGGTGTTAAGTGTAGGTCAATGCCTACTTTCTGCCATACAAATTTCCAATTTTCCCAGCAATTTTTGTCAAACAGTGAGTTCTTATCCCAAAAGCTGGGATCTTTGGGTTTGTCAAACACTAGAGTATTAAGGTTATTGACTGTTTTGTCCTTTGAATCTAATCTATTCCACTGATCAACTAGTCTATTTCTTAGCCAATACCAAATGGTTTTGGTAACCTCTGCTTTATAATATAATTTTAGATCTGGTACAGCTAGGCCACTTTCATTTGATTTTTTTTTCATTAATTCCCTTGAAATTCTTGACTTTTTGTTTTTCCATATGAACTTATTATTTTTTCTAGGTCATTAAAATAGTTTTTTGGGAGTCTGGCATAGAGCTAAATAAATAGTTTAAGTAGTAGACAATGCAACAATTTTGAGATAGACCAGGAAAAAAATATACCATATAACAATAGAAATCATGCAGTATTTTTCAACTAGAATGAGAAGTAGTAGACTGGAATATAATATGTAAGAAATCAGACCTTTTCAAAATTACCGCTCCCACAAAACTGAACATATATTTCCCAAAAAGTTAGGGAAGGCGTGTTAAAAGGGCAATTCTAGAAGAAGTAAAACATGATGATGTCCTTTGATATGTAAATGAATCAGAACTTCAACAAGGTAAAGATTTAAAAAACAAAAAACCCTGAATGTTGGTTCTGCATGTTACTAACCTTCTGATTCACTTTCCTACTTGAAATCTTTCCCCACTTGAGTCCATTTTCCACTCACCTGTCAAAATGGTTTTCCTAAAGTTCAGGTCTGACCATGTCACCCTACTACTCAATAAATCTCAACAGCTTCTTATTGCTTCCAGGATCAATTATAAAAATCCTGTTTGTCCTTTAAAGCTCTTCACAATCTATATTCTTCTTACTTTCTAATATTCTTACATTTTACTCCTCTCTATCTATTCTACACTCCAATTTCCAAATTGTGATTTTTACTAGTTGTCCTCCATGCCTGAAATGCTCTCTTACCTTTTATCTGCCTCCTGGTTTCCCTAGTTTCTTACTTTTTCCTCCTCAATGCTAGAGCTTTCTTTCTAAGATTATCCTCATTTATACTATGCCTTTCTATTATGTTATAGGCCACTTTTATTATCCCTTGGAGACTCCCCAATGCTATTAGAATCCTGACAGTTTGGAAAATAGAACATTTATACATGAATAACTAAATAGCTGAAAAGAATCAAGAGGAGCTAAAAGGAGAAACTAGTTGTGGTAATGAAGACAAACGACATCCACTCTGTATGTATATATGTATCTACAAAGCTTCCATTTATGTCTTATTCTGATGCCTCATTGTAGTGTAGCCTCAACCTTGAATTTTTGAAGGCCAGTGGAACACAAATTCTGGAAGTTTCTAATAGATCTGAAAGATTTAAAATATAGACCCAGAGATGAATTTCATGCTTTTCAATCAAAAGGTCAGCCTAATAAATTTCTTACTCATCTTTAGGTTAGTTGTAAGGTAATAAATTCTTTGTTTGTGGCAGCTTTCAAAGACCATCAACTAAAGAGCAAAAGGATTATGACCGGCCTTAGTCACAGTAGTGCCCATATGGATTAAATATCAGATTATTGAAGTACATCTTAGTCAGCTAGATGGCACAATGCGTAAAGCACTAGGTCTGAAGTCAGGAAGATCTGAGTTTAAATTTGGGTTTAGGTGCTTACTAGCTTTGTGACCCTGAACAAATGACTTAATTGCCATTTGCTTCAGTTTTCTTATCTATAAAATGAGAATAATACCTATTTCCCAGGATTGTTGTGAAAATCATATGAGATAATTGTTGTTTTTTAATTAATTAATTAATTAAAAATTTAAAGAGAAAATTGAAAAAACATTATCATGTGAACAGCAGAACATAAAAGAGGATTTAAAATATGAAACAGTAAATTTCTATTTTAAGAAAACCTACATAATAAATATCGTATATTGTATTGACCCATCTTTGCTTCCTTTGGTAGATTTTTTTTGTTCTCTGCTGCTCACTTTTCACTTCATTCTTTTTTCCCCTTTCTTCCCTTCTATCTCCTTGAACAAAGCTACAATTAAGCCCAAATATATATATACATTCACATACATATGCATAAATATCTATAATCATACATCAATATATCCATATATATGCATAAACATCTATGTAAGGCCATAAAACGCTTGTTTATACTTTGTTTCTCTGAAGTGAGTAACAGGGAATAATTGTTAAAAACTTAATACATTGCCCGACAAGTAGTAAGCACTATGTAAATGTTAGCTATTATTTTCATCATCATCATCATCATCTGCAAAGCTATCAAAACATAGTGATATAGAGACAAGATCTTGAATTTCTTTGAATTCCCTTTACCAGTGTAGATTGTCATCTCAGAAATTCATAGTTTTAGACAACTATCTAGAGTACTTAGAGATTAAGTGATTTGCCCTAAGTCCCACAGTAAAGATATATCAGAGATGAGACCTCCTAGTCTTCCTGAATCCAATCTCTACCCTTACCAATCCATCCTCTACTTGGTTGCCAAATTAATATGCCAGTTTGACCATGTTATTCCTCCAGTCAAGAAACTTCAGAAGCCCTGCACTGACACTAGGACAACATTTAAACTCTGCTTTAGCATCTACAGTTGAGGTAGGAATAATAACTATTTTATGTACACTAAACTGATTTCCCCATAAAAGATCAAGGATATTTTCCTTGACTTTGGTGGGTCCAGGAAAATAAGGTTTGAATTAAGAGTTTGACTTCCTTGCACCTTAAGACATAAAAAGCACAGTCTATCAGTCAGTTTAAGGACCATATCAGGGGAGAGTAAAAGTATAGAAAAGTTAATGATCTTTTAATTTCTATTATTGGCTTTTTAAACTCATATAAACTCAAACATAAATTTTAAACTCATTAAACCCTAAGGGAAATTTTATCTTCATATTTAGCTGTTAGAGTTAAAAAGTAAATGAGTTTTGTTTTCTGGTTTATTTCTAAAAACTATACCTTAAAAACAGAAGAGTGGTTTACAGATCTAGTAATAGTACAGATGAATGGGGCAACAATAATAGGGGTAGAAAATGTGTTAAAAACCCTTCTGAGATGAAGGCTATAAGGGAAGTGTCTAAAATCAGGAATAAATATGAGGATTAGAGTATGAAGACAGCCTTAAATCTAACTCATTACTATCCTAAGAATTCTCACTATTGTGGAATGATTTCCTTCACAGGGGTATCAGAGAATGGGAACTTCAAGAGGGTACTCTAAGTTTCACATGGAGCTTTGAAAAAAAGATTATGAAGGAAAGAAACACTCTTGTTCAAGTAATGTTGTGTGGAAGAGCACCAGTTTGGGTCTCAATTGTGGTAACTAATAACGAGTACTTTGAGATTATGGATATTGTGAGTTCTTGGATATCAATACCTGTGCATATGTTTATTGGCTTTTGGGCCAAACTATTGTGTTCAGGGCTGCTGAACAATTACAATTAAACAACATCAAATTTATAAGATGAGAAATAGGAAAGGATAAGTATTTTCCCCCTTTCCATTTCTCAGTAATGGAATAACTTTTACTTTCCTTCTCAAATAAGGCAGATGAAAGAAAATGGAATCTTTTTCTTATACAAATTCTTCTTTTAATAACCTGTTTGGCTTTTGAAGAAAATAGATGGGAAGTGGCAATTTATAGGAATCAAATGAAGTTGTTATAATAACTACTGCCCTTTTCAACTTGATAGATCAGAATGCCCAAGTTTAGAAGAGCAGTATAAAACTATTTATTTTGTCAGTGTCTTTTTCTTTAGTTCTTAGTTCTATGAGTCTTAGTTCTATGGTTTAGACTAATCAGAAGCCATCCATCTTTACCTAGAAGGGAATTTTGCATGCTTTCACTATTTTTCTTCAGAATTATTCCTTTGTAATTTGACAAACAGATCCCTGAAAAAAGATTATATGTCCTGAGGACATTGATATCCATAACTATATTAATGATGTAATGTGCATTGAACTAGATGAGGTCATGATGGCAAAAAAACTTTGATCAAATGGTGGTTCATATGAGTGAAAAGGGGTTGAAGATAAAATCTTTAAAAATTAAGGTCCTGTCTTATCAGTTAGTTTTGAGAAATATATAATATGGGAAGAACTCAGATGATCTCATATATATTCTATAATAAGTTATTGACACATACTTCTCCACAGTCTAAAAAGGAAACACAGAAACTTAATAGATTCTTTAGCTCCTGGAGAACACATATTTCTTACATAGCTATCATGATGGATCCCATTTACCAAATCATTCTCAAGTCTGCCTTTTTTAAATGGGGTTTTGTAAGATACTATAACCTTAGAATACTAAAGTGGACTAATCAACTTGATTTATATCATAAATTCAGGATGACTCAACATTAAGAAAACAGTTACCAAAAGAAAGCATGTCTCTAATAAAAATAATAAATGCCACTTCATTTTATTAATATTGCAGAAAAGTCTTCAAAACCATGATATTTGTATATTATTTACTTAAATTAAATACACTAAAAATCATAAGAATGTAGACTATATAAAAGGCTTCTCATAGAAGATGGAATTTAATTGAGGGAAACTAGGAGGTAGAAATGAGGAAAGAATATTCTAAGCATGGAAAAATAGGCAGTAAAATACTGAAGTCTGGAGATGAAATCTCTTTGAGAGGAACAGCAAGGAGCCCATTGTCACTGGATCTTATAGTATGTGGCAGGAAATAAGAAATAAGTACACGGAAAAGGTAGGAGAAGGTCAAGTTGTAAAGGATTTTTAATATAAAACAGAGAATTTTATAATTGATCCTGGAGAAAAAAGGAATCCATTGAGGTTTATTGAATAGGAGATAACATAATTAGATTTAGTTCTTTAGAATGATTAATTTAAAGTTAAGTGGAGCATGATCTAGAATGAGGAAACTAACCAGCTGGCTATTGTAATAGTCAAGGAATGATGTGATGAAGATATACATCAGAATGGTAGCAGTGTCAAAGGAGAGAAGGGGACATATACAAGACATGATAATGCTTACAATCTTCCCCTAACATCTTCTATAAGATTTTATGAGCAAGTTTATATTCTAAGCCAGTGTTGGCCTTGGTTGCCCTATATCCTTTTTTGACAAAGCGATCAAATATTTTCTGGCTAAGACATTCTACATTATTTTTGTGGTGATTCATGCATATCATTTAAATTTCCTTAATAAATATTGATAAGCCTATGTTGCTATCAATTTTTATGCATTTCTCTCTTTTCTTTTTTGCTGGAGTTAACTCAATTGCATGCCATATCTTCTCATTTTTATTCTTTCTTCTAATTTAGTGTTGATGTAGCTTCTCTGGGCCAAGGGGTCAATGGCTTTATGGTTACAGAGTCAGCTGACTCAGAAATGACTTCTTTTATGTAGTTTCCTTTATGTTAAAATAGAATCAATCAAAACATTTTGTGATGTTATTCAGTGCTCACCTTATTCAGTACATTTCCAATTTCCTTAAGTGAAATTCACTAAACAAGCTTATAATCTGCATGTTCTACAAGTCTTTAACTTTTCTCTTTCTTGAACAAAATATCTTCTAATATATTGTTTACTGTCTTCTGTGCTATCCTTTTGTTGAAGTTATAAAGTATTAAAAAGCTTTATTTTTTTGTTTCAGAATGTGTTGTTTGTTTTTGTTTTATTTTTATTCATAGAAAAATTTTAGACATTTTCAATTTATGGTGAAACTTCTCCCACCTTATTGAAAAGTGAGAAGGGAAAAGTGAAAAGGGAAGGAATAAGCTAAGTGGAAAGGGAATACGGAAACTGAGGGAAAGGAATAAGATAGGGGAGAAACTCTAAGGTGGGGGGAGGGATACTAAAAAGGGAGGGCTATGAGAAGCAAGTGGTGCTCACAAGCTTAATACTGGGAAGGTGGGGAAGGGGGAAAGAAGGGAGAAACGTATTTTTACTCATATCTGTAATTTCAAGGTTTGGAAACTAATTTTGGTCAAATAGTCGCAAATTCAACTATACTGCTTCATTTTGACCATCTTCCGCTCTGTGGCTGCTGCTTTCAAACTAGAACATCTGCCCTGGGACTATATGAGAAATCATTATAAACAGCTAGTCCCAGGCTTGACCAATGCTTCTCTACCCAGAACATCTTGTGCTTTGCAGTCAGGGCTCATACTACCAAGATTTAAGGAAAAGGCAACCACCTGCCCTATTGTTCCATTAACGGTCCCTGGGACTTTCTGGATGAAAGTACTTTCCATAGCTATCACTTTCTTATGTGAATTGGCTCTTTTTGCAAAGAAATGCACTCTTAAGAATTGCAATATGAGGTGATCAAAAATTGTATAAAATTTTATTTCTTGTTGTCTTTGAATTCATCTTAAAACCAACTTTGCTAGTTCTTTTTTTTTATTCCAAGAAGCATCTTTAAACCATCACGTGACTTAGCATTTGTCTCCTAGTTTCGTTTATATCAAGAGTGGCAGGATTGAAATGATTCACTTTTTCTAATAGTATGTCTACTCTAACCACCTCCCAGGCATCTCACATTTAGCATTCTGACAGTAAGTCAGACCATCTGGTCTAAATGTTATCAGATTCTTATCCACAATCCATTTTTCTGCTACTATAATGTTATAATTGTAGTAGTTATGCTATGGTCACAGCTAAGTGATGTAGGGGAGAGAGCATAGGGCTTGAAATGAGGAGGCTCTGAGTTCAATCTTGCCTCAGATACTTATTAGATTGAGTGAATTTAGGCAAGTCAGCCTCAATTTCCTCCTCTGTAAATTGGAAATAAGTACAGCACCTGACATACAAAGTTGACAAAATACTTTGCAAAACTTAAGGGGCTATATAAATGTGAGTTTTGTCATCGTTATTATTAAGAGGAGAGTCAGACAAAACTAAGGATTATTTTTAGGGATTGTCATTGCTACAGAATTCACTGACAAGTTGCCAATCATCTGGTGATGAGCATCTCTGTACTCAGCTAAGTAAATCCTCAGAAAGGAAACATTCTGTTGCCATAACTGGACTCAAAGCCTTTCTAAAAATGATAGGATCTGCCCAAATTTTCACACTTGAGGAATAGACGAGGAATATTTCATTGCTTCCATACCACCAGGAGACATCTAAATAAGACTTTGTGAAGGATTAATCTATACATCTTTGAAAATTGTAAAAATGAGCATGATGTACATGATGAATAAAGGTACTGGACAGGGATTCAGGAAACCTGCAGCCACCCTGAGTTTTGCTACTTGCTTCCCTATTTAGGCTGAGGGCAAATAAATTTTCCTCTTTGGGCTTCAGTAAAGCCCAAACAAAAATTTTTGTTTCAGAAAACAAAAATGAGATAATGCCTAAGGTCTCTTTCAGCTTTAAATTCTAACTTTGGAAAAGTGACCAGTTTTGCTCTTCCACAAGGCTTGGACTCATTCATTCTAGGGCTTCTGACTCCAATTCCTATAGCATCAAGTCAGACTTGGTCTAAACAGCATACCGAGTCTTCTGTCCATGACACCCATAAATCTTAGAAATGGGCTATTGGAGACACTGTCTGCAATATGTGGAGATGAAAAGAAAGACAAAGCAAGAGAGAGATAAAAAGCAACTGAAGAACTCCTTTCCTGAGCTTCTACATCAAGAAAAATTCCAACAGGACAATTGAAAATGTCCCTTCACTGGCAGTCTTAAAAAAAAAAAAAACAAAAAAAAAACCTCAGTCCAAGTGGGGGATGGGAGAAGGGAATGCTGCTTAGAATTCCCCCAGGCAGGTTGGAAGGCTTGAATAATGTGAGAAGCCCTTGGGACATACATATGTCCTTTCTCTCTCTCCTTTTTTTTTTTTTTTTTTTTTTTTTTTGAAGGGGATGGGGAGGGAGTGTGAAAGGAAGGGAAGGAAGAAGACTCTTCAAAAGCCAGTTTCATTTTTAACTTCTGATTGTCAGCACCATATAGACAGCTTGCCTTAAGATAAGTAGATTTCATTGTCAGGTGAGTGGACAAGGTCTAGAAAATTCATTTATTTATCTCCTTTGCCCAAGAGTTTCCCAAGAAACCAGAGATCCTCTACCTAAAGGAGACCTTGTCCCCTCTTTCAACAAGGTCCTTTCCATCCCTCTGTGCTTAGGTTCCTCCTGTTCCCGCCTTTCTTTCTCTAGCCCTTTCTCAATCCCCAATCCCCCCTCCTTCTGCTGCCTCCAGGCAAAGCTGGTCTAGTAGAATGAATTTTTCATTTGTTTTCTATTATTTTGTTCCTCTACCCAAGAACGTGGAGTTCAGGTCCCTCTGTATGTGACTAGAGATATGACACACTTTGATCTCTAAGTTTCGTTTTGTCATTTCCTATAAAAGTAAAACACATGCAAAAAGTCAGGTGACAGGTTTGCAGAATCAGATTTGGGGCTGGTGCCAGCTTCATCTAGGGCTCTGCTGACAATACTGCATACACCTATGTGAACCTGAAATCAATGGAGAAACTTTAGTTCCTATGCCCAATAAGAATATGAA
This sequence comes from Antechinus flavipes, assembly GCF_016432865.1. Taxonomy (NCBI): domain Eukaryota; kingdom Metazoa; phylum Chordata; class Mammalia; order Dasyuromorphia; family Dasyuridae; genus Antechinus; species Antechinus flavipes. The sequence goes on from NC_067399.1 coordinate 383,329,229, forward strand.
ATGCTTAATAATTCCCTTCTACGAACATTCAAAATACTTGGTACTTTTCATACAGTTAATATCCCAAATATTATATTATATTTGTTTATGTACACTGTTTATTTCCCTCATTTCAACTATAAATTCCTTTACTGAAAGAATGGTGTCATTTTTCTTTGCACTTCTCTCAGAACGGAGCTTATAGGAAATGTTTAAAAATGTTTATTGAACTGAAATGGAATAGAATCTTTTATTTAATATTCCTTGATTTCCATTCAAAATAACAATTTATTAATAGTCTGCTCTACCTAGGCCCACAAAACTGAATCTTTATGGCAGATAATACATCCCTTGCAATTGTCTCCTTTGGAGTCTCCCCTATTTCCACTCTAATAGATTCACAGACCAGAAGGACAAGGGGAGAAGAATAAGGTTGGACATATAAATTTAGGGATCACATAATAGTGTGCATTATAACTAGCCGTTAGTCATTTATTCCTATATTAGATGATAAGCTTCTTGAGGGTAAAGAAAATGATTCACATATGTTTGTTTACATACTAGTCTTCAGCATACAGCATACCATTACTAAATTTTTTTAAATTTGAATTTAAAGGCCCTATGTTGCACAGGATCTTTTTAAATTTTTATTTTATTTTTCAACAATCATACATTTTCTCTTTTTCTCACTTGCCTTCAGTTTGAAAGAAAAGAAAAACAAACCCCTTGCAACAAATATAGACAAAGAAAACAAATTTCCACTTTTTTCCAAATCCAAAAATGTTTGGATTCATTTTGATTCATTACTTTTTTTAGTAAGGAGACAGGTAATACAGCTCATCATTAGTACTCTGGAATCGTGACTGGTCATTTCATTTATCAGAATTCTTATATCTTTCAAAGATGTTTGTTTTCCCAATTTTGCTGTTCTTTTGATTCTGTTCCTTTTTCAAAAAGTTTAATTGAGAAAGGGAGGACAGATTAAGATAGTAATTCATGCGTAATGGCACTTAGTGTTATTGTTGTTTAATGTAAGCTTTCTGTGTTTGTTTTAAGATATGTAAGTCTACATAGGTTGTTTGGAATCTAGCCCATCTCTCTCAAGGGAGGCTGTGATTTCTACTTTGAGGGAAGTGGGAGAAGCATGAGCCTCTCAAGTCTGAGAGAGGTTATTGAATCAATATAGCTATCTGCCCCCTTTAAATATTGATGTTTTAAGGGTACAATAAGTTCACAACAACAGCCACTTTCCTGGTTGTTAACTACTGGTTATGCGGATAACTTCATGCTTGCACCCCTTGGCTTGTTCCCTCCTCATCAAATATTGGTGACGTAAAAGTCCAGCACTAATAGCAAAAAGCAAATAAAAGCATTCCAAAATTGAGGAAGTTAGACAGATAACAAAAACAAAAAATGAAATCTTCTAATGGAAAATAGGTAAATTTTCTCAGAGAGAAAAGGAAATAGCAATATCATTCAAGGGAAAATTCTATGTCTAAAATCTCTAGGAAACAAGTTGGAAATCAGGGACATATTGAGGAGTCATCTCTCCCTACACATCTATAGTTTCCAAAGATAGTGGAAACAGTTGTACTTTAGTCAGCAGAGAAGGAAACATTAAATGAGAAGACTTTGATTTAGTTAACTTCAATGATTATGATGATCATGATGATGGTGATGATGAAGACATAATAATAATACAGCAATAACCAGAAATAAAAAAATTTGAATTTTCTTATAAAAATTACTGATGACAAAGTAAAAAAGATACTAAAAATAATACTAATAGGCTGAGTATTTTCCAACTGCTCTCTTTCAGTCTTCCTTGTTAGCTTAGAGGTCATTCTCAGCCTTATTTCTTACCTAATCTTAATAACTGATTGGATGTTACTTCACTCAAATTGAGAACTGTTAAAACTTAACTTTAAAAGGCCAATGTCTCCCACTGAATCCAAGGCCATCTCCACGCCTCTTGATCTATATTTCACCACGGATCCCAGGTGGCTCTGGGTGGAAAGTGAGGCAGGTGACTTTGCACAACTTTCCCTCACTTCACTCTAACTCACTTGCATGCCATGGCATCACCTCCCTGATGTCATGGTCTTCTTTGAAAATAAAAGACAAATAACAGTATTTTCAATATCATTCCACCTGCATTTTTGTCTTAGATTCCCCCAAGATTCTGTCTTAGAACCTTTTTTCTACTTTTTCTTGGTAACTTCAACAGCTCCCTATGGATTTAACTATCAAATATTTCTGTGCAGATACATACCAGAGCACAATCAATCTTTCTCTCTCTCTCTCTCTCTCTCTCTCTCTCTCTCTCTCTCTCTCTCTCTCTCTTTCTCTCTCTCTCTCTCTCTCTCTCTCTCTCTCTCTCTCTCTCTCTCTGTCTCTCTCCAAGCACACACACACACACACACACACACACACACACACAAATATATATATATATATATATATATACACACACACACTCAGTCTCCTAAGTTCCAATCCCATATAACCAATTGTTTATTTGACATTTCAAAGTGGGCATCAACTTATCCCACAATAAAACTCACGATTTCCCCTCACCCCAAATATTCCATTCTTTCAAAAGTTCCTATTTCTATTGAAGGTAACACAATGTATCTAGCCTTCCAGGATCTAAACTTCAAACATATCCTATATTCCTTACTCTTCACCCAAAACATCTAAGTAGTTGCTAAATTCTGCTATTTCCCCAAACACATCATCTCTTGTATCCAACGCTTCTCTCTACTCTCATAGGTATCACCTTAAATAAGGTCCTCATACCTCTCCCCTAGGTAATTACATTAACCTTCTAATTGGTCTTCCTAATTCATCTCTTTCCACTCCATTCCAGTCTGACACACTATTTCAAAAATGATTTTCTCAAGACTTCAAGATTTTCCTTATCTGCCCATGTGACTCCCCTACTTGCTAGGATTCTTACAAGGTGCTAAGTGGAATTGAGGAAACAGTGGTAAATCTAGTTTAGCATTGATTTAATCCTATAACAAATAATGGTTTCCTAGTGATATAATGATTGGTGTATACTCAGGAGGAGCTCTCTTGGGCCAGATATAAGGAAGAAGTCTCAGGGCCAGGGAGGACAAGCCCACTAAAGGACAAGTTCACTAGAACACAAGCCCACTCTCGGAGGCAGAGTCAGATTCATTTCATATTCTACCTTTGTGCTGGCTGGTGAGGCTGAAGCTGGCAGAGGCAAAGGACTAGCAGCAGGAACCAAGGAGAGAGATAGGCCTCTAAGAAAGCTAACCGGGCCCAAGGAAGGAGACAACTAAAAGGAAACAATAAAGGATTTGGACTTTAACTCCTGGCTGCATTTGAGGTGATTATTACACTGAACTGAAAAAAAGGCTGCTCCCAAAAGTCCCCCCGCCAAGAAACCTGCTCCCAGAGAACATTACATTTTAGAGAAGAACATTACACCTACTCAATCAATTCTAGTGACTTTGTATTGACTTTAAGATAAAATATAAACTTATGTTTAGCATTTGAAACTTAAAACAATCTGGACTCAATCTTTCTCTCCAACTTTACCTCATTACCCTTCCCATGCTGTAATCCAACCAATCTAATCTTCTCTCAGAGAAAACTGTATATTCCTCACATATAACACTCCCATTTATTTAACTAATTCTGTGACAATGAAAACATTAGAGTTATTAGAAGAGATTTTTCCCTCCTCACTCCCATTAACATGTAAACAATCTGTCCCAACCTGGTACCTTCTAGATGATCATTAACAATACACAGAGACCATCTCCTATGCTATGCCCATCTTCATTGAGAGAGGCAATATCTATCCTATTGCAATATTAAAATATGTAAGCTATTTTGAGCTATAGCATAGCATTCTATTAATGATTATGATGATAACTCACATTTAGACATACTTTAAATTTTGCAAAACACTTTAAATATATTGTCTAATTTGATTGTTTGTTTGTTATCCTTATTTTACAGATGTGGAAACAGAGGCTGAGTTTAAGTGATTTACTAGGAGGAATGAGGGAGAGACACTGAGCTCTATAAAATATTTCATCTCTAACCTCTGTGCCTTCACTTTAACTCTTGCCCATTTCTGGAAGGTGCTTCCTTTTTATCTTTGTTTCAGTCTTCTTTTCTTCCTTTAGGGAACACTTTAGGAACCATCTTCTGCATGAAGTCTTTCCTAATCCACTCAACTGTTTATCCCTCTATCTTTCTTGAATTTGTTGTAGAAATTTTTATTTATTGACTTATTATTTATTCACTACTGTATATATTTGCATATGGACTTGTTGTACATCCCTCCCATTAGAATGTAAGCTCCTTGTTGGGGGATTGTTTTGTGTATTGAGTTTGTATCCCTATTGCCTAAGCATAGTACCTGATTCCTAGCAGATACTTAAAAAAATACTTGGGTAACCTGAGTCCCAAAGTCCATTAGTTTGAGACTTTCTCTCCATTTGTGGAAATTAATTCTCTATACATAACTATCTAAAGGGGCAGAACTGGCAAGAAAGGAAGAGATGAACGCTGGTCTCTTTACTTTCTTCTGACTCTGAAATCATTTCATGTACTTCTAGATTCCAGCTTCAAGAGAGAAGATGGACAATATCAATCCCACTTTAAGTTGTTTAATAGAGAATAAGATTCTAGGAAGAAGCTGACATTAAAAAGAATTAAAAATCTCTTATCCCCTATTCCCAGCTTGCTACAATAGAGACTTCAGGAAATTTTCCACTTTGGGTGGGATTTAGGTTACTCTTTTGGTTAAACTGAGCTTCCTTGCTCCTACTGGGAGAGCTTTCACTCTGTATTGCCCACTGTATAGTGCCCTATTACTTTTTCTGATTCCTGCTTTTCTATCAATGTGAATAAATGTGTTTCTTTGCTATTTGCAATGTGTGTTCATTATAGAACTCGTATTTGTTGGGAAGAGAGTCAAATCTTGGATATAAAGTTCAAAGTTTTCTTCTCCCATTAATGAATAGCAATAAAAAGTTTAATTTGAGCCTGGAAATTACATCTGTTAGACTTCTGTTATTTTTAAGCAGATAGATATAATTTTAGCCCAGTACCTCCTTTGTCTAAGTAAATCAGAGAGGCTAAGCTTCTGCCTTCCACCTCCTGCTTCCCTTTCTGGCAGGATTTAATGTGTCTCCCCTGGAGAAGGGTGGAGTAGGAGAAGCTAGAAATATCTATTGTGCTTCCCTTCAAGAAGCAGGACACCCTCATGCTACATGTAAAGATAGCCGTGCTATGCTTCTTAATTGAGTGAGTGATTAAGAATTTATCTATCATATTCTATTGGAACACTGGGTTCCAGTGTTTGTTGTTTCTTAGGTGAAATCTTCTGATACAATTCCTTGGAGAAGAAAAAAGCCACCAGCAGGAGGACAATGGAGGTCCCAGTGAACTCTGAGGTGGGGGAGCCCTCTGTAGATGATGATACTTTCTTTTTTGGGCCATGAATTATAGCCCAATAAACTATCATCAATTAAGAAGGAAAATCAATGTTCCATTTGTTCATTGTTCATTTTGTTAATTCTTTCACAGTCAAATGCAATATTTTCACTCAAATTAGTTTACTAAAGCTGTGAATAAATCATTTGTCCAGATTTAAAAAAAAAAGAATTTATCATATTCAATAGATCTTGGACAAGAAGTTTCATTACAAAGTTCTCAACATGAAAAGCTACAGTTCTTTTTAGGAAGGCATACCTATCCACTATGAAAGAAACTTCTGTGAGTCCTGGTCAGTATGTGACAAACATGTAATAGAAAAGTGGCACAAAAATAAAGCAGAGAGAAGTGTAAGTGACTATTGGAGCTTTAGGAAGTCTCTGTATGACATTCTTAATATGTTAAAAATGCACTGTGCCAAAAAACAGAGAAAAAGTAGAGCCAAGATGGTAGAAAAATGTCAGTGACTTACCTAAGTTCTCCCCCAAAATCCTCCAAACACTTTTAAATAATGTTGTAAAACAATTCTTGGAGCAGCAGAACTCACAAAGAATGGGACCAAATAATTTTCCTGCAAAGACAATTTAGAAAGTAGCAAGAAAGGACTATCTATTGCAAGCTACACTAGCACAGACAAGTTCCCAGCAAACCAGGAGAAGGTCTTAGGAACCATGAATCAGTAACAGCAGTGACTGTTTCCAGTACTCTCAGCCCAGATGATAAGGGAGTTGAAAAACTGATCAGAATGAGATTATAGGAATCTCTTTGCTGACATTGGGGGCAGGACTCTGTTGCTTTGCCTATACTCAGATCTGGGTCACAGTCCTGGTTGGAAATCACAGGGTAAGGAGGAACACTAGTACACCAGAGCTTATAGTCGCAATGGAGTAGGGACCCCTGTCATGATTCCAGGGCAGATGAAAGCACTGGTCAGGAGAGTAGTAAATGCACCTCTCTTTAGATCATACCATCTTGAAAGTACTGAAAACATAGCTCCCCAGAAATATCTCTAAAAACAACTTCATAACACCCCTGAAACTTGGGACAGTAAACCCTCCATCCTAGAAGCACAGCCCCACTTTAACAAGGAGCTAAATGTCAAGAAATATACTAGGAAAATGAACAAACAACAGAAAAACATTCTGACCATATAAAGTTACTATGATGATGAGGAAGATCAAAACAGACACTAGAAAAAGATAACAAAGTTAAAGCTCCAATATCCAAAGCCTCCAAGAAAAATATGAATAGGTCTCAGGCTATGAAAGAGCTCAAAAAAGATTTTTTTAAATGAAGTAAGAGAGATAAAAGAAAAGGAAGGAAAAGACATGAGAATGATGCAATAAAATCATGAAAAAAGAGTCAAAAGCTTCATAAAGGAGACATCAAAAAAATGCTGAAGAAAAGAACAACTTAAAAAACAGAAAAGGCCAAGTAGTAAAAGTAGTAGAAAAAGCCAACGAGGAGAATAATGCCTTGAAAAGCACAATTGGCCAAATGGAAAAAGAGGCACAAAAATTCACTGGAAAACAAACAAAAAAATCTTTAAAAGTTGAATTGGGAGCAACTATATTGTGCAGATAGAGAACTGGCCCTGAAGTCAGGAGGACCTGAGTTAAAATGTTATCTCAGACACTTAACACTTACTAGCTGTGTGAGTCTGGGAAAATCATACTACCCCAGTTTTCTTCCCCTCCCCAAATTTTTTTAAGTAGAATTGGCCAAATGGAAAAAGAGATACAAAAGCTCAGTAAAGAAAATAATTCCTTAAAGATTAGAATTGAGTAAATGGAAGCTAATGACTTTATAAGAAATCAAAGAAACAATAAAACAAAGCCAAGAGAATGAAAAAAATAAAAGATAATGTGAAATATATCATTAGAAAAACAATTGGAAAATAGACTGAGGAGAGATAATTTTTAAATGATTGAATTACCTGAAAACAATGATCTAAAAAAGAGCCTAGATATCATTTTTCAAGAAATTATCAATAAAAACTGCCCTGATATTCTAGAAGCAAAGAGTAAAATAGAAATTGAAAGAAACCACGGATTACCTCCCAAAAGAGATCCTAAAATGGAAAATTCCCAGAAATATTATAGCCAAATTCCAGACCTCCCAAGTCAAGGAGAAAATGTTGCAAGCAGCCAAATAGAAATAATTCAAATATCATGAAGCCACAGTCAGAATAACACAAGATTTACCAACTTCTAGAATAAAGTATCAGAGAGCTTGGAATATAAGGAATTTGGATTACAACCAAGAATCACCTACCCTGAAAAACTCCTTTGGGGAGGGAGGAAGGAATGAAAATTCAATGAAATAGAAGATTTTCAAGCACCTTCGATGAAAAGAGAAAGCTGAATAAAAATTTGGACTTTCAAATATAAGATTCAAGTGAAAAATAAAAAGGAGAAAAGAAAAGGGAATCATAAGGGACAAATCAAGGTTTATCTGTTTACATTCCTAAATGGAAAGATGCTACTGGGAAGATGCTACTTATAACTCTTAAGAACTGTCTCATTATTAGGGCAGTAAGGAGTATAAATAGACAGAAGGCATAGTGTGAGTTGAATATAAAAGAATGATATCTAAAAAAATAAATTAAGGCCTGAGAAAGAAAAATGCACTAGGAGAAAGAAAAGGAAAGGGTAGAATAGAGTAAATTATCTCACATAAAAGAGGCAAAAAAGCTTTTTACAATGAAGGGGAAAATGAGGGGGGGGCAGTGAGTGAGCCTTGTTCTCATCAGAATTGGCTCAAAAGGGAATAACATACACATTCTATTGAGTTTAGAAATCTATCTCAACATACTGGAAAGTAGCAGAGAAAGGGGATAAGAGAAGGCCAGGATATGGGTTATGAAATAGAAGGAAAGGCATACTGATAATCAAAAGCAAAACACTTTTCAGGAGGAACAAGGTGAAAGGAAGGAAATAATAGAATAAAATGGGGGAATAACATTAAGGGGACATTTACATTTAGCATTCATAAATATGAAAAAAGATTTGAATCAACTTTTTCTGATAAAGACCAATCTTTCAATTATATAAAGAATTGAATCAAATTTATAAAAAACAGTCCTGTTTTAGAGCAATTTGAAGCTATGCCCAAAAGGCTTTAGAAATATGCATACCTGTATCCAAAAAGATATTTTTAAAGGGGGAGGAAAAGTACCTAAATGTATAGAAATATTTACAATGATTCTTTTCTGGTGGCAGGGAGTTTGAAATTGGAAAGATCACCATAAACTGGAAATGGCCAAACAAATTTTAGTGTGTGGTTGTGCTATAAGAAATGATGTGCAGGATGCTCTCAGAAAAAATAAAAAACTGGAAAGACATGAACTCGTATAAAATGAAATGTACTGAGTACAAAGTAGCAGAAATATTGTAAGATGATCAGCTATGAATGATAACTATTCTCAGCAATAAAATGATATGACAATTCTGAAGGTCTTGTGATAAAAAATGCTATTTATCCCCAGACAAAGAACTGACAAGCATACCTTATTTTCTTTGAGGTTTGTCATGATGTTGTTGGTGTGCTTTTTTGGAGGGGGGGGAATCTATTTTTTCTTTAATAACATAGCTGATATGGAAATAAGTTTTGCAACATTGCACATGTACAATCTATATTGAATTGCTTACTTTTTTTCAATGAGGGCAGGGGGGAAGAAAGGGAGAGAATGTGGAACTCAAAGTTTTTAAAATAAATTTTAAAAATTGGTGATAAATAAAATACAAAGAATTTTTAAGAGAGAGAAAAAAATGCATTGTCTAAAGGTCACAATAGCTGATAATCTAGAGGTACTAGATGGACAATTTGGAATTGTGGCAAATACAGCATCCACTGGAAGTCCCTCACTAACTTCATGAGACCAAGAAAGTCTCGTCTTGTCTTAAAGCCAGAGAAGCATCTCAAGAGAGCCATGATCAAAGATATGGTAACCATTTGTGCATGGACCACATCACTCTGACTCATGTGCTTGCAGGCCTTCTCATGACAATATTTATTAATTTACTTTTCTAATGAACAAAAGTGACATTCTTTCCCCCTCCTCCAGATATTTAAATACATTCAATATGACAGATAAAGAACATTTGTGCAAAGAAAGCATTCTGAGGTGACATAATATGTCCCCGAAGGATTCCAAGAGATCTTCTCAGATAACCTGTGGAAGCCTCTCACATTCATCATGTCAGCCATTTTCTGACCTAACTCTAGGTAGAGTCTTTTTTAGTTTAAAGGCTTGAGCCATTTTGACAATGGCAAGATATTACCTGAGAAAAGCATGAGTACCTCAATAATGTTCCTCCCTCTTTTCAGTCCTGGGTTCAAATTGGCTGAAAAACCAGATCCAAGAACTATTTCTTGTTGGCCAGCCTTGCCATCATCTTAAGCCGTGTCCATATTTTCTTTAGAGTAATAATTAAAATAACATATTCACCAGCTGGGTTTTTTCCTAGATTTAATCTGCTCAGGCTCTGATTTGCATATTAAAAGCACTAATTAGCCCCACACAGTGCCTGAGCACGGATAGTGCAATAACTGGTCATGTAGTCCCTAAAGACCCATCCCCAATGCTTTGGGCAAGAACTCCTATGTTCAGCCTCAGTGTCTGTCCCTGGATGGCGGTCATTGTTGTGTGGAAAAAGCTGTCTGCTTTGTTTCCTGTCATTCAGGGACTATAATGCCCAATTGTTTCATCCTTGTAGTTTTTCTTCTCTTTGAATTGTCATGTTTGATCTGTTACCTTGTCTGCCAATTTTTACACTAGTTTTTTTTTTAACCCTTCCTCACCAATTTAAGTCTTAATGCCAAAGAAAGAATTCATTGCCTTCAGCCAATCTCCCAATCTAGACTTTCAATTCTGTTGAAGCTTAGCATTTTTCTCTCAGTATAGTCTCCCTTCTGCCAAACTCCCTCTCCCCAAATAAACAAATAAATGAAGGAAACAAACAAACAAACAAAATCAGTATACCCATCTCTTTAGATTATACAGTTCCTCTTCTAAAAATGTCATATTTCCTTAATATTTCAATAAATATGTTCTCATTAAGTTAGGGTTTATTTCTGACAATGCAGATCACAACCTACTGATACTTTCTCATTCGGTGGTATTCCTACCTGTGTTCTCCCATCAGTCTCTAGAGAATCTATTCATAATGCTCAAGACCTTCCTATAGATCTTTTTATGCGTCAAAAATTACCAAATAGATAAAAGGAAAATTAATTAATATTATTACAATTTTTAAAGTGGGAAAATGTAAAAAAAGAGGACCTCATTTTAAAAAAAAATGTGGCAGTCTGAAAAAATATAATTCCTGTTCTATTTCAAAGCATTTTTCTGTCCAGAGTCAGCATAAGTTTTTTCCCAAATGTCCTCCTCAGATATATACATTTTTGAACTTTTGGTTGAAAAGCTGTTCTAAATGAGTTTAAAAACAGATTTAAGGCTCTTTCTGAAGAGCAAAGAGCTTAATGCTCTGAGGAGGAAGCTGCTTGCTTTCTCAGAAATGACTTGAATAGAGCCACAGAAGTTATCAGGTAAGAGAGTATCCACTGAAGCATAGAAAGAAATTAAGAGTACTAAAAGTTACTGATTCACTACTTAGGGCTATTGAGGTTGTCAATCTAGTTACAGCAAAGTCTGTTATCTTCTTGTGGTGTTTATCCAAGAAATAACAGAATTTCCCAAAACTATAAAAAAAAAAAAGATGACTATTCACTGTTGGTGATCATGTGGGCACATATGACCTTATCAAAAAGAATAAAAGTGTTACTAATGATTATGAAGACATAGGTAAGAAACTGGAGAACATGGAATATTTTCCTCATTGTCAACTATTAAAAACAAGAGATACCAAAGAAAAAAAATTAGGGGAATGACTTACTAGTTAAGAAGATTCTATCTAAGAATATAATTTGGATTTTTAGATCATGGCTTACAACATAAGACTGACAGATTCCTAACCAGAAATGTAATGTATTTAATTCAGGTTGGTAAGAACATATTTTTAGGTGTCTTGCAAATCAACTCAAAGAGGCCTTAAACTAAAAAGAACGAGAGAAAGACAGAGACAGATGAAACGCACAGAAAGAGTTATAGAAGGAAGATACAGAATAAAGGGGGACCAGGAATAGCTCCTTGAAAAAATGGTATTTTAATTGAGATTTGAAGGAAGTCATGGAAGTCAGGAGGCAGGGAAGAATATGAATATTCCAGGACTGTGGGACACCAAATGAAAATGAACAGAGTTGAGAAATGTAATCTATACAAGGAAAAGCAAAGAGGCCAGGGTCTATGGATTGTAGAGGGAGAGCAGTAAGGTAAAAAAACTGGAAATATAGGAAGAGGTCATATAACAAAGGTCTTTAAAAGCCAAAAAGAAGACATTATAATTAATCTTGAAATTTATTGAATGGAGGAAAGAGGCAAGTTAACAAGGACACAACTGAACTTCCACAACTTGAATCCCTCCCTCCTTTAGGAAGATAATTTTGAACATAACCTTTTAAGAGTAAAGACAGGATCTTCTCAGCTTAATTTTCCCATTGTGTTATATCCCCTGTGAATGGGAAAGTTTGCAGCCTTTCAGACATTATCCTTTAAGATGTGGAGTTCTGAAGAACTGAGTGCCCCAAGAATACATTCTTGATCAAGATCAAGTAGAACCTAGGGAATTTTATTCCAACATAACTGTGATAGATCAGTATGGGACTTTCAAACTTGACAGAACAATTTCGATATTGCTACAACCACATCTCCCTTTTTTTCACAGAAAATTCCTCTGACCATGAATGGAGGCATGCAAACATTTATAATGAATCCTATTGCTCTAGGACAGTTTTGGGAAACTGTCTGACCTAACTGAGGTACTATCAGGTTCCATCCTGTATTTTCCTATATAGTGACCTCAGAAATGTAAAAAAAAATTAGTCTATGAAATCTATGTATGAGGATGATCATAGAACCATACATTTGTTCCTAACTAGTAATCTATTATTCATACAACACTATGTTACAGAAAAAGTATATAATGGGAATTAAATAACTATTTCTAGAATGAATGGATGGATGAATGGATTGAAAAGACGCTTTCCTTCAAAGAGTATTTGATTTAGTTGGGGACAGTCAGCCAAAAAAAAATTTGTTAAACTCTACCTATGTGACAGGCACTATACTAAACACAGAGAGGAAAAATGAAAATCCCTCCTCTCAAAAGAGCTCATAATGTAGTGGAGGAAACAAATACAATCTAGATATAGGAAAAAAACAAGAAATAATATAGAGAAGGCATTCAAATTAAGAGAAATTAGAAAGGACTTCCTGTAGAAGTCGAGATTGTGTTTGGGATTTTGAAAGAAACCAGGGTAGTCAGAAATTAAAGAATAAAAGGGAAAACATTCCAGCCATAGGGGACAGCCAGAGTTGATAAATAGAATGCTTTATTCTAGGAACATTAAGGAGGCCACTGAATCAAATTGTCTAGACTGGAGAAGTGAAGTGTAAAAAGACTAGAAAGAAAGTAGTTGTTTAGTTATTCAGTCATGTCTGACTCACAGTGACCTTCTGGGGTTTTCTTGACAAAGATAATGAAGTGGTTTGCCATTTACTTCTCTACTAAATTAAGGCAAACAGTGGTTAAATGACTTGCCCAGGTTTGAACTAAGATCTTCCTGACTCCAGGCCCAGGATCTATCCACTGAACCATCTAGATGCCTCAGGGAAGAAGGCAGGAATAAGTTAAAAATGTCTCTGAAAACCCTACAGATTTTTAAATTTTTGCTGTTGGTAATAAGAATTTAACAGATTTTTAAAATTGTGGTATGATATAGTTGGAATTGTGCTTTAGGAAAATCGCTTTAGACACTGAGTAGAGGATCAACTGGAGAGATCTGTGGCAGGCAAAGCAACTAAAAGACTAGTGCAATAATCTAGGCATTAGGAAATGGGGATCTGGACCAGAGGAGAGAAGGGAACAGGTTCAAGAAACATTACAAGAGTGAAAGTGACAGGACTTGGCAACAAATTGCACATGGGGATGAGCAATAGTAAGACATCAAGGATGACACCTGGGTTGCCAACTTAAAAAATTAGGATGATGGTGTTGTCCTTAACAGAAATAGGAAAGTTAAAAGGAAGGAGGCTTTAAGGAAGAAAGTAATGAGTTCAGTTTTGGAAATGTTGAATTTGTCTACTGGACGTGAAATTTAAAATGTCTGAAAAGCAATTGAAAAACATGAGATTAGAAGTCAGAAAAGAGGTGAGAACAGGCTAGGTAGACTTCAGAATCATCAGTATAGAGATGTTAATTAAATCTGCTTGAGCAAATGATATAAAGGGGGGGGGGAAGAGGACCGAGGATAAACCCTGTAAGATAAAGTTATCCTATAATTAAAAGGCATGACTTGAATGAGGATCTAACAAAGAGTGATGTGCAATGTGACAAGCAGGAAGAGAAGCAGAAGAGAATGAAAATCTAGAGAAAATTCTGAAAACTTAGAAGAAATATCAAGGAAAAGAAAGTGATTAGCAGTGTAAAAAGCTGCAGAGAATTTAATAAAGATAAAAGCAGAAAGGGCCATTGCATTTGTCAATTAAAAAACCATTGGTAATTTTGGAAAGAACAGTTTTAGTGAAACGAATAAGTCAGAAGCCATATTATAAGGGTTTAAGAAGAGAATAAAAAGAGAAACAGCAGCAGAAGTTATCATGGAGGTCTTTTTCAAGGAATTTTACCACAAAGGACAGAAGAGATATAGGATTATAGTTTGATGGAAGGATAAAGTGAGAGTTTTTTGAGCTTAGGTGAGACATGGGTATGTTTGTAGAAAATAGAAAGGATTTTGTAAACAGAGAAAGTTGAGATAAGTAATAGAGTGGAGATAATAGGGCAAACTCTTGGAAGAGACAGGATAGAATGAAATCACTTCTGCTGACGGAAGGGTGGGCTAAGTAAGGAGTAAGGCCCCTACTTTATGTGAAACAGGGATAAAGGAGGATATTGTGGCAAAAAGTATATGAGATGATGGAGTGAACTCAATTAAAATATTGTTAAAAACTAAGAGGGTGGAGGCAGGGGGAAGTATAAGAGGTTTGAAGAAGGATGAAAAGGTTTAGAAGAGCTATGATGGAGAGTTCCGATGCTAACATTCAGTGGTTCTATAGTTTCCTGAAGCTCTAACATATCTAATCTAATCTTAAGGATTTGTCTATATTCTATGATTTTAAAATTCTTTCCACATTGGTACACTATTAATAGTTCTCTGATGATCAGACCCCATCCTTCTTGGCATTCTGTGCTCTATGATGCTAAGGTCATTTTATTATGGACATTCTATGAATCTATAATTCTACACATGCAGTGCTATGATATAGATAGCAAGTGCTCTAAGCATTCAGAAATAAAGGACAAGAGATGATTTAAAAGATCTTTTACATCTCCAAATATAAGATTATTTTCTGCATAATTAGAGAAAGCTTCATGAAATAGATTTAATTAACAGTGGGGAGAGAAAATATTGAAGAAGGACCCAACTTCATGATCATTCCCTTCATGATAAAGATCTCAAGAGTTTGGAATCGAACAGCCTTAACTAATAGCCATGCTTTAAAAAAAGAGAAGGAAATCCATCTTTGGAAATGGTTTAGTTAAAATAAGCTATGTTCCTAAGAATAAACTTTTGAGATTCCAATAAGTTGTGTGTGGTTTACTCTTTATCAGAGCATTACTGATTTTTAGATTACCTATGGCATCATATTACCCTCCTGTAAAAGTCAGTTTTCTTTTTACTCTCCTTAAGACTTTTGTATATTTTGACAATTAATTTGCAAAGAAGTTATTGTATCTAGGCATAAATATGTCATAAAATATAATTATTAATATATTAATATTATATTAATTTTGTAGGTAAAATACAATTTAGAAGTAGAAATATGTAGCAAAACAAAAAAACAAAATCAAAATTCTGCCGATCCTGAGCAAACAGCAATATAGTTAGTTCCCTTTACCTGTCCCCAGAGCTCTTGAGGAATAAAGGTGATTGGTGCTATAAGGCTGACAAATAATAATATTTACATAAGACTCCTGGACAAAAATGGGAATATGAAAGATTTCAGTTAAACCCAGCTCCCCTGAGAAATAGCCCAGTAAAAATGAAAAGAATCACCAGATTAAGCAAAGATTCAATAAAAACAAAGAGAAACATGAGGTATCTTCTCCATTCAATCCAGGATTTCATTAGAAGACTGTCAGAAATCTAAATGATTCTAATTTGAGGGAACATCAAAAAGACCTGAAGCTAGTGCAACCTCTGTTAAACAAGGTCAAAAGCTAGTATGATGCCAAATCCCAATTTATCAGGACCACATTAGAAGACAAAGCCAATAGATGACTGATTCTATTAAGAGATGGCGGCACAGAGTCACACAGATAGTGTATATTCAAAATATATAGACTAATTGATATTAATATATTTTAAATAACCAAAAGCCTGGAGTAATTTATTTTTTAAAAATTAGAACCTAGGATCAGAATAGATATAAATCAGGAAATCGGGGTTGGTTCAATATAAGGAAAATTCTAAATATAACAAACTATGCTAATAACAAAACCCAATAAAAATAAGCTTTTGATAATATTCAACATCCATTTCTGTTAGAAACATTTTTATAAAGCATTGGAATAAGTGAACCCTTCCTTTATATCAAAAACAGTAACTAAAAACAAGAACCAATGTTGTGTGTAATAGAGAAAGGCTAGAGGCCTTTACAGTGAGATTAAGAGTAAATCAAGCATATCCATCATTGATTTAATGCTAGACATGCTACTTTGAGAGAATAGATATAGGCAACAAGGAAATGAAACTATCACTTTTGCAGATGATACTTAGAAAAATTTTAAAAATAAACTAAACTAAAAGAAATTGACACAATTAACATCAATAAAATTAAGGTGTTTTTTAACATTAAAAAACACACATTGATGACCACAATTTCTGCATATAATCAATTAAAAATTAGAAATATGCATAAAGATGTCATTTTGGTCCTCTACAAAAATGAAGGACAGCAACCAACCAACTACCAACTGAATGAGAAAGAAAAAGAAGTTTCATTCAAAATAATTAGAAATTTTATTAAATTTTTGAGATATTACCTATCAAGATAAACATAGGAACTATATGAATACAATTTTTATAACAATAAAGACCATTCTTTACTGAAATTAAAAAATGACTAGAGAAAAGCAATTGTTCATAGTTAAGCCATGGCAATATAATAAATAAATGTCAACACAGTTTCAAGTAATAAGTTTTTAGTGCAATGGTAATGAAACTGCCAAAGGAGTGCCTTATACAAGTAGAAAAAATGTGTGGCAGCCTTTTTTGTAGTGGCATAAAACTGGAAACTAAGTGGATACCCATCAATTGGTGAATGGCTTAATAAATTATGGTATATGAATGCTATGGAATACTATTGTTCTATAAGAAATGACCAGCAGGATGATTTCAGAAAGGCTTGGAGAGACCTACATGAACTGATGCTAAGTGAAATGAGCAAAACAAGGAGATCATTATACACAGCAACAAGAAGACTATACAACAATCAATCCTGATGGACATGGCTCTCTTCAACAATGAGATGATTCAAACGAGTTCCAATTGTTCAGTGATGAAGAGAGTCATCTATACCCAGAGAGAGGAGTGTGGAACCTGAGCATGGACCACAATGTAGCATTTTCACGCTTTCTGTTGTTATTTGCTTGTATTTTGTTTTCCTTCTCAGTTTTTCTTTTCCTTCCTTCTTGATAAGATAATTTTATAAATATGTAAACATATATTGGATTTAACATGTATTTGAACATATGTAACATGTATTGGACTATCTGCTAGCTAGGGAAAAGGGTGGGGGAAAGGAGGGGGAAATTTGGAACAAAAGGTTTTGCAAAGGTCAATGTTGGGAAAATTACCCATGCATATGCTTTGTAAATAAATTAATTAATTTTAAAAAATAAAATTAGAAAAATGATAACAGAATTCATCTAGAGGAATGAAAGGTCAAGAATATTAAGGAAAATAAAAAAAGAAAAAAGAAAAAAATCCTATTACTAGGATACCCTAGTAATCCTGTACCTTAAACTACAATAAAAAGCAATAATCATCCCCCCCAAATTTTGTTCAGTTTAACAAAATGAAAATTCAGTATGTGAAATAAATTAGTTAAAGACCATTCAAAAGCAAATTAATATTGTAGCATGCTCTTGATTAAATCCAAAGACTTCAAGACTGAGTAATTCAACAAAGACTACTAGAAAAATTGAAAAATAGTCTAGGTAAAAAATTAAGGTTAGAACAAGATATCATTCCATATAGAACAATAAGATATAAATGGATTCATGATCTCTATATAAAAAGTCACATTCTGAACTAAATAAAGAAAAAGACAAGGAAGCATCTTTGATAACTGTGAACAGGAGAAAAGTTCTTCACCAAATAAGATTTAGTAAGGATCACAGGAAATAATAAGTCCCATTTTATAGCATAAAATTAAATAGCTTTTGCCCAAATAAAATTAATGTTATTAAAATTTGAAAGAAAACAGTTAACTGGGGGGAAAATCTTTGCAGCAAATTTCTCTCATATAAATCTAATATCCAAGATATAAATGATATTGGCTTTTTTTAAATCTTAAGAACAAGAAGATGAAGAAATTGAAACTATTTATAGACAAATGAAAATATGCTCCAAATCATTATTAATCAGAGAAATGCAAATTAAGACAACTCTGAGATAACACTACACACCTGTCAGATTGGCTAGAGTGACAGGGAAAGATAATGTTGGAGGGGATGCAGGAAAACAGGTTCACTGATACATTGTTGGTGGAATTGTGAACACATCCAGCCATTCTGGAGAGCAATTTGGCACTATGCTCAAAAAGTTATCAAACTGTGCATACCCTTTGATCCAGCAGTGTTTCTACTGGGCTTATACCCCAAAGAGATACTAAAGAAGGGAAAGGGACCTGTATGTGCCAAAATGTTTGTGGTAGCCCTGTTTGTAGTGGCTAGAAGCTGGAAGATGAATGGATGCCCATCAATGGGAGAATGGTTGAGTAAATTGTGGTATATGAACGTTATGGAATATTATTGTTCTGTAAGGAATGACCAGCAGGATGAATACAGAGAGGCTTGGAGAGACTTACATGAACTGATGCTAAGTGAAATGAGCAGAACCAGGAGATCATTATATACCTCAACAACGATACTGTTTGAGGATGTATTCTGATGGAAGTGGATCTCTTCAATAAAGAGAGTTAATTCAGTTCCAATTGATCAAGGATGGACAGAAGCAGCTACACCCAAAGAAAGAACACTGGGAAATGAATATAAACTGTTTGCATTTTTGTTTTTCTTCCCGGGTTATTTATACCTTCTGAATCCAATTCTCCCTGTGCAACAAGAAAACTGTTCGGTTCTGTACACATATATTGTATCTAGGATATACTGCAACCTATTTAACATGTATAGGACTGCTTGCCATCTGGGGGAAGGGGTGGAGGGAGGGAAGGGAAAAATCGGAACAGAAGTGAGTGCAAGGGATAATGCTGTAAAAAATTACCCTGGCATGGGTTCTGTCAATAAAAAGTTATTTAAGATTATTAAAAAAAAAAAAAAAGAACAAGAGCCCTTTCCCAAAAGATAAATGGTGAAACTCTTTAAGTGACAGCTTATGGAAAAAAAGAAAGAAAGAAAGAAAAGGAAAAGGAAATTTGTTGGAGGGATTCTGGAAGGCCAGGCCACTTCCTTCCTCTGTAAGAATCATAGTATTCCAATCAAAGATTTCTAGTGTTGATGCCATTCTCTTTCTTTCCCCTACCTTCTTTTATTATTTTCCCTACTACCTTAGTTGTAAAGGATGATGAGGAACAAAGAGAATAAAAAGAATAACAGGATATAATGTAAGGAAAAACACATCTAATATTCATGAATATGTACAAGATAAATACACACATACAATGAAGAAGGATAACAGACTAGATTAGAAAGCAGAATTTTAAAAATACAGTTTATAAGATATTAATTTAAAATACAAAGATTCATAAAGGCTAGATTATAATATATTATGACTCAAATTAATCCAAAAAGGCAGAGAATAGAAAGTATGATCTCAAACCAAGCAACTGTTTAAATGGTCATATTTAAAATTAGCAGGGAAGCTTGAGGGAGGAGAGGAAATCAGCAATTTCATTTCACACCAATGAAACTTACTACCTGTAAGATCTATGGGGAAGGGAAGAATTTGTGACCAAATAAGAGATAGAAAGCATTACAAGGGGGATAATTTTGATTATATTAAATTAAAAGTTTTTGCACAAGCAAAACTAATGCAACTAAGATTAGAAAGAAAGCAGAAAAACGGGAAACAATTTCTACAGCTAGTGTCTTTAATAAAATCCTCATTTCTCAAATATGAAAAGAACAAGCCAAATTAATAAGAATAAAAGTTATTTCCCAGTTGATAAATGGCCAAAGATATGAACAGTCAGTTTTCAAATAAAGAAATCAAAGCTATCCATAATCATATTAAAAACATGTTATTGGTTAGAAAAATTCAAGTTAAAAAATTACTAGATAATATCTCCTCATATCTATCATATTGTCTAATAAGAAAGGAAAAGAATATCACAAATGTTGTAGGGAATGTGGGGAAATTGGGACATGAATGCATTGTTGGCAGAATTGTGAAGTGATCCAACCATTGTGGAGAGCCATTTGGAACTATATCTAAAAGGCAATAAACCATGCTTATCCTTTGATCCAGTAATATCACTACCAAGCCAGTATCCCAAAGAGATTATTTAAAAAGAAAAAAAAGTCTGTGCAAAAATATTCAAAGCAACTTTTCTTTTTTTGCAAAAAATTGGAAATTAAGAGGATTCCTATCAATGGGGAATGATTGAACAAGTTGTGATATATAAAACTATTGTTCTGTAATGGAAAATTGTTGTTCTATAAGAAATGAGGAGCAGACAGATTTCAGAAAAATCAGAAAAAAGATTTACATGAATTGGTACAAAGTGAAGTGAACAGAAACAGGAGAACTTTATATATATATAGTAATAATATTTCAATAATATATAAAAAATATAATATCAGCAAAATAAATGACTTAATCTCAACAATACAAATGATCCACAATAAATCCAAAGTACTGATGATGAAAAATGCTATCTACCTTCAAAGAAAGAACTGATGGATTCTGCATGCTGATCAAAACATACTATTTTTCTCTTTATTTTTTTTCCTTTTGGTCCATTTCTTCGTTCACAACATGACTAATATGAAAATGTGTTTTTCATGATTGCACATATAAAACGTATATCAAAATGTTTACCATCATAGGGAAAATGATGGAGAGGGAGGAAAAAAATTTTGAATTCAAAAAAAATTTTAATGAATGTTTAAACTTGTCTTAACATGCAACTGGAAAAAAATTTTTTTTTTAAAAAAGTAAACACCTTCTCTGCAACATGTAATCTTAGAGAGATATATCAGACCACTGAGCGTTTACATAGTATCTAAGTACTTGAGTGAAAAGTTAATTGGATAAGACCCCAATTTCCAGGATAAGAACTCACTATTTGAGAAAAATTGCTGGGAAAATACTATTTTATAGTATGGCAGAAACTAAGAACTGACTAACCCATAACACCTATACCAAGATAAGGTCAAAATGGGTTCATGATTTAGATATAAAAAGTAATACTATAAGCAAATTAGAAGAACAAAGGATAGGTCCACCTCTCAAATCTGTGGAGAAGGAGAGAATTTGTGGCCAAAGAATAACTAGAATAGATTATGAAATGCAAAATAAATAATTTTAATTATATTAAATTTAAAATTTTTTGTACAAACAAAACCAATGAAGACAAGATTAGAAGGAAAGCAGATAGCCAGGGGGGAAATTGCATTCAAGGGTTCTGATAAAGGTCTCATTTCTAAAATATATAGAGAACTGACTCAAATTTATAAGAATAGAAGCCATTCTCCAGTTGATAAATGGTCAAAGGATATGAACAGACAATTTCCAGATAAAAAAATTAAAAACATTTCTAGTCATATGAAAAAATGCTCTAGATCACTGTTGATTAGAGAAATGCAAATTAAGACAATCCTCTCAGATTGGCTAAGATGATAGAAAAAGATAATGATAAATGTTGGAGAGCATGTGGGAAAACTGGGACATTATTACATTATTGGTGGAATTGATCGAACAATGCTAGAAAACAATATGGAACTATGCCCAAAAGAGCTATCAAACTGCATACTCTTTGATCTAGCAGTGTCTCTATTGGGTCTGTATCCCAAAGAGATCATAAAAAAGAGGAAAGGACCCACATTTGAAAAAAAATGTTTGTAATAGCCTTTTTTGTATTGGCAAGGAACTGGAAACTCAATGAATGCCCCTCAGTTGGGGAATGGATGAATAGATTATGGTATATGAATGTAATAGAACATTATTGGTCTATAAAAAATGACCAGCAGGATGATTTTAGAAAGGGCTGAAGAAATTTACATGAAATGATGCTAAGTGAAATGAGTAGAACCAAGAGAACATTGTACACAGCAACAACCAGATTATGCAATTAATCAATTCTGATGGATGTGGCTCTTTTAAAAAATGAGGTGATTCAGGCCAATTCCAGTTATCTTGTGATAGAGAAAGCTATCTGCATCCAAAAAGAGGACTGTGGGATCTGAATGTGGATCACAACATAGTATTTTCCTCTTTTTGTTGTTGTTTGCTTGATTTTTGTTTTCTTTCTCATTTTTTTCCCTTTTTGATCTGATTTTTCTTGTGCAGCATGATAATTGTGAAAATATGTATAGAAAAATTACACATCTTTAACATATATTGGATTGCCTGCTATCTAAGGGAAGAGGTCGGGGAAGAGAGGGAGAAAAAATTTGGAACACAAGGTATTGCAAGGGTAAATGTTGAAAACTATGCATATATTTTGAAAATAAAAAGCTAAAAAAGAGTTAATTGGGCTACAAGGAGAAACAGTAAAATTATAATTGGATTCTTCAATATGCTTCTTTCAGATTTAGACAAATCTAAGGAAAAAAAGGTACCAAGAAGTGAGTTAAGGATTTAAAGAAAGTATCAGAAAAAGTTAAATAGTGTGTATCTCTAGTAATACTAAATTTTCTTAGCACCTTTGTGACCCTGTACTAAAGGCTTCCAGAAACCAACTGAATGTTACAGTGATAGACTCATTATCCCATCTATAAGCTATAGACCTAGGCTATCACTGAAAATTTCTGAGTCTGTATAGGATGTTTAATTTTAGATATAAAGGGATGAAAATCCACTGCCCCATATTTTAGTAAGCTCTAAATTGGATATTATTACATAAAAGTTTACAGTTGCCTAAATAACTATAAGTCTAACATTCAAAATAGACAAGAGAAAAGCAAAAAAGGTACCGATAAATTATCCCATAGAGTCCAGGAATCAGATATCTTTCTGGCAGAAGGATTTTTTTTGGTCAAGCATTGTGAAAAGCACCAGGGATACCAAAACAAAAGCAAAACAATCCTTGCTTTCAGGGATCTTAATAAGGAAGAAAACAAGCCAATATACAAATACAAAATATATATACAAAATATATATAAAGTAGATACAATGTTATCTTGAAGGAGGAAAGCACTAGCATCTAAGCAGACTACAAATAATCTTATGCAAATATGTACTTGAATTGAGTCTTGAAGAAAACCAGAAATTTGAAGGATTAGAAATGAGGAATAAGAACACATCAGGAATGAGGACAGACAGCTGGTAGAAAGTCATCAAGGTGGGAAATAGATTGATATGTGTAAAGAACAGCAAGTAGCTTAGTGTGGCATGACTGCAGTTGCATGGAATGGAATAATCTATAAAAAAGCTGAAAAGGTAGGCAGGTTGTGAGTAATTTTAAATGCTAAATATTGACATATTATTTGATCCTAAAGATAATAGAGAGATACCAGAGTTTAATTACTATGAGAATATCATGATCAGACCACTTTAGGAAAATTACTTTGGTAGCTATATGGAGAATAAATCGGAGTAGAAAAACATTTGAGACAAGAAAATCAATACAGAAGATATTGCAATATCTTGCAATAGTTTAAGAGACAATGATAATATGAACTAGAGTATTAACTGTATGAGTAAAGAGAAGAGAAGTTTTGGGGGAAACAAAAAAGCAGGATTAGGAGAAAAAAAACATAATCAAGAGTCTGGTATAAAAGAGCAAGGTGATAAGCAGAAAAACCTACAATTCAAATTTGACCTAAAACATTTAGTAGCTGTGTGAGACCCTCAGCAGTCCCTTAAAATCTGTCTCAGTTTCTTCATTACAAAATAAAGAGAATAACAACTACCTTTCAGGATTATTGTGTGGATAAAATGAGATATTCGGAAAGCACTTTATAGACTTTAAGTGCTAGCTATTATTGTTATTGTTACAGCTTCTTTCCTTTTAATGCTCTTATTGAGGCAAATAAATGTTAAGTGACTTGCCTGGAATCTCAAAAAATATTCTAATAGCAACAAATAGCAGTAGATACATATAAGAAATGTAAGATATATGCTAGGTATATTCAAAGGAGAGTGTTAATATTAGATCACATTACTTGCTTAGATAACACAAGCAGAAGCACACCTCTGCATCCGATGTGGTTGGATTTATAATTCTTATAAAGGTCACAGAAGAACATAAGACCATTCTATAAGTCAGCTATATCTGTTATGCTCAAATCTATCCAACCAGCTTCCATTATAGCCAAAGAAAGTAGGAGAAATGTTGTGTGTGTATGTATATATGCAGATGTATATATATGATATACATGTACACATATACATATATATTGTGGATGTGGATGTAAGTGTGAGTGTGTTTTCTGGGGATTCTTCTTCCAACTCCCACTTGCAATGATGAGACAGATCATCAAAAATATATCTGGCTTCAACTCCTCTTTAAGGATTTAGGGAATTACCCTGGCATGGATTCTGTCGATACAAAGTTATTATTAAATAAAATAAAATTTAAATTAAAAAAAAAAGGATTTAGGGGTATCCCAGAGAAAAGTATTCCTTCCTTTTAAAATCAATTAATTACAAGAATTTTAAAAAGCTTTCCCTCTTATTGCTCCCCTAAACTGAATAATACAAAATAAAGAAAAAGAAAGCCATCATAAAAATATACATCATTTGTCCAATTATATCCTTACATTGGCTATGCCTTATTCTTCATTTTAAGTCTGTTCCTTCTCTGGCAGAAAATAGATGACATGTTTCATCTTCAGTTCTTTGGATTTATGGTTTATCATTGCATTGATCAAATTTTTAAAATCTCCCAAAGTTACTTTTCTCTATAATATTAGAGAAATTGTTCTCTTTAGTTCTGTTTTCTTCACAAATCGGTCTTCTTAATTTTTTCAGAAACTATCCAGAAAGTCATGTTTATGGTAAAATAATATTCCACTGCATTCATATGCCACAAATTGTTTAGCCATTCTCCAACAGCTAGGCACAAATTTAATTTCCAATTTAGGATTACTACAAAGAGTTACTATAAAAATTTTATATACATAAATCATTTCTCTCTTTCTTTAATCTTTTGGGCTATAGGCCTAGTAGTTGCATAATTGGATCAAAGAGAATACACAGTAGTAATTTTGGAGGCATATTTCCAAATTGTTTTCCAGAATGGCTAAACCAATTCACATCTCCACCAATAGTGCATGTATGTTTGTTTTTACAGTGGAGTTCTTCTAACACTATAGTTTACATTTATGGTTACATCCAGCATCTTTCTTATATCATTTGACTTAGTTATTATCACCCCATTATAAATTTGACCAATAGATTTATCCTAAATATTTATTTCCAGTTAACTTTTGCAAAGAGATATTTATTAAAAAGATGCAGTAAAAAACAGATGTATAAAATGCCTTCCCCACTATAACAGTCCTAGTAACACCTTAACCCCCGGAATAATGAGTTTGAACTCATTAAAGTAGTTGCCACAAAGAATTTTTTGTCCCTTTTGACAAAATTCCCTTTTGAATGTGGCATAACTTACAGAAAGAGTCATTCCCTTGCTGACAGAAAAGGGCATTTATTGCCAAGTTGATACATATGTTGTCTGGATCAGGAGAGGTTTCCTCCGAGGGTCAAACACCATATACCTAAAGATTCTTAGACCTTTCAAGATTTCTCAAGTTCCTGTACCAAAACTCAGGTAACATAAAGAAAGTGACATAAAACAAGCTGGTCCAAGATACAGGATTGCTTAGGAGGTCATGTATTTGTGAGCCAGTCTGGTGGAGGAAAGAGCACTCCCCTTCATAGGCCCTCCAGAGCTTATAGGATTGAACTTACACTTTGTGGCTGTTATGATAGAAAATAAGAATGCACTCTTAGTTCCAGAACAGTAACCTAACAAAAGTCTTCTCTTTACTACATTGTAAGTTGGCAGGCAACAGACATGGAATACCTGTGCATGCTCTGGAGTCAAGAGCCATGCTCTTCTATTACATACTATCTCATACTTCTGGAAGCAAATTCCATGAATAGTCATCTAGGTCCTCCACATATACTCCCAAAACTGGGGACTCATTGGTCATTCCCCCATCAAATATATATATATATATATATGGCTTCTGAATTGGGAAGGATTCTGGAAAGATGGCGGAGGAATTCAGCAAATTTCAAGCGCTCCAGATTTCTCCCACAAACAAAACAAATTTGCACCTCAGGACAAACATATACAAGCAAAAAGCAAAGAAGACTTGGGGTAAAACAGGGTCCTCTTGGTACAACTCAAGAAGATCCAAAGAAAGACTCCAGGATGAGGACTGATCAGTGTGAAATGCAAACACTTCCAGGCTAGCTCCATAGAAACAGCCAGAGGGAGCACTGGGGCTAGCTGGGTTTGGCTGGAACCTCAGCCAGAACTTTTTTTTTAATTAAAGCTTTTTATTTTCAAAACATATGCATGGATAATTTTTCAGCATTGACCCTTGCAAAATCTTCTGTTCCAAATTTTCTCCTCCTTCTCCCCATCCCATCCCCTAGATGTTAGGTAGTCTAATGCATGTTAAATATGTTAAAATATATATTAAATCCAATATATGTATACATGATTATACAATTATCTTGCTGCACAAGAAAAATCAGATCAAAAGGGAAAAAAATGAGAAAGAAACAAAATGCAAGCAAACAACAACAAAAAGAGTGAAAATGCTGTTATGATTCACAGTTCCCACAATCCTTTCTCTGGATGTAGATGGTTCTCTTCCTTACAAAATCATTGAAACTCTCGGGTTATTTTTACCTTCTGAATCCAATTCTTCCTGTGCAATAAAAGAACTGTTCGGTTCTGCACACATATATTGTATCTAGGATATACTGTGACATATTTAACATGTAAAGGACTGCTTGCCATCTGGGGGAGGGGGTGGAGGGAGAGAGGGGAAAAATCGGAATAAAAGTGAGTGCAAGGGATAATGTTGTAAAAAATTACCCTGACATGAGTTCTGTCAATAAAAAGTTATAATTATTTTTTAAAAAATCATTGAAACTGTCCTCAATCATCTTATTGTTGAAGAGAGGCATGTCCATCAGAATTGATCATTGCATAATCTTTTTGTTGCTATGTACAATGATCTACTGGTTCTGCTCATTTCACTTAGCATTAGTTCATATAAGTCTCTCCAGGCTTTTCTGGACATCCTGCTGATTATTTCCTATAAAACAATAATATTCCATAACATTCATGTACCATAATTTATTCAGCCATTCTCCAACTGATGAGCATTCACTCAGTTTTCAGTTTTCTTGTCACTACAAAAAGGGCCACAAACATTTTTGCACATGTGCGTCACTTTCCCTCCTTTATGATCCTTTTGGGATATAAGTCTAGCAGAAACATTGCTGGATCAAAGGGTATGCGCATTTTGATAGCCCTTTGAGCATAGTTATAAATTGTTCTCCAAAATGGTTGGATCAGTTTACAACTCCATCAACAATGTAATAGTGTTCCAGTTTTCTTACATCCCCTCCAACATTCATTATTATCTTTTTCCTCTCATCTTAGCCAATCTGAGAGGTGTGTGCCTCTCATATCCTCGTTTTTAGAAGAATATCTTACAAGGAAGCAAAGAAAAGATGGATAATCATGAATATAATTTCTTCTATTATTATATAATTCTTTCTAAAAATGGAAATTTATTGTTATATATTTCAAATCTTCCCTATGTTGTGCTGGACACATGACAAAGTTTTGTTTTGTTTTGTTCTTTATGTTACTTTCCTTTCTTTTTTTCTATCCTGTTTTTCTTATTTTGTTTTTAGTTCAATAAATTTAAAAGGAAAAAGAAAAAAATAATTCATTGCAATCAGCGTCATAATCTTAAAAGTAGCTTTTGAAGGAGGTGCATGCACTACTCTAAAATTAGAGAGTAGTTAAAGATTTGGAACTATATCATACCAGCATTAAAGAGAGCCATAGTCAGAGCATTTTAACTGCACCCTAATAAACATTCTGGGGATAGAATCCCTAAACAGAAGTTTCACTAGATCAACAAGTGGCATTTTAGTACATGTCTATGATATCACCAGGAATGAAGCCACAGACTTGACTCTGTATACACACAAATTTGGGTGAGAGCCACAGCTGCCTAATTGACCTATGTACTGGAATTTTGGAAAATTTGGGAGATCTAAAATGGTGATGTGAAATTCAAATAAAAATGGGGCCATTAAACCATACAAAAGTATCCCTATGGGCCTATCAACTTAGAAAACCACATATTGACATTATTTATGTTTTAATGTATTATTATTTATTCTATTAAATATTAAAGTAGTTTGGGTGACATTCAGAAATGCTGTGTGCCATATGCAGGCCAAGAGCTGCATGTTTGATATGTCTAATTTAAAGACGAAAGAGAGAGAGAGAGAGAGAGAGAGAGAGAGAGAGAGAGAGAGAGAGAGAGAACATTTTCAGCAGGGAAAGCCTCAAGGAGTAGATGATATTTAAGCTGAGCCTTTAAGAAATAAAAGTATTTTAACAAGTAGAGAGTACATTTCATGTATGGAAAGTGACTTGTGACAGGGTAAAAGAGGCAAGAGATTATAGGAGAGGATTAGAGAAGAGCTAATAATCAAGTTGTCTGGAAAAGGGAAGGAAATAAGCATTTTTAGTCACCTATTATGTATCAGACATTGGGTTTTACAAATATATCTTATTTGATTCTCACAACCACCCTGGGGGATAGGTGCTATCATTATCCCTATTTTACAAATGAGAAAACTGAGGGGGACAGCTTTTAAATGACTTAACCAGGGTCACACAGCTAGCAAGTATCTGAAGTCAGATTTGAACTCAGATCTTCTTAAATACATACATGGCATTCTCTCCAATATGCCACCTAACTGCTTGAGAGAGTACATGAATTAAGTAATTTGGAATAATACATAGAACTGTGGAAAATTTTAAATGCCAGCAGGCCAATGATTTTATATTTTATTTTAGAAGCAACAGGGAGCCACTTAAGGTTTTTGAGCATAAGAGGAACAAAACCTGGATTATGCATTAAAAAAACTTTTGGCAGCTGTGTGAAGGATAGAAGCCAGGGAAACCAGTTAGAGATTGTCATAATAATCCAAACCCAAATCTTCTGACTCAAAGTCCAGTGCTCTTTCATCTCTCAACCCACTGCTGTCTTACCCGATCACTCCCATTGCTAAGCGCAGATTAACAAGGACCCTAACAATGATAAATAGCAGGGTCATTTCCTCTCACTGCTGTCCAGGCCTGGTACAACATCCTGCATCAAGAATCATGTCAATTTGTGAGCTTGCAAATTGGCACTTCCCTCACATGCCCAAGTCCACAGTCCTAAGTTTCTGTGGCAGAAAAACAATGCTGAAAATAATTGTGCCTGGCAGCAGTGGTGATGGTTCCAAAAACCATTCAGTACATCCAAGGCTCACTGAATCTTTGGTCATTCTGTACAACAGCCAGATGCTTTGATATCATGCCCAATTAATCTGGAATGAGTTGGACTGTAATAATACACATTCACAACAACCTGCTCCTGAAAAGGAAAGCTTTAATAATTTAAAACATCTATGCCTTCCTGATACTCTTCTTCTCTTTTTACCCTCACCTTCCCCAGAAGGCTCTACCACTGACAGTGCCCACAGGTAAATCACACCAGGTTGGGGCAGAAAGCAAGAGCTCACTGGCTTCGTGACAACAGAGACTCCTGCACTGCCAACTATTATCCATTGACTACAGTAGTGCTGGCTCTGGGAGGCAGAGTAATTGCCATTTCCTCTCCTTCTCTCTCAGTAGAGGAGGTTAGAGCAGAGAGCCCTTAGAGGAGCCTGCTCTGGGGTGCCTGGATCTTTTCCAGAGAGTGCAGAGAAGATGACCTCATCACAGACCTGACATTATGCCATTCTGAAACTAATTTCAGCAAAGCAGAGATGGGAGAAGTGTCTATTTCTGTATGTGTTCATTTTCATCGGCAGACCTTGAGAGGCAAGAGCCAAAAAAGATGGGGATAGGGATTAGATCTATGATTTCATAGGCACAGGAAATTCTAGGCAAGGAAACTTCCTATAATAATGCAGGTCAGCACTTTATTTGAACTTTTAGTCTTTAGTTACCCAAAGCACTGAAAGATTCTGAAAATCACTGAAAGTGACTTGTCCAGAGTCACATTACCAACGTGTGTCATAGGTAACATTTGAACCAGGTCTTCTTGGTTCTGAGATCAGCTCTTAATCTATTATGTCCCATGACATCCAGAAAACAATCCTGGAGCTATAAAAACATGTTACAAAACAAAAAAAGCTAATCGAATTTAGACTTTGAAGTGACCTTTAAAATATCTAATTATGGAGTTTAATTCAACAACTATTTAAGACAGTGCATAGACGTTGGTGTATCTACATGGCACAAATCTGGCTTCAGATACTTATTACCTATAACCATAGGCAAGTCACTTACCCCTACATGCCTCAGTTTCCTCTCTATAAGAGTTGAAGAAAGAAATGGCCAACCATTCCAGTATCTTTGCCAAGAAAACCCCAAAGAGAGTCATGAAGAGTCAGACATGACTGAAAAACAATTCAACAACAATGGAAATTGAAGTTGAAGATTACTCAGAAGGCAATAAAAAAGCACATGGTAGCCCTGGAATGGCTACAGTAGATTACAAATGAGGAATTATGCAAGGAAAGTGGTATAAAGGATATTATATGAGAAATGTAAAACCAGAAAAGAAGATAGACTGTTAAAAGCAAGAAATGACATTTGGGAAACCCATTTAGTTCTTTGATACCTATGCAATATCAAGAGAATTAGAGGAAGGCTCTCCCACCACAATGGATAGATAACTGTGGTTAATTTTTATGAAGACAAGTCATTGAGAAAATCCTGATTTGATAGATGAGAAAACTGATATAGATAAGGTTAAGTGACTAATCCAGAGTCATGCAACTAACAAATATCTGAGGCAGTAATTAAACTCAGGTCTTCCCAACTCCAAATCCAGCACTTTATCTACTGCATTGCCTAGGTGCCATTAGATAAAAATTTAGATAAAATCCTAGTTCCTGTCCTCAAAAGTCTAGCACTGTGGAATAAACACCATTTTCTGAGCAAGTCAGATTATTCAAATTTTTATTAAACAGCTGCTGGCTGGGTGACAAAGTATTCTTCCTAGTCTTTTGGCTCCTTAAGTTATTATCCAGTACTTGCCATCTAGGGAAGAGGATGGGGAGGAGGGGGAAAGTTGAACAGAAGGTTTTGTAAGGGTCAGTGTTGAAAAACTACCCATGCATAAAAAGCTATAATTTTTTTAAAAATTATTATCCAGTATTCAGAACGGGGGAAAGAAAGGAGAGAACATCACAAGTAGGGTTCAAAATGTCTGAAGGTCACAAATTTCTGTGTACAAAAAAATTGGAACATCTTGCTAAGGCAAGCAGAACTAGAAAGGGAAAAAAATAGAAACCCAGGCATATGTGCTTACTTATTTCAGGACTGATAGAGGGCAGATTGTAAGATGTTTCTAAATTAAGCTGGGCCTTGAAGAAAGAGTTCTTCAACTAATAGAGGTAAAGGAATGTATTAAAATATGCTTATTCTAATCTTGAGTCTATATTAATAAGGGGATAAGATGCCAATATAGATAACTATCACTCAAAATATTATAGTAAGTACATGAGATTTACAAAACAAAATGTAATGTATGTTTGATTTGTTGTATCCTAAAATAAAACTTTGTATTTATCCTTATTCAATTTCATCTTATAGATTTGGTCCAGTGCTTTAACCTGACAAGATCTTTTTTGGAGCCCAACTGTATGTCATCAAGCATGTTAGCTTTCCCTCCCAGCTTTTTGTCATATGAAAATTTGATGAACATGACATCTATGCCTTTATCCAAGTCATTAAGAAAAAACATTAAATAGCACAAGGTCTAACAGATATCCTTGGAGTTCTCCACTGGATACCTTCTAACATATTAACATTGAACCATTAACAACCAGTCTTTGAATTTGGATATTCTACCATTTCTGAATCCATTCAGTTGTATCATGGAATTGATGTAGTATAATAGAAAGAGCACTTCTTCTAGAGATATGACATGAATTCAAATGCTACCTCTAATTCTCATTCTCTATGTGACTCTAGACAAATCTCTTAATTTCTTTAAACCTCAATTTTCTCATCTGAAAGATGAGGTTGGGTTAAATGTCTTCTGAGGCTCTTTCAGTCCTGTATCTATGATTTTAAAAAAGACTATTCAATGTCTCAACATCTTCTCAAGAATAGGGCAAGATACTTTATCAAAAGTTTTGCTAAATCTATATAAAATATCTTTAAACAACTCTCTCTGTTAGAAGTAAATCAAGGACAATGAGATTCTTGAGTATGTCCCCTAAAAAGCTGTTAGTTTCATCTGATTGACTTTCAAAGGGTGGCCTTTCAAAAGGAAAGGAATCTGCTAAGGACATGGCATTTCATAATGGTTGAGACACATTTCAGAGAATATGAAAGACTACCTCTCCTAGGTCACAGTAAAACCTGGGGTCCACAATGGCTGCTTTCCAGGCAATTGGCTAGAACACAAGACACAGTGTGAACCTGACCCTTGTGTTTTGTCACATAAACAATGAGCAGCAACCAATCCCAGTGTGACAGGTTTAATTTCTGATACAAAGTGTATATTTTGGTACCATAGTCCCATGTAGTTTTTCAAGCCTTTGTTGAAGTTTTTCTAGATAATTAATCTTACCGTAAAAGTCCAGGGATCACTATTAGGTATTGAAACCTCATGTCCTAGGTACCATTTGGAAGGGGTGGCTGTAGTAGATATGTTGAATGAATTTTGAAAAGCAAATAATAGAGTCTATTTGCAATGAATTAACACACACTTACACTTTGTGTCCTTAGCATTTGACCAGGATATCAGTGATCAGGAGAAGATAAAAGGGTCCTTTCCACCAGTGATTCAAAAAAAATTTTCATAGATGGACCTTTAATGGGACTCAACCAACAAGGTTAAGCTTGTGGCTTATTACAAAGTATTCACTAGTGAGAGGAACTTTTTTAAAGAAAACATTATTAAGCCAAATATATAATCTGTTTACAACTTAGAGAAAGGTGCAGTTTTTACTATGTTAACAATAATAACACAAGGTATTGAGATTGTTTTACAACTGTAATAAAATACATGATATTCACAGAGGAAGGGGAGGGGGAAAAGGGAGAAGAGGAGGAGGAGAAGGGGAAAGAGGAGAGGGAAGGGAGGGGAGAGGAAGGGAAAGAAAAAGAGGGAGGGGAAGAGGAAGTGGAAAAAAAAAAGAGGGACAGGAGGAAGCAGAAAAAGAAGAAGAGGGAGAGGAGGAAGTGGGAAAAGAAGAAGAGGAAGAGGAGAAGGAGAAAGAAGAACGAACAAAAAGTACAAGAACAAGAAGAATGTGTCTCATTTCTCAAGCCCAAAGTTCATATTTCCATTTGGCTATAATCTATTTCCATATTTTAATATATTTGTAATTTTGAATTGTGTGAATTTGAATACATGCAATCATTTCACTGTATGTACTAACTGGGATCTAGTTATACCCTCTGCCCCTGAAGCCTCTCCCTTTGATTGGCTATTTCCTCAGAGAACTTCCATTCTAAGGAGGCTACTAAGCTAATCATATTTTTATTTCTCTCCAAGCTGTACTGGTCTCTCTCTAGGTCTTTCTCTACAATGTCATTACACTGGATACTTTCATCTCCTGATACCCTTTTCAGAGCTTTCTTGTTATGCGTTGCCTTCTTCCATTCAAAACTAAACTACATGAAGACAGGGACTCTCTGTTTGTATTTGTAGCTTAGCACAGTGGTATGTGTGTAATAAATGCTTGTTGATATTGCTTGAAAAACATACATGAAGTTGTAAAGGCATGCTCTTCATTTATGACTTTGTCCTATTTCTAAACATCATATAATTAGCAAATGGGGGAAATAATATCAATCATGTATATTTTGTGTCATAGCAGATGGAAAATAATTATAAGACAAAAATAATTTTCCATTGTAATCTAATATTATCCAAATATTCATAATTCTAGCTGTTGTCATATGCTTAATTCAATAATACATATGAATAAATAAAGGATTATTTGGATTTCCCAAGCAGTCACCAAGGGTCTCTAGAAGGTATTATCCTCTTATAGATGTCACAAATAACATAAGAAGCTACCAAAAAAAAAAAAACGGTTTTATTCAATTAAGGTACTTTTAAAGATACCAAGAAAAACACTTTGTATCTTAAACTTATTCATAAAGAAAAAATATATGTCTTATATTTTTGCTTCTTCACAACTATTATTTTAATGATTACAACAAAATGCTATGTATTCGTTTCCTTTTAAAAGAAAATGACATTATATAATTGTCATTATCATATTAATTTTAAGGCATACATCAAATCGTATAACTGTTCTATATATAATTTAAATATCAAGAATCAAAGGAAAAAAATCCAGAATCCCTTTCAAAATTTTCATAACTCTAAGTATCTTCTAAATACAGTTAATGACTGGAACTTCATTGTTTCCTATATATGTCCTAAATAACCAATAGCATTCCCTCCTCTTAGTCAGGTAGGAAAAGGAAGGTGCTTTACCTTAATTTCTCTATATTGAGAGAAAATATCCAACAGGTCCATAGTTAAGGATTTAACTTTATAGAATCTATGCAATTGTTTATAATATGGCACATTAGTTTGAAACTTTAAAGACAGTTTTTCAATTACCACAGTCTATATTCTTATGTCAAAAAAAATATTCATCATTTTCACACTTTTATTAGTAAATGGTAAGTGTAAATAAAATAAAATAGAAATTCCACTATATACTATAAAATAAAACAATAAGAACTGAAATAGATAAGTGAAATAATGATGAAATAATAGTTGATTCTGGAGTTGTTACTAAAAGTATCTTAAAGGGGAAAGGTGACAAAATTCACCTAAATTCCAGAATCCAAGTAGCTTTCTATTTTAAGTAAGATCCTATTGAACATTATGATTTAGCCATGTATTTGTCTGCAGAGGAAAAGGATAAAAAGAGATGATTGCTTAATGTGAAATATAATATCTAAATAAAACTAAGATCTAACAACATCTGTAATAGATAACTACTAGAGGTCTTTTCCATAAGTTCAGGGATAAAATAAGACTGTATCCATATGTTGCATCATTTGATCATCACAAGAATTTTAAGTAAGTGCTAGTGTTTCCACTGGGCTATATTCCAAAGAGATCTTAAAGGAGGAAAAGGGACCCACATGTGCAAAAATGTTTGTGGCAGCCCTTTTTGTAGTGGCAAGGAACTGGAAACTGAGGGGATGCCCATCAATTGGAGAATGGCTGAATAAATTATAGTATATGAATGCTAAGGAATATTATTGTTCTGTAAGAAACGACCAACAGGATGATTTCAGAGAGGCCTGGAGAGACTTACATGAACTGATGCTAAGTAAAATGAGCAGGATAAAATGAACTAGGAGATCATTATACATGGCAACAACAAGACTATACAATGATCACGTCTGATGGACATGGCTCTTTGTCTTCAATGATGAGATGATTCAAACCAGTTCTAATTGTTCATGATGAAGAAATCTATATACATCCAGAGAGAAGACTGTGGGAACTGAATGTGGATCACAGCATAGCATTTTCACTCTTTCTGTTGTTGTTTGCTTGCATTTTGTTTTCTTTCTCAGGTTTTTTCCCTTGTTGATCCAATTTTTCTTG
This sequence comes from Antechinus flavipes, assembly GCF_016432865.1. Lineage (NCBI taxonomy): Eukaryota > Metazoa > Chordata > Mammalia > Dasyuromorphia > Dasyuridae > Antechinus > Antechinus flavipes. The sequence continues at coordinate 383,365,087 of NC_067399.1, forward strand.
TGCAGCATGATAACTGTATAAATGTGTATACATATATTGATTTAACATATATTTTAACATATTTAACAGTATTAGACTACCTGCTATCTAGGGGATGAGGTGAGGGGAAGGAGAGAAAAGTTTGGAACAGAAGGTTTTGCAAGGGTCAGTGTTGAAAAATTACCCATGCATATGTTTTGTAAATAAAAAGCTTTAATAAAAAAAAGTGCTATTATTTTCCCATTTTACAAATAATGAAACTGAGACTAATAGAAATTAAATAACTTGCTCAGAATCATACAGGTAGTAAATATGTGGAGAGGAATTTAAATCTGAGTAGCCATAACTCCAAGTTTAAGAGATCCAGTATTTCACAATGCTTCAGTACTGAGGGTTATCATGCAAACATCGGTGGAGTTGTGAACAGATACCATTCTGGAGAGCAATTTGGAACTATACTCAAAAAGTTATCAAACTGTGCATACCCTTTGATTCAGAAGTGTTATTACTGGGCTTGTATACCTAAGAGATATTAAAGAAAGAAAAGGGACTTGTATATGAAAAAATGTTTGTGGCAGCCCTTTTCATAGTGACTAGAAACTGGAAATTGAATGGATGCCCATCAATTGGAGAATGGCTGAATAAGTTGTGGTATAAAAATGTTATGGAATATTATTGTTCTATATGAAACGACCAGCAGGATGATTTCAGAGAGTCTTGGAGAGACTTACATGAGCTGATGCTAAGTCAAAATAGCAAAACTAAGAGATCATTATACATTTCAACAACAATACTATATGAGGATCAAGTCTGATGGAAGTGGCTATCTTCAGCAATGAGAGGATCCAAATCAGTTCCAATTGATCAGTGATGAACAGAACCAGCTACACCCAGAGAAAGAACACTGGGAAATGAGTGTGGACCACAACATAGCATTTGCATTCTTTCTGTTGTTGTTTGCTTGCATTTTTGCTTTTCTTCCCAAGTTTGAACTTAGTTCCCAAGAAAGTAAAACTTCTTTCTAAATCTGATTTTTCTTGTGCACAATACATATATTGTACTTAAAATATACGTTAACATGTTTAACATGTATGGGACTGCCTACCATCTAAGGGGGTGAAGGGAAGGAGGGGAAAAGTTGAAACAGAAGAGTTTGCAAGGGTCAATGTTGAAAAATTACCCATGCATATATTTTGTCAATAAAAAGCTATAGTAATAAAAATATTTCCCAACATAAGGGATTTTTTAAATGAGTCCTATCTTCGCATTATGTAGCCAAAATATTTAAGCTTCAGTTTCTGCATTTGAGCTTCCAGTGAATAGTCTGAATTACTTTTAAGTATTGACAGATTTTATCGCCTAGCTATCCAAAGGACTCACAAAAGTTTTCTACTGTATCACAATTTGAAAACCTTCATTTTGCAATGCTCAGTTTTCCTTTTAGTCCAGATCTCACAGCCATACATTGCTACTGACAAAATCATATCTTTGACTACAAGGACCTTTGTTGCCAAGGTGTTGTCTCTGCTTTTTAGCTTGTTATCCAAATTCGCCTTAACTTTCCTTCCAAGGAGTAAGCATTTTTTAATTTCATGGCTGCAGTCACTATCAGCAGTGATCTTTGAGCCCAAGAACATAAAATTTGATACTGCTTCCACACTCCAGGAAAGGATGGGATCAGTTGCCAAGATTTTAGTTGTTTTTTTTTTTTTAATTTTAGGTTCAAGCCAGGTTTTGTACTCTCCTCTTTTACCCTTATAAAGATGTTTCTTAATTTTTCTTCACCTTCTGCCATAAGAGTAGTATCATGAGCATATCTGAGATTGTTGATGCTTTTCCTGGCAATTCTAATTCTTTCTTTTAATTCATCCAGCCTGGCGTTTCACATGATGCACTCTGAATGTAAATTAAATAAATAAGGTGACAATATATAGCCTTGTAGTACTCCTTTTCCAATATTAAATCAATCAGTTAGTTGTTCCATGTTTAGCTCTAACTATTGCTTCTCTACCCATATACAGGTTCCTCAGGAGACAAGTAAGATGATATGGTATTCCCACTTCTTTGAGGACTTGCTACTTATTGTTGTGATCCATACAGTCAAGTCTTCAGTGTAGTCAATGAAACAGAAATAGATGTTTTTCTGGAACTCTTGTTTTCTCCATAATTCAGTGAATATTGGCCATTTGGTCTTTGGTTATTCTGCTTCTTAAAAAAAACATCCTGTTTCATTCTTCTAGTAATTTTTGATTCACAAATTGCTGACGGTTATCTGGCAGAATCTAAACATAATCTTGCTGGCATATGAAATGAGCACAATTGTTCAGTAATTTGAACACACCTTGAAGACTGGAGGACAACTACAATTATATCCAGTACTAATGAAACAGTTGGGCCAAAACAGAAAGGAAGCTCAGTTGTGGATGCATCTAGTGATGAAAGAAAAATTTGATGCTATGAAGATCAATATTGCATAGGAACCTGGAATGTAAGCCTTTCGAATCTTAGCAAAATGTTAGAAAAAATGCTTTACAGAGATATAAAAACTATATATTAATGTATGTGCTAGGTAGGAAAGTAGCTATCAAATGGAGAAATCAAGAAATACTTCCTAGACAAAGTCATATGTGAGTCAAGTTAAACAATGAGTAGGATTTTAAAAGGGAATGAGTGTACAAAGTATTTCCAGCATAGGCAATAAATCCAGATGTTACATTGTGGGAGTGAACTGACCAACAAGCCTACTCCTTAAAAGTATATAATGTCACTCTATGTGAATTGTGAAGTTTTATATATATATATATATATATATATATCAGACAAAACTATTAACTGCCTTAGGGTGAAGAAGTATTAGAGATGGCTACACTCTTGTGAATTTCCAAAGTTTAGAGGGTCCTATCAGAAAGTAGGAATTAGAATCTTACCAAGATTTTCTAGAAGACAGTGAAAAATGAAGTCTCAAAGGACTATTTTACCCAGAAGCAACTGAGAGAGCTACAGAAATTCATCCACAGGCTTTGGCGAATGTAAAATTGAATTTGATGGAAGTGAATGCTAAGTAGAAAATGGTTTAAGTTTGAGCCCACTCTCCCCTGAGACCAAGGTGATATGGAGAGAATGTAACCACAGGAGTTGGGGGAAATATTTGTATTTCTGCTCTTGGTATCTTTGAAGCAAATATTCCATTGTAAAAGATAACTGATGTTACCTGTTAAAATGGAACTAGAGTACTGATTAATAGTGATTAACAGTAGGAAGAAATAGAATGAGGACTCAAGTTGATAGAATTACAGAAGGGAATTTCTACCCCTTAAAGGTACCCTTCAGAGGTAGAGAGACACAAAGCTGACCTTGATCTGGGAGAATAAATGCCAAGCTCACTACACAGATAATCAGTTTCTTATATTCTCTTTCTTTCACTCTTAATTTTTCTCATATTCATTCCTTTTATTGATTTCAGATAGCATCAACACTTGGAAGGCCATTCTCTTTTTTTCCTTCTTTTGTTAGTCCAGAAAGGATACAAAACCATTTTTTTTCATATCTAAAACTGATTGTCTTGATCTCAGATCCAAGAGTTTGATTGATACTTAAATTGCCAGTGCAGAAACTTGCTCATAGCTCCCACTTTTTCTTTTAGATTACCTAAGTTAAATGATTTTTTTTTACTGCTATTGACATCTATCCTGGGGACAGGAGAAGCTCAGATGGAACAATTAATATAGAAGATGATAAACTCTATCTGATGTCACAGTTTCATTATTGCCTGTTGACTATATTCACTCATACTTTGTGTATGCATTGGGGCCAGGGATTTTGAGAGCCCTCAGCAGTGCTACTAAGTACAAACATCCAGGAAAATCTTCCATGTCATAATAATGATAGAAGAGACCTAAAGCCTGTATTTTGGGTTGGGGACCCCCAGGCTATTGGTTTCTTCCCTACTACCTAATTTCCTTCTTTAAACAAATAATACCCTCTCTTCTCTATACTTCACATCTCACCTTTCAGTGAATCTCTGCCCCTACTTAACAAACTTTACTCTTTTCAACAGTCAGACTTCATGATATATTAACTTCATAATTTAATTGGTATGGACACTCCCTACATTAATCTAAACTAGTGAACCCCTCTGTGCTTCATGGAAACTCTTCATGAGTTGCTTTGACTAAATTATCCCACAAAAAACTTAGCGATGATGATCTCTGAATTTACCTTCCTTCTATTCTGTACAAATATATCTAGCTAATTATATATTATGTTCTGCATAATATGCAGAGGACAGAAACTGTTTTACCTTTTACTTATATCCAGGTACAAAGCCTGAAAGATTATAAATGCTTAATAAATGTTTGTAATTGAATGAATCAGTGAAGAAATTGATGAGGGCAAGGGTACCGAAAAAGAGGTTAGGCTGGAATGGGTGAAGTTCCATGCTCTCCAAGACTCAAGTTCCCAGCGAAGGAATTTCGCTAAACTCAAAGGCTATGGTAAAAAAGCTTTTATTGTTAAAGAGAGACTTTCTTGGTAGGCATATCATTCTCAAGAGAGAAATGATTTGCAAAGAGACATTTTCTGAAGACCCATTTTTATGCATGACTCCAAGAAATGACATCCTGTCAGACTTCCTCCAAGAGTTTATACAAGAGCATTTGGGTTTGTATATCAAAGAAGACATTTTCTGAAGACCCATTTTATGCATAAGTCTAAGAGAATCCTGTCTCCAGAGGATGCAAGACCATTTGGGTTTGTATATACATTTTGTTAGTGATTTTACATAACTTTACAAGGCTGACTCAGGTCAAGCAGAGTTTTACTCTCATCAAAAATGGTCATATATGCTAACCAGACAACAGACATTAAACTTAACCAGGCTAGACCATGGCCAGCAGACATACAGTTCATTTTTCAGGCCAGTATTCTAAATCTTTCTACTTAGTAGACCCTATCAGAGTTTACATTCCACTAGCATGATCTTGGAGGATGCAGGACCATCTCCACATCAAGAAGAGGCTTAGAAACAATATTTAAAATGAACAATTTCTAAAAATTTCTGTGGAAATGTTGCAATTAACTGTTCCCAGAAATAACAGATTCCTTTTCTCCCCTCTCCCTAAACCCTTATCTCATCAATGAGAGAGGGGCTGTAGGGAAGTTGGTCTCATTCTGTCTCATGCTCATTCTCTGCTTCTCAATACCACAATAATCCCAATATTCCTTATTTTTTTTTTGGGGGGGGGGGTAAGTGGAGGGAGTGTTGTGTTAGAGAACTAAGCAGATGTAGGCAAGGAAAACTTGTATGTAGAAAGAGCCTTTGGGCCCAGCTGATGGCCTGAAATATCCTCTAACATGTGGGAGAGTTATTCTAAAGAAGTAAATGACCCAAGAAACAATTAATGCTTTGTTCCTCCAGGAAACCTGGAAACTTCAAATTAACAAAAAATCCTCTCAGACTAGCTAGCTGGTTAGATTTTTTTTTTTATAATTCTTTTTTAAAAAGTTGTTGTTTCTTTTCTTCTCCCCCCACTTCCCTAGTACTTAAAGAGTGGTCCAAGTGAAAACAGCCAAGTTTGAGCTTCTGAGTGGAATTCTCCTCCACACTTGAAGTTGTGAGTGCTTTCACTAGCCTGGGTCTCCTTGAACTGCCTTCCTGGCATCAAATAACGTCCCCTGCCACCTACCACCTCCTCAACCCCTCCCACCTCATCCAAGAGAGAATTTGGAACTATGGGCTTCTCTTTTTTTCTGGCACCCATCTCAGCCAAAAGAAATTGAGTGTTTACCTCCCACAGACACCAAAAGTTCAGTATCTCTCTGGGTTGTGTGCTCAGCCTTTGAAAGAAAAGTAGGGAAGCTATGGAGACAGGAGGGGAAGGAAAGAGAGGAAAGGAAAGAAGAAGAAATGCATATTCCCTCCTACTCCCTCCCACAAGACAAACACTATCCAAGTCAAAATATCTCTGAGTTTTCCAAGGTGGGAATTGACTTTGCCAGGCCTATTCCATTTCTTCTATTCTCCAACAATCAAACATTGGGAGGGGAGTGTGCGTTTTGGACCAGCCTGGTGTGAGGTCTCACCACTCGTTCAGAAAGTCACTCCAGCAATTAAGTCTCAGGAGCTCCCCCCACCCCCAACCTTATTTTTTTTCTTTTGAAAGGATATGCCCCACTGTGCAGGGTATTGCAGCCACCCTCCCTGTCAGGCCGTTTCGCAGTAGTATTGTGGCACCGTGGAGAGGAGCTAATTGGATTTGTTGTCACCTCCTGAAGCTGCCAGGAGCTCACGTCTGCTCTGGTTACAGATGAAGACATCACGGTGACAGGCTCAGAGATGGCTCAGCTGGCATCCCAAGGCCACTAATAGAGCCATGTTGATTTAATGTCCGAGTGGAGAGGTACGGACAAGCTGTTCAAGTTTTCTATTCCAAACAAAGCAGAGATATGCCATCCGTCATCTGTGGATCAGTAAATAAGCTTCCATTTGCCTCTAGTAGCGCTTAACCATTGCTACAAAAGAATGACAAAGTATTTTAGCAGGGAGATGCTCCCTTTAAACAGGAGCTAGGTCTCTGTGGTTTATATCACCCTAGGGGAAAAAGGGCTAATTCTCCCAACACGTAAATTTTACTTAACTATGCAATTATGGATGGGTACTATTTACCCTTTAAATTGTACACATTAAAAGGTGTGCATGTTTTTTGAATGTGTGCACCTGTGTGCTCACATGTGTTTAATTTTTAAAATCAATGGAACCTCTGATGACCATGACCATGATATTTATCATTATTCTGGATTGCCTGGAATGACATTGACCCTTAAGATCTGGTACATAGGGAGAAATACAGAATTGATTCTTTGTATTTTGACAAAAGGAAGTCTATGAGAGTGAATGACATTAGAAGTGACCCTGCAGAAACTCTTCACTCTGAGAGGATATCAGAACATCTCTAGAGCATCATCTCCTATGATCACAGGATCATAGAAATCACACATTCTGGGAACAAAAGGCTAGTCCTCTTCTTTGACTGATAGCCATTGGGAGTTTATTTTTTATGTAAAAAGTGCATTTATCAGTTGCTTTCTATATCCATGCATAGCACAGCACTTAGAGTCATAGAACTTTAGTTCAAATCCTGTCTACTATTTATTTACATTGAACAAGTCATTTAACCTTTCTAGGGTTTGCTTTGCTCATCTGTAAAATGATAGGATTGGACTAGATGACATCAAAAATCTTTTCTTGATCTGGAAATCTATGTTTTTTCTATGGGCAAATAAAAAATACATAAGTTTAGATTAAAGCAGGAAAGCATTTAGTTGAATACAAGGAAGGATTTTTTCACCCTTGAGATAATAAAATATCAAAAAGAGCAAGTAGAAAAAATTGCAAAGTCTCCATCACTTCAAGGAGATCATCAGAATAGGACAAACACCTGTACCAGACAATCTAGATAATCAGTTACCTAAATGTACAAGGAGATAAAACATCTTTTGAGGTACGTTTCAACAATGGTAGGATTCAGTGGTTTTACTTATCTAATTGTCTGGTCTTCCATATCTCACATATCTTAAATAATTCCAATGGAAGAACAGTAAAAGTGAAATGATAAAAAGAGAAACATTAATAGAGTTTCCACATTCAATTCACCCACAGGGAGAGAGATTTTGGTATGAAATCCAGTGCCTAATTACAAATAACAATAAGACCCACATCTTTAATTTATCCAGCAATTTAAGGGTTACAGGGACAGCTAGATGGTCCAATGAACAGAGAACTGGGCTTGGAGTCAGAAAGACCTGAGTTCAGATCCAGCTATTAGCTTTGTGATCCTGGACAAATCATTTAACCCTCAGTTTGCTCATCTCTAAAATGAAATGAAGAAGAAAATGGCAAAACGAACCATTATCTTTGACAAGAAAACCCCAGATGGGAGTCACAAAGAGTAAAATATAATGGACACAAATGAACAGCAACATCAATTCATATTGCAAAACCATCTCCACTAGTTGGGAGGTCACATAAATATTATACCCATTTTAAGATGATTAATCTGACTCTTCGGGAAATGCAGCTCACAATCATTCAGCTAAAAAATAAAAAGTTAGGGCTGAGATTTGAACCCAAGTCTTTTGATTCTTAGACCCATTCTTTTTGTACTCTGTCTTTAAGGGGCAGCCATAGTGGGTTCTCCTAAGGTTCCACTGTCTAAGCTGTCATGCTTAGAGATACTTCTTTGGGTACTATGATATTGCTTCATTTGGAAAATGTTGGAAAAAAATTAAAACATTATGAGAATAGCATAGATTTTGACCTGGAAGGAATCTTGGAGATCATCTTCTAGTCTCACTCCATTATTTTATAAATGAGAAAATGGGGGAAATGCAAGAAAGGTAAATAATTACCCCCATGCCATCAAAGTAGCTATGATGTAGATTCAGACTTTGAACCTTTAATGCCATATCTCTTTTATTCACTCATATTTTCTCCCCTAATATAAGGTATCCTCTTCCAATTCCCCTCCCTCATCTTCAAGACTTCATAAACATGAACTAAATTCTTTTGCCAGGCTCCCAAAAAAGAAGAATCTAAGCTGATTTCAGAAAAAAACATATGAATCTGGGAAATAAGAGACCTGATCTAATTTTGGAAAAGCTTGATGACCTTTGGAAAGATATTTGCAAGGTCAGGTGAAGTTTTAATTCTATTTTGCATTGATTTTTTAACTCCTTGGCCCATCAAAAATTCTATCCTTTCTTTAAGGCCTGGGTCAGAATCCTCCTACCCTATCCATGGAGCCTTCCCTACTCATCCTAGTCCTCACTGATCTATCCATGTTCAAAATCTTTCCAATGATCTTTCAAATCAATCAATTAATAAACATTTAATAAATACCTACTGTGTGTTAGACACTATATTAAGTATATTAAGATACTATATTAAGTACTTTCCACTGGAAAGAGTGCTATATTTGGAGTCAGACAATCTAAGTTTGAACTTTAGCTCTCTTTATTTCCCCAAGGAATGCTGGGAAAGCCACATAACCAGAACCGTAACTAAGAATTTCAGCACCTATGACAAATTCAATTGAGCTAGAAGGTTGGAAGAAGACTAAGGTGTCTCTTCTGTATAGTTGAGGCAAAGAAGAGACAAAGATCATAAGCCAAAAAAATTAAAGAATAGGTTTGAGTATTTGAAAGTAGGTGGAGATTGGAATGCATAAAAAAGTTGTGAGCTATATAAGCCAGACTTATTGAGCAAGAAGGAGAGTATAACAGAGATCCATAGAGTGTAGCAACAAAGAACTGGATAAGATGAAGTGAACTTGAAAGGAGAAGAGCTGGTCACTAAAGGATTGTGCAAAGAGGAAGATCTGAAAATAGCAGTGGGGAACCAAGAGTATGCTAACTCTGACTGACCCTTCATATCAAAGAGCTTGAGAGAAGCAGTTATCTTTAGAGGGAATGGCAAGAGATATATGTTTTCAGAATGCAGGTAGATTCTTAGAATCATGAATGTTCCAGGAAGCTCTAAGTATGCACAGGAATGTGTTTTTAATAGATGGGCAATAGAAAGGAAGGTAGAGGAGAATAAGGTCTGAGGAAGGCAAATAATAATTTATATAAAGATGAGAGTGTGAGGAGAGGGAAAAAAGCATTGTGGTAGATAAAATGCTGATTGAAAATCAGAAAGACTTGGATTTGGGAACCCAAATTATGTTACCTAGAACAAGTCATTATAATTCTCCAAGCCTCAGCTTCCTCACCTCCAAAAATTGTGATTAAACATCAAAAAAAAAAAAAATCAAACAAAATAATATATGTAAAGTACTTTGAAAATCTTACACTGTATATAAATATAAACTATAAGCAGATGAAGAGGGTTTTGAAGGTAAGGAAGAAGGTAGGTTACCCAAAAGAGACAGTTCAACTTCAGGCACAATCATGGGAAGTAGAGAAAAGTTTCATCTCCTAATATATGATCCTAAGTTCTGTTGACAAGCCTAAGTTCCCTCATCCTTTCCCAAATCTATCTTTCAATCCCAAATTCCAAAGTAGCATGGGCCAGCAAAAGACCCCAAAGTATGATGTGTAGAGACAGTAGTCTTTATATTACAACAGAAGAGACAACAGCAGTTACCTGAGACAAAGCCCTAATTGTCTCATTAGAATTGCAGCAATGCATATGATTTTTCTGGACCTAGTGATTTCTTCCCTGAATTCCTACCACATTTATAATCAGTACCATAAAATTAAATTTATAACTTGATTAAACTCCAGTTTCTGTCATTATCATTGAGCCTTTCTCCCTATTTAGAAAATAATAGCATAGGATTGGATCACAGAATGTTAGAGGCAGAAGGAACCATTGAGATAACTTAGCCCAACCCTTTCATATTTCAAAGGAAAAAAAGAAAGGTAAGACAGCTACCCAAGATCAAGTGGGATTACCCATCATAGCCAGAATTCAAATTCAGATATGTCACTCCAAATCCATGTCCATTTCACTATCCAGGAATTCATAAACTTTTTGTATCATGAACTTTCTGGTGGCCTGATGAAGTCAATGGATAATTCTCTAAATAATATTTTTAAATGGACAAAATAAAATATATAGTGTTACAAAAGAAACTTAAGGATAATAAAAGCAAAGATACCTTTTACCCCCATCTAAATTCACAGACCCTCTGAAATCTATCCCCAGACCAATTAAGATTAAGAAATCTAGCAACTCTGCTACCTTTCTAAGGTCTCTGCTGATTCAGCCATTTGTTGATTTTCAGTCCTTTTATTAGTCTTCTTTCCATAGGACAAAATTCAAAACACTTTGAAAACTGGGACTATTCATTATTTATTTTTGCTGCCTCTACAGCACTGAACCCAGCTGACCATAAGTAGGTACTTATGGACTTCCTGTTCAATCTCTCTTAATCTCTTATCTTTCTCAAATAATTGAAGCTCGTTTTTGGTTTGCACCTCTCCAATGCATTTCCATTGCATTGTGCATTCTAGTTATTGGTGCATATGTCTTACCTTCTTAACTAGATTGTAAACATCATGAGGACAGATATGGATTCTCATCTAAACTATGATGGGAGCTGGGCTCCCATTGACTTTTACAGCATAGATTAGTCTAATTTACTTTCCTAGAGGCTCGCTTCTTAAACAGGCTCAGGATGAATTATTTGTACTAGTTGATAAGATGATCAGCTATTCTGAATGTGTGGCTTGCTTTCTTGCTCCCTGGCCATGTAATCATGAAAGATCTTTGAGAGCTGAGTCTGCTATACTTATCTCTTACAAACAAATGATACCAGAAAACAAGATTAAAACATACCAAACTCCACTTCAAAAGGAAACTCATATTAAAGTCAACTAGGCCTGGAGTCAGAAGACCTGGACTGCAATCTTCCAACCACTGATTTTGTGATTTTAAGCAAGTTCCTTTACCTTCCTGAATCTCAGTTTCCTCATCTGCAAAACTGAAATAATAGCATTTGCATTGATTACTCTGGGTTTTTATAGGAACCAAATGTAAAAAAGTTTGTAAATAGTAAATATGATCTCAACCCCAGAGCATATTACCCAATAAACATATGGGGCTGATATGCAGATTGAATGAGCCAAAGTATGATAAATGCTGAGAAAGCCTCAGAAAAGTAAAATATCCAATTCTACCACAATTGAGATTCCACCATTAGAGGCTAATTCCTTTGTAGAAAACATTGTTCTTTTCTTGAAAATTTGCTTATAAAATGTAAATGACTCTTACAGTGATAACACACTACACCTCCAATATCGAAACAGAAATGAGAGCATTTTATGGATTTTTCTTCCATTATAAGAGATAAGAACAACCAAAAATAATAAAGTAGGTAAAGGTAGGAGAGAGTAGCTAATAGGAAGGAGGGAGCAAGATAGAAATCCCAAGGAAAACTTCACACTTAACTCCTCAGAGTTTGTTTCCTTGTTTGATAAACAGGGTTAATTATTCTTTTAATATGTATCTCACTAAGCATCTCTCACTAAAGAATTTTTTGAACATTAAAGTCCTAGAGAAATTTGAGCTATTTGCTAATTCCTTTTATCTCTCACTCTCCTCTGAATCTTTTCTTCTCTGTTTTTCTCTTTCCCTTCTAGTCCTTTCTCCACCTTTCCCATTTCTTTCCTGCCTCTCTCTTCTCCTTCTCTCTCTCTTCACCTTCTCCTTTTCCCCCTCCTCTGCCTTTCACCTCCTTCAATCCTTTTCTCTCTTACTCTCTTCTCTTCCTCTCTCTTTCCTTCCTTTTTGCCTCTTCCTCTTCTTTTTCTCTTTCTCCCCACTTCTCTTCTCTCAATACCACTTTCTTTCTCTCTTCACACATATTTATCTGTCTCTCCCTCTGCCCACTCTTCTATTTCACCCTCCCTCTCTTAGATGGGAGGCTGGGAATTGAAACCCCCTCTCTCCTTCCCCTCAACTACCTTCCCTAGGGGAAATAAGACCTCACAGAATACTACATTCTATCAGCCCCTCTGGCCAACACACTTGTTCACTGTTGATGAGCTCCTAAGGGAGTGTCATCCAACTCTTCTCAGTCATAGAGGATCCCATAAATAAATAACATACCGATTGTAAAGACAAACTCAGGAAAATCATACCAATTTAAGACAAATAACTGACCTATCACCCTTTATTGACATCTACCAAGAAATGATGACAGAGTTCAGGAGCCTCTCACTAACTTTCTCTTGTCCATTTACCTGAGTCATCCACAGTCACAAAGAGCAGGTAAAATATGGACTTGATCAGTTCTTAATTTCTCTGGTTGATGTCAGTTTATTTCATTGTCTCTATTGGTGTCTGGGGAGAAGGAGAGAAGAGGCTTGTTTTCCAGTGGAAGGAAATAAAAGAATCTTTTCCCTTCTTTGGAGAAGAGGAGAATATGATCCCAACATTTGAGGTAATACTAATTCCTCATATTTCTATAGCCTTTATGGCATACGAAATACTTTCCTCACAACAACCTTATGAAGTGGATTATGCAAGGATTGTTATGTCTATTTTACAGATACAGAAACTGAGTTTTAAGTGACTTGTCCATAGTCACATAGCTAGCTATGCCTCTGACTAAGGAGGATTTGAAGCAAAGTTTCTTGATACTGTCCAGTGCTCTTTTTTCCAGGCCTCTTCCTTGAACCTCATTTATAGAATTAGCATCTCCACAAAACACATCTTAATATGCACTTTAGTTTTTTTTTTTAATTAAAGCTTTTTATTTTCAAAACATAGGAACAGATAATTTTCAACATTCACCCTTGTAAAACCTTATGTTCTAATTTTTTTCTTTTCTTTCCCTTTCCCCCTCCCCTAGACAGCAATTAATCCAATATATTTAACATGCACTTTAGTGTTATAAAATGGATCATAACAGATTTGGAAGTACACTGTCTAAAACTGATATAATATTAACACTTAAAGCAACTATTAAAGCTTTTTCATCAAGGAGGAAAATGATTGAAATACATTCTTAGAACACATCATAAACAGGTTTAAAAGAAAACAGAAATAATTTTGAAATAAGCAGGTATCACATCACCAAACAATATTAATAGTTGACAATGGGTACTGAATTTGTGAGATCTAGGTAAATGTAGCCTAGCTCTAGCTGGAGTCTATGAAATTACTAAAATCCAAGAATAGAATCCAAAAACCATCCATGGGTGATATTCCCAAGAATCCAGCCAATCCCATATCATTAAAAAGTATAAGATAAATGGTTCAATTATGCAGATTGGTTTGTAGAACTGTAGATATTTATGATGGCAGTTCAGGACCACCAGGTCATTGCCCCCAGAAATTATAAAAAGTTCATCCTTAAAGAGCCCAGATTTAGTGATCACTGTAGATCATAGATCATGCAAGAAAATAGTAGAAACTGTGCAACATATCATTGCAAACTATAAAAATTTAGCACTTACCAAATATGTAACAACTATGTTACAAATATGTATGAACTAGTAGCTAGAATTAAGCATCAGAAGCTCATCACTTAACTGACATACATATTATAAAATGCCTTGAAGTTATCAACCAATAAACTATGCAACTGATAAATTTTATCATAACTGATATCATTGCCCACAATTTTTTTTTTGGGGGGGGAGGCAAAGAGATCAAGGTTAAGTGACTTCCCAGGGTTATACAGGTAGTAAGTGTCAAGAGTTTGAAATCAAATTTGAACTCAGGTCTTCCTGACCTCAGGCCAGTGCTCTATCTATTGCATCACTTAGCTGCCCCACCACAATCTTTTAGACATAATATTAATTTTAAAAACTTAAGAACATTTTGGTATTGATTTCTTTATCAAAGTCCCTAAAATGAGACTAATAATAGTACATATCTCACAAGGTTGTTGTGATAATCAAATTTGATTTTTAAAAAAGCATTTTGAAAATCTATATATTTTGTATCACTAAAAAAGTTTACAAATATCATTTAGATACATATGTTTATATCTTGCCATAGAGAGAGTGAGAGAGAGAGACACACATACATATAGATTCTGAGTAGCAAACATGTGGGCAAAAAAATTCCCAAAGGTATATAGGAGAATTTATTATCAAATCAGTGACCACTGAACAAACAGCCTAAAGGTCTCATTATATATACACATATATACATATATATGTATATATGTGTGTATATATATATATATATATATATATATATATATATATATATTGCCATTGTTGACCAAGCCTTTGCCTCAGTTATACTTTCATGACTTACTCATGCACTACATTGATAAAAATTTAAGAACAACATTTTGGTTATAGGTGACCATACAAAATACTCATAATCTCTAAGTTACATGAAATAAATAGATGTAAGTAAACAGACAGATACCACATATCCCTTTTGATCTGTCTACCATTGGATTTGTACAACAGTTACTTTCAGAGGATGAGTAGAAATATCTATCAGAGTTCCCTGCCATGTAGGATGGTAGTACTCAAGCACTAGAAAAAAGAGATCAATATTCAGGTCTTTGAATAAGGGAACACAATCAGGATCCAGTAGTGTTAGCACTAGAAGCAGCAATCAGGTCTGGATGAAGTACCAAGCCATGGTCAGAGTAAATAGGGCTGAAACCCTGTGACCATGGAAGCTGTCATGGCATGGGTATTGGTGCCAGCCCCAATGGTAATGACTTTGGGTAGTAACAGTGGCCCAAGTGGCACTGGGCAATAAAGTGGAGCCCTTGACCACTCCATATTATTAATAGTACATATACAATAGGATGTGGACAACTCTTCACCAGGAAGGGCTTAGAAAGCAAAAAGTTTCTCCATTGATAGGAAATGGTTTGTCCAAATTGCTATGGCATGGCAGTGAACTCTGAAGTGTGAAGTAGCAGGAGAATGAGTAAAGTCACGGACCCCAAAATGTACTGAGTCCTGAGTGTAGCTCCTTCCCTCATGTAATCATGAATTTATGAGACCATTCCACATGTTACCAATATAGTACCATGGACAACTTCATCTCAGGGAAGAAAAAAGACAGGAAGGGAATAAGCATTAATATAGTGTCTACTACGTATCAGGAATTATGCTAAGCATTTTACAGATATCAAATGTGATCTTGACCATAATACTGTTAGATAACTAGTTCTAATTTCTCCAGTTTGATAAATTAGGAAACTGAAGCTGATAAAGCATAAGTGAATTGCCCACAACTAATAAGTATTTAAGGAAGAATTGAATTGCAGTCTTGCTGATTCTATTTCTCATATTCTATCGATGGTGCCATCAGGAAAATGACCATGAACTTCAAAGTTTGGGCATCTCCCATCACATGGACCAGATTGTTTATATCCATTACGTGGTCCCTCCAAGGGAAAGGAAGAATATTAGAGTTTATCTCATATTTGGTCATTCCTTCTGGAAGTTTTTCATTATATTGTCTAATATCTTTTGGTTTTATGATTGTCCTGATTTATTTTTCTCTTTCAATGCTATCAATACAAGCTTTGTCACATTCCGTAAGCTTTGTCTATCAGGAGTGAAAATTCTTCTAAATAACCTTGACCCCAAGGGTTGGGGTATGGAAGTAGGAATGTTTACCAGAATGAAACACCTTGTATGATGAGCTTAGTCTTTTTTTTTTTTTTTAATAAACACTGTTCTTAAATTTTAATTGCTATGGAAATTAAGACTCTTTTTTATTCAACTGAGTTCAAAAAGTCATGATTAATTCCAACTGGGTTCTGAAACTTCAAACCATCTAAACAAAAACATGACCAAACCCAAAAATCTCTGCTCAACTGAAAGAATTGCATTCTTAATGATATTTTTTCCCTGTTCTGAATGTTTTTCTCCTGCAATGAGTAATTAAACCTTCTTTTGTTTTTAGGTGAATTGTCAAAAGTTTCTTTTTGTTCACATCTCAAACATAAACTAGTAGACCAACTTCATCAGCCCCAGCTCACTACAATATCTTAATACTTTTCTTAAACTATAAAAATAATTTATTTTATTCATCTGTGCAATAGTCTATAGAATGCTGAATATAAAAGAATAAAAATAACATAGACATTTGTCCTAAGATTATCTCTATCTGAATTTCATAAAAAAGATAAGAAAAATAGATGATGATAATCACACTTGAGATTTACATAGTACATTGAGGTTTGTAAAATTATAAGTGATATGTATATGTTTGTATATATGTAGGCATATATATGCAATCTCACTTGATTCTTAATAGTATATTCTACACCATTTCTTACCGAAACCCTCAATAGTAACATTCTATAAGCCCTCCTCATACTTTTCATCAGGGGTATGCTGGTATATGTTTAATAAATGCTTCTCAAGGGGTAAAAATGTACACATTTTTTATTTTAATTAGTATTATTAACATTTCACCTATAATTTCTTAAGTCTAAAAAACCAACAAAACAATCAATAAAACTCTGGCTTGCAGCATTTATTCATTTCTGAGGTATAAAATCTGAAACTGAAAATTTAACAATCAGTTCTCAGAAGCTGTTGTGAGCTGGCTCTAGCAACACTTCTATCATGCATGATTTGGTTGCTCTTTGAATATAATATTGATGTTAAAAAATGAGCTTTTGTGTCAAGGAGCAGTTTGGAATTGAGGGAATTATATAAATTCTTTCTTCCCTCAGAAACAAGCATAGATTGTATATAGTATAGAATCATGGGAATCTAAAAATTAAAAGGGACAATAGGGTCTCAGTAAATGTTTGTTATTATCATGGAAATAGCTGGATGAAACTATTCTAAATCCTGCTTGTAACATTTATGTGAAGGCTGAATAGAATTATACAATGCAACCTTTGGCCACTAAATTACTTGGAAAACTGCCTTCCCTACAGACTCCAAACCTGTGATCCCTCATTCGGGAATCAGCTGTGTGGCAGTGGAGAGAGTAACAGATTTAGAATCAGAAGTCTAAATTTTAGAACTTACTAGCCATGTGGCCTTGGATGAATCACTTCCTTTTTTTCTTTTTTTTGGGGGGAGGTAGTGAGATAATTGAGGTTAAGTGACTTTCCCAGGGTTACCCAGATATTAAGTATTAAGTGTCTGAGGTCACATTTGAACTCAAGTCCTGACTTCAGGGTTAGTGCTCTATTCACTGTGCCCCAATCATCACTTCATTCTTGAGTCTCACTTTCCTTATCTTTAAAAATGGGAATAATATCACTTGTCTTACCCTCTTCAAAAGCTAAGGTAAAGCTCAAATAAGAAGTATGACAATGGATTTTGTTTTGAAATACTCTTAAGACCCATAATTCTCATGTTATGATTATTCCTTTCACAAATACAAACACAACTTTTCTATGGCTTAGGGGTCTTCAAAGTTATTCTGGCTGAAAATTGTATCACCCTAAGAACAATTTAGTGACTAAATCTCTCCAACTTAGGGAAGTTGCTTCTTAGTGAAGAGAATCATTTAACTCCAAGTAAAGATGACAGAGTAAAGGTAGGAACTCGCCCAACTTCTCCCCCAAACTACTCCAAATTCCTTAAAATAACGACTCTAAACAAATTTTAGGGCATCAGAACACCCAAACAGATCGAAGTAGAACATTTTCCAGCTGAAGGCAACCTAGAAAGTCATCAGAAAAGGTCTGTGACACCAAGGTCAAAGTCCAGTGTGTTATCCTGGTGCAGACCATTCCAGCACAGTCCCAGCCTGGCCAATCCCCAGCCCTGAGCCAAGCATCAGCCAAGCAGGACTCTGTTGCTTTAGCACATTAAATCTTACAGCTAAAGTAAGGTGGGGACACTCCTAAAAGCTCCAAGGAAGAAAAGCTTGCTTCTGGCCAAGTCCCCAGAAGGATCTCTGAAAATAGATACACAAAATTATTGAAGCTTAGAACAGTGCACACTCCACCCTGGAGATAGAGCCATACTTTAACAAAGAGTTATAAGCCAAGTAATAGGCTAGGAAAATTAGCAGACTACAGAAAAAGTTTCTGACTATAGAAAGTAACTATGGTGACAAGGAAGATCAAAACATACATTCAGAAGAGGATAACAAAGTTAAAGCAGCCACTTTCAAAGCCTCGAAGAAAAATAAAAATTGAAGCAGACCATAGAAGAACTCAAAAGGAATTTTGAAAATCAAGACAGAGGAAAAATTAGAAAAAGAACGATAACTTGTAAAGGATAATAGGATTATCAGCTCCTGTTAGCACAAAGTCCTTCTCCCATAGAAGTACCCTTGAATTCAAATCCTAGTGCCACCAGTGCTAATTAAATCTGCTATTTGTAGCATCTTGTAGATCATGGCAGTAAACTCCTGAACCTAGTGCATTAACCAACCAAACCTCCAAGATCTTCAGTCACTGTGCTCTGGATTCTACCAGCCAAAAGCCAATACCTATAGATTTCATTTTCCCAGCTTGCAGCCTTTCTATCCAGAGATTATTAAATATATCCCCTATTTCCCCCAGGAAATATGCAAAAATCATTTATCTTTGGAAACTAAAACATATGAATCTGAGTCATCAGGCAAATTATATGCAACAGTAAGTGATAAATGTTCAGGGCCAGCAATCCTAAAATAGTGGCTGAAAGCCTTCATGCCAATCTTCATTCTGCCTACAGAGCATTTTTGAGCAAAGTTCATTTCTGACAGCTCTAAGTCAACAATCTCATCTACCCTTTCACATCAAGCCCTCAAAAATTCAGCAAGCATTTATTAAGTGCCCACTATGTTCAAGGCCTTACACCAGAAAAAATGTAGACATACTACACATAATTCTTGCCCCTCTAGGAGCTGATATTCTAATAAGAGATATTAGAAATTAATGATATGTGAAACTGGATATATAATGACAAAATAAGGCCCAAAGTAGTAAGAACCATAAGAAATGTAGGCAAGAAAGAGCATATGGTATTACTACAATTCATTGTTATCATAGAGGGATACATAGAGAGACATTCAAATATAATGTGAAGTTGGATACTGAACTGGTTTTCCGTTACCTCCTTATTCCCCACAAAGGAGTGTGCAAAGGTCCCAGAGACAGAAATCGCACAGAAACTAAAATCCCTCCAGTTTGGAGAAGCACTAGCCTCTTATGATTGTTCTTACTCTCCTCAAATTCTAGATTCCATATGATTTATAAAAAAGTAATTATAAAAAAGTAGTAATTTAACTGAGCATGGTACTATGTGTCAGTAAACTCAGCTTTAATCTTTACAAGCTTGTTTCCATACTTCCAATCAGTTAAATTTCTATTTGATCTTGGAGTATTTCCTCATTCTGATCCTATATATATATGACTGGCATTTGGTGGTCATAGTACTTGGCCCAAGCCTGCCCCAGAGAGAATATGGTATAAGTACAAAGAATAGTGAATTAATAAATTTTTCTGGAGCATAGTGAATATGAATGAAAGATTATAAACTAAGCTGCAAGTTCAGGCTAGGAAGAGATTATGAAGGTCTTGAATGTCAGGTTAAGAATTAATTTCACTTCAAAGGAAATGGAAGCCATAATAGAAGAATTTAAAACAAGGGAATGTCATGATGAAACTTTCTCATGAAGAAGATTATTATGGCACAGTGTCCAGGATGGTCTAGAGAGGGAAGAGATTCAAGACAAACTAGTGAAGAGGGTATTATAATAATTTAAAGTGATAAAAGCCTGATTGGTGATAGGGATGACAATAAATGACCTCAAAAGTCAATAAACCTCCATTGATCTCTGAGACTCATCATCTATATCTCTTCCCTCTGAACATAACACTAAGACTAAGAAAATTTATTTTGCTTGTTTTCAACATTTCCTCTCTTTTCCAACATTTTCTTCTATGTTCCAAGGAAAAGGAGGTACTTAGTTTTATCAAGTGAGGTGACTAACCTCACAATACTTTTCATTTTCATTCCAGATTACTCATTCAAGACTGGAAAAGTTGCCACTGAAAAGTCTCTGATCTCTGATATCTTAATCACAGAAGATGAGAGCTAGATGATATGTCATCATCATCTGGTACAATCCCTAATTTTGCAAATAAAATTGAGTTCCAGAGGGAAAGGGTGACTTGCTTAACATTTTGGACTCTACTGCAGTCCCCTTCAACTTCTCATCAACTACCTCTACGTTATAGGTATTATGCCCTCTCCTACCCACAAAAGCAAACCATTATGAGTAACTGCTCATATCAGATAGACCATTTCAAATAAGTACTGATGACCTGGGATTTTTTTTCTCCAGTATAACAAGAGGTTGGCCAATTAGAGTCTTATCCTTTAGGAGTAGATACAGGATGCTCTACTTCATGTAATCCCCCATGAGGATATTTGGTGAGCCTGCTTCTGGGCATGCATAATGAGTACACTGCACTCAACTTGAAAATCTGTGTGAGTATTCAATGACTGTTTCCTACCTACTTACTGAATGGTGAAGAAAAGCCCTTTTGGTAGGTTGATAAGCCAAAACACACACACAAAAAATTAATCAGTCAAAGCAATCTCTCTCTTTCCCAGTGCTTTTTGAAGCATAATATTTACTATCAACCTCCACATGAGGAAGATAAGAGTTAAGGCAGATGATGCAAAAGTTGTGTTCCTGAGTCTATTCACTTTATAGCAAGCTATACATTGATCCATCTTCCACTGCATTTTTAAAAATTTGTTTCTTATGGAGGATTGCTATTTCATTATATTTGTGTAGCACAATCTATTTAGCCATTCCTTAATCAGTGGTCATCTACTTTGTTTCTACTGCTTTGCTACTACAAAAAAAAAAAAAATTGCCATACATATTTTGCTGATATGGGACTTTCCTTTCTATGTTTGACCCCCTAGGGCATGAATTGCACATATATACATGTATATGTAATAAATATTTGATGTGTCATGTATCTGTATGTATGCACATAAATGTATATACCTAGAGATAATGTCTCTTGGCTAAAATACAGACATTTTTAATCACTGTCAGCATAATTACAAATTGTTTTTCAGAGGTCTGACTACAGAATAGAATATTCCTGACTTTACATAAGCTCTCCAATACTAATCATTCCCATATTTTTCCATTTTTGCCAGTTTATTCGGTGTGAGGTAAAACCTCAAAGTTGTTTTGCTTTGTATTTCTTATATTATTAATGAATTGGAACAATTTTTCATACAGATGCTACTAGATAGCAATTCTTTTGAAAAACTTGTTCATGTCTTTTGACCACTTATTCATTGATGAGTGGCTTTTGGTGTTATATATTTTGTAAGTCCCCTATAAATCTTGGATATCAGACAAAGGTGACATTTTAACAATAACTGAGAAAATGACTGCTTTTTGAAAGTAATATGCGACAAAGGAAGCATTTTGAAAACAGATATTTGGGAATGTTTCCATGCTTGTGTGATTAAGTTGTTGAAAATCATTAGAGCATTTCACCTTGAAAAAAATCATATCTACACAATTTTAAAACTTACAGACAATTTTAACCTGTCTAAAAATCTTTCATATGAAGTTTAAAAAAAATTTTTTTTAATTCTTCTTTTAACCCCCCCCTTCCTGAAACCATAAAAATACAATACCTTCTGATTACTTTGCAATAATAATTTACTAAACTCATAGATGATGGAAATATACTAGCAATATTTTAACAAGATCCTTTGTATAATTGATAGATGAGATTTTAAAATGATCATTACTTAGTGATCTTAATCAATGGTGAAATTCTTCCATTTGTATCTATGAAATGGTATGAAGCAGCTTTTTTATTAAAAGCTATGACAGCAATGACAACTAAATATTTAAATAAGCTTATCTTAGAACCATATACATGTGTATTTTATAGGCTA
Source organism: Antechinus flavipes (assembly GCF_016432865.1). NCBI lineage: Eukaryota > Metazoa > Chordata > Mammalia > Dasyuromorphia > Dasyuridae > Antechinus > Antechinus flavipes. Next base: position 383,387,401 of record NC_067399.1, read on the forward strand.
GGAACTGGATTTGTGATTCCATGAATATAAGGAACTCCTTTATAAAGAAACTACCTCTTCAAATGCAGATCAGTAGCTTCTTTACAATTTATAGAAACTCGCCTAGGCAGCTGGGCAGCACATAGATAAAATGTTAGGCTTCAAGTTAAGAAGACTCAAATTCAGCTTCAGACACTTACTATTGTGACCCCCTATTTGGCAAATTCAGTTAACCTCTTTTTGCCTCAGTTTTCTCATCTATAAAATGGGGATAATAATAGTATCTATCTCCCAGAATTGATATGAGGATCAAAGTGTTTATCATAGTACCTGGCATATGGTCGGCATATATAAATATAAATGCTATATATTGCTAGACATTATTTGAGCACTGAGAGATTAACTAACTTGCCCAAAGTTGCACAGATAGCATATATCAGATATGGTAATTAGAAGCTGATATTCCTGACTATCCTACAGATTATATAAATATAGACAATGATGGGCAGGCTAAGTACTAACAACTAGAGGGAGAGGAAGAGGCTATCCTCCATCTGGAATGTGCTCCCTCCTCACTTTCCATCCCTTAGAATCCCCAATTCTCTTTAAATCTCAATTCTGGAGATGGATAACATGCTTCATCATTAGTCCTTTGGGGTTGTCTTGAATAATTGTATTGCTGAAAATAGTTAAGTCATATACAATTCATCAGCAAACCATACTGTTGTATACAATGTTCTGGTTCTGTTCATTTCACTATGCATCAGTTCATTTAAGTCTTCCAAGGTTATTTTGAAATCATCCCACTTATCATTTCTTATAGCACAATAATATTTCATTATAACCATAGACCACAATTTGTTCAGCCATTCTCCAATAGATTCTCCTTTGATTTCCAATTGTTAACCACCACACACACACACACACACACACACACACACACAAAATAGCTTTGTACAAATAGGTCCTTTTCCTTTTTTTTTGGGGGGGGGGGTGGGGGGTGGGGTGGGGAGGATGTCTTTTGAATATAATCGCAGAGGTAGTATTTGCTGAATCAAAGGTTATGCACAGGCTTATATCTCTTTGGGCATAGTTCCAAAATGTTCTCTAAAGTGGTTGGATCAATTCACAACTCCATTAACAATGCATTACTGAGCTAATTTTCTCACATCCTCTCCAATATGCCACATTTCCCTTTTTTGTTATATTACCTACTCTGTTAGGTGTGAGATGGTACTTCAGAGTTGTTTAATTTGCATTTCTCTGATCAATGGTGATCTAGATCATTTTTCATGATTATAGATATCCTTGATTTCTTTGTCTGAAAACTGCCTGTTCATAACCTTTTGATCATTTGTCAACTGGGGGATGACTCTTATTTTTACAAATATGACTCAGTTCTCTGTTGTGTCCTGTTTTCTAGAGCCCTCATACAGGGGTGTTGTGTGTTTTCTAAAGCCCTCAAAGTGGGGTGATAAAATGTATTGTGCTTTCTAGAGCCCCCACACTGAGGTGAAAAAACATACCATCTTACTGGGGGAATGACAAGGTGAGACTCCCGAGGATGGTTAAAATATGGAGTCTTCCTTATTCCAACCTTCCACCCTTATATACCCTAATATCTTTATATAACCAAAGCAATACTGCACGTGTGCTAAGTATATAATGCGCACATGGGACCACATAAACAGCTTGCTATTGTATGTAGATTGCCACCCAGTATCACTCTGCTTCAATCACAACACAGGTTATCACCACCTCCTGATTTTTCAGGAAAGCCAAGAGCCCTTAGGCTCTCTGAGGGGAGATGGGAAGCCAACCCAGACATTGTTAGCAGGTTTTCTATGGTCTAAAAGGTCTTATACCTCACCCAGAGTTCCCCCACTATCTGTAGCCCTCTACAATTCTCTATATTTTTGAAAAATGGGGCCTTTATCAGAGATACTTGTTGCAAAATTTTCCCCAGTTTTCTGCTTTCCTTGTAATTTTGGTTTTATTGATTTGGTTTGTGTAAAAATGTAATTTTCTATAATCAGAATTATTTACTTTACATTTTGTAATGCTCTCTATATTTTCTTCAGTCCTAAATTCAACTCTTCTCCTTAATCTGACATAACTAATTCATACTCTCTTAATTTGTTTCTGGTATCATTCTTTATGTGTAAATTATATGCCCATTTTGATCACATACAGTGTGAAATTTTGATCTATATGTAATTTCTGCCATACTGTTTTCCATTTTTCTCAGGAATTTTTGTTTGAAAAGCTTGGATCTTTGCCTTTATCATATACTAGATTACTATGGCTATTTATTATAATTTGTACCTAATCTATTCCACTGATCCACCACTCTATTTCTTAGCCCATACCAGATTGTTTTTGATAATTACCATTTTATAATATAGTTTGAGATATGATATGAATAGACTACCTTCTTTCACATTTTTTCATTGATTTTCTTGAAATACTTGAACTTTTATTCTTCCAGATGAATTTTGTTTTTTTTCTAGCTCTATCAGATTTTTGGTAGTTTGATTGGTATGGAACTCAATAAATAGATTAACTTAGGTAGAATTTTTATTATATTGGCTTGGCCTAACCATGACTCAGTATTTTTCCAGTTGTGTGAAACTTTGTGTGAAAAAAAAAAATTTTTAATCACTGTGTTCATATAGTTCTTGGATTTGTCTTGGCAGGTAGACTCCCAAGAATTTTATATAGCCTAAATTATTTTAAATGGAATTTCTCTTTCTATTGTTTGCTGTTGGACTTTGTTGACAATATACAAAAATGCTGATGCTTTATGTGGGTTTATTTTGTATCCTACAACTTTGCTATACTTGTTAATAATTTCAAGTCATTTATTAGTTAAAACTCTAGGATTTTTAAGTATAACATCATATCATCTGCAAAGTGCAATAATTTTATTTCCTTTCATTTTTTCTGCTCTTATTATAATATCTAACATTTCCAGTACAATATTAAATAATAGAAATGAGAATGAAAATGCCACTGCTTTTATTTTTTTATTAAAGCTTTCTATTTTTCAAAACATATGCATGGATAATTCTTCAATATTAGCCCTTTCAAAACCTTGTGTTCCAATTTTTCCCTATTCCCCCACGTCTTCCCCTAGATGGCAAGTAGTCCAATATATGTTAAACATGATAAACATAGAATATATGCTAAATCCAATATATGCATACATATTTATACAATTATCAAATGCCACCATTTTTAAAAGGCTTTTGGTTCACCAGTTTTTAATGTTGCTCCCCATCACTAAGTATTTCTTTTAAATATCCTATATTCATCTATGAACACTTTGCTTTTCTCTCTGTATAAAACTTCTTCAAGGAAAAAACTGTCTTGTATCCCCATTGAACAATACAGTATCCAAGAAATATCTGGATACTTTTGATTGATCAATTGATTGAAGTTAAGCTTCAGTTGTACAGTGAAGGCCCACAAACTCTTTGCCCTCTAATCTCATACCCACAACCAGTTTGCCTTCCCCAAATCTCTGTATTCTCTGGGTTTGCTGAGGCCCTGCAAGATTATTCATAGGCCAACTTGTCACAGTCTCAAGATGAATCACTGGATGTGAAAATTTTCATTTGCAACCAAATTAAGAGTGAATTGAGGTTTGTGTGGGAGGGAAAAGGAGAGGGGTCTGGAAGGAATGGTCTCTTGTGTATTTACTGCTCCCTTAAACTGAAGGAGTGATTTTGCTTTCAATAGTACATAAACTCTTGGCAAAGTAAGGTTTTCCATGCTTTGCTGAACTCCTGAACACAGATGTCCTATTTGTGTTTCATTAGTACATCAGTCTCTCTGAGGCTTTCGACCCTTGCACCAGGCAATAATTACCTGGCTCAGACCCATTCTCTCACCAGCTGGCCGGGGACTTGCTCTGTTCCGACCAGGGCTGTCTCTGCTGTCAGCCCTTTCCAGTCAACTGGACAGCTCAATCAGCAGAAGGGCTTATGGGAGTTCACTAGGCAGACTTGGACTGGATCAGAGGAAAACACCTCCAGAGGGAAAGTAAGCTCTCCAGGGCTCACTTCCACACAGAGAGATTATAAGGGAAGGTGGAGGCAGACTCATCAAGGGAGAAAACTCTCCCTTCTCCACAGGCTACCTTTAAGATTTGATGGCAGGGCAATCATTTGGCATTCAAATTCTTTCAGTAGTTTGGCTCCATTCATGGCCTGAGAAACAGTCATCTCACACCAGCAGGGAAGGCTGCTTTGCCATGGCTTCTGACTGGCATTGGTTCAAGATCAATTGGGAGAAAGGGAAGGGATAAAATGGGAAGGAGAAACAGTGCAAAAGAAAATATGGAGGTCATAGACACCTCTCTTCTCATTTCAAATAAGATTTATAGTACCATAAAGTTTAGAGCTTGAAGGGATCTTCAAGGTCATCTAATCCATTGCCCTTATTATATGGGTGAGGAAATAAAAGTCCAAGATAAGTTAGTGATTTGCCCAGAGTCAAACAACTATTAAGTACAAGAACCCAGTTTTTCTAACTCAAAATCTTGCAGTCTCTCCAATATATTTGGCTGCTTAATCTTGTTGAGATCACTAATCCCAGGCTATATGAATGACTACAAGTCAGAACAAATCTTTGAAAAATTATAATCAATAGGGTTATCTTTGCAACCCCTCAGCTCTGCTTTTCAGCATGTCTATCCCCTATCTCAAGCCATCTCTTTTGTTCCACTTCCACAGGACCTTGCACTGTCATCTAACTGTTTTAGCTAGGTACTCACTTTTGACCTTCAGTTTCAATTGTAAAATGAGGATACTAAAAACTGCACTAACCAGAGGAGGCTTCATGGAGGAGGTAAGAGTTTGAGCTATACTTCAAAGTTTGAGGAAGAGTAGAACTGCAGGGGAGAGAAAAGATCAGTTTTCCAGCCAAAGAACAAGAAGAGCAAAGGTAGAAGTGAGAATAAGAAACTTAATGATGCACAGATGCAAATCAGCCACAGAAATCAACTCTCTCCCCTATAGCTGGCAACACAGGCACTTTCAGCAAAGACACAAATTAAAGCTGGTTTTCAAGTCCCAGACATGAGAGAAATCAAACGAGGCTTGGATGAAAGGTCAAAAATCTGAAGAAAAAAAAAAATAAGAGAATTTTACCCCTGCAATTCCAAAGGTGTTTCTTTAGACTACATACTCTAGATAGATAACATCCCCAAAACTCAAAATATGCAAGGGTCAATAACATGAGCAAATATGAGCTTGATATAGGAAAATACACTTCATATGAATTAGGAAAAGTTAGGTTCAAATCCCATCTCTTCTATTTATGAGCTGTGTAATCATGGAAAAGTTATTAAACTTCTATACCATCTATAAAATGAAAATAGGTAGGAGGCATGGTAGATAAAATGCCAGGCCTAAAATTAGGAAGACCTGAGTTCAAATCTGATTTCAGACCCTTATTAACTATATGACCTTGGGCAAATCACTTAATGCTGTTTGCCTGAGTTTCCTCATCTATAAAATGAGCTGAAAAAGGAAAGGGCAAACTACTTCAGTATCTTTGCCAAGAAAACTCCAAATAGGATCACAAGGAGTTGGACACAACTGAAACCATTGATCAACAGCAAACTGAATGAAAGTATTACGCAAGATGATCTCCAAGATCCCTTCTAGGTCTATATTCTATGATCCTGTAACATTTATTTTGAAACAAAGAAGAGGGAATGGGGAAAGCATGTACATGCTATCCTAAGCCATTTTCTTTTAGTTAACTATGAGACAGTGTGGAGTAATGGACAGAGTCTAAGACTGAAAGTCAGGAATTCAAATTTTATCTTCCACATTTATTGGACAATGATTTTGAGCAAGCCACCTAATATCTCTAAGTCTCATTTTCTTCATCTGACTGGACAAGTGACCACAATACCTGAAATCAATGTAAATTAATAGCGAATGATCTTCCCTTTACATATTAAGGAGCCATGGCATCATAGAAAGTGCTGTTCCAAAGTTCTGCTCCAGACTCTGCTAGTTACTTGCTTTGTGACCTTGAGCAAGTCACTTAACGTCTTTGAAATTCAATTTTCTCATTTATAAGATAGGGGACCAATTGATATTTCTATAAGAAGAAAAGCAAAATTATATACCATCATATTAAAATTTGTTCGGAATCACTAATAAAAGAAATATCCATTAAAATAATGATACAATTTCATCTTATACTTATCAAGTTGTCAATTTTTAAATTTTTTTAATTGAAATAATTCTTGCTAAGGGATTATAATAAGCCTGGCACACCTGTTGATTGCTCTGTAATTTGGTCTAACCAGTCTGGAAATTAATGCATAGACAGAAATCTCACTCTTGGACATATATCCCAAGAAGGTTAATAACAGAAAAAAGGCAAGATATATAATAAAATATTCATAGAAGCACTCTTTGTAGAAGCAAAAATAAATAAATAAATAAAGTGAGTATCCATTGACTGAGCTTGACTGAACAAATTGTGGCAAGTTAATTCAATAAATTATTATTACACTCTAATAAATGATGACAAATGAGGAAGAGAGAGAAGCATGGAAGGTGTGTATGAAATGATATAGAGTGAATAAAGCAGAACCAAGAGAACATGAGTATAATAATGTAATAATGACTATGATCATGTAAATTATACATTTGAAAAGTAATTGAATTCTGAAGAATTGTGGTAAACAATTTTTTGTTTTGGAAAACTGATAAAGAAACTAATTTCTCCCCATCAGTGTAGGGGGGGAAACTACAGCTGAACTACAGCTGCACAATGAGGGATACACTGTCTGTAAGTTGTTGGGTCTGTTGGATTTCTTAATTGCTTTTCTTCCTTTCAATTGTGCCCCACGTTCCAGAGTCTCCTTAATAATTTAAGTATTTACATAAAACCCAGTGTAATCCTGGGGAGATTACAATTCTAACCCCCAAAAGGGTCAAATGTTTCTATGTCTCTGTCTCTGTCTCTGTCTCTCTCTGTGTCTCTCTGTCTCTCTTTCTTTTTCTCTCTCTCTCCCTCCCTCCCTCCTTCCCTTCCCCTTCCCTTCCACCGTCCTGTCTTCTCTCTTCCCCCCAGAATCACTCTAGGGAAATGTGTAAAGCAAAGCTTAAGTAAGGCTCATGAATAGGATCTCCCCAAATTGTGGATAATGTGGATTCTAGAAAAATCTACAATGTACAATATGGAAATCAAGTATAGAACAGTTGTTCCCTTCATTGTGGAAACTGTATGAAATACTTCAACAAATAAAAAAATGTAAATTATTCAAATAGCCCATTGTGTTTCTCAGTAGATATTCCCCAGAAGAAAAGACAACTTTGTGGGTCATTTGAAAAGATATTTTTCATTCATGGCAGACTTATATTCTCCAAGCAATTCACAAGGTTCCTATCTCCTGGCTAGCCAGAATTTTATTTTCTTTACTCCTGCAGCTAAAAGATGTTCCTGATAGATCCATTTTCTTCCCTAAGAAATGTGTGTTAAGAAAATTCTCCTCCCTCTAGTTAACTGGTGTCCCAGTCTTGAACTCAAGAACTCTCAACCCACCATCAAGCTGAAAATGTCCATTTCTCAAGAATGCTAGTTATTGAGCTGTGCTCAGGAAAGGCATAGCAAAGCAACCAGGTATTTGAGATCCAATCTTATACATGCCTGGATAAGCACATGTTTCTCGTGTTAGTCCTTGTTTTATAAGTGTCTGATCCTTCTGATTGCAAGAGTAAAGAAATTAATTCCTTTCCCCCAGTCACATCCATCTCTAGCCCTAGTCACTAGAGACTAATCATTAATGCCCTAATCATTAGGGACCAATTAGGAGTCCCCAGTATGAGCCCAGATAAGTATCTGTTTCTAGCTAGGGCAACTTCAAAAAGAAAATTCCCCAATTCAGAAAATCAGGAGGCTTTCATGTTCACTCCTTGCTATATGAGGAAAGATTCAGTTCAGAGGAGATAATGTTAAGGTGTAATGTATTTAAAAGGTAATAATGACAAACCACACCCAGTATTTTTGTCAAGAAAATTCCAAATAGGATCACAAAGAATCAGATATAACTAAAATGACTGAACATCAACAACAAAATTATAAAAGGTTGGAGGACAAGATAATCTAGTTTATATATAAATTCCCATCCAGCTCTGACTTACTAGGAATCTTTGAAGCAGGCCTGGGCCAAGTACTCAGAGTATATCCCCTTTCAATGGTTCACTCCATCCAGCAAGTATGGTCCTGATGTCAAGCATGCCCTAAGAATAAGTATTTAAGGAATTTTGCCACCTAGTTTAAGATAGGAATTCAGACTGCAAAATGAAATAATCTCACACATCATTTTGGCTCAATTTGCCTTGGAATAATAATAGCATCCTACCTTGAAGAACTGTTGTAAGGCTCAAAGATAATATTTGAAAAAATGCTTTTCACATCACCTGATATAATATAAATATTAGCTATTTGTTGGTAATATCTTTTTATTATTATATACTTATAAATATATATATGATTATGCCAAGTATTTGTGATTGTCTATAGATGAGTACATTCTGTAATATTCTAAGATGTCATGCAACCAACACAATGTCATCAACAAAGAAAATCTGAAAGATCCAATTATCTAGATAAGGGGCTCTTAATTTTTGTGTATCATGGATGCTCTTAGCCATGAATGGCCAAAACAGAAGATCTAGTAATGTCATATAGATGATTTCCTATTTGAAACAAAAGTTTTTACTCTTTCCCCTGAGACTAGATAACTTTCTTCTCCCTGCAATACAATGAGCTGACTTTTAACTAAAACATACCCATAACACCAAAACTATCCTTTATTATTGCTCTCAGAGTCCTCTGATACCTATGCCTGCTTGTGAGATTCTGAGACTTGAATCACAATATTGGTTCCCTTCTCAGAATAATGTTATTAAATATACAAAATAAAATCCATAGGTTTACAAAAAATACTGAAATAAAATTATTAAAACATTTTAAATAAGTTCATAATCCCCCCCCCCAGTTAAGAACCTCTGACCCAGCAGAAATCCTTTTTTACACCATAAACTTTATGATGGATTACTCCTAGAACAATGATTTTGGCCTAGAATCAAACAAGAAGGAAACAGGCTAGATTGCCTTCAGAAAACTACAAAACTAATTTAATAATTTCAAATTTCTCACAGAAACAAAGGTAGAATTCACTTATAAATCCATCTGGCCCTGGAGAATTTTTCTTAGGGAATTCATTAATAGCTTGTCCAATTTCCTTTTCTAACATGGGACTATTTAAGTAATTTATTTCTTCCTCTATTAATCTGGACAATCTATATTTATAAGTATTCATCCAAAAAGATCTATTTTTAAAAAAAACTAATATTCTACTGGCATTATTATATAACTACAAGTCATGGAACACTACAACTTCTGTAAAATTTAAAATTAGTGTTGCAAGTACATGGTGGGTACAAAGAGGCTACAGCATATAATAAATAAGGAACTTTACCATATCAAATAATGTCATAATTAAAATATATGATTGAAAAAGATGAGGTGATCATGTGGGGAGAGCAAAACATAAGAGATGGGCAGGCTATGTGTACCAATGTTTTCCTTGCAATGTCAGGAACAATCAAGGAAGGCCCTCAGCATATTGGGTAGATAACCTATGGTGAATTCATAGGGAAATATGGACAAAAATCATATTTGAGGGATAGGAATGGATAGGTTATTATTTATATCATTGATTAGAATAGACAAATACATGAGATTGCAGATGCACCTGAGTATTTTCTTCAAACTTTATACTTATTTTGATTTTTATTCTAAAAATTTGGTAGTCTGTACACAAAAAGCTGAATTAGAAATAATTCTCATGTCAGTAATAAATTATTTCCTTCCTACTAAATATGATCAATTTTAATTTTTGATGCTTAGTATTCACCATATCAAATACCTACCACTTCTTTTCTCAAAGAATAGTGTTATTTATATATAAGTATAGAGAATTAATGTTACTACATCTGAATAATCCTATATACAACTCTAATTCATTTGATGAAATAGAGAAGCTATAAGACAGATACAAGAGAAAAGAAGATGTTGAGGTCTTAAGTAAAATGCAAAGAAGTGTTTACACCTTGTAATCTTTTCAGAAATTGAAGCAGAAAACAGTTCCAAGAAATGTATCCCCTCACAATCAAGAAGAGAGTCAGCTATGAAAGAAGAATCCAACTCTTAAAAGGGAATTAATTCTGCCTTTGAACACTGGAAAAATGCCTTCCTTGGAGTTGTCTCTTACTTTAATTTACTCCTTAAAGAGTATGACTTGCTTTTCAAAGATCTCCAGATATATACATCAATTCCTCAAGCTTTACCTTATTTTACCTACTAAAGGTATAACAGAGTATGGAAACTTATTTGCTTTTATTTAAAGAGAATACCTTGTCCATGCTATCGCCCCTAAATTTCTATAATTTCATCAACTGTACTGGAAGAAATCCATTAATCAAGGATGTTCTGATCAACTTTCCCCAATCACAATATCCTTAAGTGGACTAGTGACATTTGCTGTCCCCAACCAATCAGGTGAGATTCTTTTTGTAAATTTGCCCATAGTCCCAATTCTGGGAAGTTGCAGAAACCTGAAGAGACTCAAGAATTATCCTTTGGATTACTTTCCTTCCAGTAACTTGTGCTAAAGAATCGCATCAAAATCTAGAGATTACACTCACCTTCAGATATATGGTTCTGTGTGTGTGTATGATTATATAATTTAACAAACACCATTTTGTTAAATTCTCATAGGTTATTACCCATTTTGGTTCTTGCCAAGGACTGCTCCAAACAGTGAGAAAGAATCAGATATTCTAAGTTATTTCACCTTCAGGAGAAAAATAACTCTGAGTTCCTACAATACAAAGCATACTCAAAATTTCTCAATGAACTACACAAAAACAGCATTCCAACTGGAGATCCAGATAAAAAAAACTTTCAATGGTCCTCTGCAACATGTGATTTATTATGTCCAATTGAGGCTTTTTTTTTTTTTTAGGGTCTTTTTTAGAAAGTGTTGGATGAATTCTCTCAATGACTATTTTACCTTCTGCTTCTATTACATCTGGGCAGTTCTCTTTGATGATTTCCTGTAAAATAGTATCTAAGCTCTTTTTTTCATCATAATTTTTGGAAAATCCAATAGTCCTCAGATTATCTCTCCTAGATCTATTTTCCAGGTCTGTTGTTTTTCCAAATAGCTATTTAATGGTTTTTTTCTAATTTTTCTTTTCTTTTCTTTTTTTTTTTTTTTGGTTTTGCTTGACTGATTCTTGATGTCTCAATGAATCATTCATTTCTATTTGTTCAGTTCTAATTTTTAATGAGTTATTTTCTTCTTTTTGTATATGTCCAATTGAGTTTTTAAATGAGTTGTTTTGCTCTATGGAATTTTTTTAGTGAGTTATTTTCTTTTTCCAAATCACAAATCCTACTTTCTTGGGAGTTCTTTATCTTTTCCAATTTACAAATCCTACTTTCTTGGGAGTTCTTTACCTTTTCCAATTCACAGATTCTGTTTCCCTGCACTTCCTGGGAGTTCTTTACCTTTTCCAATTCACATTTCAGGAAGTTGTTACTCTCTTGCATAGCTTCTCTTTCCTTTCTCCATTTTTCTTCTAGCTCTCTTTTAAGATTTTTAATAATCTCTTCTAGGAGAGATTTGTGTGATGGGGGTCAGGTTAGATCCCCCTTTGGGGTATTGTCTGGAGACTGTTTGCTATTAGTCTCCTTGGGGTTGAAAACCTTCTTTCTTTCTGTATAGAAGCTATCAATTAATTGTCCTTTTGATTTTTTTACTCATTTTTTAAAAGCCTTTAAGGTCTGCCTTCCAGGCAAGGAGGTTACCAGTTTCCTCTGCAGAGCAGAGATAGGTATATGGACAGTAGCTGTCCTGCCAATGGGCTGCAAAGAGTGATGAAGTATGGGAGAGCTCTGAGAAAAAGTTCCCCACCGGAAGTGATTTAGGCCTGGGGGAGAGGGGGGGCATGCTGCAGAAGTGCCCAGTGAAGAACTCAGTTGTATGGATTAGCAACTGCCCTGGGGCTAGAGACTGAGCAGCAAAAGTTTCACTACTCCAAGCCAAAGCCCGTTTTGGGGCTGTGGGTATTAGCAACTGACCAGCGAATACAAGCAGAGCAGAGCAGTCAGCCTATAGTAGAGTCATCTCTATAACTTTTCTAACCACAGGAGCCACACCCTACCCTGGTCCGCTTCAGACCTTAGCCTCTGGTTCTATCCCTGCTTATGCTGATCTGCTCTGGGTGCTCAGGACAAACCTTTCCTGGCGACCTTTCAGATTATCTTCGGCTGGTAAGTTTTTTTACCAGTCAAGCGCTATTTTTGAAGCTGATTTTAATAATTGGTCATGAGGGTAGGAGAGGAGCTTAGAAAGTCGTGTGTGCCTTCTCCGCCAACTTGGCTCCACCCCTCATATGATATATTGTGAATGGAGATCCAATTTCACCAAAAAAGATGCCTACCTTCCTTCAGTGTTCCAAGTCACAAGGACAACCAAGTTAGTTTAAATAGAATCCAATAAACTAGAAAATTCCAAATTTTGTCCTACTGTTTTAGAAGGTATGAAGTTCTTCAATCAACTTGATGGAATTATTGGAAAGCTAAGTAGTTGGCTGGCCAAAGGATCAGTCAGATACCAGTGATCTTATAAAGTACATAAGCAATATCTGAGAAAAGAATTATCCTGGTAGTTTAGAAGAGAACCAGTTATAAAGGATGAACTCAGATCTTAAGTCTCTTTCCCCTTTGGTAATGGCAACTTATAGTACAGCAATTTGCCCAGTAAAAGATGCCACATCCAGAAGAGAATTCAGCTAGACAATTTAATTGAGCTTCAAAGAGAAGTCTAGAGCTACCTGCCCATCAGAGATATTGCAACAATAAAGGAACATGAGAAAAGAAATGATATTAGGGCCTTACATTACTAGAATTACTAGAATTATATTACTAGAATACATTAATAAAATTAGTAGAACTTTGACCACATGCATACCTCTCTAGTAGTATATGCCATGTTTTTGAACACTCTCCTCACTAACTCTATATGTGAAATTATACTCCAGGTTTATGGATTGCTTAGTTACTATTGTTTTTGTGTAATTTCTGTAAATAGCTTTGTTTTCAAATAATAGTATCAACAGTCTGACTATTAAAGAGGAAAGCCTTTATCAGGGCCTTATGAAATATAAATTTCAAAGTAGGGAGACACAAAGTACCTCTAACCTGCAGTAATGGTCCCTGAGGAACCCAACTCATTAGTATAATAAATTATAGTATAACCTATAGTATATAGTTATAGTATAAGTAACAGTATATAGTATAACCTTTCTGAATAAGGTTAAAAATTACCTGAAATTTGTTCCTGGAGAAGAAATGAGAAAATATGCCTCTCTCCTTCCTTTCCAAAAGTAGAAGGCTATGAGTATAGAATAGTGTGTGTGTGTGTGTGTGTGTGTGTGTGTGTGTGTGTGTAGTTAAAGTCAGTTAATATTTTGGTTAGTTTTACTAAACTTTTTTCTCTTTTATTTTTCAGCTTTTATTATAAGGGATGGCTCTCTAGGCAAAGGAACAGATATATTGAGAAATTAAGATGCTGTAAAAAGAAGATGTATCAATAAAAAAAAATTTTTAATTCTGCTTTAGCACCTTAACAGCAGAGGAATAAACAACCTGAAAGTAATGTACTAAGGAGCACTGAGAGTGATAAAAAAAGACTGGAGAATTGATTTATGAAGAAGGATTATAATGACTAAATATGCAAAACTTGTCTTAACAATGACTATGGGAGAGATGAGTAACTTTTACAAGTATTAGGAAGAAGAAGGAATCTTCAGAGAGGCCCAAAAGGATAACTAAGACAAAAATTTAGCCATAGAACATTTATGCTGAATTAGGAAATTGCTTTAATGGTAAGAGAGTTTAGACCAGGGGAGAATAATCCAAGAGGAGAAGGAGAGTGAGCCTGTGCAGTTTTGGGGGGAGTCTTCTTTAACCTAAGTAGACCAGTCTCACTAAAAGTATATTGAGAAAGTCAATTATACTGTAGCAGAGAAGAGATTGAAAAAGCTATGCAGATAAATATTAAATGCCTGCCAGGCCATGGCTATTCTTTATCAATCTACACAAACCTGACATAAACTGTTATTCCCCTGGATAAGTGGTTATTTATAAAGCTAGATTATAAAGAATAAATATCTTTCCTCTCTTAAAATAAAAAGTGTCAATTATGGACACAATTTAAAAAGGAGACAATGGCGAAGTAAAACAAATACCCTGCCCTCTAGCTCTATTCCTAACAAAAGTTACAGTTGGTATGCAAATAACTCAGGACAGTCAAGAGTTTTAATATGATTTCATTTTGTGACAGCAGTTGTTTTATATGTGTGCTTCTACTGATACTATGATGAGTCAAAATGTTTCACCTTGACTCGATTAAATTAAATAGAGCTGGTTTTACCACTTTTACTTTATCCTATGTCAATTAAGTGCTGAATTTTATGAAATACATGTATTTTTATTGCCCACCTTTGTTGTGTTTTCGATTCTGTGGTTTTTAGGAATGGTTTTACTTCAAAGAAACCTGCAAAGTCATAGCTCTTAAAGAGCATACTTCAGTGACTATTAAAGATGTTACCATGCCTTTTGACATAGGAAAATCAAGTATTTCAAGGATTATTCAGTCTCATAATAAAAGTGTCAATATGCCTGAAGCACAAAGGAAACTGCTGTCAAAAATAAAACAATATTATAAGAATTAATAAATAATTGTGTTAAATGATCAAATCAATCATCAGAATATAAACAATGATGTTCAAAGTATCCTGGCAACTGTAGGGATTAAATTTGATTCCTTTACAATACAGCACAGGCTTCCTGAAGTTGGAAAACAGTGAAAAGAATTGCTATAAAGAAAAAATGCTTGTCATAAAAAGTAATTTTGCAAAAATACTCCCTTTTTCACTTATTCAAAACTATACCCAAAGAGTTCAGCAGAATCTTTAAATATGGGTATTTTCATCGGATTGTAAAACACCCAATTCAAAAATATGTTTTGAGGACTTATTTACTTTCAAATGGTCCTGGAAGTCTTATCTCCATTGAGAGAATTGTGAATTCTGATAAACATATTGATTAATTGACAAGCAAAATTATTTCAGAATTATAGAAATTCCCAATGAAGACATGGTGCAATGAATTTGTACCATGTCACATATCACAAAAGATTTTAAAATACCTATCCAAAATATCAAGAAAAAAAATGTTTCAGTGTTCTAAAAATTTTTCTGACTTAAAACCCATTGAAAATCTAAGGACTATCATATGGGGGAAAAAATGTCTAAGTATCTATCGATTAGAAAACTCCAAACTAAAACAACTCTAAAATACCATCTTACATCTATCAGATTGGTTAACAAGACAGAAAATGAAAATAATCAATATTAGAAAGGATGTGGAAAAACTGGGACCATACTGCACTGTTGGTGAGGTTGTGCATTGATCCAATCATTCTGGAGAGTAATTTGGAAGTATACTCAAAGGGCTATAAAACTGTGCATACCCCTTGACCCAACAATACCATTATTACATGTATCTTAGAAAGAAAAGAAAGAAAAGGAAGGAAGGAAGGAAAAAGAAAGAAAGAAAGAAAAGGAAGGAAGGAAGGAAGGAAGAAGAAAGAAAGAAAGAAAGAAAGAAAGAAAGAAAGAAAGAAAGAAAGAAAGAAAGAAAGAAAGAAAGAAAGAAAAGGAAGGAAGGAAGGAAGGAAGGAAGGAAGGAAGGAAGGAAGGAAGGAAGGAAGAAGAAGGAAGGAAGGAAGGAAGAAGGAAGGAAGGAAGGAAAGAAGGAAGGAAGGAAAAAGAAAGAAAGAAAGAAAGAAAGAAGAAAAGAAAGAAAGAAAGAAAGAAAAAGGGAAACAAAGAAAGAGAGAGAGAAGGAGGGAGGGAGAGATAGAAAGAGGGAGGGAAGAAGGAAGGAAGGAAGGAAGGAAAGAAAGAAAGAAAGAAAGAAAGAAAGAAGAGAAGGAAGGAGAGAGAGAAGGAAGGAAGCAAGGAAAGAAGGAAAAAAAGAAGGAAGGAAGGAAGGAAGGAAGGAAAGAAGGAAAGGAAGAAGGAAGGGAGGAAGGAAGGAAAGAAGGTAAGAGAGAGAGAGAGAGGAAGGAAAGGAAGGGAGAGAGAAAGAACCTATTTGTACAAAAATATCACAGCTCTTTTTTGTAGTGGCAAAAAATTAGAATCAAAGGAATGCTCATCAATTGGGTAACAGCTGGGAAAAAAGCCTATGATATATGATTGTGATGGAATATTATTGTGCTGTAAGAATGAAAAGCAGGATGATTTCAGGAAAACCTGGAAAGACTTACATGAATTGATACAAAATGAGCATAGCCAAGAAACTTTGTACACAATTACAAAAATATTTTGCAATGAAGAACTCCAAAAGACTTAGATATTCTCAGCAATCCAGTAATAGAAGTTAATCCCAAAGGACTCATGATGAAGCATTCTATCCACTTCTAAAGAAAGAATGGATATTGACTGAATACATAGTGAAGTATATTATTTTTAATTTCTTTTCTTTCATTCTTTTTTTCTGTCTTATTGTACAAATTGACTTATATGGAAATGTTTTATGTGATTCCACATGTATAACAGTATTGGAATACTGTCTCAGGAAAAGAAGAAAAAAGGTAGGAGAAAGTGATAGAATTTGGAACTCAAAACTTTTTTATATTTAAAAAATTGTTTTAACATGTAATTAGGGAAACAACAAAATATTTTTAATAAGAAAAGAAAATCTAAGGACTATAAGACTTGGAAAAATGGACTACTGACATCAAAGGTGTAATTAATATCCAATGTAGTAAAAAAAATAATAATGGTTTTATGATGATTTTTAAAATTGTGTCAAAATCTTATTAATGCAATACCAAATATTGTGAAAGAAGTATGCCTAGTAAAAGCACAAATATGTTAAAATTTAAGACAGAAAAGGTTGAAAATTATAAAGTTGTTTGTTGTATAAATCAATAAATTTAATTGTTTTACTTTGTTCTAGTCAATCTACCCACCACTATAAACTATCCCTTAATTCTTAGAGCTAGAAAACAGCTCAAAGCTTGCCAGTCTCTATCTGGGGCTTCAACTTGGGATTCTTGAGTCCTAATCTTCACATGAATTTTTAGGGGTTTGCCTTAAGAAGAAAGACTTTTTTAACTTCCTGAGTAATTGATAGAAAAAGAGAGAATGTGAAGGATAATGTAGAAAAATTTAGGTGGGATAGGAAAGAAGAAGGAACTCAGAAGATATGGTCTCAATTTTCTCAGTAAAATAGGAAATTGAACCCTCTCATAAGAAATGGAAAATTGAGATGGGAATAGAAATCTGAAGAGAAAAAGAGGTTTCAAACAGCTGTCACAGGGCGCATTGGATGACTTAGTGGATAGAGCACTGGACCTGGAATCAAGAGAACCTGAGTTCAAATCCAACCTTAGACACTTGACACTTACCAGCTATGTGATCTTGAGGTCATAATCGTCTTGCCAAAAAAACACAAAAACAAACAAAAAAAGATTGCTGTCACAGGAAATGTAATAAACAGTTAATAAGGGAAAATACGGGGCAAAAAGGGTTGCTGGGCAGTAGGTGAGTCCAAACTGAGGCTTTCTTCAATGATACCTGTATAGCACCTGTAGAAACAAAGTATGCACACATAGGGAGGTGTGCCAGGATTAGCCTTTGATAAGATAAGTAGGTTGAACAGAGGGGCAAAAGACTCAAGGGTAGAGCATGGTGAAGCGTTTTAACAGAACAAGGTTCAAGATTATGAAGAGATTAAATTAAGTCAGAATTGGGTTCCTGAGAGAAAAGTAGGGTAGCTCAAGAGACTAAAGGTTTTAGTGAAAATGAAGAATAGGAGATGAGACAGAGAGAGAGAGAGATAGAAAGATACAAAATTATAATCACAGAGGAAATTCAGAGCTCAGATTTATCAAGGCAGAATAATTATAGGCGATAGTGAGATCTAAGATATGATCATCCCTCTATGTGGTTGAAGTGGAGTGAAAGTATAGGTTCTGGGAGCTGAGGAGTCTGATACACTCCCAGGTCAGTGTGTGAGAGAATTGTAAAATATACATAAAAATTAGATGTGAATATAAAAGCTTATTTGGGAAAGAATATGGATCCAGGTGTTGAACTCTGAGAAAGGAAGGAGAGTAAAGTGGAGGGCAGAGTAATAAAGACAGAATGAGCCTCAGTGGAATAGATTGATGAGTGAGGGCAGCAGAGGTTGAGTCTGAAAGCAATAGTGATGAGCAAGGAGTATTCCTTCTGGCAGTGTGTTGGGGGAATATGAGAGAAAGAGAACCACATACTAGAAAGGATGCCCAAGAACGCAGTACCTTCCTAACACAGCCAGGTTTCCATGAGTTGAAAAATGAAGAGTTCTAAGATAAATATTTAAAAATAGAACAAAAGGATACAGATGATGAAAAGGACTGAGGAGGATGGGAACTTGGAAGGGGTACAGTGGTACTAGATGATGGATAAAGGAATGTGGGAAATGGCAGTAGGAGAAGGATTCTGTTTTCTGTTTTAATTTTTCTCTCAGCAGATAGTAACTCTTAATTGAAGGGATTGATTTTGGTAGGGAAGATAACTTTGCCTGAAAGAAATATCACTAGACTGGGATTTCTAACCCCATTTCCCATCTCAAAGATCCTATAAGGTTATGAAAGCAGTATCAGTCTGCTCTCTCTCCAAACACCACGGAAGAAAAGATTGAGGCAGAAATATCATGTAAGATGTCTGATGATAAATACCTGTAGGTCAGGTCCCTGAGGTTTGACTAAATTCACATCTCAATTCAGTCATTCAGTTTCTTCCCAAAATAATTGAGGCTGATACACTGAACAAAGTGAAAGGATTGTGGTACATTGGAAAATGTGCTGGTTTTGGAGTAAAGAATCTGAATTTGAAAATTATACCATTTATTACCTTTGCAACCTATTACCATAACCTTTCTAGCTATCTAGGGAAACTGAGTGGGAGATTTAACTAGATGATCTTCAATGTCCCTTCCTTTTCTAGATGTATGATCTTGTAAATGAAACATGCACTTGGCTCCTGATTCAGTTCAGTGTATAAAACTCTGATCCTGGATGGTTTCCTAATGGAAAGAGGCCTAGTGTCTGGGTGCCAGATGGTTGCAGAGAGCTTAAATATTATTGTTTTTCTTAGATGGATCAGTGAAACAAGACAGAAAAAGCAGTCTCTTCCTAGTAGCCTTTCTCTTGGCCATAGTTTTGAGGTCTTCCAATCCAGTTCTCAAACAAGTCAGATTGGAAACCCCAGTGATGCCAAAGGTAGAGAAGGATAGGGAACTAGAGGTCAGCAACAGGTTGCCTCTACCTGGGTTGTGAACAGGCTGAAGCACTGTTGATGGTTCACAGAGTAAGAATGGACACAGATAGAATAGGTTCTGCCTTTCAGTGTGGCAGCTTACCATTACTTCTCAGAGTAAATAATGGTGAAACAAAGGTAAAGGATTTTTTCTATTTTCCCATATTATTTAGTAATGCAGGGCAAAATAGGTAATTTCTTCACATGTAGCACTGGGTCTTGGAGTGAAAAGGCCTCCAAATCCATTCCCTGAGAAGGTCCAAGACTTGAGAGCCCCATCTTCCTTGGGTCTAATGATGACATAATGAGGATCTGGTACTAAGACTTTTAGTATCCTCTATTCTCCCACCTACCTATGCATTTGAAAGAAATAGTGGAAGGCTGAAATGTTAACTATTTAATTACTCAAGGAAATGTTCTTATTTTTATATCTAATTTTATTTTATATTTATAATTTATTTTATAATTTTATTTATAAATTTATCTAATTTTAATTTATTTTATAAATGTAGATAAATGTAATTTATTCTACAGCTAAGAGAAATATAAACAGAACCAGGAGAACTATTTATCCAGTGACCATAACATTATAAAGGAAAACCTTAAATGGGTTAAAGAACTATGACCAATACATTGAACAATCCCAACTACAGAAGACTGATAATGAAATACATGTCTCCTCTCTGCATATAGAAGTGATAGACTAGGTGCAGAATAAGAGAGGCATTTCCAGACATAACCATGACAACTCAAATTTACTTTGCCTGGCTCTAATTTTATTTGGGGGAGGAGAAATTGAGGAGAGTGAGAAGGATTAGTGATATTGATACCAAAAAAGAGCAAAGGGAGAGGAAAAAAGATGTATTTATCAAATATCTTTGAAATACACAAAAAACATTAGAGTGGGTTTTAGGGGTGGGCACAGACTAGGAGGACAATGCTAATACTACAGCATTAAATTTAATATTTGCTAAAATGAAAAGGCTGTATGTGATGGATTCACAATTTCACATACAATCCACATCTGCCTCTAAATAGAAATTGTTTTTAAAACCTACCCCACAAGTAATCATCCAGTCTCTTTTTAAAGACCTCTTCTCTAACAGAGAACTCTGCCTTATAAAGCTATTCACTGAATTTTTAAGTAGCCTTAATTTTAGG
Organism: Antechinus flavipes; assembly: GCF_016432865.1. Taxonomy (NCBI): domain Eukaryota; kingdom Metazoa; phylum Chordata; class Mammalia; order Dasyuromorphia; family Dasyuridae; genus Antechinus; species Antechinus flavipes. The sequence goes on from NC_067399.1 coordinate 383,408,022, forward strand.
AAGCTTTTCTTTATTACAAACTGAAATCTGTCTCTCTACCACTTTCACTCAATGGTCCTCATTCTGCCCCTGAAGGAAGAATGAAATAAATGTAATCTTTTAGAACGAGCAGCTGGCACTGGCACTTTATGCCAACTAAATCTGACTTACTGGTGAATTCCATAGCCTAAAAGTGAAAGGACCCAAAGTCATATTTCTATTTAAGAACTTATAAGAGTTAATAAACTCAAAATCTTAGGACCCTTTCTTATTTGAATCCACCACCAGTTAAGGAAAATCCAAATGTTTTAACAGACTAATACATCTCTGTCCTCTTGATCTCTTCTTATACCAAACTAGTCACTAACTTCCTCCACTGTGCTCTCCCTATATATCAATTCATTAATAGGTATGAGTCATAGTTTCTAATCAGTCACATATATACATATCAAAAAGTTAAATTATAAAAGAAATGCATATACCTCACTTCACAATTATGAACACATTAGTAGCACATAGTAGCTTAATAAATAGGGGAATAACTTGCCAATTATTAAAAGTCCTTCAAAATCTGAGATTGTCTTACCTTTCCAGATTTATTTCATACTATTCTCCTCCATATGCACTCAAGGAACAAATGGGAGAAAAAAACCTTGGAGTGTATATCTAATTTGTAGGCAAAAAAATAAGAGAGAATTAAGCCTTTCACAACTTTCTCAAGGTACCAAGTCAGCTGCCTTTCTTCTCAAAATCCTAGAAGCTATGAGCCCAGCTACGGTCAACTTCAGAGACCAGTGGCAGCTTCTGCCATCCATCCTGGCAGATAAAGCCAGTGCATTGGAATAAAGCTTAGTCCATCTCCATCCTTCACTTCTAATGTTCCAGTAATTGTTCCCAGCTCAGAACTATTCATGTTGTCCCTTTCAACTGTAGTTCTCATAAGTCTGTGCAGCTACATTCCAGAGACTGGTTACACCTTCTTTCTCATGACTGTTGTCTTCAAATACTTGAAATCTTTTCTTCTTCAGGTAGGACATCCTCTATTTTTTCAATAAATCTTTTTATGGTACAATTTCCATCATCACTATCACCTTCTCCTGAAAATATTCCACTTCATTAATGTTGTTTCATAAAGTTAGTCCCAGGACAGAACACAGGACACAAATGTGAGCTGACTAGGACAGAATATAGTCAAACCATCCTCACCTTCAGTTTGCATTTAATTTTTTTTTTTGAATGGAAGGGAGCTTTTGTGCCTTACTCTTTGCGCCTCATTCATACTGAGTATGAGCCATTTAACCCCCAGGTTTTTCTTAAATAAAAACTATTGCCTAGCCATGTCTCCCAACTTTGTATTTAGGTGACTGATCTTATGAACCCACAATTTATTAAATTTGTCTTGCTTGATTTGGACAACTATTCCAACCTATTGAGAACTCTGGGGATCTTGTGTTTTGTATGAGGTAGACAATGGTGCAATGATTAGAGTGCTGAATCCATTGTCAGAAAGACCTGAGTTCAAATCCAACTTAAAGATACTTACTAGTTGTCTGACTCTGGCAAGTCGCTTAATTTCAGGTTTGCCACAGCTCCCTCAATTATAAAATGTGGTAATAATAGTACTTATCTCCCAGAGTTTCTGTAAGAATCATATGTGATAACATTTATAAAGTGATTGCTTAGCATAGTCCCTGGAACATAGTAGGTAGTTAACAAATACTTATTCCCTTCCTTTCTCTCCCTTTCCTCTTGTTTTACTTACAATATAACTTAAGTGTCTAGCAGAGTCTTTGATACATAATAGGTACTTATTATTAATAGTAATCATTAATTGACTAATTAATTAATTAGTAATAAGTGCTTATTCCCTTTCTTCCTCCCCTTCCTCTTATTTCGTTTACTGTTTTTATATCTAAGTTCCTAACACAGTGCCTGGCACACAGTAGATACTTAATAAATGCTTACATATTGATTTTTTGATTGATCAGGTATTAAATAACCCTCCTACTTTTGAGTCCTCAGATTTGATAAGCCTGACATTTAGTTCCCATCCAAGTGATAAAAGTGCTGACCAACAGAAAACCAAGAAGAGAAGTATACCTCTAGTTTTACATACATCCATTACTATTCCATCGTCTAGGTATTCATCAAATTCCACACCATGTGCAAAAAAAAGTTTATTACCTTTTCTCAAAAACCTCTCCATTTTGCTGACTTCACTACCTATCTGTGTGGTAGCATCACCAGCCCAGACAATTTGGATTAGAAACCTGGGTTTGAATCTCATCTGTGATACTATGTGATTTTAGTCAAGTTACTTGATCTCTCTTGGCCTTAATTGCTGTTAAGTGGTTGCCATGTATAGTTCTCTGATCCCATCTCCAGTTATCTATATATTATCCTGTCCTCTCCCTCATTCTTCACATAAAATTCATCACCAAGTTCTGGTTTCTATTCTCTGTTCTGATTACCACTAACTATCCTTGTAGCCTCAGTACCACCCATATGATGACTTGCAATAGCTTCCCAAAAGTTTTCCTTTCTTCAAACATTCCCTTCTCTATATTTTGCCACTCCATTCTGGATCTGAGCTACCATCATTAGTAAATGAGTGAAAGAAAATTCATTTAACCCACTATATCTAACTGGCCCCAAAGCATCTTGCACATTCCATTTGGCATTCTACCTTGAAACTAGATCCTACCAAGCATAGGATTTTGCCTAGTCCTACCCCACTTTCTACCTCTCACTCTTGCTCTGTGAACAGTAATCAAATTAATGTTACCATCAGTACTGGAAAATATACAACAATCAACTGCCCTGTGGTTCCACTCATCATCCCTGGGACTCCTCAGATCAAAGTTTCCTTCCTGGTCTCACTCCCCCCAGTAGAATACATTCCCTTATTAGAGTGCAAGTTCCTCAAAGCAAAAGGGGATTTTCTCACTGTTGTGTTTTTGTCTTTGGTAATTAGAACAATATTTAGCACATAAAGTCATATAACACACGTTCATTCCTTCTTTCATTCATTAATCCTTCACACTGAACCCAAATAAGCCTCTCTGTGCAAAGACATAGTTCTATCATTCCTAGACACAAAATCTTTCAATAGCTTCCTCTTGCTCACTGGTTAAAATTCAAAATGGTTTGCTATTCAATAAACTTCAGGGACTTCCTATCATCTTCAGAATCAAACATAAAATTCAAAATCCTTCATAATCCACCACCCATCCCCTTCACTTCTTTCCCATTTTTACATTTTAAACTATCCAATCACCACTTACTTTGCAGTCCTGTGAAATTGTTCCCCCTTGCTGTTGCTCCCAGATAAAACCCCAGGTAAAATCTTATAGGAATCTTTTCCCAATCTTCCTTAACTCTAATGCTTTCTCTGTGTTCATTATTTCCAATTTATCCTGTATGTGATTGTTTACATTTTGTCTCTTCCATTAGTCTGCGTACTCCTTAAGGACTCTGTATCCCCAGTGTTTAGCATAGTATCTTGTGCATTATTGATATTTATTGACTGACTGTTTGAGGCCTTCAAAATCTGGAATTGCTCTACCTTTCCCATCTTATTTTATACTATTTCCCTCCACATACTTTTTTCTCCTGTCAAACCATAATTTTCATTCATTTGCTTTACTTTCTCTTACTTTTGCTTGTATTATTCCCTATTCCTAAAATACTTGTCCTATAAAGCCCAATTTGAATGCTACTTTCTCCATCAATGAATTAATACACATTAATTAAGCTGCCTGTAATATATACCAGGCACTGTGACTAGGATACAATTATTTTTTCAAAATAAACAATCCCTGCTCTCAAGGAGTATCATGTGTAACAAACTATGCAAAGCCAATTTGTTTGAATAATAGATCATAGGAAGGAGAATAACATGCAATAAAGCTAAAGAGGTTAGAACCAGGTTATGAGAGGCCCAAGGAGCTAGAAGATTTTATATTTAATCCTAGAGTGAATAAAAAACCAATAGAATTGATTGAGTAGGACATTAACATGATCAGATCCTAACTTGAGGATGGATTGGAGTGAAGAGGGATCTGAGACAAAGAGATCAATTAGGAGGCCAACATAATGGTCTAGACAAGAGATAATGAGAGTCTGAACTAAGGTGGTGAATTGTTTTGAGAGTAGAAAAGGAGCAGCTTTATAAGTAGAAATACCAAAATAGAAATAGCAAGATTTGGCAATTGACTGTCATGTGGAAAAAGTAAGGAGTTGAGGCTGACACTGGGAAACTACAATGATGGCAGTATCCTAAATAGAAAGAGGGAAGTTTAGTAAAGGGGTGTGTTGGGGAATTTCTCAGTCTGTATTCCTAGAAAAAATCTTGCCCATGAATGAGTTTGAAGACTGGTAGGCAAATAGGCTCAGGAACTCAACTAAAGAGAAGAGCTTTATTAGCATTCTAAGGAAGCTACTGACTGAAAGCAGTTTATTCAGAAAAATGGTATATGGTTATACGAAAGATATTTGTTAACATAATCAATAACCAGATTTCTGCATCATTTAACTAGATTCATTATGTATTGTTCTGCCCTTAAAGGAAAGTCTATTTTTGGACTTAAGTCCAGGCAGTGAAAGGCTCATTTGTTTGTTGCCTCAAGCTTGCTTGACCAGGCTGTTAATTCTTGTGGTCTGACTTGTAGTTAGTCAACTGTAAATAGTAAACTGAAAGAACAAGGTTGACATTTTAATCATACAATATGTTTCTAAAATGGCATGCACAGGTGTGCTTAAGGAAGAAGGGGGAAGAAAGAAGAGTTCTATTTTGAACAAATTGAATATGAGTTGCTTCTGGGATGCCCATCTTGCCAGTCAGTAATAATGGAGTAGAGCTGAGAAGAGAACGACTGGGACTAGATATATAGATTTGTGAGTATTCTCCATTAAAAAAAATCATAATAAAGTCCATGGAAGATAATATGATTACCAAGAAAAAGAATGTGGAGAAGCAAGAGAAGGAACACAATAGAACTTTGGGATTTACTCCAAGGTACATTATTGTAAGGTGTCATATGGATGATAATTACACAAAAGAAACTCAGAAGGAAACTTTCCCCAATGCCCAATGTCAGTAATATCTTTCCCCAATTCTAAACCTTTACAAACAAAGCCATATACAAATGTGAATTATTATAGCACTTTACTTGTACTTATCCTGCACTTATCATCTATAAATTGTTCAATATATTCACTACAGTGGGAAGAGATAGAAAGAAAAATTCCATTTAAAATAACTACAAACAATATAAAATACTTGGGAGTTTTCCTAACAAACACACTCAGGGACTATATGAATACAATTTGAAAACTTTTTCACACAAATAAAGACAGAACTAAACAACTGGTAAAATATTAATTGCTCATTTTTACATTGGTGTGGCAATGTAAATGTAAATATAAAAAAAAATGGCAATTCTATCTAAGTTAATTTATTTATTCAGTAAATATCAATCAAACTCCCAAAGAATAACTTTATAGAACTAGAAAAGGTCAAGAATATCAAGGGAATAGATGGAAAAATTATGAAGGAAGGCAGTTTCAGATTTCAAACTATTTTACAAAGCTGTAATCATCAAAAACAATTTTTGGTATTGACTAAGAAATAGAATAGTGTAACAGTGGAATAGATTAAGTACATAATATTATTGACTGTTGTTTAGTTGTCCTTGTGACACCACTTGGAGTTTTCTTGGCAAAGATATTAAAGTAGTTTGCGGGTTCCTTCTTCAGCTCATTTTATGGATGAGGAAACTAAGACAAACAGGATTAAGTGACTTGCCTAAAGTCATACAGCTAGTAAGTATCTGAGGCCAGATTTTAACTCATCTTCATGAGTCTTTCTGACTTTGGGCCAAGTGCTCTATCTACTACCCCATTTACCTGCCCTTAGATACACAGTACACAATAGTAAATGACCATAGAAATCTAGTGTTTGAGAAACCCAAAAATCTGAGCTTTGGAGTTAAGAATTCAACATTTGACAAAAATTGCTGGAAAAGTGGGAATTAGTTTAGCAAAACTAGACATAGACCAACATCTCACACTGAATACTGAAAAGATAAAGTTAAAATGATAAATAATTCAGTAAATTTGGGAAGCATGGGAAAATGTACCTGTACCTGTCAAATCTATGCATGGATAAAAGAAGAGTTTCTAATCAAACAAGAGATAGAGAAGATTGCAGGAACCCAAAAAGACCATTTTGATTACATGAAATTAAAAGGCTTTTACACAAAGAAAACTAATGCAGCCAAAATTAGAAGGAAAACAAGAAACTGGAGGAAAGCTTTCAACAAGTTTCTCTAATGGACTCTTCATTTCTGAAATATAAAGAGAACTGAGCCAAATTTATAAAAATGAGTCATTTCTCAGATGATAAATGCTCAAAGGATATGAACAGGCAGTTTTCAGAAAAAAATCAAAGATATCAATAATCACATAAAAAATGTTCTAAATTTTTACTAGAGAAATGTAAATCAAAATAACTCTGAGATGCCACTTCACATTTTTCATATTAGCTCTCATAACAGAAAAGAAAAATGACAAATTCTGGAAGAGATTGGGAAAAATTCTAATGCTAATACACTTTTGGTAGAGTTATAAAATATTCCAACTATTCTGTAGAACAATTTATAACTATGACCGAAGGTCTATAAAGCTGTACATATCCTTTGACCCAGAAATATAACTAGGTCTGTATCCCAAAAAGATCAAAGAAAATGAAAAGAATTTATTTGTATAAAATTATTTATAGTAGTTCTATTTGTGTTGGCAAAGAACTAGAAATCGAGGGGATGTTCATCAATTCTAGAATGACTAAATTGTCATATATGATTATGATAGAACACTATTGTGCTATAAGCAATGATGAGCAGTGATTAGAGAAATGCCACTTCACAGCTCTCAAATTGGCTAAGATGACCAAAAATATTGATAAATGCTGGAAGAGATTGGGAAAACTAGATCACTAATATATTGTTGGTGGATTTGTGAACTGATCCAACCATTCTGGAGAGCAATAGGCCTAAAGGGCTATCAAATGCATACCCTTTGATCCAGCAGTGTCTCTACTGGGTCTATATCCCAAAGAAATCATAAAAAAAGGTAAAGGAGCCACATGTGAAAAAATATCTGTAGCAGCCTTAGTAACTGAGTGGATACCCATCAGTTGGGGAATGACTGAATAAGTTATGGTATGTGAATGTAATAGAATATTATTGTTCTGTAAGAAATGACCAGCAGGATGATTTCAGAAAGGCCTGGAGAGACTTACATGAACTGATGCTAAGTGAAGTGAGTAAAACCAAAAGAACATTGTACACAGCAGCAAGATTATGTGATGATTAATTTTAATGGACTTGACTCTTTTCAGCAATGAGATGATTCAGGTCAATTCCAATAACCTTATGATGGAGAGAGCCATCTGCATCCACAGAGAAGACTATGAGTACTGAATGTAGATCATAACATAGTATTTCTATATTTTTGTTGTTGTTGTTGTTGTTGTTTGCTTATTTGGGGTTTTTCTCTTATTTTTTTTTTCCTTTTTGATCTGATTTTTCTTGTACTGCATGATAAATGCGGGGCTATGTTTAAATGAATTGTACATGTTTAACCTATATTGAATTACTTGCTGTCTAAGGGAGTGGGGTGGTGGGGAGGGAGGGAGAAAAATATGGAGCACAAGGTTTTCCAAAAGTGAATGTTGAAGGATATCTTTGCATGTATTTTGAAAAAAAAACAAACAACTTTTTAAATTTTTATTTATTTATTTTTTGCTGAGGCAATTGGGGTTAAGTGACTTGCCCAGGGTCACACAGCTAGGAAGTGTTAAGTGTCTGAGGACAGATTTGAACTCAGGTCCTCCTGACTTCAGGGCTGGTGCTCTATCCACTGCACCACCTAGCTGCCCCACAAAAAACTATTTTTATAAAATTGATGAGCAGGATGGTTTAGAAAAACCAGGAAAGACTTGTATGAACTCATGCAAGGTGAAGTGAGTAGAAGCAGGAAAACATTGTATATGTTAACAGCAATAGTATAAATATGATCAACTATGAAAACTTAGCTATCCTGGTCAAGGCAATGATCCATGAAATTTCCAAAGTACTGAAGATAAAAAATGCTATCCATTTGCAAAGAGAGAACTGATGAACTCTGATGCAGATTTAAACATACTTTTTTAAACTTTATTTTTATTTTGTTTGTGTGTTTTGGTGTTTTATTTTGTTCTTGCAATATAGCTAATATGGAACTATGTTGGCCATGTCCCTACGTGCAAAATCAAAATTAAAGTACTTCCCTTCTTAAGCAGAGAGGAGAGAAACTCAAGCAGTAGGTAAGGAAAAATTTGGAACTAAATAGTTTTTAAATGATTGTTAAAAAAATTTTTTTACATGTAATTGGGAAGAATTTAATGAAATAAAATAATTTTTATATGTGTGTGTGTGTGCGCGCGCGCGCGCGCGCGCGTGTGTGTGTGTGTGTGTGTGTGTGTGTGTGTGTGTGTAAAATGCAGTTAGTGGCAGTGCAGAGAGTCGTGGGAATCCCCTCTGGTCAATGTACAGGTCCAACGTGAAAGAATTTACAAATCTGAAAAGTCTGAATAGCAAAAGGGAAGTTTATTGGCACTGAGAAGTCAGCTTTGCTAGCAAGACAGACTTCTGAGTGGCAAGAAGTCCTGGCCAAGAAATAGCAAAAGGTTATCACTGAGAAGAGGGTCTCTGTATGGTGGGCAGGAGTCCTGGCAGGCAGCTTTGCCAAGAAGAGAACTTCCTTAGCAAAGCATAATTCCTACTTCGGATCTCTGTAAAGATTTGGAGTTCAAAATGGTCATTTTATAAGAAGTCTGGGGGTAGGGCTTCCATTGAATAAGGTTCCTTCAATGTTGTCACTGCCCCCAGGCTTAGATTTCTAGTTGAATGAAACCACTTAAGTTATATCAGGTCCAGATCACCAGCTGAATGAGACCACTTAAGTTCAAGCTACTAAGTAGGGAGTGGTCCTGGGCTAATAATGAAACCACTTAACTGCCCTGAAGGATGGGTCATTTATCATATCCCCCAGTAGAATGTAAACTCAATTCTTCTTGTTGCTATTGTCTCCATCTACTAAGTGCTTGATTAATATTGGTTGAATTAATGAATTTAGTCAAATTCTTCTCTAATTAGTAAAATCATTGTCTTTTTCCCTTGGAAATATTCAAAAGGTTATAAATCTAGAATTGGAAAGGATCTCAATGGCTTATTAATCCCACTACCAAATTTTACAGATAAGATAACTGAGGTTTGAGAAAGTTCAATGACTTGCACTACGCAATATAAATAAGGTTTGAACCCAGTCAATAGTCTTTCTATTCTCTCACAATCCCACCCAAATCTTGGACCATTTCTTTAAGGAAAAAAAAAGAGAGAGAGAGAGAGAGAGAGAGAGAGAGAAATCATCTCACATTTCTCCCCAGAGACCAGAGTCAAATAACTTGGGAAATTTTTACCAAATTTACTGCTGAGGTAGGAAAAAAAAAAAAAAAAGCAGTTCCCAAGTCTCAAGTGGTGGTGGGGAGGCAGTAAAGGAAGGAAGGTCTTTCTCTCAAATTTTAAAGAAACAGGTGTATCTATCAATGAGATTCTTCTTTCCTTCTCCCCTCCCAACTTTCCCAGTGTCTTTTTGTGACAAGTGAAGTTTTCTTTTAAATGACCATAACGATGATACTATTGATGATAATAAAGGCTTTTGTGAAAAAGGAAACCTTCTCTGGACTCTGGCATAGTTTAGCAGCTCACATTAAGGGAATTTGGCATGTGGAAGGTTAATTCTCTTATCAAAACTGTACAAAATCCTAATTTTGCAGAGTAGCAATTTGAAAAAAAATCCCCAGCAATGGGAAAATGTTGGTTATGCAGCACTAGACATTCAGTACTCAGGGGATCAATTATAAAAACACTCATTCAGCTATTTCTATTCAAATGAACACCTGAAGAGGAGGCCTCAATGGTTTTAAAAGTGTGTGGATATTACTGGATAAATGTTAGTCCAATAAAAGAGATCATCATCTGTTATTTGTGTACATTTAAGTTGACACTAAAAAGATCTTTGTGGAGTAGTCATGGCTGCTTTTTAGGAGAGCATCTTTTATCTCATGGTCTTTTAACACTTTATGAACTGAAGAAAACAAACCAAATGTAATGCTGTGTGTGTGTGTGTGTGTGTGTGTGTGTGTGTGTGTGTGTGTGTGTGAGGGGGAGGATAGAGAGATAAAGAGAAAGAGAGAGAAAGGAAGGGATGGAAAGAGGGAGAAGGAAAGGGAAAGAGAGAGACAGAAGGAAGGAAAGAGGGAGAGACAGAGACAGAGACATACAGAGAAAGAAAGAGAGAGAGAGAGAGAGAGAGAGAGAGAGAGAGAGAGAGAGAGAGAGAGAGAGAGAAACAGAGAGACAGAGAGAGACAGAGAGACAGAGAGAGACAGAGAGACAGAGAGAGACCGAATGTGTTGTTTTATTTTAAGATGTAAGGGAGCTATCCCACTTAGGAAGACACACCTGAAATCCGGAAGGAAGCAGCCCATTTCCCTCACCCTTATGAATATATAATGATGTGCTTGAAGGCACAGTCACGAACTCCTAATAAGAATTCAAGAGTCTGTGTTTGAAAACAGCCATTTGCATTTGCCCTCTGGTCACAGAACATGGACCATTCTTATTCAAAAAATGTATTTGCCTTTTTTTTTTTTTTTTTTGACTGGAAATATTCCCCATCCTTTCTTCCACAATCAATGTTTTGTTTGGGATTCTTGGGAAGGGGAGATGAGATCTAAGTGAGGAAGAACCAAATCAACAAGGAGAGCTATTTCTTGTTGTGTATATTTCAGGGCAAGAATGACATACCTTCCTTTTTCTGATAGGGGAAAATTTGAAGGGGTTGCCCCTCATCAAAGAAATCTTCCTTGAGGATTTTGTGTGTACCTTGAGAGGTTAGCACACAATGAAACATGGGATTCAAAAGACCAAAATATTGATTAAGGAATAAATAAACACTAGAAATAACTAAACATTACAATTAAGCCCTGTTTAAGTTTCATTGTTTAACTATTTAAACATAGTAAACACAAATCTAACCAAAGTGTGTATCCAAAGTGTGTGAGGACCAGAGAGGGTAAGGGGTAGTCAGGAATAAATGTTCACATTCTATTGAATTTCTGTGCCATATAGCAGGATACTGGTCAAACAATTCAGGCAGAGGAATAGCTGGCAGTGGAGATGGACATTTAACAAGTAAATTATATTTCTGATATAAATTCCCTGCATAGAAAGCTTTCAGTCTGTCATGACTCAGAGAAGCATCCTGCAATTTCAAAAACTCTTAAACTAGTACGAGGCCAACAGAAAATGAAGTTTGTTTGACAAGTTGAAAACCAACAAATAAAGTTAGTACTTCCCTTCTTTATCATAAAAAGTCCTCATTCTCTTTCTTTCCCTTTAAATGAAAAGCACTTTAAATATACATCTTCTGATAGGTCCAACTCTTAGAGCAAGAAAGGATATAGTGTGATCAGAAAATAAAGAATTCACAAAAGAAAGAGAAAATTAATCTCTTACACAAAATGCTGTTGATTGAGTTTCTGAGCTAATGTAAATGACTGCAAATAATTTTAACTGTTCAGCACCTCATGGGTCAAATCAGCTTTATAACGTTTACACCTGCTTAAGTCCTGCTGCAGCTCTATCTTCTAGTTTGCAAAGGGTCAGTGAAGGCTAAATACTAATCCCTAAATACTGGAATTTTGAATATTTCTCTATCAAAAAGTAATAGACTAATTGCAATCTTTCCTAGAGAGACATTTGCTTTCCTTGTGAAAGTGCTGATTTAGTGATAGGTATTTACACGTATATTGGTAAGAGAGGATCGGTGATGTGTGTGTGTGTGTGTGTGTGTGTGTGTGTGTGTGTGTGTGTGTGTGTAATTTAGAGGAAAGAATCAAAGGGGAATCAATTCCATTTCTAGGTACTTTCTGGTCTCTTTCTATCTCTCTTTGAGACTTAGAAGAAGTGAAGATTTCACTGAAAGCCACTGAAGTTAACAGCCATAGTCAAAGAGCAAACCCTGATTTCAGATCTAACAGTGACACCTGCAGTTTAGCCCAACACATATCATCATCTCATATTGGGTCAGCAGGAATAGTGGGAAGGGTTTAATAGTCAATCAGGTAGTCTCTCTGCTGTCCAAGCTGACCTATTCCTTTCAATCAAATGAATAAATAAATTCTCCTTGCCTCTGGTTACCATTTTATCCTTAGGAGCTGAGGTCTCCCTATTGGTCCAGCTAGAATGGAGACTACAAAAAGAAATGAAAGAAGTCTGATTTGTTATTCTGAGGTGCCTTATAGCCCATATTTAACCATTTTAAAGAAATCTGAGTACAACACCAGAAATGGCATGGCTCCCATTGGTTTGTAGGAAGAATTCTAACAGCAAAGAACACTGATGACAGTACCATTTGACACCTTTTTGAATCTTGCCAGGTCAGGAATGGACCTGAATGGAACATGAAATAACTTGGCCAATATCACACAAGGAGTGAGTATCAGAGGCAGAATTTGAACCCAAATCCACTGACTCTCAGAGTCAGCACCTTTTCTCCTATATCAAAGGGTGTTTACAAATGCAAGAATTTCAATGGAAATAATATTCCATTGTTTATGAATACTGTGCAATAAATCAAATAAATCTAAACTGATAGATATGAAGTCACAAAACTTTAATATTGAAGGAATCAGACCTGCATGCCTCACAGTAAAAACTCCCTGCCTCCACTAGACAATAAAAAGGCTGTGATTTTTAAGCTTTATTTAGGGGGTATAAATGCCCTATTCTCCCAACCCCTGGGAATCCACCTTTGTTTAACTCCACTATTAAAAAACTTAGACTGGATACAATTGTAACTTCAGATTATAGTCCAATTATGTTCTGGTTCTTGTCTACATCTTTCCTTCATTTGGGGATATTCCCAACTATATACATGGACCATGCTTAGAATTACTCTTACTGGTTTTGGTTTATTGCATAATAGCTTTGTAGCTCACTTAAGGCAGAGTTTACAATGACATAATAAAGAGTCCTCTCATTGGCACCTGAGTTGTTGATGCATTGTACTGAAATGCCTCAGTTTCCCTGCATTGTAATGCCTCAATTTCCCTGCCTCAGTTTCCCTGCATTGTAATACCTCAGTTTCCCTGAATTGTTATGTTATATCCTGAATAAAATATTATGGCCAATCCCGCTTTCCTTACCCTATTAAGCTCTGGTCACTTTCATATTCTAGTGAGTCACAAAACTCCAGATAGCTTATCTCAAATGCCTGGGTATCTCTTGTCCTAGGCTCTCTGTCTCTTGTTCTTGACCTTCTTGACCCCCAACCTGTCAGAATTAAAAAGTTATGGTCTTTCCTGAAATTATGACTTACCCAGTGTTCTGCCCTCCCACCCCCTTGCCTTTGTTTCCCTGATAGCTGGAGCCCTATAAAAGTCTCTGGAATTAATTGCTCACTGCTGAATGTGTTAAGACAAGAGTCCCTTTCAGCCAGCTGGCTTCAGCTAGTCCAAATTCTCCACTATTAAAATATTAAAAACTTAATCTCTGTCTTGCTTCAGTTTCTCCAGCATTACATTTCAGACAAAAAGACTTAACCTACCCATTCCCTTCCTCTTCCTTTTTGGCTAGCTCTCTCTTGACTATCAATCTACAAGTTGCATAATATGACTTCAGTGAGAGATGGGCAAAAATGGATTGTTTTCCACCCTAATATCATAGTAACCTCCCCTCCCCGCTCCCCCCCAGGTCTCTGCACACAGGAAATGGACTCAACTAAGCAAACTTGTATATGGAAGGAATCCTGGCAGACTGCCTCTTTTATACTTCCTCTCCCACATAATAACAGTCTCCAGATTTTATGTGTCCAATCTCAGCAACAAGCTTTTTGAGCTTAAGAAATGTAAAGAATTAAGAAAAGGACAGAACTGGAAAGGTTAGACGAAGCATAAACCTAAGAGGTTTTAACTGTAGAAACAGCCCATTGGAAAATTTAGAGAAAGTTTGGATTTGGAGTGGAAACTGAAGCATAACAACAATAGAGAGTGAAGGTGTAATGTAACATTCCTATTAACAGTCATGCAAAGACAGCAATGTCTTTGTGATGATGAGGTCTAAGGACTGGTGTCCTAGAAGATCATAACAGGAGTTTTAAGTTAAGTTTCAGAATCCTGTTAAGTTTCTGAACTCCATGAAGTTACTGAACCCTATAATGTTATTGCACATTTGTGAAGGTTACATTTTTGTTTTGTTTTTTCCTTAATTTTTCTTAAATGTTTGAAATAAATTACCAATCCCATACCCAATTCATTTTGTATATTGCGTACCTTCCTTTCTGCCATCCTTTGGGAAACCCTTTAAATTTATAACTCAAAATATAATTTACTATAACTAAAATTATCTCCCAGGTAACCACAACTGGGGGATTTAGCAAGCTGATGATAATGAGAAAATGGACCATCAACCTACTAGAGGTCAGATTAGTCTAAAACCTGGTCAAAACTGCATGCCTAGATGAACAAAGAACAGGGAGAAGTGCAGCACTCTAGACCCAAAGGCCCAGATTAGCAGTCTCTCAATAATAGATCTTATAACCTCCTTTATAATGGAAGTTTTCCTCTAGTTCTTTCAGTAATTCCCAGATGCTAACATAGTACTACGTCTGTTCATCTGTTAGACATTGATCTCAGTGCTTGTTTTCCTATTCCTCTGTGTTCTCAGTGATATCGTTTACACCACCACTTCTTGTGTGTCTAAAAGATGGGCTTTTGCATCAATAGCTTGAGAATATTGGAAAACTCACAAACAAAAATCCACCTAACAACAAAAGCAATATCCAATTGTATTTCCTTGAGGGGGTGACTTTTGTCTCTCTGGCACAGACAGCACATTTGAACTCAGATTATTAAGGTTAAATAGATTTTGCCCTTCGTATCTGCCACTTCATGTCCTTGGAGTCCTGGGTGACATGATCTGCTTTAAAGACTGCCCCCCACTTTGGGACATCTTCAAAGAGGTTTCATTGCTCAGAGAAAACCAACTATCCTGCTGGGAGAATGTGCCGATTGCCTTAGCAAACTGTTAATCTTCTCCACCCACATTCACAACCACACAAAGGCTGTCGGCCAAAGTTCAATTATTTTTACAAATCTGAATTTGGTATAGGGGGCTGTATGGCTTTACTTTAAAAGCCCCTAATCTATTTCCTCCTGCACATAAATATCTGTAAGCCAGGGTGAGTGTGGATGTATGTGAAAATGAACCAACGCAAAGATTTCTTTATAACTTTTCTCAATATTCTGCTGATTGCTAGTTCAGTAGCAGATGTGCTATGCTTAATGATGCATATACAAGAAACAGCCCCTAATCCCTAAATGAACTTCTTATCTCTAAATATATACAGGATAAGCTATATAAACTCAATTTAGCCACTATGCTATTAAATCTACCAGAACTGAAGACTGAAGGAAGATTGTTAAAGCCAAGCACCTGTTATTGCAAGCCAAAGGATAAAGAAAAGAGCGAGCTTTGAAGGCCCTAAGGTCAAAAAAGTAGTTGGGTAGGCCTGGATTGTATGTGTGTGTATATGAGGGAGGGAGAAAAAGAAGGGTGTCTCACCTCCTAAATAAAGGTTTTTCTGCACCAGTTGTAGGTGGCATGTGCTATGGGATGCCAAAGCCTCCGCTTCCCTGGGTAATCACCCTCTTGGGCCAAGCAGTTCCCAGTTCTTGGTTTAAAAAAAAAGGGGGCATAAATTGCCATCATTTTCATGGTGTTAGGGCAGGGGAGAGAGAGACAGAGAAAGAAACGGAGTCAGAGACAGACATCTAAGATTATTGCATCATCAAATGTTGTAGCAGGATTATTTTATGCAAATCTTTGATTTGTCAGCTGAGGAAACTGAGGTCCAGAGAATAAGTGACTGACTCAAGTTCATTTAAGTGGGAATGTTACAAAAAGTTCTCTTGCTTTCCAATTCTCTTTCCATTGCCATCTTTCCCTTCCTTGTCAGATTTTAAATGTAGGAAGAGTTGGGGGGAAGGACAGAAAAGAAAGGGTAAAGATAAGATGATTTTAAATCCCACCCTGTACAAGTTACTTAATTTCTCTAAAATCCAGTTTAGAGAATAAAATAAGGATATAATGAGGATATAATAGTAGCTACCTGATAGGATTCTTTTGAATCCTATTTCAAATGAAATAATGTATATAAAATATTTTATAAATCTTAAACCTTATATAAATTTATATGTATAAATGTATATATATACAGACACATATATGTGTTCTCCACAAAACTACAGAAAATGTCTCAATTTCTGAGTTGGAAGCAATTTCAGAGATCAGCTAATCTAAGTCCTACATGAATATGAATTCCCTCAAAAGCATTCTAAAATGTGATAAGCCAGGATCAAGATCATCTTGAAATCTTCCAGGAACAGGGAATTCTCTACTTCTAGAGTAGCCAATTCCACTTTTGGACAACACTACTGGGTTTTCATTGGCTCCTTCTCAATTTCAACCTTTGAAAAATGAATCAGCAAAAAAATCCAGTAATTCTCTTTCTCTCTCTCTCTCTCTCCCTCCCTCCCTCCCTCCCTCCCTCTCTCTCTCTCTCTCTCCCTCCCTCCCTCCCTCCCTCCTCCCTCCCTCCCTCTCCTCTCTCTCTCTCTCTCTCTCTCTCTCTCTCTCTCCTCTCTGAATCACATAAAAGTGATTATGTCACTTATGTGGAATCTATGGAAAGTTTTTTGAAGAAGAACCAAGAGAGTAAGGTTGATAGCAAAAGCAAGTCCAAGAATCACTTAGATTATAATCAGAAACGTCTTTTCCCCAGGTGAGTGAAGTAGAACATTGGTCAGTGCTCTATTCCCCAGTGACTGCTTATTCCTGACCACGGAGACTTCTCAAAACTAACCAATATTCACTCATATGATATTATCACATAAAAAAACTAAATGCATTGGCTAATAGGATCAGACTGAAGAGCTAATACACAGCCATTCAGGGATGCTAGTACAAGCCTGATCTAAGTCTTCTCAAGGATGGGATTAGATTCTCAAAAGACAGTGTGGTATAATGGAAAGAGCATTGGATTTGGAGTCAGTGAAATGGGATTTGAATCCTGTAGCCTCAATAGACTAGACCTTAAACAAATCCCTCTACTTCTCAGAGCCTCATTTTCCCCTTTCATAAAATGAAGTTGTTAAATTACGCGATCTCTAAGTTCTCTTTCAGTTATATAATAATATGATCTTGCCTGAGCTCTGGGAGCTCCCTAAATTTAATGGGGGCACAGAGAAAAATAAATCATATGCCCCCTTTCCCAAAAATCCTTCCTCAAGCACCATCACAGTTAAAAGAAAGAACTATTGCATATGCAATACCCAGATTCAAAGGTTTTTCGATTACACTCATAGAAAAGCTGTGGCCTAGTTTGGGAAATCTATATTTCACTTAACGGCACACACAGCTGGGTTTAGATTGGCACATATGCTAATATGCAAACTGTAGTATCTGTATTCATAATGACATGTTTATGAAATAGCAGGAGGGCACCTGGTTCCTTTCTCTTTAATTCTGCTCAAGAGTAAACAAAAGGAAACTGTGCTTATGGTCAGAAGCCAAGAGTCATCAAGGCACTTACTCCCTAGAAGGCAATTCTTCTATGGAGGAGATTCTGACCTCTTGGTAAATACTTTTTATATGAAGGATATTCTAAAATTAAGGAGTTTTAGGGAAAAAAATCCAATGAGGAAACTTAGACTTATAAATGTTCCACAACTAGAAGAAGTGAATAAGGAAATGATGATTTATTAAGCATCTACTGTATACTAATCATTTAACAAATACTATCTCATTTGATCCTCACAACACCCTTGGGAAATAGGTTTTCTTATTACACAATTGGTTGAGTGTTTAATGCCAAATTAAAACTGGGGTATTCCTGACACAGACTAAGCCTCTTTATAAAAAATAACCTTAAAGCATAGAATAGATTGTTAGAGCTGGAAATAGACCTTAGAACCTATTTAGTCTAACCCTTTCTACATTATCTAGTTTTAATGCAATTAGGGAACTGAAACACAGAAAGGGCAAGTAATTTGTTCAACATTAAACAGCAAAATGATAATTTAGTTTATTTTATGGGGAAAAAATTAAGAACTTCAGAAACCAAGGGGATCTTTGAAGATTCTAGAAAAATCCACCAATAAATCATTTTTGAGTATCTACCATAACAGTGACCAAGATGGCCCATTATCTCAAAGTGCTAAATACACAGTAGGTGAATTAATTCTAATTAATGGTATTCCCCTGTGTAGTTATCTGCCATCTCCATGCCATCAGCCCCACCTTCACATCTGTGGTATATTTGTCCCTACTCTTCAACCAAAACTGGTGATCAGGCTACTACACTACAGGAACTGTTTGAGAGAGACAATTGCTATCACAGTTCTATGTTCCACATCTTCCTACGGAGGGTGGGAGTGGAGGAGGGGGCAGGGAGAAAGGTAAGATTGATTATGATGAGGTTAGTGGCAGTTTAGAGAGTTGTAGGAATCCCCTTCTAGTCGGCGCAGGTCCTTCGTGAAAGAATTCACAATAAGTAACAAAAAGGGATATTTACTGTAGGATGAGAAGGCATCTTTACTAAGAGAGTGACTTCCTCAGTGGCAGAGAAATAAGAAAAGGTTTTTTGCTGAGAAGAGAATGTCTTCACAGTGGACAGAAGTCATGGCAGGCAACTATGCCCTACTTCAGATTTCTGCAAGGATCAGGAGTTTAGAAATATCCTTTATAGAAATCTGAGGCTCAGGTTTCAAGTTGAAAAGAAAGCCAATGCCCCCCACCAGGCCTAGATATTCATCTTGGAGTTTCAATCACTCCATATCAGGCCCAGATCTCCCAATAGAATTTGAATGGAGATCTGGCTATTAAAGGGGGGGCAAGGAGGGAAATGATTTACCTTTAAAAAGCCTGAGAAATATGTTCTCTCATAGACTCTATGGAGCCTGGGAGACCAGAAATCTCCCTTCTTTTATAGATCAAAAGGGGACACAATTTCAGAGTGATAATTTTACAGATTAAAGAGAACATACCCATGAATGTTATGGAATATTATTGTTCTGTAAGAAATGACCAGCAGGAGGAATACAGAGAGACTTACATGATCTGATGCTAAGTGAAATGAGTAGAACCAGGAGATCATTATACACTTCGACAACGATATTGTATGAGGACATATTTTGATGGAAGTGGATTTCTTTGACAAAGAGCCCTGAGTTTCAATTGATAAATGACAGACAAAAGCAGCTACACCCAAAGAAAGAACACTGGGAAACAAATGTGAACTATCTGCATTTTTGTTTTTCTTCCCGGGTTATTTATACCTTCTGAATCCAATTCTCCCTGTGCAACAAGAGAACTGTTCAGTTCTGCAAACATATATTGTATCTAGGATATACTGCAACATATCCAACATATAAAGGACTGCTTGCCATCTAGGGGAGGGGGTGGAGGGAGGGAGGGAAAAAAAAATTGGAACAGAAACGAGTGTCAATATAAAGTAATTATTAAATAAAAATTAAATTAAAAAAATAATAAAGACACTTTGATAAAAAAAAAAAAAAAAAAAAAAAAGAGAGAGAACATACCCTTTAAAGTGTGGTTAGGGTTAGGGTGGTAGGTTAGGGTGAAACCTAGTTTCACACCCCTGTCAGTTAAGGGGGTGATATATCAGGGTGGTAGTCCAGACTCTGTGAAATGTACTACCTCTCCTCTAGCACGACTGCATTTGACTACAAACAGCTCAGACAGAAGATGGTACCATGGGTACCAAATAAAACCATGTGAGAGATTCCAAGGCCTTGCTACACCACTGGGGAGCTCTTATGTAACTTGAACTTACCCTTTTCTCTTCTCCAATAGCAACAGACAAAGTCCTCTATTTCCCAAATATAGGGTGTTATCCCAGGTTCTCTCTAAAGGTATCTTATATCTCAAGGTCCAAGGTCATTTCTCAAAGTCTTCTCACCCCTTCTAACCCTGTACCTGCCCCAGATTCAAGAATCCTAATTTATAGTTTTCATCCTACTCAGTGTAGTTCTGTATCTCTCATTTACTTCCTGGGTTTTCCTTTTGCTCATTTCAACTTTTGAATTCATTTTCAATAATGGAAGAAAATGAAAAAAAGTTAAACACATTTGTAGCTCTCAGAAATATTAGTTGTTATACTAATGGGGTATTACTTACTTGAACAATACCATTTCTATCATTTTTTTTTAAAAAGTAAAATTCATGAAATAATACAATAATCACTTTGGATCAAATAGATACAAAGCCTAGGCTTAGGATCAGGTGATTTGATATTATACCAGTAACAGGATAATTTCATCTGCTAATAGTAATGGTAACACAACTTTTGCACAAATAAATGTGTTCTGCTGCTACCATTTAATTTCCAAATATTTATAAGTGTGCTTAGCCAGGTGATGGGATGGAAGACTTTGGTTAACAGGCAATTAGCTTTAATCCAATAACAGTGGTTTAGAACATGATTCTAAGTAATACAGCGTAAATCTGATAACAAGAACAGTCAGGGTCAAAGACTATCTTGCAAGGTTATAGATGAAGGCAATACTTCTGTCCTTGAAAGAGTTCTCTTTCGAGCTACCAGAACTGTCACAGGAAAACAGCTCCCAGCTCACTTTTCTAAACATTTTGCTCATTACAATCCCTGTAAAAGAGGAAGGGAAAAAAAGGGAAGAAGGAATTTGCCTCCTTGTAGGATCTGCCTCATTGTCACAATGAGAATCTTAACTGATGCCTTCTTCCTTCATCACTTCTTAGGATGATGTACAAGTATTATTTTTAACATGTTCCAGATGAAAAATGAAGAAAGATGAAGAAACTGAGCTTCAGAATGGTGAAATGACTGATTAAGGTCATCCCAATTACTAAGTTACAAATCAAGTAACACGATTTCACTTTCCAATGGGCATATTGGACATATCAGAAGGAGACATATCAGCCCCTTTACCACATTGACATACCAGTGCTAGGAGATGTGGATATGGAGAAGTTGAAGGTAGGGAGCTGCCATAAAAAAAAAAAAAAAAAAAAAAAAAAAAAAAAAAAAAAAAAAAAAAACTAAGACTTCAAGAGGACAAATCATAGTAGACAAAATTTATTTTGCTTCCTGATTTAGTATCACTCTTTCTGTTCTGCTCTTATCTGCATCTCTCTGCTTCAGCATCTGGATTTCCTTCCTCTCAGAGTTTTTAATCTCTGTGCTCCCAAGAGCACCAAGCTGACTTAACTTCTCAGTTAATGCTAGCTCATCTCCTATCACAGGCCTGTCCTCTCTATTTCCTGGAATCAGAAAATTATTCTTCCAAAGGGGTATTTACTTAATTAACCCACACTTATTGGTCATGACAGCCTCAAAATTTAGGTAATAGATTTAGAAGTAGCAGGGAATTCAGTGGTTATTTGATCCAACTTCTTCACTTTATAAAGAGCAAAATGAGATTAGTATGTGGCAGAGCCAAAATCAAACCCAGATCCTCTGATCTCTTCCCTCTATTTACTGCTTTGCCTACTGAAACACACAACCAATCAGATTGCATATCTGTTTTCATTTCTCTTCATCCTTTCCCCCCATATAGCCATTTCTTATCCCCCAACCCAATTCCTGAGAAAATACTTATTATTAGCTACTGTATAACTTTTGAGCCTTCAGTAAAGGGTATAATTAGAAACAGAACACCAATAAGCAATGTTAAAAGAACAAAATTTCCAAAAAAGTTAGATGTATTTTTCCCTTCTCCTGAATTTGTTTCACATTTAGAGCCAAATATTATGAAGGTGGACTGGTATTATTAATAAAAATGAAGACCTAAGGAAGTATACATACTTCCCTCTTTTCTTAGTGAGTTCGAGAACAGAGAGAAATCCAGTTCTCAACTTTGTCCACCTTTGTTCATAGTAGGGCAGGAGGTCAGCTGCCAATTCCTCATGGAAGCAAGAGAAATGATAAAGGAGAATATGGGTAAATGCCAAACATTATCTTGGGAGTAGAAGTTTCATGTATCAGTACTGTTCATATTTCAATTACTAGTTTATCGGTGAAAATATAAAGGACTATGTTTCTGGTCCTAATTAAATAAGGCCTCATAAATATTCAACTGTGTATAGTATTTGATGGATCTCCAAAGAACTAGAAAGGCTTTCAAGTACAGACTCTTGAACAAGATATATTCCTCTACCTTAATAGGTTAAATAGTGCTACAAAGAGTGACTGCATGGAAATAGTATCCTCTTACTCAGCATTTTTGCTGGCTTCAGTGACACATCTTTATTCTTAACATAGATGGAAACCAAATGCAAACTGTATTTAGTAGACTTAAGCTCTGTAAGATTAGGAGTAGCACAGAGAAAACTGCTCCTTTCTCTAGTCATGTTTTTGGTGCTAATGCTGATCTAACCAACCCTAAAAGACACATGTTAGTTTTCAGAGCCCTGAACTTCCCATTACAACAAACAGGGTAGGTGGTGGGAGTGAGGGGGAAGAGAGGAGTAGAATTCTAAGACTGAAGAATTGTCAAAAAGCATGATATGGAAATCAATGGATTTTGTTTTGTTTTCTAAATTAAGGGTTCCCTAAAGGAGATAAAGATTATTCATAGCAAACTGTATAAGATATCTTGGGACTGAAATTATTATCATTAGTATTAATAAGGATCATGAACAATATCCTGATTAATAATTAATGCTTATTAATAAGGATTATTAGTAATACATAATTTTTATGGGTAAACAATGAAGTAAACCAGAATTCAATAGGGGGAGAGTGAATTGGATTTCATTTAAGAAATTATTTAGTGACTTTAATCACTCCAAATTTTTTCCAGAACAAGATTCATCTTTTTTTTTTTTTTTAATACTAAAAGCTCCTCTTCTAATGTTGATCTATCAAACAACCATCCATAGGTATTTATTAAAAATCCACTATTTGAGGCACTGTATATACAAAAACAAAAATGAAATGCTTCCTGACCTCAAAGAGTCTATATTTTCTTAGGGGAAACAACACATGTTCACATAAGAAGATGCAATTATGTGTGTACTTACATGCACATACATATGTGTGTGTGCATACAGACAAAATACACCATAGGCAGGTAGATCACATACTGGATAGAGCATTGGACCTAAAGTCAAACAATATTAGCCATGTACTCTTGATTAAATCATTTAATCTCTATTTGCCTCCGTTTCTATAACTGTGAAATGGGGATAATAATAGCATCCACTTCCCAAGATTGTTGTGGGGTTCACTTGAAATAATATTTTGTAAAGTACCTAGCACACTGTTTGGCACATAGTAGCTACTAAGTAAATGTTAGCTATTATTATTTTTTTTTTATTTTTATTATTTTTATACAAAGAATTTATGGTTAATATGGTGATGCAAAAGGTCTTAAAGAAGGCTACCCCTCCTACATGAAACCTAGAAAATAACTGAAAAGGAATCCAAAAGGATCATTGATAAAGAAAACCAAAAAGAAACATAAATAAGTTTCTTATTACAGTAGAGAATTACACATAAAAAAACAGAGGCAGGGGGAGGCACTATGTCACATAAGTTCACCTGGAATTTAGGTTAGTGAGGAAACTGACATAATTGAGGAAAGGAGCTGAGATAGGAAAGCATGTGTGAGTTTCCATAAACCTACATGAAGAACTCTGAAATATGGGGAGTAAAGAGGGAACCAAGGATGCATCAGCAGGAACTCCAGTAATAAGAACCTAAAGCCATATGTTGGCACTGACTTGTTAGAACAGAAGCAGGAACTAGAACCAACTCCCATGGATCATCGCACAGAGAGAAACACCAAGTCCCACAATCCTCGGCATATTGGGGCCAATAGAAGGAGACAAGGACAACTCAGTTCCTGGATACTAGTATTAGTAGTTGCTGAGGACAGCATGACCTCCCACATACCAATGGGACCTGCTAGGCCCAGAGCAGGTGACATCACCGACTTCTAATTGGTGATCATAGAAAGAGAAAAGTGAGACAAGGAGCCACAGGAGACAATCAGGAGACTGAAAGAGAAGTAAGGAGTTAGGGAAGAGAATTGGGCCTACTTAACTATATCAGCAGCAACACTGACACTACAAGGAGGATAAGATCAAACAATGCCTATCCAAACCATTCTAAATGGCTAAATAGAAACTGGCCTAAGAATAAAAGCCCATTCCAATAACTGATAACAGCTGAAAATCTGATGGGATAATGGAATCATAGATTTGGAGCTGGAAAAGATCTAGAAGATCTTAATTGATTCTAGCCCCTTCATTTTACAGAGAAAGAAACAGGAACAGTGAATCTAAGTGATTTGCCCAAGGTCACAATAATAAATGCCTAAAGCAAGATTTGAACCTAGTTTTTTTTTTTTTACTTCAATTCTAGATTTTATCCATATCAAATATAATAAAGAAATCATATGGGTTAAAAGAAATCCAAGAGGTAAACCTTTAAAAAGAGAGTAATTACACAACAATTATAAAAAGAGCTTCCAAGGAAAAAAAGTATATATATAATATATACAAGGACTATAAAATTGGTTTCAGGAAATGAATGCAATTAGAAATGAAAGTAAGAGTGGAAGACAAAAAGAAAAGAAGAATTAATGGCTTAGAAAAGTTGGTAGAGCAAGGAATAGCTCACCTGTCAGATCCATGGGAAGAACTTATGACCAAACAAGAAATCGAGAACATGAAATACAAAATGGAAAATTCTGGTTACATCAAATTTAAAAGGTTTTGCACAAATGAAAAAAAAATGCTATCAGGATTAAAAGGAAAGCAAATTTTGGGAAGTAAATTTACCACCACTGTTTCTGATAAAGGTCTCATTTCTAAACTATATGAAAACTGAATCAAATTTATAAGAATACAAGTCATTCCCCAATTGACGAATGGTCAAGAATATGAACAGTTTTCAGTTGAAGAAATTAAAACTATCTATAGTCACATCATAAAATACTCTAAATCACTATTTGCTAGAAAAAACATAAATTAAGACAACTCTGATCTCACATCTATCAGATTGACTAATGTGACAGAAAAAAAAAGATAAATGTTGGAGATGTAGGAGAATTGGAACATTAATGCCTTGTTGGTGAAACTGTGAAATGATTCAGTCTTTCGGGAGGGTAATTTGGACATATGCCTAAAGGCCTATAAAAATGATCACACTCTTTGATCCAGTAATATTACTACTAACTCTGTATTCCAAAGAGATCATAAAAAAAGAAAAAGGATCCACATGTACAAAAATGTTTGTAGCAGCTCTTTTTGTGATGGCAAAGAATAAGAAATTGAGGGGATTCTCATTAACCGGGGAATGGCTGAAAAGTTGTAGTATATGAATATGATGGAATACCATTGTGTTATAAGAAATGATGAGCGAGTGGATTTCAGAAAAACCTGGAAAGACTTACACAAATTTGATACAGAGTGAAGCAAGCAGAACCAGGAAAATAATGTACATGGTAAAAGCAATACTGTATGATGATCAATTATGATAAACTTAGCTCATCACATTCAGAGAAAGAATTGATTGTGTCTGAATACAAATTGAAGCACACTCAAAAAAAAAAAAAAACAACTTTTCATTTTTCCTGAGGGATTTTTTTGGAGGAGGGAAGATCTATGTTTTCTTTCACAATATAACTTTTAAGGAAATGTTTTGCATAACTTCACATGTGCCTTCTTAATGAGGGGGTTGAAGGTGGGAAAGAAGGGAGAGAATCTGGAACTCAAAATTTAAAAAAAAATGTAAAAACTGTTTTACATGTTACTGGGGGAAATAAAATATTAAATAAAAATTGTATTAATAATGCATCAGAGTCTCTGAAAACCAAATTTCAAAAAATAAATGATAGATGAAAATATTCTAGATCAATTGAAACCAGAGGGTAAAGTAAAAAAAATTAGAATTCATAATCCCCCCAAGAAAGAAGCCCCAAACTGAGAATATCCAGTAATGTCACAGCCAAAATCCAAATCTTCCTCATCAAAGAAAAAAATACTACAAGTCAGGAAAAAATATTCCAAGTATTGAGGAACCCAAGCCAGAATTACACAAGATTTAGCAGCATTTGCATTTTTTTTTTAAAGAGAGAAAATTTGGGGATATGATATGCCAAAAAGTACCTCCCACTTCCACCCCTGGCCTAAAAAAGAGGTTTAAAACTAGAACTCATCCTGAAAAAATTAGTATAATCCTACAGAGAAAAAAAAAATGAGATTTTAATACAATAGCTAAATATCAACTATTCCTGCTTGAAATGCCAGAACTGAGTAGAAATAAATGCAGAATGCAAGAGAAACATAGGAAGGGAAATACATCTACAGAAATAGGTGTTCTTTGACAAATAATCTATATATTCACAACTTCATAACCTAGAAAAGTTTTAAAAACTATTTTCTCCAATTATATGTCAATAAAAACTAATAGAGGCAGCTACTCAATGGAGAAAATCAAGTCAGCATTTCCAAAAAGCCTGGGCTGAGGGTTTGTAAATCTTATATTTCTATAGCCCTAGCAGACAAAATCAGGGCTTTATGAACAATGACAAATTCTTATCTTGGTGGTCCTCAGTGAGTCACTTCACTGGAACCTTTATATATTTCCTTTCCTTTTTGGCACTCCAGTCCAAAGAAGAACCTTGAAATTTTATCTTAAATTACTCTTTAAAGTCATTCACATCCAATGCCTACAGTAACTTCACATTTTTTATTTCAGCAAGGACAAAGTCTATGATATGGTTGGGGTTTAGGGATACACAGTTCAAAATTAACATACAGAACTTTATCTAAGTTATTTTCTTGGCCTTCATCAAGAGGTCCAGGAGAATGGAACCAGAATGGGAGGGAATGATGAGGTAAAAAAAGTTAGATTGCAGACCCCCGGGTCTGAATGCTAGAAAAGCAGTAAGGGGAAGAGGTTTATAATGTCATTTTACTATGTAGTTGGGTTGTTCAAAGACACAGAATCCCTCTAATGTGTGAAAATTTCCATTTATATGTAAAAATACTTCATCCTTATATTTCAATGGTCTTTGCACTGATCTTTTGTATTAGTTTTTGCCCATGAAGATCTTTAATTTTGCTAAGATACCAAACCAAACTTAAATAATTAGAAAGATATTAATTGTTCATGGTTGGGTTAAGTCAATATTATTTAAATTAATTTGCAAATCAATTCCATAACAAGGAACCAAAATGTTACTTTAGGGAATTACAAAAAAATAATAATAACAAAATTCATCCAGAGAAACAAAGACAAGAATCTCAAGGAAGAAAAATTTTGAGTGGGAAGGAAGCTGTAGCAGATCTCAAAACATACCACCAAAAAAAAAAATCATTGTAATTCTTTGACACTTTTTAAGACATAGAAAAGTTTATATTGGGATATAGAAACAAACAGAAACATAGAAAAGTTTGTATCTGAAACTTAGGCACATATATTCTTTTTTTAAATTTTTAATAGCTTTTTATTTACAAGTTATATGCATGGGTAATTTTACAGCATTGATAATTGCCAAACCTTTTGTTCCAATTTTCCCCCTTCTCTAGATGGCAGGATGACCAATACATGTTAAATATGTTAAATTATAAATTAAATACAAAATAAGTATACATGTCCAAACAGTTATTTTGCTGTTCAAAAAGAATCAGACTCTGAAATATTGTACAATTAGCCCGTGAAGAAAATCAAAAATGCAGGCGGGCAAAAATATAGGGATTGGGAATTCTATGTAATGGTTCTTAGTCATCTCCCAGAGTTCTTTTGCTGGGTGTAGCGGGTTCAGTTCATATGCTATTCAGTTCAGCTGCTCCATTGGAACTGATTTGGATCATCTCATTGCTGAAGGTGACCAGGTCCATCAGAATTGATGATCATATAGTATTGTTGTTGAAGTTTATAATGATCTCCTGGTCCTGCTCATTTCACTCAGCATCAGTTCATGTAAGTCTCTTCAGGCCTTTCTGAAATCATCCTATTGGTCATTTCTTAGCGAACAATAATATTCCATAATATTCATATACTACAATTTATTCTACCATTCTCCAATTGATGGGCATCTACTCAGTTTCCAGTTTCTGGCCACTACAAAGAGGACTGCCACAAACATTCTTGCACATACAGGTTCCTTTCCCTTCTTTAAGATCTCTTTGGGATATAAGCCCAGTAGTAACATTGCTGGATCAAAGGATATGAGCAGCTTGATAATTTTTTGAGCATAGTTTCAAATTGTTCTCCAGAATGGTTGGATGGATTCACAATTCCACCAACAATATATTAGTGTCCCTATTTTCCCACATCTACTCCAACATATCTCAGAGTTATGTCAATTTGCATTTCTCGGATTAATAATGACTTGGAGCATCTTCTCATATGGCTAGAATTAGTTTCAATTTCTTCATCTGAGAATTGTCTGTTTATATCCTTTGACCATTTATCAATTGGAGAATGGCTTGATTTCTTATAAATTAGAGTCAATTCTCTATATATTTTGGAAATGAGGCCTTTATCAGAACCTTTGATTATAAAAATGTTTTCCCAGTTTATTGCTTCTCTTCTAATCTTGTCTGCATTAGTTTTGTTTGTACAAAAACTTTTCAATTTGATATAATCAAAATTTTCTATTTTGTGATCAGTAATGATCTCTAGTTCTTTCTTGGTCATAAATTCCTTCCTCTTCCACAGATCCAAGAGGTAAACTATCCGGTGTTCCTCTAATTTATTTATAATCTCATTCTTTATACCTAGGACATGAAGCCAATTTGACCTTATCTTGGTGTATGGTCAATGTGTGTGGGTCAATGCCTAGTTTCTGCCATACTAGTTTCCAGTTTTCCCAGCAATTTTTGTCAAACAGTGAGTTCTTATCCCAAAAGCTGGGGTCTTTGGTTTGTCAAACACTATATTATTAAAGTTTTTGGCTGTTTTGTCCTTTGAACCTAACCTATTCCATTGATCAACTAATCTATTTCTTAGCCAATACTAAACGGTTTTGGTAACTGCTGCTTTATAATATAATTTTAGATCTGGTACAGCTAGGCCACCTTCATTTAATTTTTTTTTTCATTAATTCCCTTGAAATTCTTGACCTTTTGTTTTTCCATATGAACTTTGTTGTTATTTTTTTTAGGTCATTAAAATAGTTTTTTGGGAGTCTGATTGGTATAGCGCTAAATAAATAGATTAGTTTAGGTAGTATTGACATCTTTATTATATTTGCTCGCCCTATCCAAGAGCATTTAATATTTTTCCAATTTGGTTAGATCAGACTTAATTTGTGTGGAAAGCGTTTTGTAGTTTTGCTCATAAAGTTTCTGATTTTCCCTTGGCATATAGATTCTCTTTGCAATTGACTGTTGGATTTTGTTAGTGATATATAAAAATGCTGATGATTTATGTGGGTTTATTTTGTATCCTGCAACCTTGCTAAAGATGTGGATTATTTCTAATAACTTTTTAGTAAAATCTCTGGGGTTCTCTAAGTATACCATCATATCATCAGCAAAGAGTAATAATTTGATTTCCTCATTACTGACTCTAATTCCTTTAATCTCTTTCTCAACTCTTATTGTCACAGCTAACATTTCTAATACAATATTGGATATTAATGGTGATAGTGGGCAACCTTGTTTCATTCCTGATCTTATTGGGAATGGTTGCAGTTTGTCCCCATTACATATGATGCTTACTGATGGTTTTAAATAGATGCTACTGATTATTTTAAGGAAAAGTCCATTTA
The DNA here is from genome assembly GCF_016432865.1 of Antechinus flavipes. Taxonomy (NCBI): domain Eukaryota; kingdom Metazoa; phylum Chordata; class Mammalia; order Dasyuromorphia; family Dasyuridae; genus Antechinus; species Antechinus flavipes. Next base: position 383,437,951 of record NC_067399.1, read on the forward strand.
TTCCTATACTCTCAAGTATTTTTAATAGGAATGTATGTTGGATTTTATGAAATGCTTTTTTTGCATCCATTATGATGTTCATATGGTTTTTGTTAATTTGATTATTAATATGGCCAACTATACTGATAGTTTTCCTGATATTGAACTAGCCCTGCATTCCTGGTATAAATCCTACTTGAGCATGATGTATTATCCTGGTCATGATTTTCTGTAGTCTTTTTGCTAATATCTTATTTAAGATTTTAGCATCAATATTCATTAGGAAGATTGGTCTATAATTTTCTTTCTCTGTTTTCAACCTACCTGGTTTAGGTATCAATACCATGTCTGTGTCATAAAAGGAATTTGGTAGGACTCCTTCATTCCCTATTTTTTCAAATAGCGTATATAGCATTGGGGCTAATTGTTCTTTAAATGTTTGGTAGAATTCACATGTAAATCCATCTGGTCCTGAGGATTTTTTCTTAGGAAGTTGATTAATAGCTTGTTCTATTTCTTTTTCTGAAATGGGACTATTTAAGCAATTTATTTCCTCCTTTGTTAATCTGGGAAGCCTATATTTTTGGAGGTAGTCATCCATTTCACTTAGGTTATCAAATTTATTAGCATAAAGTTGGGCAAAGTAACTCATTATTTCTCTAATTTCCTCTTCATTGGTGGAAAGTTCTTCCTTTTCATTTTTAAGACTACTAATTGGATTTTCCTCTTTCCTTTTTCTAATCAGATTTACCAAAGGCTTATCTATTTGATTGGTTTTTTCATAAAATCAACTCTTACTTTTATTTATTAGTTCAATAGTTTTTTTTTTACTTTCAATATTATTAATTTCTCCTTTTAATTTTAGAATTGCAAATTTAGTATTTGATTGGGGGTTTTTAATTTGGTCTTTTTCTAGCTTTTTTAGTTGCAAGCACAATTCATTGATCTTCTCTTTCTCTATTTTATTAAAGTAAGCCTCTAAGGATATAAAATTTCCCCTTATTACTGCTTTGCCTGCATCCCACAAATTTTGGTATGATGTCTCATCATTGTCATTATCTTGAGTGAAATTATTAATTGTGTCTATAATTTGCTGTTTCACCCAATCATTCAAGATGAGATTAGTTTCCGATTACTTTTTGATCTATTTACACCTAACTTTTTGTTGAATGTAGTTTTTATTACATCGTGATCTGAAAAAGAATGCATTTACTATTTCTGCCTTCCTGCATTTAATTTTGAGGTCTTTATGTCCTAATATATGGTCACTTTTTGTATAGGTTCCATGAACTGCTGAGAAGAAAGTATATTCCTTTCTGTCTCCATTCAGTTTTCTCCCAAGATCTATCATACCTAATTTTTCCTAATATTCTATTTACTTCTTTAATTTCTTTCTTATTTGTTTTGTAGGCACATATATTCTATGGAAAAGATACATATATATAGATATAGATATAGATATAGATATAGATATAGATATAGATATAGATATAGATATAGACATAGACATAGATATAGATATAGATATAGATATAGATATAGATATAGATATAGATATAGATATAGATATAGATATATACATACAATGAAAAAGAATAGCAGAATATTCAGTAAACCCAAGGACACTAGTTGTTGGATCTGACAAAAACTGTTGGGAAAACTAAAATTAGTCTGACAAAATTAGGTGTAGATAACATCTCATATCATTGACCAGAATAAAATCCAAATAGATACATGATCCAAATATAAAAGATAATATCTTAAATAAATTAAAATAACAGAGAAGGAAACACTTTTCACAACTATAGATAAAGAGTTCTTTTTTATAACAAGGAATAGAGATGATCTCAGGAAATAAAATGAATAATGAGTCCATAAAATTGAAAAACTTTTGTGCATGTGCACATACACACACACACACACACACACACACACACACACACACACACAAAACTAGTGCTGTTAGAATTAGAGAGAGAAAAGTTAACTGGAGAAGTTTTTATAGCAACTTTCTATAAAATCTGCAAAACAAAAAATATGGAGACTAGTGTGACTAAAATCAGAAGTTTTTCCCCAATGGATAAATGGAAAAGATATGACTAGACAGTTCTCCAAAGAAGAAAAGCTAACTATCAATAGCTCACATCAGAAATAATAAGGTAAACATAAATGAAAACAACTCTCTGAATTGTACTTAATCTTTATCAGATTGGCAAAGATGATTTTTTAAAAAATGTTGATTATTGGGGCAGCTAAGGGGCACAATGGATTCAGTACCAGCCCTATAGTCAGGAGGACCCGAGTTCAAATCTCATCTTAGACACAACACTTTCTAGCTGTGTGATCCTGGGCAAGTCGCTCAACCCAAATTGCCTCAGCAAAAAAAAAAAAAAAAAAATGCTGATTATTCCAAAGGCTGTGGGGGGAAAGACATATATGGTCTGCAGGGGTACCCAAACTTTTTAAATAGGGGGCCAGTTCACTGTCCCTCAGACTGTTGGAGGGCTGGACTATAGTAAAAACAAAAACTTTGTTTTGTGGGCCTTTAAATAAAGAAACTTCATAGCCCTGAGTGAGGGGGATAAATGTCCTCAGCTTCTGCATCTGGCCCAAGGGCCGTAGTTTGAGGACCCCTGGCAGAGCATTCTGGAATTAAATCAAAAAAAGCGATTGAACTATATAATTTTTTTTTCTTTCAATAGCATTTTAAGACAATCAAGACCTCAAAAAAGGTACTATACTGCCTTTGTGAGAATTGTTATTTCCAATCTAACTTTTTTTGCATGAAGACCAAGGTAAGAACATATATGAGAGTATAGGGTATGCCAAATGTAATTAAATAAAATTACTAATGTGTGAAAAAAAATACTATTTTATATTTCCTAATACATGTAAAGATAATTTTCAATATTCATCTTTGTAAGATTTTGTGTCCCAAATTTTTCTCCCTTCCTCCCTTACCTCTCCCATCTTCAAGACAGCAAGCAATATGAAAGAGATTAAATATATGTGATCCTTTTAAACATATTTTTATATTTTTCACATTGTGCAAGAAAAATTGTGCCAAAAGGGGAAAAAATGAAAGAAAGAAAAAGCAACAAACAACAACAGAAAGGTACTTCTATCCACTTTCAGGCTCTATATTTTTCTGTCATCTGTTTGGATATGGATGACATTTTCAATCATCTCATTATTGAGAACAGGCAGGTCCACCATAGTTGATCATCACATAATTTTGCTGTTCCTGTGTACAGTGTTCTCATTGTTCTGCTCACTTCACTCAACATTAGCTTATTGTCCATTCTTTTTGACTCAATGATAACCATTATTAATCATATATCTCAAAGAGACCAAAAAAGAGGAATATGATTTGTACAAAAATTTTCATAATAATACTTTTTGTTATATCAAAGAAATGGAAATAGATGCTCATCAACTAAGGACTGAACAAGATTTTGATAGATGAATACAATGGAATATTATTGGAAAAACTGGAAAACACTATAGCAGAAATTAGGTATAGACAGAAATCTAAATACCATATGGATACTCAAATTCGGATATATGATTTAGAAGTAAAAGTTGACATCATAAGTATATTAGAGGAACAGGGAAGAAATTATTTTTCCGATCACTGAGTATGGAAAATTTTCACCAACAAGGGAAAACAAATATCACAGAAGATTAAATAATGTTTACTATATAAAAATTTAAAGTTATTGTGCAAATAAGTCTAACAATGAAAATTAGAAAGGAAATAGGTAATTAGGAAAATAATCTTTGCAGCAACTTTCTCTAATAAAGAAACTGATACCCAAGATATATAAGAAACTGATTCAAATTTTTAAGATTAAAAGCCATTTTTCCAATTGATAAATTGTTAAAGGATATGAATGGACAATTTTCAAAGGAAGAAATCTAAGCTGTCAGAAATAGTATAAAACTATATGCTCCAATTACTAAATGTGAAATTGTAAATATGTGATCTAACATCAGTTGCAAAAATATATGACCTAACATTGTGTGTCTTAATAATACTTAAGGTTGTTTTTGATTCATGTAAGGATGACTTATACATAGATTTTGTATCAATGGCAGAGTAAGTATATAGGCCAATAGACACTGAATCTATTTTTTGCCTAAGGTCTGAGGAGATTTTTTATGTCCTTAGTAGCTCTCCCTCCTTCAAATACCTCAAAATTGTGTCTCTTCCACAGTTGATCACCTCTATATAATTTGGTGACATACAGTTCCCTTTTCTAATTTTTCTTTTGCTCTTTTGTGCCATTTCTACAAAGAATAAAAGTACATCCAGGATAATAAAGTCAGGGTCCAAAAGAAACCTTAAAGTCACCCTTAACACTCAAAAGTTTGTTATAGATTTTTTTTTTCTTTTTTACTTCTATTTATCATCTTCCATCTGTATTTGTCTCCTCCTGGATATAAAGTTTCTCTGAAGTCCTTTCTAGCTCTAAATCCATGATCTTGATAAGCAGCAGGGAGGCAAGAAAGAACAGAGATATCTTTTATAAAGAAAATAGTGGGATGATTCCTTGGAACAAATCTTTAATTATCTGTTACATTAGTATTGGAGCATCATTTATAGGCAACCAGGGAATCTACTGACATTATTACCTTAGGAAACTACTGTATTGTGGACCAAAGATGTCTAGACTAAATTAGGAAAAGAAAAATCAAGTTCATAAGTTTTCACTAATGGAATTTTTATAGCCCCATAGTAGTTGCTGGGGGTGCTAAGAATCACTTAATTCTTAATCATTTTAATTTTTTATAGCCTTGTCATAGGGAAGGAGTTTGCACCGTTCAATGGAACTATGAACTATGCTGTGCAGCGTATCCAAGATGGACAGTCATAGAGGAGAATTCTGACAAAAGACTATTCACTACGGAAGGAAACGACAAAATATCCTGGTTATCTTTGCAAAAAAAAAAAAAAAAAAAGGACAGTTTTTAAATGATTAAAAAAAAATATGACTAGAAGAGCTCCTCTAGTCAGAGAGTATCCAATATATTACTGAAGGATAACTACAAATAGCTCCAGAAAAAAATGAAGTGGCTAGGTCAAAGCTGAAAGCAAGTTCAGCTGTGACTGAGCTTTGTGACAAAAGAAAAATCTTATACTATAAAGATCAATATTGCATAGAAACTTAAAATATAAGCTCTATGAACCAAGGTAAGCTGGATGTAATCCAACTGGAAAGGAAAAGATTAAACATTGATATTTTAGGTATTATTAGTAAACTTAAATGGATGGGAATGGGTTAATTTTATTGAGGTGATCATTCATGTATACTAATTTTTAGCAAGAATGTCTTAGAAGACATGGAGTAGTCCTAAAAAATCACTAAAAGAGTGAGAAAAGCACTAGTAGAATATAATTTCAAAAATGTCAGAATGATACCTGTTTGAAGACTTAGAACACATTCATCATAGGGGATTGGAATGCTAAAGTAGGAAATGAAAAGGTAATTGGAAAAAAGAGGCAAGTTTGGCCTTGGAGTAAAAGATGAAGCAGAGAGAGTTTTGTCAAGATAACTTTCTGGTCATAGAAAACACTTTTTTTCAACAACCCAAAAAATGACTCTACAAATGGACATCAATATCAAAATCAAATTTATTATATTATTATATATTATTATTATTATTATTGCAGCCAAAGGTAGAAAAGGGCTATCCAGTCAGTTAAAACAACACTGGGATCTAACTGTAGCTCAGAGCATGAGCTTTTTATTGCAAAATCAAACTTAAGTTGAAGAAAGTAGGGGAAACCATCAAGACACTATAGGTATAACCTAAATTACATCCTTTATTAATATGAAGTAGAAGTGATGAATAGAAATAAGAAATTACACCTGAAAGAAGACCTGAAGAATTATGAATAGAAGGTACAATACTGTGTAGGAAGCAGCAACAAAAAACATTTCAAAGAAAAAGAAAAACAAGAAAGAAAAATGGCTGTCTGATGAAGCTTTGCAAATAACTGAAGAAATAAGGAAAGTACAAGGGAAAGAAAAGGAAATATATATCCAAGTGAATGTAGAAGTCCAGAGAATAACAAGAAGAGACCAATGCAAACAATGAAAACAATAGAATGGGAAAAACAAAAGATCTCTTCAAGAAATTTAGAGATATCAAAGGAACATTTCACATAAAAATGGACAGAAAAGATGGGGACTTATAATTAGAAGAGGTTAAGAAAAGGTGGCAAGAATAATGCAGAAGCACTTTATGAAAATGATGTTAACATTAAAGATAACCATAAAGATATAGTTATTGATCTAGAATCATACATCCTGGAGAATGAAATCAAATGGGCTTTAAGAAGCATTGCTAACAATAAGATTAATAGAGATGACAGAATTCCAGCTAAGTTATTTAAAATCCTAAAAGATGATGCTGTTAAAATACTGTATTCAATATGCCTACAAGTTTGAAAAATTCAACAGAGTCCACTGATTGCAAAAGTTATATCTTTATCGTAAAAAAGGTCAATGCTAAATAATGCTCTAATTACCAATTCCATTTCACATGCCAAGAAGTTTATGCTTAAGATTCTATAAGACAAACTACAACAACATGTAAACCAAGGATTACAAAAATGTGGCCTGGTTTTCAAAGAAGCAAAGAGACCAAAATGCCAACATTTTCTGGGTTATGGAAAAAGCAAAAGTTTCAGAAAAACGTCTACTTTTGCTCCATTTACTACATTAAAGTCTTTAATTGTGTGGATCTCAATAAAATGTGGCAAATCCTCAAAGAGATGGGAGTACCAGATCATCTTACTTATCTCCTGAGGAATCTGTATGTGGGCTAAGAAATAACAGTTAGAATTGAACATGGAACAACTGATGGTTTAAAGTTGGAAAAGGAGTATGATATATTAACACTTTAACTTATATGTAGAATATTTCATGTGAAATGACAGGTTAAACTATAATAGCTTACTTGAAGATAACTCTTAAAATATGCTTTCCTCCAAATCACTATTGATCAGAGAAATGCAAATTAAGACAACTTTGAGACACCACTATACACCTGTCGGATTGGCTAAGATGACAGGAAAAGATAATGACGAATGTTGATGGGGATGTGGGAAAACTGGAACAATGATACATTGTTGGTGGAATTGTGAACATATCCAGCCATTTGGAGAGCAATTTGGAACTATGCTAAAAAACTTATCAAACTGTGCATACCCTTTGATCCTGCAATGTTTCTACTGGGCCTATATCCCAAAGACATCTTAAAGGAGGAAAAGGGATCTACATGTGCAAAAATGTGTAGCAGCCCTTTTTGTAGTGGCAAGAAAACTGGAAACTGAGTGGATGCCCATCAATTGGAGAATGGTTGAATAAATTGTGGTATATGAATGTTATGGAATATTATTGTTCGTTAAGAAATGACCAACATTAGGATGATTTTAGAGAGGCCTGGAGAGACTTATATAAACTGATGCTAAGTGAAATGAGCTGAACCAGGACATCATTATAAACAGCAACAACATGGTTCTCTTCAACAATGAGATGACTCAAACCAGTTCCAATTGTTCAGTGATGAAGAAAGCCATATATACCTAGAGAGGCCCGTGGGAACTGAGTGTGGATTACAACATAACATTTTCGTTCTTTCTGTTGATGTTTGCTTACATTTTGTTTTCCTTCATAGGTTTTTTTTTTTCCTTTCTAGAGTTGATTGTTTGTGTGTGCAGCAAGATAACTGTGTGAATATGTTGGATTTAGCATATATTTTAACATATTTAACATGTATTGGATTACCTGCCATCTAGGGGAGGAAGTGGAGGGAAGCAGGGAAAAATTTGGAATAGAATGTTTTGCAAAGGTCAATGTTGAAAAATTACCCATGCATATGTTTTGTAAATAAAAAGCTTTAATTAGGAAAAAAAGAAAAAATAAGGGGGGAAAAAAATCGTATGCCTTCCCACAGGATAAACTAATCACTTGCAATCTCATCAATATATTGATCCACTCAATTTGGGAGACTCCCTCCTCTCTGTTTGGAGGTCTGGAGGGTAGGATGGTAAGTTCCTTCCAATTTTCTCCTTTATAGAGAAAATTGGGCTTTTAGAGAAAAATAGGGCTTTATAGAGCCCTCCTTTATAGAGGACTTTGATCAGTACTTTGAATGGTCTTAGAAAGATTCTGAAGATCACCTGGCAGGATAAGATACCAGATAGTGAGATCCTTTCTTGAACTCTACTGCAGAGAATGCAACTCCATCAGGCTGGTCACATTGTTTAAATGCCAAATGTACACTTGCCAAAAAGACTATTTTATGGAGGATTCATACAAGGTAAATGCTCACAAGGTGGTCAGAAAAAACAATACAAGAGCATTCTCAAGGCCTTTCTTAAGAACTTTAGAATTGATTGTATGATATGGGAGACACTGGCACAGGACCATCCAGCATGCATCACAGCATCTTTTTCCTCAAAGAAGATGCTGTGTTCTATAAGCAAAATAGAATTGAATTAGCTCAGAAGAAATGCAAGATGTGTTAAATTAGAGTACCCATCCTAAATATTCAAAGGAATAATTTATGTCCAACCTGTGGGAGAGCATTCCAAGGTCAGATTGGTCTCATCAGCCAGTCAGACATACTAACTGGATTCTTCCATAGTAATGTCATTTTGGTCCTCTGAGAATAAAGACCAACCAACCAACTCTCTATTCTTCATTAGCAAGCCCCTTAGTAATCCTTTCTTCCCACCCTATCCCCACCCAGTTTATAAGCTTCCTTTTAGATGTTGTCTTTTGACATTAGATTTTAAACCTAAGGGACCATCTTCTTTCTTATTTGTATCCCCAATGTTTAGCACAGTGTCGAGAACATAAAAAGTACTTAAATGATTTTTGAATTGAATTGAATCAAACAATCTATTTCACTTTCTGTGGTGCTGTTTGGTGCTCACTACACCCATTGGTGCCTACTAATTCTTTTCTTGAACAAAGTCGTTATGATATATAGGCATAAGGCTTCTGCATAGTCTACAAGTCTTTTACTTCTCTTAATCCTTTTGTATGAATCATGTTTTCACATTAATTTCCTTCCATTGCTACCTTTTCCCACTTTGCATTGAAGTCACCAATTATCATTGTGTACAGTGGTTTAATTTTTAAAGTTTATCAAGTTCTTCATAAGAATTTCTCTAACTTCATTCTTAACAATGAATTTTGATGCATAAGATGCAATTATTTTCATAGTGATCTATGTGCAAATACTTATCATTACTGCAGTACAAAACAATCAGATGGAAATAAAGTCAACTCCATCAATTATTTTCTTCACCTCTCCAAAGAGTACCTGTGACCTTTCCTTCCATTTAACTACCACTTCCTTCTCCTGGTTTCATCCATAGCAAGAATTTTTATATAATTCTGCTCTTCCAGCAAGTATGTCTACTTATGTATTATTAGACAAGAATCTTACATTTAAGATAGTTAAATTTATGTTGGTAGATCACCTAAAAATTAGTGATTCTTAGCATCCCCAGTATTACTACTGTTATAAAAATTCCATTAGTAAAAACTTATTTTTGTTTTCTTTTCTTATTTTAGGCCAGACATCCTCTGATCACAATACAGTAGCTTCTTAAGGTGATGTCAGTAGGTTCCCTGTTTGCCTATGAATGATGTCCCAGTGTAACAGATAAGACTTGTGCCAAGGTCATCCACTATTCACTTTCAAGGTGACACAGATTGTAAATTTTAGAGGAAGGATTTGAACTTAGGTCCAGGTATTCCAGAGCCAGTGCTCTTTATACCATGTGGCTGGTACAAAACACGAAAGTAGTAATTTCAGATCTAATTTCTATAGTAGTTTTTACAACTTTCCCCCCACCCTCACCTTGACTGCCGCCCCCCCCCCATGACAATTTTGTGTAATTAAAGTTTGGGATTTTTGCTGTTATTTTAATTGGCCTACTTGTGATTTCATTAATATAAGCAAGATGCAAATGAACATCTCCTCTAGAATCTATGATCTTTAAAGGGTTTCCCAGGACACTGAGAAACTGAGACTTTTTATGGTCATATAGCTAATAGTTGCCAGAGATAATATTTGAATTCAGATATTCCTGCCTTCAAAGCCAACCTTTCCTCTGATTAAGTTCCAGCTCAATACAAGTATTATTCCCTTTTTAGAGAAGAGGAAGTGAAACATAGTTGAAGTAAAATACAAAGTCAGGCTTCAGCCACCAGGTCTTTCCTGTACACCAACATCTTTAGATGGTTTATAAGCTCTTTAGGAATAACTATTCCATCTTAAAACTTTATTTTCAGGACCTAAAATAAGAATTCATATATTAATTTTTTAGTAAATTTTGCTGAATTGAATTGCTATATGAGTTTAACAAGTAGTTACTATGTTATGAAGTAGAGAAGATATATATTAGATTTTTATCTTAGTCCCTCTCTTCTTCCCCCTACTCTAACTCCCCTGAAGGATATAGCTTCATGGGAGAATTGAAATGAAGAGACTTACCCAAGAACAAAACGCCCCCAAAGTAAACCATCTTGAGAACACACATATGTTCACCTTCTGAGAAATGGAGATAATGTTCTAGCCAGGATTACTCTGTTCATTTCTCCCTGAACACCAACCTTATCTAAAATTCATATTTCTGCTTTAGAAAAGCAGCAGCATTAAGGAGCTATATTTTTTTTTCTATTTGGAGAATGGCAATATCCAGAAAGCTGCAAATACAATTTCTTTTAATTTTCACCCATTTTTATTAAATACCTTTAATATTCTAAATACCATCCAGCTTCCTCCCCACCCCCACCCCCTTTCATTCCTATACGTGTCGTTTTTTGCTCTGTTTTGGCAAGACAATCAGAATCAAGTGCCTTGCCCAGGATCATTGTGTCAAATAGCTGAGATAGGATCTGAACTCGGGTTTTCCTGACTCAACAATCAGTGCTCCTAGCTGCCCTATGTATGCCATTTTTTTTTTTTTTTAAATGGCAGTTCATCCCAGGTAGTAGAAAATCTAAATCCCAGCTGATTCCAAGTACTGTTCTTTAAACTATTTTGGCATCAATATATACTGTTTTGTACAAGTTTTTATTTCTATTTTTTGAGTGCTTAGTTGGAAACTGGGTGATGTTATAATTGCCTTCAGATTCTGAATCTAAAGAGACAATAACAACAATAGCAACAGCATCCTTGTAGTGTTTTAAGATTTGTAAAACACCTTATAAATACTAGCTCATCTTATCTTCATGGCAAGCATGGAAAGAAGATCCCATTATCTTCATGTTACAGACGAAATGTAGCAGGCCATAGTGAAGTGGCTTGCCCAGTATCACACATGTATTAGAGTAGGATTTAAACTCAGGAATTCCTGGCCCAGGGCTTGATTCACTATGACCGCTACAGCTGCTTAGGAATAAATGACTTTCTGCAGCCATAATAAAATTAAGAACTATCAGAAAACTGGAGCCATTATCAGCATGCTAAGATTAATCATGGTGAAATGACACAAAAGTTGCCCTTGGCTCCAAAGAATTTTTCTCTTGTCCCATTACAGCCTTGGAACACTTGCAACACAAAAGGTGATGGTTAGATTTTTGACCAGCACAGTATCCTCCTTATCACAATGGGCTTAAAGTTAGTTTTCTGTGGTTGTTGTGGTCATCTGAAAACACTTTCTACTTTATAATTCAAACATCACTCTACTCTCCATAGATCTGTGAAATGGTTCAAATGTTCTGACCAATAATTTAGAAATCTACTGGAAAATCTTTAAATATGTTTTGATCCACTTCATATAAAAATATTTCTAGTACTAGTTTGGTGATTAGGAAAAGCTACAACCAATGAACAAATTGTGCTAATGAGAAAAGTGAGTTATTGCCTCTTAAAAATATGAATTATGAAGAATTCAGAGAAATTTGATTAGACTTGTACAGACTGACCCAGAGCAAATTAAATAGAGCAAAAAAAACTAACCAAAAAAAAAAAAAAAAAACCTAACAAAATAAAGGTATCAGAACTTGAATGACTTTTTATTCCAGAAAATTGAAACAGTATTTCCCTATTTTTAGCAGAAAAGTGATGGACGATAGATATGAAATTGTCAAACATAGTCAAAATCTTGCCTTATTTATATTTTAATGCAAGGGAAAATCCTATTGGTGGGAAATATTTAAATAAACATGAAATTAGTTAAATGTAGTTTGGCAAAAAGGAACTATCAAATGGGGGACCAAGAAAGGAATTTCCTAAGTAGAGGTGAGGAGAGAATACATCCTAGGCATAGGAATGGTCAAGGAAAATAATTTTAAAGGAAAATGGATGTTTTGCATGAGAAATATATGAAATTAGTTTGGTGGGAACACATAGCATGAAAAAAAAATTGCCTCATTTTTATTCCCAGTGCCTTGTACAAATGGATCATAATAACCATTTGTTGTGTGACTAAGGGACAGCAACATAAGAGATGTGCCAAAAAATAATTTTCTCCTATAGGAAAATGCATTTGACAACCATTTGGTGGATAACTTGGGAGACAGAAAAGACTGGGAAGAAAGTATAAGGATTTAGAATGGTCCAAGAGGCGATGAGGGTAGTAAATGTGGCTGGTGTCTTGGAAATAAAAGATATAGAACATTTTATCTAGAATGTTTACAACTTATGTAATTTTGGATAAATCACAACCTTGCTTGCACTAATTTGGGTAATCTTTCACAGTTTTTTCATGCAAGCGGCATACTCAAATTCCAGAAATCTTCTAGTTTCTAAAATAAAAGCTGTTTTGACTTTTTTTTTTTTTTTTGCTGAGGCAATTGGGGTTAAGTGACTTGCCCAGGATCACAGCTAGGAAATGTCTGAGATGAGATTTGAACCCGGGTCCTCCTGACTTCAGGGTTGGTGCTATATCCACTTCACCACCTTGCTGCCCCATTGCTTAACTTTCAAAGCCTAATGCCTCTTTCCAATTTCATTTGTAGATTGCTTCTAATCCTGACGTATCACCTACCTAAATTTGCCTTCTCATACATATGCTGTCTCCATGAATTTGCACTAGCCATCCATCCCTCATCCCCATAATGCACCCTCATCTCCCTTTAAGTATTTCAAGTACAAACTATCTGAATTCTTTTATGATCCCTCCACCAGCTGTTAGTATCTTTTCATTTAACTACCTTCTTGTATTCTCAGACCATAAGCTCTATTAGAAATTCTCATGCTTTGTACTTGTACCTATCACTTCATAGATCTTACTTATACCTATCACTTCATAGATTTTACACACATAAACACACGCGCATGCGCGCTTAGATTGGGAAGTGACCAAAATATAAAAATATCAGTTTGTTTGGGAGAGGGAGGTTGTGTTCTAAAGACACTTGGCACCTGTGTTGAAGTTATCAGTAAAACACAATGAAGCAGTTTGGTCAGGATGTTGCTATGCCTAAATGAGGGACGATGACTTGAACTATGGTGGGTGACACAGAAGTGGAGATACAAAAGCAATGCAGAATGGATGACTTGGCAACAGAATAAGGAAGAAGAACCTGGCAGACAAGAAATTGCTTTTTAGACATGTTGAATTTACAGCATGTATTTAGGGGTATCCAGGCAATAATGTACAAGTTTATGACAAAAACAAACAAATAAATAAATAAATAAATGATGAAAAACACTGGAGCTCTGATTAAAGATGAGAGCCTTGAATACACTCAAAGGTTACCTCCACTCCCTCACCCCAATATTTCTTAATTCTCTTACAAAGTCAAATGTTAACTCAATATCCATAGTCAAAGCATTTCCAGGATTTAGATAATAAAGATCTCATCAACAAATTGTTACTTAAAAGAGTTGGTTAATAAAAATTCATTTTCCATTTTTAAATGCAAATATAGTTTTGGAAATTTTCTATTTCTTGCTCTTCGCTCTTATATTAGATAGAATTCCTAATGGCCCACATGAGGAATCCACAGAAAACAGATGGACCAACCACTCTACTGATGTCAGTTTTTTCCATCTGACTGACTGCAAAGAATGATAGTATTCTGCAATCATTTTGATTCAAATAACCTTTCTTACCATCTAGCCATCATTTATCCTAACCATCAAAGAAATTGACTTTTTGGAAACTGATGTCCAAAGAGTTATAAACGCATTCATGTGAAAACCCCAATTAAGAATTTAAAGCACTTTAAAAGATTTTTACTAAAACAAGACTGGGTCAGAATGAATTGTTGCTACTTGGAAAAAAACTGCCCCAACACAGCCCATTTGTTTCCCTTCCCACCCCCACCAAAATAAATTACTGGTTTTTCAATATGGAAATGCACAGGTGTCTTATTTGTAACTGTATTTGTTCAGAGCATGTCAAACTGAACGACAAAAAAGTGTGAAGAGAGCCTAGATTTTAAAATAAATAAATAAATGTCGTGTAGTAGGCTAATAGTGTAAAAGAGCTCCTTCTAACAGTCTTGGCACAGTGTCCAGGCACGGTCGGCTCTCTGCTGGGGGTGGTTTTCTTGGCTGTGAAGGCAGATCATGGCCTCTGTCATTCATGGGGAGTAGTTCTGTCCAACTGTCTCTTTCCGACAACTTTATCATCAATCTCTTTATTAACAGCTCCACTGCAGACAGAAAACGCAAACAAGGACCAATTCTCATGCCAGATTTCTGGAAATCACATAGCACCAGGCACCATACAGTGCGAAAGTTTGTAAGGAGGGTGTTGTGCCAGGAAAAACACAGCATCCATAAGAAATAAAGCAAAAAGTTGGGGAACTTTCAAGTAATTGTTTCTATAATAATAATATCCATTTTCTCATGCCTAAGACCTTTATTTAAGAATACTCTGAATTTTCACTAATTTTGAAAGGTAGGAAGAAATTATTTTAATTGTTTAACTTGACTTCAATGACCACTTCCATTTGAAAAGTTACATTAGTCAGAAGTATGAGGTCTAATATACCATTCAGCATTAATAAATCATTCACTGTTTTATGCCAAAATAAATGCTTTAAATGCCTTAGGAATGAAATCTTAATTCTCAAAAAGCACACACACACACAATACTGAGATGATTGTCTTAAATGGGTTTTAACAAATAGGACCAGATCAATGAAAAGTCATTAAATAAATGTAATTTTAGCTTTTTTTTTTTTTTTGGTCAAACTCTGAAAAAATGCATAAGACTCATATAAGAAACCCAAAATAACAAAACCAAAGTATGCAGAGATGAGGGAGAGGAGAAATTACACGGGGAGATAGTTGCTGTTTTTTAAGAGTACCAAACTCAAATATACTATCACATACAGACTCAAATTAATCTCTACGATGTGATGCTTATTTATTTTGTTAAACATTTCCCAAATGATATTTTATGTTTCACATAGCACTACATAGCGCCCCAGCTTTGTAGGCTAATCTGACACCTGTTTTAGAGGACTCTCAAGAATTAATGGCATAATGTATATGTAACTGTATATGGTAAAAATAATTCAGAAAATAAAATCATATACCTATGAATCAGTGCACTATTATCTCAAGGGTACATACCCTTGAAAGAGATTTGATTTTAGTCACCTTTTCTTTTTACTTCTGAGGCTGCTATAAAATTATACTATTCATCACTTAACTCTAATGGGGGGGGGGGGGGGGGAGGGAGAGGAGTACTATAGAAATGGATGTTCCCATTATTTTGACACAAATTCAGATAAAAAATGATCCTTTTCATCTGGATTATTCCTGTCCTTTAGACAAACTAAAAAAAACTTAAAATAAGGCAGATTTTGGCCCGAGCTTCTTTTCCCTTCTACTTTGCTTCTCATTTAAATCTATTAAGATAATATATCAGAACAATTTTGTTAAAAATACTATTTAGTAGCACTAAAAACTTTCAATTTCAATTCAAATATTTCAATCTCTATTCAAAAATCAATTAGGACATTATTAAAAATGAACTTACCTTTTTTCAAAATTAAATATTAAAGTATATTGGTATATAAAAGTAAAAAAAAATGCATATATATATGTAAATATAAAGTATATTGGTATGTAACAAATTATATACTGTTTCAAGTCTGTAGCTGATTACTTCAAATGGCTAAATTCAGAATTGTGTTAGCTAATGAAACCAAAGTAGTTCTTATATAAACTTATTGGTTCTGGTCTGTTTCCAGACCACATATTGCATTTCTAACCTCAACGAATGCAATACACGTGCTATTGATCACAAAATAGGCATCAGGCAAATAAATGTAAGGATCTGTCATTCCATTCACACAACTCAAATCCTCTTTTTAATTAACTCTCTCCCCATCCCCACCAATAAAAACCTTTAACGTTCCTGTCCTGATAGCACCAATTTAAGATTTAAAACCACTATTATTAAATCAAAATTATTTTAAAAATCCCCATAAAGTTTGTCCTCATAAAAATTGGTTTAAAAAGTTTATAAGTAGAATGCAAATAGTTGTCTCTTGCCCTGTTACTAAAATTTAAAATACCCAACCCCCCAAAAATTGACAGGGACCTCTTCTCAACTAGGTACATATTAAATGCTTACTAAATTGAATATCATCAATATTTTTATGTATGAAGTTAACATTTTAAACAATAGCTGTTTCAAATCTGAGTATTTCAAACAGTACTTTATAATCTTTGTATATATTACTTTCAAATATCTAAAATAGCTTTGTTTTTATGGAACATATCTTTAAGAATTAAAGTAAAAAGTGTATTAATTAGTACATCATCTTTCCACATGGACATGGAGGTCTTTGAAATGTGAACATTTATTCCCTCAATCCCACTTTTTCAAGACAAAGCTTATGAATTGTAAAGGGATGAGAAAAGAAAGGTACTTAAAATTCCACCACTTTGAACAAAATACTTGTGTGGTTTGCTCAGCTGCAGCAATGTTCCCAGAATGGAGAGACAAAAGCATGTCTCACACGGGGGGGAAAAAAAGTTGAAATAATGTTCAAGTTCATGAAATTGTTTCTTAAATGGTATAGTGAAAGACTCATGCCAGCTCTCGATTATTTTTAATGCCAATTGGGGTATTATATTAATTTGGAAATTACTTTAGTCTGACAAGTATACAATAAGATGTAGCTAAATTATTGAATCAGCAAATATTTGAGGCAACGATCCCACAGAATTAAATAGACCATTTGCCTTGATGTAATTGAGGTTCATGATTCTAATTGAAAACCCTTATTTCATTTACTATATTCAAACCTGAATTAAGATAGCACCAAAATTTTAGTTACATCTTAGGAAAGCATTGTAACTAAATAGGAGAAGTAAAAGTTGGTGGAGAACAAGGAAAAGGGAAGGGAAATGGAAAACCCCCAAAAATACAATTCAAGCTAACAGCAACTAATTTTCCTCGTACTGTTCGTTTTTATTAAGAGTAAAATAAGCAAAAGTATATGCAAAGGATTGTTCAATGCCTTTTTAAGTAAACAGTTTATCTTTTTGTTTAAATGAAGCATTTAAGTGCTCTAACATTTAGATTTCCAGGGCTTGTTCTACAAGTTTGTATATTTAGTGATTTATCCTTTCATATGACAATTACTACTTGGAGCTGCTGATCATTTATTGCCACCTTGAGTGCAGCCAGAATTAATGCTACGAAGAACTCTAAACATTTTTCTGTGTGGAGAGAAAAACAAAGGTTTTAATTAGAAAGGTGAAAAACTATATTCTAGAATATACCCTGTTCCACATAACACATAATTCTCCATTACTTACTAGTATCATACTAAATTAATAAAAAGACAAATGCCAGTTTACTGAAACTCATAGGCATAATATTTTTTTTTAAAAAATCTCTACCCCAAAAGTGCCAGTCAATTTGGAAAATAACAGCAAGACTAATTCTGCAACAGGCTTACAAAAAAAGTAGTTAGAATCAATTTAATTATACTGGCTGAGATTAAATTACAAAGAGCACAAAAATCAAGTTTGTTTCCATTACAATTACTTTTGCCCTTTAATCACGAATTATATTTACATTTAGTTTAAGTGATTGATAATTCCTAAATTTGCAATTTGAATATTCAAGTGTTTTTATAAAACACTCAATACTTTCCCTTAAAAAAAAAAAAAAAAAAAAAAAAAAAAAAAAGCAGCCTGAGACATTTAAGCAGAATAGTCAAAATAACAAAACACTATAAGGAATACATCTTTCCCCCCTCAACCAAAAGAACTTAGTGTGTAATGCTAAATAATCTGGTGTCTTATAAAGAAGAGAAAGTATGCCTCGACGACGTTTTTAATAATGAATGATAAATATAGGACTCTGCTGGTTGCTTCTGTCTATAAGCTTTGGGGAAAAAATGCAGAAATCACTGCTGAATATAAAGCAACAGTGCCACCTACTGACATCAAAGAAAAACAACAACGCTACCTCAAAAAATTCTGAGTTATTAAAAGCCAGTGATTACAAATACTGGCTGAATAATGCTTCTGTGATAGGTTATTTTAAAGTGAATTTCTCAATCTTCTACATTCTTCATTGATATGTAGAAAGCAGAACAGTCGAAAACAAATACCTGATGAGTAATATAAAATCGATTTAAAACAGGTTTACTTTAACAACCCTATTTTCCCAGGCATCACAAAATGACTAAAAGACTATAGCTATCATGGAATATCTAACATGTTAGAAATTAACAAATATGCGATAAATTCTCTTTCATGTAATGTTTTATGCATCACTACAAAGCTTATACTAGTGTAAACAATTAAACCATTAAGTCAAAATCTAATATAAAGAGAAAAAAAAAGTAATTTAAGTCAGTCAAAAGAAATCAGGCAACTGTGGGATTGTGCTGTTTTTTATTGTGTTTTCAATGGAGAAATACATCATCTGTTTACAAAATAGCTCTTGAAAAATACAAGGAGTACAGATACTATAAAACAAAGCAAACTCCAGTCATGAGACACTACATACATCATGCGAAAGCAACAGTCTGATCTCCAGATTATGAAAACTAGAATTAAAAAGTCACTATACAGAAAAATTCCAAGTTTCCTGCTTGGAAAAACTTGGGTGCAGTTACATGAAACGTTTAATAAACTGAATTTTATTTTCCCCAATGTGTAAACAAAATGACAAGACTAAATTTGTGCCTGGCAATTTCGATCTAAACTCCATAGCTACACAAAATACACAGACACCTTGTACGCTTCAACTGTTAGTATAATCATCTTTTCATAGGTGGTAGAAAGGGAGGGCAAGGTGGCTGCACAGGGCAGAAGATAAGGGAAATAGAAATATTGTATACTAGACATCTTAAAGAAATGGTGAAAAGAAAGCCTCAATTACTGCATAGCCTAAGGGGAAAAAGAAACTACACTCCAACTTTATAAAATTAATTTAGAAGGACAGTGGAAGAGTGTAAGTAATTGCAGTTTAACATGAAAAATGCACATGTAATAAGATGGAGCACAATGGGGGATTCATAAAACATGCTAATCAGAAAATATGGGAAGATTTTTGTTGGTTTTGCTTCCCCCCACCCCCACCCCCAGATTAAGAATAAGTAACTAAGTTTAAGCTTGCTATCTACATCTGGTATCCCTCACATTTTTTCTAGATACTGGTATTCTGTTGCAATCAGGAAGGACTTTAAAATTCCTTTTAAAGAAAGGAGCTCCTAAATCTTTTTGATAAGAGTGAAGAATAAAACAAAAAGGAGTAAAGAGAGCTGACTAGATGTCAAGTGCTTGCTAGAAATGTTTTTTTTAAGTATGCTTTTTTTTCTATCTAATATTTAACGGACAATTTTTGGTGAGCCATCTAAAAATAAAAATTAGTTTTAAATTCTTGGAGAAAATAGCTTTGCCTTTATGTTCAAAATTTGAAATGTTTTACTTGGCTGCAGCAGGAAATCTATGGAGTGTACATATGAAACTTTTTATATTAGTGATCAAATGGCCATCCTAAGAGATGTTATGCTTTGCAGGCACCACTTAGTCACCCAAAAGTTTGAAGCATATAAGACCAAAATTTGATGGTTTGTGCCATGTGGCCACAGGATGGTTTGTTTCACATCATGGCTTAAGAAAATACTGGCAATAATTTTTGATGAAATTACTCCTATTGTGTGCATACAAACTGGGGGAAAAAAAAAAAGGAACAAAAGCTCTTGTCAAAGAAAAAGATTGAAGGCAAGGGAGAAGAATGGAGCATTGTTAGCTCAATGGGAAAAAATATTAGCTTGTTTGATCGCTGATTTGTATGCACTAAAAAACTTTATAAATAAAACCAATACACTACTTTTTAATCATGTCCCATTCAAAACCAACTACTTCCCAATTATTCTTTTAATTTGACATACCCCAAGATTTAACATTTCATTTTCAAGGGTTATGGTTACTTCAATGGGACTGAACTAGATGTAACCATATCATTTATCTCCAAGTACAATAGTGTAACCACTGTACAATGTTATCCAATTTATAGAATGATGAAGAAACTTCAGGAAAAAATAAAAATGCATCAAGCTCAAGATCTAAAAATTAGTTCTACTTTCTAATAAAAAATACATAAAAGTGCATCATCAATATAAGGAATTCTTATGCCAGTTTGTATTGCAAATTTTTCAAACAATGCATCAAACAGAAATCCAATCAGATGTTAAATATGGATACAAATATAACTTGAGGTTCTTTCCTCCTTTTTTTTTCTTTTAAAGGCAGTAATCCTTTGAAATAGTTAATGCAACTGTTGCTAACACATTACTAATAGTACTCCTGGCTTCACATACTAACCTGGACTTCCGATCAAGTGCTGATTAGCCCAGTAAGGGAGGTTCACCAAATAAACCTAAATCCATTTTCAGTCATGTCTAGTCTTGCACCCTCCATTCTCCTTTTTAGCATTAGAAGACAACAGGTTGAGTTGGCAGATATTGTTTATGGACCCCTGAGGTTGTTTTTACCGGTTCAATCTCAGTTTTATTGAATTCTTGATAACAGGAATAGGATTTGCAGGGAGAGCAGGGATATCTGAAAGGTCTGTACTGGATGTTTTCTGAGAAAGAAGGTGAAAATAACAACACTGTTGAAAGCTTTGCAACTTTTCAATGTAACTATCAACTTTTCACTTACTATGAATTGAATGAATGCTGGTTCATGATGGTAAGAATGTATTATAAACCAAATGCTAGACAATCATAATCAGAATTATATGCAAAATTAAATATGGACATATCTGGGACATGTAGAATTTGAACAACATGTAGATGCAAACAATCTAAAATGAGCACTCAAGCAAAATGAAGTTGACTTCAAAGGAGCATCAAGTTAAAAAAGTCTCACACCAAGTTGAATCACCAACTATAATCTTGAGTAAATTTAAAGAGCTTCTTTTTAAGGGTGAGTGAAGATTCATTTCATTTCAACATCCATGTTTCATATCATAAATTATACATAACAACAGTAAAATCCTGAATGCCCTGTTTCCTAATCTTGTTCAAGTTTCAAAGAAGTTTTTTTCCCCTTCCTACCAATAATTTTTCAAAAAGTTTTTAGTCACAATACAAGCTTATTTCTTATTAGTAAAAGTGCAGGATTCCTCAATAAAGGTGTTTTTGAGCTTCACAAAATAACAGAAATAATAGATACTAATTACTGACTATTTTGGGGCTGCCTTTTTGAACATATGATAAAAAACTTTTATAAAACACATAACTAAATATTACTTCTCACCTATAAAAATACCACAAGGGAAGATATAGCTATACTCATTTCTTATTTAATATTTCTCTTCAGTGGCAATAACATTTCCTTAAATAGTAATATCACACAGTAACTGACAAAGTGAAAAGTATTAGGCTAAGGAATCTTAAGAAAAATGCCTAAAGCATAGTAACAAGTTTCCCTCCATATGCACTTTATTCTTCTATATGTTTAAAATATGTAATGATAAGGCATTAGGAATAAAATAAAGTCAAAACAAGAATAATGAATCAGAGAATGAATGAGAGAGAGAAAGAAAGAGAGAGTGTGTGTTATTTCTACCAAGAGACTATACTCTCCTTGAGAGCAAAAATATGTTTCTATTTTTGTCTTGATATCCACAGACCCCACCACATGCTTTAGCATGTTATTAAAAGCTTAATAAATGCTTGCTGGTTTATTATACAATTTAAAAGGAGTACTGGTCAGGTTATACTGGTTTACTTTTTGAGAGTCTTGTCAAATTTACTGAAATCAAACTCTGCATACCTTCTGTGCAAATGAATAGAAATGTTCTTAAGTTTACCCAAGAAAGTGACATTTTTATGCAATTTAATTTTCACATGTCCACCAGATATAAAATTTCAGAAAAATACTTCCTTTGTAGCAAAGAGTGAGCAGGACATCTTAGTGCTGTTTACAATTCAAAAGAATTAAAAGTTAAAATAGTAGTCACTTAAAAAGGAAAAAAAAAGAATTCACCAATCAATGTGCAAAGAGTTATTCATAAAACATACAAGGAAATGCTGCTGGAGGGGACAGTAAAAAAAAAAATTAAATTTAAAGATAATTATTTGCATGCTACCAAGAGCTATCCTTTTTATTTCAATAACTATAATCACAAACACTACACAAATTCATTTCTTACTACAGCATACAAATTTTCCTTTCTTGTTTTTACATATGTGTATTCCCATTTTATACACAAGTCTTTCATATGAAAATTAACACACAAGGATCCAAGAGTACCTCTGCTACAAAGCAATAATGAACACAGTGAAATACTACTTGTAAGAAAAAATACTCAAGTTAAATTAACAAAAGTAGGTAATAGGTACAACTCAGAAAATCAAATATTCAAAATTACAAAGAATTACATATTTCAAATAAAATTTTAATCTTATCCTTTGTCCTGTAATCCAAATTTTTTTATATCACAATGGAAATATGGCAAGTAAAGATTAAATAATACTTGTTATATTATCAAATAGCTACTATTAAAAAGAAGAGTCAGCATCTTTACACACTAAAAAAGAAAAGATTGGCCATACTTGATCCCTTAATTGTCTTCAGCCTGCACAAAAAACTCATTATTAGTTGAATAAATCACTTTCACACAACTGATCTCAAAACACTTAATTTCATAAGCACTATTATTATTCCTGAAGACTTACTCATCTTAGGAACATTAAAAAACACAACCCCAACTCTACTTGCTTTAGTACCTGAGCAGCCAACAGAGGAGCCGCTGTCTGAAGAGTTTCAGATTGAGTTGTACTTGTTTCTGTATCAAGTTGTTCCTAAAGAGGGGGAGGGGAGTTATTAATTTTTAAATGAGAGTATCACTGGATTTTTGTAGTTTTTAATAAAGAGTACCATAAACTAGGTAGGTGGGAATCCTAGCTAGGATTCCAATAAGGAGAGAGCTTAAAAAAAAAAAAAAAAAAAAAAGACTAAAATCATATAGCTAACTGCAAACAAGGTTTTTATTGTAAGCTAATTTTCTGACTCAAATATTTCATTTATGTAATTTTCCATCACAACAAAATATCTCAAGCTCTTCAATCACCCTCCAATGTGGGAGTGATGAAATAATCCACTATACAAATCAACATTAATTTTTTTTTTAATGTATAGTGTTTTCTTATACTATAAATGAGTACTGAGATAATAATTAGCAGAACACAAAATTTAAGTAGGTAAGAAAGGGGGAAAAAAATCTTGCACTAACTTTTGTTGGATTTACACTGAAATTCAAAATGAGCAGTTGGGATAAAGAAATTAAGAGCAAAACCACGTGCTATGTACAGGGAAAAGTTAAAACAGTTTTTCAGCAAGGGCTCCAATAAAACTGGATTTTCTTTAACTCCCATAATAAAGCGCTAGCAGCAGAAGTGAAGAAAAATATTGTTACTTAGAATCAACAGAACAAGAGATTTCACAATCTTCAAGTTTTACAACTAAGCTTAATTATTTGTAATGTACTACACTATAGCAAAAGAAATGCACAAAGACACGAACATTTCCATCTCAGCAGCAAACCCCAGACAATGTTTTCACTGGGCTAAAAGGAACTGCTACTTTGATTACAAAAAGAAAAAAGGGGAGAAAAAAGAGTAAAGTTAATTGTGGACAGTAGATAAGAGTATGGAATGAAACCCTGTCATCTAGCAAAAATATATTCTACCTCTGTGAGAGTTGGGTAGCACTATTTTACACATGGAGTAAAATAGCATACCTTTGTTTCCTGTTTATCATGTTCAATCAAATCAAGACAGTTGGCATCTTCACTTGTCTCATCCTGCTATTTTAAAAACATAGAAAAGAAAAAGGGAAAAAGATTTAATAACAAAAACACAATTTTAAAATAATCTATCAATTTATACTTTAGCTTCTAAAAACTACTTAATTTTTTTAATTGACTCATAAATTGTTTTAAAAGAGAAATTATTACTATTTCTAAAAGTAAATTCTAAAAATTCTATCAACAAATTCTACCCACAGGAATTGAATTCTAAAAATAGTACTAAAAGAGAATTAGACAAAAAGTCACATCTATTTTATGAAGACATTCCAGATGCATAGAAGGATAGTTGCAAAAATAAATATGCCATAAATAATCCATCTGATCAAAAAAATAAAAAAGTCAAAATTAATTAAATTTTGTTACAAAATACAATAGTGATCCCAAATGATTTAGACCCACTGTTAGTAACTTTTCAGGGAAAAAAAAAATTAGTGATTTGTTTCTGGTTTATTTACAAAATAAATTAAGAACTTAAGCAATGAACATAAGTTGGAGAAAATAAAACCAACCTCGCCTAAATGGGGATTCTATTCCTCTCTTTAGAGACTGGAGATTTTTATTTATTAAAAAAAAATGTCATTGTTGTATACTCTATAGCTGTAAAATATTACATAAAATTAAAAATTATTCAAAGTTTTTTTCCCCTAAATGCAGGTGACTATATTCTTGTATAACACTAAACAAGAATCTCTCTGCATCTCCAGATTTATACCTCTTTTTTTTCCAAGAAGAGTAGTTTAAAAAGATTTAATTTGGATGTCATTCTCTTCCATCACAAAAATATGCTATGCTAGGGTAGGAGGAAACAGGACCCTGGCAGCCACACACCACAAGGGTGCAATATTGGAAGGGTGACTGTTGAAAACTATCTTTGCATGTATTTTAAAAATTAAAAACTATTAACAATAAAAAAAAACCTTAAAAAGCGTGCCATAAATTATCTCAATTTAGTGTCATGAACAAATTCAAAGGAAAATCCTTTGAAAAATAGCAAAGGAAAAGCAAAAGACCTTTTAAAATAAATTTTAAAATCTTAAAATCAATTGCAATAAGGAGACAACATACATTAAAAAAGTAAAAAAAAAAATTCTGGATACAGAGGAACAAAGTTCAAATCCAGGTTATAATAAATATTAACTGTGCAACCTTGTCATTGACTTCTCTGGGGCTCAATTTCTTCATCTATTCATTGAATTAGAAGGAATGGCCATTGAGGTTCCTTTCAGTTTTAAAATGCTGAAAATTCTCTTTCAGCATTGGAAGGGAGCATATATTATCATCTAGTCCAACATCCTTAGTTTAAAAATTAGATGTGAAAATGAGACCCAAAGAAGGGAAGTGATCAGGTAATAATAATAGAGTAATAATGGTATTTAAATTTAGATTTTCAATCTCCAAATACATTCTCTTTCTACTGAATCTTTAAAGGAAGAAAGTGTGGAAGAGTCGCCCACTGAATCTTGAAAAGTTATTCTCCTATTCCAGCTTCTCATATTATCAGCGACTGGTTAAGAGGACAAGGTGCCTGTTCTATACTACATCTTTAAAAATACTGATGTAATACTTAAATTTTCTGACCAGTCAGAAATGGATTCAGAAATTTAGGGTCAGATCCTTTTTTCTTCCAAAAGCTTCGAAACAAAGAAAACAGGAGTAACTAAGCCAGGAACATAGGTGAGAATTACTATTCTTAGTGGATTTCTGATCGTAATAGAAAGAGTTACTAAAAAATTTAAATACAAAAATGTAAAATGGAGGCTCCTTCTAGTTGTCCAGGTATTATTTTGTAAACCTTTCCAACTCCTCCTTTTATCAGGTAAATGTGTACTGAGCACCTATATAAAATACCAAGAGGAAATACAAAAATTCCTTTTTTTTTTTCTTTTAAAAAATACATCAAAATAAAGAGCATAGTCTACCTAGAAGAAGTTAGCTACTAAAAAAAACAAAACAAAACAAAAAAAACCATAATTTACTAAGTTAAAAATATTCAGTATTATGCTAAAAACTGGAACACTAAAGGCCAAAGAAGTGAGTAAAAGGCAGCCATTGCTCTTTAATGGCTTACAATTTACCTGAGGATACAAGATATCAAAAGCAAGACTATTAAAATACCTGGCTATCTAAAAAACTTTCTTCCTCTCACTAAAATTTACTTTACTATTTCTCCAATACACAAATGGTAACCAGGATTTAGCTATAATTCCCAAGGAATTCATAAAAATGTTTCTGAACCTTTAATAATCCGAATTTTAAAAAAATTAAATTACCTCTTCCGTTTTGGTTTTCTTGGGACTCTCTTCTTTATGAGGTGAAGATGTCCTTTTGACTCCTGCTATAGAAATAGGTACTTTTGTTGCTGTGTTTCCTGAAGGTCTTGGTGGTTGGTTTACCAGACGTGTTGAGGAAACAACTCTGGAGACCGTAGGCTTTGGTGGTGGAGAAATGGCTGGCTGTGTGGCAGTTTGAGGAATGCTTTCACTTGAAGTACCTACAATGGAAATAAACATATATCCCATATAAAGGTTTCCTGTATCCCTCTGAATTAAACTTAGCAATATTTTACAAGTTAGTAAAAGAATAGAGTTGGAAATACTATAGCTATAATCTATTTAAAATCACAATTGAAGTCATAATGTTACCCCTTCATATTGAATATTAACTGAGTTTCCTTACCCCCTGAGCTTTCACTGGAATTTACTTGTGGCACAGAAACCTCAGTTGCCTGGATGTTGGTCACAGATGCTGCTGTTACAGCTGGAGCAGGACTGTTTCTGCTAATACACAAAAAGTAGTATAAGAAAAGTCAATACATATGCACAAGCTATTTTTCAGTGTGGAACCCACTACCTCCAATCATACTTTATAATTACGTTATGGCTTGATTCAATTAACAAACGTGAACATTGTCTCAAAAAAAATGTGATTAAAAGGCTCATAGATTACCTTAACATTTCTTTAACTGGAATTTGGTAATACACACACATATATATATTAATTAAAACTCTCTTTACATATATATATGTATATATAGATATATAGTATAATATTAAAGAGACTTATTGATCCCTTTAACCCTAATTCCTTTGCATCCCTCAAACATTCCCCCACATTGTCTAGTAATATCCAAGCACTTCATGTCTACCCTTCAGTGATTAAACATGAATTCCTATTACATTATCCTGTCTTACCCCTGAGAGCTGCCAGAACTATTCAATGGACTGGTCTTCATAGCACTGGTAGGAGAAGGCACAGACATGCTGTTGTCACTATCCATAGACAAGTCTAAGCTGCTATCATTCAGAGCTGTCAATCGAACTTCTGATGAATGCTAAAACCAGTAAGACAAGAAATCACACATCTGTATTTTACCAAAGACACTTATGAAATAATTAATAAGCGGCATTTCAAACACAGTTATAAATAAAATTTGTGAAAAATCACCCAAGTGCCATTTTGATCTTTTTATATAATATAAAAATTATAAAATTTACTCATGATATAAAGCAGCACTTAAAACTTGGAGATTCAATCCAATAATATATTAATAATTGCATTCACAAACATGGAAAGGCTATGTGATTACATATAATTCCAAGTAAATCCTAAAAAGTTACCTGATAAATTAAGTGATCTGACCAGGGTGGCATGACTAACAAATTCACAGAAGCAGAATTTTTTTAATAGCTATCATTTTACTTTATTACTACTATTAAGTTGCTCTAGGAATTGCAAAGAAATAAAGAGTAAGAAACTCTTATCGATTAATAAAAACACAGACAACAGAAATTCAGGAATCAAAGCTAAAACTTCAGACAGTAACATTCATTTTCACATTTTGAAATTTCCACTGATTTAAATGTGAGTCATTTAATGCTATCCTGTTAATGAAAATGAAAAAAGAAATTTTTCTTCAAGATACTGGACTAATGTTCATTCAGTTTTTTTTCCCTTAAATTATAAAAAGTCAATAGTGCTCAATACTTACTACACACATACCAGGGCAACATCTAGAGAGAATACATGGTTCATTGTGCATTCTACAATTTACATAAAAAGGATTTTGTATTTCTTTCTTCAGAATTATAGATTAAAAAGGTAATACAAACTTAAATAAGATAGTTATCATCTGATAATAAATTGTGAAATCATCTCATATGCTGAAAAGAATTAAATACCCAGCAATTTTAAATGATTAATTTTCTTTTTTTTCCCCCTTGCTGATGCAACTGGGGTTAAGTGACTTGCCCAAGGTCACACAGCTAGGAAGTGTTATGTTTGAGATCAGATTTGAATTCAGGTCCTCTTGACTTCTGGGCTGGTGCTCTATCCACTGTGTCATCTAGCTGCCCTGAAATGATTACTTTTCAAAACACTGTGCTGTTTTAATCTAACATAGTACAGTAGGAGAGATACTTAAAGGATTTTTTTCTCCTTTGGATAATGGTAATGATTGAGCTGTCCGCACTTCGTTAACCATTCTCCTTTATTATTTTAACAGCTTACATATTTTTAAAACTTCTAGTGAACTTTTAACTTGATTATATTTTAATGAGTTATTATGAATTGATCAATATCAATCTCACATATATATAAATTTCAGAATTTGTAAAAATTACTAGAAATAAGAAGTTGAACTCATTTTCTAAAAAGAAAGCTAGAATAGAGATACACCATATATATACATGCATGTATACATGATATATACAAATATACATACACACACACACATACATTCTGGTATTGATAAATTTAACTTTTGATATATATGTAATAATATACATAAATATATAATAATATATATAATTACACATATATTTTTTTAAATACACACACACACACGTTTAAAAACAAATTTTGTAAACATCCAAATATATTCATCACTGTTTATCACATCAACTATACTGTAAAGGTAATAATTCATTTCATAAGAGGTAGTTATGTCTGCATTTACATGTAAGGACCTCCCCTTAGGATAATGATAAACTTTCAGTTCTAACATTTTGTTTTGTTGCCATTTAAAGATTTCCTTGAAGTAAACAACCATCAGTTTAAAAATGTATCAAATCACTTATTAGTTACACAGATTAATCATATCAAATAACATTTAACTATGGTATTTATAATTAAACCTAAATGGTTTAATAAATTTTTACTTGGCAGAAAAAAATTTTAATTGCATTATGCCTTACTATAATTTTCATGCTGACACCAAATAACTAAGTTTCTCAAAAATCAACAAATAACACTCTAGATTTATATAATTTAGAAATTAAAAGATTGCTACAACAAATTCTGAAACAGAATACATGCGTAAATTTATCTTCTTGAAATACAAATGGACACCAAGTGTTTTTTAATACAATGCAACCTAATAGAAGATATAAAAGTTCTTATGGCTCTTATTTCATGGTTATACACCTCCTATTATATTCATTGAGAATGCTAAATTAAATACTTAATGATGTTTTATTAATACTTTTGTTAGTTATTTCTAAATTTACCTTTTTCTTTTTCTGAAGCACATGATTAGGTAGGAGTTGATGAAGTTGCCTTCTTTTTACATGCATTGCAGCAATTTTCATATCCATCTCAAACATCTTGCTGTTTATTGCTTGCCTATAAACTACAATTAGGAGAAAATTATGATAATATTTAACCAGAAAAACATTTATTAACCTGAAGGAAACTTTATTTTCTTCCTTATTTTCTTTTCCCTCTAAAATGGTTTTCTAACCTGATTATCACAACTTGCCTAAGATATCTAACTGTGTAATATATTGAGTAACACCAGGAAATTGGTACTACCCTAGTTGAAAGAAGTAAAAGGAAATAGAATTAAATTTGAATTAGAATAATTGTGTTCATACTTCCTAGCTGTATGATGTCAATGCAAGTCCCTACACACTTTCTGAGACTCAGTTTCCTCAAGTATAAAACAGGGATATCAATACTTACACAGTAAAATTATAGAAAGAAAACACTTTGGCGATCATAAAGCATTGTAAAATAATTTCCATGCAAAAAAAAGGGAAAAGAACCATTCCTTAAGGCTGATTTTATTCAATAACAACTTTTATTATATTTTTCCTTGCTCTGAAGCCCTCATATAAGTGACAAAAACCATTAGGTCTTATCAAAGTCTGTATTACCTGATGAAGAGAACTACCCAACATGTATGATGTAAATTGTCCATTTCACTAACATTTTTGTATCTGACAGACATGCTCTTTCAGGACACTGTTAAATCAAATATTTAAGATATGAGATAGTATAGTATCTTCCACTGGGTAAAAGTGGTAACTGTGATCCAAGACTATGTCAAATGCTATGCAGAAGTATTATATTTTGTAATGGATAATAAATTTTTAAAATTTCATTCTCATATATTTAGAAGACCTGCATATGTTTAACCTATATCAGATTGTTTGCTGGGGATGGGTGGATTGGAACACAAGGTTGCAAAGATGAATGTTGAAAATTATTTTTGCATGTATTTAGAAAAATAAAATACTACTAACTTAAAAATTTCATTCTCAAATGAACAAAAAGAAATCATCGAAGGAATCTTTAGGCAGGAAAAATCATTTCTGTTTGATTTAGAAGACTCAAGATGGGAATATATTTATTATGACATGTTTCAATTTAAATTTTTTCATTTTTAGATCCCAATTAGAAATATACAACTTTTTATCTGCTTCAAAAGTTTTGTGTTACAATTTTCAGTTACAAGAATAAGCATTACCACATACAACAGTATTAGATATGGGGAGATTATATGAGTTTAAGGAGATATCAACACACAAAGAATGTAGTCATTACTATTCACTCACTATTAAGCATACATTACACTATTCTAACTCCTTCATAGTCTACTAATACTTCTCATTATTTTTCTATATATTTTCTATTTATATATATATTATATGTTATGTATGTTATATATATATAATTTTCTATTCTATACAAGCTTGTTCTTACTTGTTTATAGCAACAAGCATTTAACTATATTTTCTACAACTACATAAATAAAAACATTAAATGCTTATCAATTTGTCCCAATGTAAAAAAGTAGCCTTTAGTAGTGAAAGGTGAATTATTACCTAATAGACAACTGAACATAATAAAAACATAAGTAGTTAAAAATAGCCAGTCCAATTTACATATCTCTGTAACTCTCTCAAAGCCTAAAACTGCTCCATCTAATATTTTTTGAATGAAAGAAACATCCGCTAAATAAAAACATCTTAAGGGCTACAGATGTAAGATTTATATAAGTCAAAGTAGATTACTATAATGAACAAAGTAAGTTAAATAAACCATTTAACCTTAAGAGCATTCTATCACTGCAGATCACAATCAATTAACAATCCTGTATTAAGTTCTTCCTATTACTGTATTACATTAAGAACACAAATACAAAAAATAAAATAATCTCCATTCCTGATGATTAGAGAAAGAGACAAAGACAATAAATACAAATAAACACAAGATAATAAGGAAAGTTCTAGCAAGTAAGATCTTGAAAGAATTCATGTACACAAAAGACTCTTAACCATGTTTGCATCACAGATCCCTCTGACAGTATATTGAAGCCAACACACCTCTTCTAAACTGGTAAGATTAGAAAAGAAAATAAAGTGAAATCATTATCAAGACATTTTAAGTGCACAGATCCCAGGTTAAAAACTTCTAATGAAAGAAGCAGATCATAAACCACCTTGCAGGAATAGAAGGATTCTATAAAGCAAAGAGAAAATATAACCTAAGAATATCAAATAGTCAAGTACAAAGAACACAAAAAAGGCCAGCATGGCTAGAATGCACTATGTAAAAGGGCAATGTACTAATAATGTGCAATGAGACTGAAAAGATATATTGGTGATAGGTTGTAAAGCCAAATAGAAGAGCATATTTTATCCTAAAAGCAATAAATAACTGCTAGAATTTACTGAGTGAGGAGTTACATGGTCAGAAATGTATAAGGAGAGTCACTTTGGCAGCACTATGGAAGATGGAATACAATGAAGAGAGACCTGAAGCAATGGAGATCAATTAGAACACCAATGAAAATCGAATAAAAAAGCAAAAGGTGAAAAAAGCTATCACTAAAGTGGTAGCTAAGTGAAAAAAGAAAAAAGGATAGCTGCAAAAAGAAGTGTGTCAAGAATTGTGGTAAATGAATAGATATGTAAGAGTGACAATAAGTGAGGACTTAAGGTAGTATCTTCAATAGAAAAAGCAAAGACTAGAAAGAGATATGGACAGATGAAAGTTCAGAAAAATAAGTTCTATTTTGGACATGATAGTATCAGAACTATCTTTGGGAAACTCAGTTTGAAATGTTAAATAGGTGATAAAAGACTAACAGGGAAAAACTGGATAATTAATAATCATTGTTATCAATAATTGAACTCACAGAAAGTGAAGAAGTCACTAAGAGAAAAAAAGAGGGTCACAGATACCTCCTAAAAGGTTGCAAAATAGATGAAAGTTCAATTAGAGATTATGCATTAAATAATGACAGTGTAAAAACCACTGCACATGGAAGCCAGAGACCTGGGTTCTAACACTTTCTATCTATGTGACCATGAAAACTAAGTCTTCAACCATAAAGGACAATCATACTACGTTTCAGAAGGTCACCCAACAGCAACCAAAAAATGTGAATTATATACTCAGCATTTGTATTTAGCAAAATCTCAATAAAAAGAACTTGCCAAGAATAATAAAAGTATATGCTTTAAAGATCCTAGGAAAAATTAAAGAAAATTAAAAAGACAAAAACAGGAAACACTCTAAGTGTGTAAAAAAAAAAAAATCAAGGCCACTTTGAGACACAGTCAAAATTGTAGTTAAGAAAGAATAAGTAAATTACAAGTCTCATTTTCACCTGCTCTCATGAGATTGAGTAAAAGATTTCTGCACATTATTTTCAACCATGATATATCTTTTTAATAATTAGTTTTTCATTCAAAGAATTTTTTTATTTTATAGTAATTTTTCTGTATTTCTGATTTTATAATTGAAGAATATTTGGTTAAAAGTAAAATATTCCTGTATCTTACCCAAAAATTGATAACAAAGTATTGTTTTAACAAAAATTAAAAACAAAATGGAAATACTTTTAACTTTAAATTATCAGAGACCACGTAATTTTATCTAAGTGCTGCTTCAAGCTTCTATATAATACACAAATCTATTTTCATGTCTGAGGGTGAAAAAAGTCAAATTATTCACTAGCAAAGTCTTCAAGACAAATGTTTTCTATGTCTAGCATTCTACAATCTTCAAATTGATTTTCTATTATAGACCAACCCAGTAGTGGCCAAGTCTAAAGGATTTCAGTTTTGGAGAACTATCTCCAGAGTACAAAATAATTTTAAACCATATTTATAAACTAGGAGTTATTGTTAAATCTTTTTCTTTTTTTTTTTTTGGGGGGGGTGGGGAGGGAGATAGCTAGGGAGAAGGCACACAGTAGAGAGAGAAGGAGAAGGAACAGGGACTATTATAAATATTCTCCCTAGAAGGAGAAAAATCCAAAGATTTAGAACTGAAAAGGGACTAAGTGATTATCTGATTATTACCTTCTCCAACTCTCTCATTTTATAATTAAATTGCTCAGAGATTTTACCCAGTCACAAGTGTAAAAGCATGAGTTTTAACTTATGATTTATTACATAAAAATAATCCTGATCAACTCTCTGAGAAAGGTTACATCCATTCTCATTACATCCATGATAAAATAATAAAAATGGCACCAGTTATCAGAATTAACTTGCAAATATAGTAATATACTAACCAAACTAATAAGGGAATAGAGCTTGACAAAAACAGAATTAACTCAGAGAAACAAAAGTTCAAGAAACTCAAAGCAGACAATAGAGGGGGGAGGAAGGAAGGAAGGAAGGAGGATGAAGACAGAACATTTCCAGAACTCAAATTATATCTTAAAGCAGGAGGATGAAGACACAACATTTCCAGAGCTCAAATTATATCTTAAAGCAATGAAGAGTTTTTAAAAACTTGGTGTTGGTTAAAAAAAATAATAATTCAGTAGAACAGACTACACAAATGAGAATAAAACATCATTTAATTCAGTAACCTACTATTTAATAAACCTGAAAACTTAAGTTTTCTGGGAGAAAACTGGAAAGCAAGTCTGGCAAAAATTAAATTTAGAGGAAAATATTATTCTATACTCCATATAACTCCAACTAGATATTTTGGATTTAAAAATTAAGGTTGTGCCAATAAAAAAAACCAAACAAACAAAAATCAGGTACCTTTCATAATCACAGGAAGGACAGGAATTCAATGAATTCTTAACCAAAAACGGGATAAAGAAGACCACAAAAGATCATAGACGATTCTGATTACATGAAAACATTTTCACATGAAAAAAATGCAACTAGGATAAGATAGGTGGTCCAGTTAAAACATGTTTGTAGTCAAATATCTCTGATAACAAGCTGCTAATATATATTTCTAACAGAAAATATCTAAGTCCAAAAGCCAATCCCAAATAAATAAGTAGTCAAATGATATGAGCAAACAATTCTAAAAAAGAAAAGTACAAACTATTATATGAAAGATGATCCAAGACCCTAAAAATAAGAGAAAGGCCAATCACAACACCTAAAGTTTCACCTCGAACACCAAATTAGCAAAGATTACAAGAGAGTAACCTTCAGTTGAGATTGTAGGGCCTGTGAAAAGACTGACAAAAACTAATGCATTGAGTAAAGCTATAAAGTGATCCAATTATTACAGAAACAATTCTAAATTATACGCTAATGAAATGGTTGAAATGCCCACACCCTTTGACCCCTAAAAACCTATTTCTAGTCTCTCTCTCTCACTCAGTTACACACACACACACACACACACACACACACGCATGCATGTGTATGTATACACAGAGGTTGTGTCGGGAAATGTATAAAATATCAAGAAAATAAAGATATGAATAAAATTTTATTTTTTAAAAAGCCATTTATACCATAATATAAGTCAACCTGATAATTAATACACGCACAAAAAACCCTCCTTGTCAATTTTTTTCCTATGAAAATACAATTGACCTATACTTGCTGTAAAGATCAAACCTCCTATGGCAGCTGGTGGATTAGGTGCAACCTCCAATTCCAAGATTCAGAGTAGGAGGCAGGGTAGGAATGCCAAGCTATCCAGATTTCAGTACACTTATTCAGATCACTTCCAGTTCCAAGCAATCCAAATACAAGGGTTCAACTAGATTGTATACAGATGAAATAAATTTTAAGTCAGTATGTCTGTCCTATGTTTAAAAGTTTCCCTTACAGCAAAGTAGACTATATTGACACTGAAGCTAATAGCAGTAAGCCAAATTTCCTTATTATTAGATAGTTAACATATGCCCCCAAAACCTTTAAAAATCAAATCTTAGAACACCTGCTTAACTATCCAAATGATTTTGTCTTTTTGTTACAGTCCAGAAAACTTTTTCTGCTCTCCCCAAAAACCATAAAATACATTTCCAGGAGGCCACCTCTTTTGTGAATATTCAGCATGTCTTCTTCTTTCTGCCTTTTTGACCCCTTTCCTAAAAAAATTCATAACTTGTTGTGTCTCTATTCTACTTATTCTGTTTATAATCTCTAGTATCACTATGTCTGTAAAATCAGAGACAGAAAATCACCCAGACATGCTACAGTGAAAGACCATTTCTTCTCTATAAAAGCATGATGCTCACCTGGCTTAGTCAGCTGTCCTGATTTGAAGGAGAAACCTGTGGGCAGTTAACTGAAGAATTTATGTTGATCCCTATCTTAAATCTTACAAATGAAACTAAAATTGTATGCTTCCCTTTTTCAAGAACTGACTCTCAGATATATCTTTTCCTTTGAATCTTCATGTTTTTGCCTCTGATGACTCATCTTAGGTCTTGGACTTTCTTGATATTCTAGAAATCTATGTGTACCATGATAAAGGCCTAATGCTTTATGCATTATTGCCCTAATTCTTTTCTGAAATGTGTACAATCCCAACTGCAAAAACAAACTGGGGCATTTTCATAAATAATACTACCACAAAGATTATTCCAAATTCAGTGAGAATACATGCTAATTATCTTAATTTTTTTTTTAATTTTTTTAAATCAAGGATCTTACCTGTATCTGTGAAAGACTGAATGTCATATGTAAGGTCAACACTGAGGTTTTCAGAGTTTTCTGTTTTTTTAAATACTAATCCAATCACCCACATTGTACGAAATTCTTCCCTGAAAAATATTTCAGTACATAGTAGTCATAAAATTTCTGAAAACCTTTTCAACTTGATCAATCTGGACATTGAAAAATTTTCTAAATTAAATTATACATGTAAAATAATTTTTATAACAATTTTATCAGATCACATAATTGAATCATAGAATAAATCTTAAATTACACAAAATCCAAATGTCTAGAAGTCTTGTCTTAAATGCAACCTTTGTTACAAGTGGAAGAGCAGGGAGGGATATATTTGAAATGAGGAAGTAATGTTAAAGCAAAGGACATTAATAAAAAAATAAAACAAATGCAATCAAAAAGCTAATGTAAAAATTTTTGATTCGGCAATCTCATTTTCTATGTCTTTGCTACTATACACATCAACAAGTTCATACTGACACTTCAAAGAGCTAGAAATAAAGCAATATCCTGAATATAAGAAGAAAAAAATACTGTCTTCAACCAAAGAAGATCAAACCAAATTCTTTGAAAGGAACTTCTAAGCTTCTAGTTTAAATGACTGACTGTAGAACTTACCTGTCTATATTTGTGAAAGACAGATTTAGAGCTGCAAGAGAACATCTAGTGGGACAGTAGAATAAGCCTTGCTCTTCTCTTAACAAATTTATTAAGTTCACTTAACTTTCCTGGGCTTCAGATTCCTCAAGTATAAAAAGAGAGGCCATTTCTAGGTGATCTTCCTAGGTTGCTTTTCAAAATCTCTAAGGTTCAATTACTGTCTAAAATGGGCACTATGTTTGGACCTAACTTCAAATATTGGCCCTATTACCTTATTTAGACAAGTTACTTAAAATTTCTGGCCCTTTCCTTTATTACAAAAAGAGAGGATTATAGTAGACAAGTTCTGAAGTCCAGAGACTTAGTTTATGATTCTATGCGCCTTTATCTCTAAGATCTCTTTCTACTTCAATTCCCTTTTACAGTTAAAGAAACTAAGGTCTCAAGTTTCTAAGTAACTTGCCTAATCCTAGAAGAACTACAAAAATCTCTCTTCTGAAATCCATTCATGCATTTCCAATTTGCTAGACATCAAGATTTGGATCATCATCTGGTACCTCTAGTCAATTAAGTCCAAAAATGAATATATTTGTCCCTTTTCCTCAAGCTGCCTCTCCTCCAAATTACCCTCTCTGGTAAGACTATTCAGGTTTATAACCACACTCTGTGCTATAATCAGAACTGCTACTTCTACCTCAATTGGGTAAGTACCTACTATATATGACAAAGTCCTGATTATTCTAAAAAAGGAACATTTTATGTCCTCAAGAAGCTTATATTCAATTGAGAGATACAAAACGTACCCATAAAAAGCATATACAATTTGGAAGAAATACCAGTACCTATGAAGTTCAAGAAAAGCTTCAGTAGTGTTTGACCTAAGTTTTGAAGGAAACTAAAAGATTCTATGAAGTGAAAGTAAGTATAAAATAAAAATCTAAAATGTGAAGATAAAATATTATGTATGAATAGAAAGATCAGTTTGACTAGCCTTAAGAATATGAGCAACGGATCAGGTTGTAAAAGAAGGACTCTAAAAACAGAGAAGTTAAAAATTGATCCGAGACAGCAAGAAGAAAAGAGAGGAGAGTGAGTTGCGGAGGATATGACATAAAAAATAAAGGCACTAAAGGTTAAAGTAAAGCCTACAATTCCTTAAAGGAAAATCATTTAAGAGGCTATGTGGAAGACAGAGTGGAGTTCATAGAGATTTAAAAAGAGACTCACTAGTGAAAAGGCTACTACAAATAGTTAAAATAAAAGATGATGGTAGCTGGCTTGAACTAGTATACTGATAGTATAAAATATGTTATGAAGACTATCATGTCTCAGGAATTAATTGAATGTGGGAAGAGAGAATGATATCTCAAGAGTGTAAACCTGAGTGACTTAAGATAATGGCAGTAATCCTAACAAAAATAGATAAATCTGAAAGAAGGGTTGTTTTAGGGGAGAGATGAATTCCATTTTGAATATGCTCAATTTAAGATGTCTACACGATATCAGATTTTAAAAGTTCAACAGAAAATTAGTGATAGAAAACTGGAGATGTGAAGAAAAAATGAGGTTAGCTATAAAAATCTGTGTGTCAATTGCATAGATAATTGAATCCATAGAAGATGAAGAGATCATTACAAGAGTTTATGCAAAGAGAAAAAGAAAGTGGGACAAAGCTTTGGGGCACACCCATAGGGAGGGGGCTAGGCATATAAGAACCAGGAAATGAAAAAGATACTGATCAAAGGCAAAAGCAGCAGAGGTCAAGAATAAAAAAATTAACAAAGGCCACTGAATTCACCAAGTAAAAGATTTTAAGAAAAAATAACTCTATATAACCATACACTGCTAGACATATAATCTCAAGAGGTCAAAGACAGAGAAAAAGGACCTATATGAATAGAAATATTTATACAGTACCACTTTTTGTAGTAGCAAAAAATTGTTTCCAAAGGGGGTATCCATTAATTGAAAAATGAATGAACCAATTGTGATATACAAATGTAATGATGTTATTGTACCAAAAGATATGAAAGATATGACAAAATCATAGAAACACTAGTAGATATGAAATAATGCAGTGAAATAAAGAAAATCAGTAGAACCATTAATAAGACCACAATATGATAAAGAACAAAAACTTTAAAAGACTTGACAACTCTGCAGCAATGTTAAGTCATGACTTCAAAAGAACTTCAAATGATGAAGCATGTCTCCTACTTCTAGTCAAAGAGATAAATTACAGCAAAACGAGGAATAAAAGCCAAAATACTGAGATGTTTCACTTGTCTATACTTACTTGTTACTGAGGAAACCTTCTATGGTGGAAAAGGAAGGAAGAGGGAGAAAGGTTTACTGGGTACTTAATTAAAATGCAAAAAAGAATATCATTAAAACTACATGAAAGAAAATAAAAGCTAATTCAGGAGGAGATAGAACTTTGTTAAATTTAAGATACACTTAAAAAAAAAATTAAGATACACTTAGATACCTATTACAAAAAAAAACCTGATACAATATACTATCCTCTTTCATTCTTTGTATATTGAAATGTTTGTGTTTGTTGATGATTAAGTTAATTAAAAAAAATAAAGATCAGTGATGGTTTTAGAGAGCAGTTTCAGTTGTGTGACAATGTTATTAAATAGAAGCAATGAATTATAGACAGCTTTTCTGGGACTTTGGCTAGGAAAGGTAGGAGAGATAAAGGATGGCAGGGCTTGAAAGAATGAAAGAGTTAAATAAGGGTTTTGTCGAGATCAAGAAAGCTGGGCAGGTCTGCAGGCAGCAGACAAAGAACCAGTAGAAAGAGATAAGGTGAGAAGAAAAATAAGAGAATGAAGATGAGGAGGAAGAAAAACTTCAAAGGGGATAGGAAGAACAACACATATATAGTAATTGGCCTTGGAAAGAAAAAAGGCCAATTCTTCATCAACAACTGAGGTAAAGCAGGAGAGATTGAGAAATGATTTCCAAGTCTTGAGCTGTCAAATACAGAATAAGAGAATTAACAACAAAATGAACTCTACTTTCTAAAAATGAGGTAAGGTTCTCAGCTATAAAAGTGAAGAGAAAGATAGCACAGGAGATTTGGGGAGAGTAGAAGGTTGAGAAAAACCAATGTTGGAACTGAGATGTAATAATTAAATTTATATATCACTTACTAAGCTTAGCCAATATACCAAGAAGCAAACACTTCACAAATACTTCATAATAACTTCGGGAGATACTGATGAGGAAACTGTGACAAAAATAAGTTAAGTCCCTCATCCAGGTCACATAGTCTGCTGCTTTGCTAAAATGAGGTCAAGCTGATAATAGATACTATAAATTTGTGATGGGCCCAATGAGAAAAACTGTATGACTCTCTAGCATAGATTAGCACTTCATGAATAAGAATAGAGGGTGATGGTGGAAAGTTATCCATGACTGGGGTTTAGTTAAGTATGAGCTACAAAAAGACAAGGGAGTAAAGGAATAAAGGATCTAAAGGTACAAAAAACTTTACAATTCAATACAGATGAACTGATTCACAAAGAGGTCAGACTTAGAAGGGTTTTAGTAAAGTGCATTAAGGAGTGATGGCCTCGTTTATTATTTAAGGGAATGGTAGGATTCAGACAAAAAAAAAAAAAAGAGGAGGGTAGTTGAGCAGGTTTAAAAGGAATAAAGTATAGATGGAATGAAAAGTTATAGTTGGATACGGAAATTGAGAATCCTTGATCATAGAAATTTGTAGGTCATGGTAACTGCCCAATTACTATCTTCATTCCTGCTGTGGCTGAAATAGAATGAAAGAGGAGAGACTGAGGAACTAAGAGATCAGAATATTTGAGCAAATATCAATGTGTATCTAATATAAAGAACAGAGATTAAGGTAGAGGAAAAAAAAAAAAACAAACCACTGAATCAATATTGAACTCTGAGGAAAAAAAGAGAAAGTGATCTGGGAATTCTTAAAAAACTACCACTAGGAAATGAATTGGATGATATACTTGCATTGGGTGACCCATAAAGGAGAAGGGAATAAATGTGTCAAGAGGACACAAAAGAAAAGTGCAATCAATAGTGAATAGGCTGAGTAAGTAAATTGTCTTCTGTAAAGGATCTAGGTTTGTATGAATGATATAAATATAAAGAACAAAAAGGGATGCCTAAAAGACACAATGAAAGGGATAGGTGGAGCTAGACTAGGATATACAAAGAGTAGAATTTAGACTAAAGGGATGGGATAAAAAGAAATAGTGGCAGAGAAGAAAAATAATTTTCATGTGGGGAACCAGGAATTCTCTGATGTTGAAAAAGTATGTGATGTGATTTTGCTAAGCATAAGCATGTTAGTACAATAGGAGCTCACACTCTCAAAAGTCCTCTGAATAGGGAATATCAGTTCTTTTTCAAGCATTAGGAGAAAGAAGCTTGCATTTGATGTTAACAATGCCCTTTAAGTGAAATCCTTATAGCCAAAAACCTGGAATCTGAGCTTTAAGTTCTAATCCAAGTCTTTAAAGTAAGGCCAGTCAAAAACTGTGAAGATTGGTATCTGAGGAATGGGCATCAGACTGGGTGGTGAAAGTATCTGATAAAACAAAGTATGAGAGCTAATTCAAGTTAAGCATGGGATTTCTTTTGCCTCAGCAATGGTGAGAAAGACAAGTTGCAGCAAGATACAATCCTAGACAAAGCAGTAAATCCCAACAACTTCGCCAATAATGGCTGACTTAAGTCAGACCTATAGTACACCTGTAGTGTCACTTCACAATGTGTCTTACACGTTGCCCTATGGCTTCCTTCTAGTCTACTGCAAAAGTTTTTTAATTCATCTCAGTCTATATAACTACTCTTTCCCAATCAAGTCATCAGAAATGTTAAGTAAATTTTCTGGAAACATAGATTACCCTAAACACGCAAAAACTTGGCTCCCAATTATTCCTAGGGGAAAAAATACAAACTCTTTTAGTATGTCATTTTATATAAAATTAGTCTTCAACCAAATTAATTGTTACTGTGGAAAATGACTCCTCTTCACAAACTATTTCCCAACCAAACTACATTATTTACTATTCTCCAAATCATCTCCCACCTTCTTTAAATTTCTTTGGGCAATTCCCTTATGCCTTTAATGTACTTGCTCATCTCCACATTTCAGAATCCTGCTCTGTAGGCAGACTTCTGCAAACCATATTCTACAGGACACAATATTTTTACAGTCAAAGATGCAGAAGCTGCAACTTTTGTTTTGCTGCTTTGTCTTAAATAAAACAGCATTGGATTCAGTAAAACAGAATTATTTTGTAAGGAGGTAGGACCTCCTTAACAATGTATCTCCCATATTTGCATAAAAAAACCCATAACATTTTTTTAATGATGGGACAGAAATTACTTGGTCTACAACCTTCTGTTAATGAGATTTGGACATTCTCATAAGATATTCAATCAATAAAGAATCCTTTTATGAGATACTCCAAACAATTCTCTAAGTGGCCTGCCCAGGGTCACACAGCTAGGAAGTGTTAAGTGTCTGAGGCTACATTTGAACTCAGGTCCTCCTGACTTCAGGGCTAGTGCTCTATCCACTGTGACACCTAGTTGCCCCTATATTGAACTTTGAAAACATTGCATAGCTTCCTAAATAAAACCCATAATTATTAAAGAATTGGGTCAAATAGTAAAATCACATTGATGACATACTACCAAATAGATTCCTTAAAACTTATCCATAAACATATCTTGGACAGACACTGTAGATACTGAAATGGGAACAAAATACAATAGGAGAAAAAGGGCAGGCTAAATTGTCTTTGGGAACTTTTGAATGGCCCCATGTTTTCCCCTCATTCAAGTACCCATCTTTTTAAACATCGATATTGTTGCAGTGATGCTATGTGGTTTTAAGACATGGAATAGCAGTCTTTAAAAAAAAAAAAAAAGTTGAGGATCACCTAGAGTGCAAAGAATCACATGATTATTTAATCATGAGAATGCTAAAAAAAAAATTATCAAAAACAAACTATACTATCATTACATGATAGTAATTAGTAAAGGAAGAAGAATTGGTAGCAGTACCAATGGAATGTCTAGAAATCTAGTTAGAGGTTCCAAGGATGATGATTGTACACCCTATTCCTATTTAAGATTTATGAAAGAACAAGAAAAAAAACTTGAATAA
Source organism: Antechinus flavipes (assembly GCF_016432865.1). Taxonomy (NCBI): domain Eukaryota; kingdom Metazoa; phylum Chordata; class Mammalia; order Dasyuromorphia; family Dasyuridae; genus Antechinus; species Antechinus flavipes. The sequence goes on from NC_067399.1 coordinate 383,481,158, forward strand.
GGTGAGGATGGCTTGAAATACTGGAAAGTATATAAAAAATGAGATCACAGATCCTATGCCAAATTTAGCTATCTTCCTTCAAACTTTAATTCCGGTGCCATCTCAACCATTAAGTTTCTCAATCTCCTTAGCTACTGTACCCTCAAACATTCCTGGAGTTTTGTCCAATCTCTTTTTATTCTCCTTACACTCTAATACATAGTTTTGCTCATGTCATATTTCATCCTACACCAGTCTCAATAAAATGTAGACCCTTTAAGTTAGGTTCCATTTGGGAATAATGTTTTATTGCTTCAATGCATATAAAATACGTCTTTAATATAATGCCTTGATAAATATAAGTAAAGTCCTCTACCAGGGTCATCAACATTATCAAATGAATCTGGCTTCCTGTTAAAGTCTTTATACCGAGAAAATTTTGCCTACATTGTTCATAGATTTATTCTGCAGTTACACTCCTTACCTATTAAGGTATTTACCTAATATTTGAAAATCACCATTCATAGCCACTAACAATTCTCAATTCCAAATTAAAATCTGTTACTTTAAACATTCATTGTATACATAGCAACAATTCCTAGACTGTTTACAATTTTGATTGTCATCCTTGAATATTCTAGTTTATGAATATTTTCTAAAATTTTACATCTAACAAATATCTAGATTATTCAGTTCAATATACAGATACTAAGTATCTGATATGTACCCAGTACCTCGCTACAAAGGTACAAAGAAAAATGAAAATAGTGTCTGCCCTCAAGGAATTTAATACAAAGTATTAGAGGTGGAGAGTCAAAAATGCATAACTGGGGAATTAGGAAAAACCTTCTGAAGGTTTCAGTATCATGAAACAAACCCGGTCAGGGACTCTCTAAGATAAAGGTGAGAAAGGAGATCCCAGGCTTGGGGATATACCCTTTGCCAAGACTCATATATGAGATGAACTGCCCTATGAAAAATTAGCGAAATAAAAAGGATTAGTTTGCTAAGTCTGAAAAGATATGCTGGAACCAGATTGTGAAGGTCTTTAAATATCAGAGTAATTTGTATTTTATTCTAGAGGATAAAAGAATCCAGCAATGTCAAGAATGGACTGGGAGAGGAAAGAGCATGGTACCAGAAAAATCAATTAGAAGACTATCATAATGGTCTGGGTGAGCAGTTATAAAGGGCCTGAACAAGGGTGATGAAAAAGAAAGAGATGCAACAGATGTCATAGAGATAGAATCACCAAGACCTGTCAACTGATTAAATATGGAGAGTGAGGGAAAAGGAAGAGTTGAAAATGACTGAGGTTGTGAATCTTGGTGATTAGAAGAATAGTGTTCATGATAGAAAAAGGAGCGTTTAGAAGAGGGAGGAGGAGTTTAAGGGGAAAGATAATGAGTTCTATTTTGGACATGATCAGTTTCAGATACCTACGAGACATCCAGGTGGAGATATATATAGCAGGCAGTTGGTGATGCAGAATTGGAGCTCAGGAGAGAGATGAAAGCTGGATATGTAGATTTGGGTGTCATTTGCAGAGAGATGCTAGTTGAGTCCATGGGAACTGATGAGACCACTTACAGGAGGGCCTAGGACAAAGCCCTGGTGTACACCCATGCATAGAGGGCAGGACATAGATGGTGGTCCAAACAAGTAGACCGAGAAGGATCAGTATCAGTCAGGAGAACCAGAGAGCAGTGTCACAATAACCTAGGGAGGAAAAAGTATCCAGGAGGACAGGATGGTCAACAGTATAAAATGTTGCAGGGAGATGAAGAAGAATGAGGACTAAGAAAAGGCCACTGGATTTAGCAGATTTAGACAATCAGATTTGAGAGATTTCTGACAACCTTGTAGAAAAAAAAAAAAAAGGCAATTTTAGCTAGGTAGCGAGGTTTGAGTCAAGTGGTTCAGAAGTGATGGGAGGTGATGAAGTAAAGAAAATAATTGTAGACCATCCCAAAATAGTTTTATGCGATTTATTTTTCACGAATACTATATGCCCAAGATGGCATTTTTAGAGAGCCAGTTACAGTGCTACTAATTTCTAAAATGCTAAGTAAATTAAAACTCCAGAATTTGATTTTTATAAACTAATTATACATCTCTATAATGCATTATGCTTTGCTCCCTCCTTAACTTAATAAAAGACATTAATTCATCTTTTCATGTGATTAGATCCAGTCCATTTTTCTACAATCCCTAAGTTTTTTTCTGAATAACAATTAATGCTCTATAAATTTAATAAAGATATTGTCTATGATTTTAAGATAATGAAATATAGTTTTCTACAAGGATCTTTAAGAACAAAAGCTAAAAAAAAGTTTTTGATTAAACTTAATTATACACTGTCAATTAACCATAGCATATTCCTAGAAAATCTAACAAATGAGTTGAACTACTACCATAAAATATATATTTAAAACCACCACTTAAAAAACAAAGCTAAAAATGCTAATAAGATTAAATATACTATTATATTCCAGTTTTAGTTGCCAATATGGACAAGTGCTTTCTTGAAATATGAAACCATTTATTTAGGCTTCCCAACTTGGGAGAGAAAAACAACTAACCTATAAAACAGGTTAACATTTCAAAAAATGGAAATGAAGTAAGCATTTCACTTTAACGTAAATCATAAGCTTTATGAGATTTCAGTACTTTATATCTAATTTCTGTAAAGTCAACCTTTTTTTTGGAAGACAAAAAAACCAAACAATTTTTACATTGGTGGATTTAGATAAAAAATAATGTTCTCTATATCATGGAAATTTAGTTTTTACATTCATTTCATCAGATTAACAATTTATCCTTACTTCTACTAAAAAAATAATATACTTACTTGTCAGGATTTTCCTTGGGTGCTGGAAATGACTGAGGATTCACATGAGCCAGTGTAATAAATTCATTCTTCTCCAAACTTCCAACCAGGATTCGGATTTTTGATTCCACCAAGCCCACCCTGAACAAATGCCACTTAGTATTACTAACAGTCCATTTACTTTTAAATAAATAAATAAAAGTTAAGCAAAATGCACAGAAACAGAAGAAATATAATGAAAGTAGAAGTTAAGGTACTCTTTCAAAAATTAAGAATACCAAAACAAGCAATTTAATGGAATCACTGTCCCAAGCAACTCAAGAAATCATTAGTAACTTTTTAGTGTTCTACCTTAAAGGTCAGGAAATAATAACTATCCTTAAAAAAAAAAAAAAAAAAATTTAAAAAATTAAAAATAAAAAGCTTTACTCAAATCAGGAAATTCAAGAAACTGAATTTTCAAGACAACCAGTCTTTGCTCAGGACCTTTAAGGAAAAGAGATTAACAAAGCAGTTTTAGAAATAAGTAGTTATAAAGTAAATTTCAAATAATTGTTAAAACAACAGTAGCAAGTAAAAAAAAAAAAGTGAAAAAGTATTACTGGCAGTTACATAACATCCATTTACTTAAAAAAAAAAAAAAGTGAGTCCTCATTCCAATGTCCTAGCAATTTCTAGGTCTAAAAAACAAAAAGTCAAATTAAAGAGTTTATTTATTTATTCTTCCTACGTATGTCCATTTTATTTTTTTTATTTTCATCTCTGCTTTATTTCAAAGGGTCATTTGGAAATTTATGGTTTCTTTTCTGTGAATCTTATCTTATACTCACCATTCTAGTCGCTGCTTTTCTGTTGGTGCACTTGCTAGAAGTACAATATAATGCCTTTGAAGATAAAGACAATATGCTATTTATTTTATTTATATGTTTGGAGTTGGATATTCAAGCCACAATGCTATAAGCTTCGTTGAATTGTTCTAACTTGAGCTAGCCCAAAAATCTTTGCAATGTGAAAATCTCACCCTATGCACATTAATGGATTACATTAAGTTTATAAATATTCCATAAGTGTTCAAACTACAGGGTATTTTATTTGCTTCTGAAAGAGATATTCATTAATAGATTATTACAAAATATTTCAAAAATAAGAAATTAAAAGAAATTGCAGTAACAGAAAGGCACACTGATATAATATCTTGTCCCCTCCTCAAAAGTGTTTAAAAGCTGTTTAACACATCAATTAAAATAAATTTGTTTTATATGGACGATGAACAAAAATCTGCTTTATTCATAGATATTAAAAATAATTATGGAAACTGTTAATAACGTAGTAAAGGAAAATTGAGTTGAAGTATTTCAACTATTTTAAAAATCAGGCCTAAAAAAAAAAAGTTACTTATTAATACAAATATACACAATTATATCCAATCCATAATGGGACTCAGATTATAAAGGAAAATACTTCTAAAATGAAAAACGCAAAAAGCTCAATTTAGAAACTGAAACCAAGCTAAAGTTCCATAGAATCAATCTAAAGTTTATTTTGATTGCCTCATCTTGATGAACAACCTTGTTTTTCTTTAAAACCAAAGTGATAAGCATTGAAGTGTTCATTGAAACGCGTAATTACTGAGCTATCAAAAAAATTTTAGTAATCAATTATAGAATGGTATGTTACAAGAGTTGAGACAAGGTTTCTTCCAAAATATTTTATCACAAAGCAGATTAAATTTAGTAAGATAAGTAGAAATAAGTAGGAATCCAACCAAAATCAGGATACTTTAGTTATTTTTGAAATAACTCTTTGTTCTTTACTTTAAAAGATTAGCAATGGTCTTTGGACAAAATGTTTTGATCTAAATCATGATAGTCACCTTATTTAGTCTAGTTTGCCAAGAAAAAATGTGTTAAATGAAATTATAAAGTTTTTAAAGATCAAAACAAGGAAAATGAAAATACTTTAAAAAGTTTAGCTGTATTAAGTTCATACTCTACACTCATTTTTGGTGACAAAGCATTATTGGCCAATGATTAAAAAGACATTTCAAAAAAGTTATCTGTGCCTTAAAGAAAGTCAACCTTTACATGCAGGCACATTCTAACATCTCACTTATCATGTAAATTAAACTATATGAAGCAGAAACAAAAACAAAACAAAACAAAACAAAACAAAATCAGCAAGTCTCTGTGCAGTCAAAAACAATTATTTTAAAAGCTACATAATAAACCTTATTTATATACTTTCTTGTTAAAAGCTAACATAAAACCTGATTGCTTTTCTTTATAAACAATGTATAAAGGTTGCTCATATGATTTCCCAACCCACTGCAGATTAGGTAGGAGACTACTAAAGAAGAGAAAAAAAGTGAGGAAAAGGCAAAATTCAAGGCAGATCAAAATTTTTTACATCATTTTGTCTGGCTCATTATTTAAAACTTTTATACATTTCATTATTTATCATGCTAACTATGAATTTACACTCTATTATAAATGCTTTAAGAATTCCTTCCAAAGTTCTCTATTTTTTCATCATTTTATTCCCAATGTTTTATATATAGTAATTGCTTACAAAAATGTGTTCAAGGAATAGCAACAGGGTGAACTTCATATATGGGACAAACAGATCTACATATAATAAGACTGTGACAATTTTGACACATTACAGGAAATAATAATGATGTTGAAGACTGAATCATCAAGGAAGTATTAAATTATAGTCCTATTTTTGTGGGGGTTTTTTGATGCAGCAATAGGAGTTAAGTGACTTGCCCAGGATCACACAACTAATATTAAGTGTCTGAGGTCAAGTTTGAATTCAAGTTCTCCTGACTCTAAGGCCAGTGCTCTATCCATTGCACCATCTAGCTGCCCTTATAGTACTATTTTTAAAAAGCAAGAATGTATTTAATGCCTTTTTAAAATAGATCAAAAAAGACAGAAGGCTAATCTAAGGTTTGGTACTCAGAATTTTAGTATAATTTTAAAATTATATGGCAAATGTGCTTATTTTCTTAAACGTAATGATGCTGGAATAAATGAATCATTATTATGTGTCTATAGACATGCCACAATTCGAATAAGCATTTCAATTTATACTGAATGATAGAAAGCTGCAAACATTTCTAAATGATATTTAGAATATAGTCAGTCAGATATAGAATATAGTCAACTTCTAGATAGTAACCCTTGAAGGTAAATTGTAAATATTCTAACATGCTAAAACTTAGATATTTATACTAAATGGGTCTTCCCCTGCCTTTCCAACCTGAGCATGCTGACCATGTGTTCCCTCAACCAGCTCCAAAAAAAAATTTCCCCTCAAATATATACTACATCTGTACCCCAAATTTGGACAAAATGTCATCAGCCTAAAAAAGGGTGGAAATTACTTTAAAATGGTAACTATATCTGAATTGCTTTGTTAGAAATCTTTCAAAACAGTTTACAAAAATGATAGCGAACTTTAAAGTTTAGTGAATGAGTACTTGTGTGACAGGAAATCAAATGCCTCCAGAAAACATTTTACACATTAATGTTTCAAGTGTTAGATATTAAAATGAACAAAAAATGAACTTTTTAAAAATGGCAAATAAAAATCCTTGGATGAATCAAGAAAATTACCACAAACATGTCTGATCCAATCAATGAAGTTTTACCCAGGATTGAAAAGATTTGTGGCAATTTCAAATTACAATTCAGAATTGCAACTGACCCAAAGCCCAAATACAGTTATCTTTAGGTCACTGATACTCACTTAAATTAGCTGCCACATTTCACACTGACAAAGGAAGAAGTGTCATTAAAAAAAAAAAAGTGTTATATTAGCTATTTTTTTAAACAGTAGCCTGATGATTTAGCATTTGAAAATAACTTATAAAAACATACAATGGACTAGTGGTTGTAAAATCCAAAGTTGAGCCAATAAAACTTGGATGCCTCCTACACTGTTCTTTATTATAAGTACCTTACAGAGATGTTTAGATATCCAGAAAAAAATGAGTATAAAAGTCAGAAGGTTTCATTTATCCTTATACCTCACTTACTAATCCTTTTTCTTTTTTTTTAAAGAACATACTTTTCTCTTTAAACGTTTATTTTTCATCAAGCCCTTTCCTTCATTGTCAATGCTACTAGGTTATCTTGAACATAAGGTAAAGTCAAAAGATATTCCCAAAGTTGTATCTTTCTTAAAGAAATTTGAATCTCGATTTCTATCAATACAACAAAAGTTACAGATTCTTGAGAGTAGTTAAATGTCTTGCTGCTCTCAGAAATAATTTCATATAAAATACTAAACATTTCCAAGATAACCTCAATCTGTGCTATGTCTTCACACTTAAACATTTAATGAATGTTGACAACTAGTTCTGAAGGCTTGTTCATAAAAAAAGGAAACAATCTTCAAATTTTCTGGGTACTTCCCCTCAAATATAAATACTTGAATCTAATGAATGGCAGAAGTGCATGTAGTAAACTGTACACTAAAACAAATGTAATAATGAGAGATGTTATAGAAATTTAGGTGTATAACAATGCTACAAGAAAAACATACTTCTGAGGAATCAACTTTAACAGTAAGAAAAATTTAACTTTGCCTGGCTCTCATAATTTATTACGCTTAACTGTTTATTGATACATTTTAATAACTTGAGACTATTTTGGAATAAAATCCTATAATAAAAAGTATCTAAAAACTTTATGTCATCTAGAGGGCATCATTGTTAAATATTCCTAACTCTTAGTTCCCTTTGTAAAAATGGATCTTCTCATAGAGGAATATCAAAACAAGGGGGAAATTTTGTGTGATATATCTGGTACACTTGTCATAATTTTAAACATTCAAGTTTAGATCAGGATTGTTTTTATTATACAAAAAAGAAATGTATATTCCCAACTTGATATGACGTTTTCTGACTTAATAGACGAAAGCAAATTGTCATTACTCATTAAAGAGGTGCTTTTTTGAAACATGCAGCAAATTATGAATGTTTTCAGGTTAAGTAATTTTTAAAAAGCTAAATTATAACTGACTTTAAAAAGTACCACTTAAAAATTCTTTTAAAAGGGACCCGTCAAGGTTTTTTGAAATAAAAATTTTCTTTAAAAGGCATTTAAGTCTTTGAGTTCTAAAAGAAGAAAATATCAGTCTGTTGCACTATTTTATTCAATGAATCCAATTCCCAATACATTTTAAATTTACAAAGGGTAAAATTTGGGTGAATGTAACTCCTTAAGAAGTCTGAAGAGTGTTCACTATATATTTATGAGGAAGAATAGTATTTTTTGTTCTTCTGTTATCAATTACTATTCTAATTGATTTGTATTAAATTAGAAACAATGGTAACTGAGCCTATGTCAAACATAAATGGTCCTCAATAGTAAAAAGGGGGGAAAAAAACTATACACAAACAAAATTTTCAAAGAAAAGGAAAATAGATTATTAATATAAATTATTTAAGTTGTCACTGATAACACAATCTTCCAAATGCAATCCCCAGAACACAATTCAAGTGCTCTATTACTTTTTTTCATGCAAAAGATACAGAAACAAAACACAGAGACATTATGATGGTCATCATTCATTTTTTTTAATTGGGGAATAGCATATTAAAATCTTGCTTAGATTATTACATAACACAATCCAATACAAGATCAGATGGTTAGAAAAGTGTCAGATCTTTTAAAAAAAATTGAAAAGAAAAAAAAAAGTGGGACTCTGGCAAAATTTCAGCTCAGGGCAAATAAAAATGCAGTCCATTTTTTTTTTTCAAGTAAGATTTATTATAAAACTTACAATTTTCATCAAAATCAAATACAATTAAAACAGGCTTCTGACCTGTACTAAAAAGGTATTAAACCATTAAAGTTAAACATTTTATGTTCTAGACTACTAGGAAAACTTCTTTTAAATATTGGAAGGGATTTCCTTATTATGAAAAAATAAGGATGGGTAATGATATGTCATAGCCTAATGAAAACACAAAACAGTTGGCTATGTACTGAGTAAACTGGTGAAATGTAATTTTACAAATTTATGTGACTGATCTTTCCAAATGTAAACTTTTAACAAGAACTTCTATCCTCTAATAATCTTAGTTTTTCATCCTTGAATCATCAATACATACCTTTCTACTAGCCTAAAATATCCAGGTTATTAAAAATGAATAGAGAAACCACATATTTGTTATTTGTCCTTCTAGCCAAATCATTGATAATAATGTACACTCACTAAATGTTGTCTTCATTAATGAAAACTAGCTAAATTCCTTGGCAACCAATTATAAAGGCTAAATACTACTTTGAAAAGGAAGAGATGGGAAAATAAATACATTCACAAAAAGTGTTTGCTATTCTAAATATCTGAAGATTCACAGGAAAGTGAGTACCCTCAAATCTAATTCTATTGGAAATGTTTGTCTAACAAAGTGTCATATATACAGATATATCACTGTGAATATTAAGAAAGCAATGTCTGCCATGCCTTAAAATACATACTTGTACTTTTGAAAGAAGTTGGGAGCTTCAAAAAGTTTGGACCACTCTGCCTTACTCAGCAAAATTTCATCTGTGATAGCAAGACCTAAATTAAAGACATATTAAACTTCTTTGCATATTTCACTATAAATATCAGCAATCTGACAATTAAAAAACCTTTATTGTACCACATGCATACATTATAATGAAACATAGTTACTAATTAAATTTACAAAAACTTCCTCATTTTAAACCTATTCATTATGAAAAAACCATAAAGTTTTACAATAGGGGTCATTACTGAATCACATAAGTAACTACCAATAATAATAGTATTCTAATACCTTTTATATGTAAGTAACTCCAAAAATTAATGTTATCTACCATGGAGAGAAAAAACTTGTAGATTTTTTTTTTCTTTCTGGTTTTTCTTCTATTAAAAAAGATACTAAAAAACATATGTATTCCCATAAAGGGCAACACAAAGTTGGAAAATCTTACTATATGTTTTGAATTTCATGTAGTTTTGGAGTTCTTGATGGAAAATAGAAGATAATATCCCCATTCTTGCCCAACTTTCTTCCTTAAGGGCTTTATCTTCCTGTTTGCTTAGTCTCTGCCTGTGGAAGAGACTAGAAACTGTAATTCTACATGGCAACAGCATATTATTAAGGCACTAGATTTGGCCTACAAAAATCAATAATGGAGTTGAAGACATCCCAATATCCACACAATATTTAAAAATTAAAGCTTTTACTATTTGTGTAAAGTCAAACATAACTTGTATATCTGAAAGGAAAAAGTATATAACTATAGCATTTAAGTAATGAATTCTCTAGAATATGCTGTAATTCTTAAATTGTGAAGTTTTTGTTTGGAAATTATTGTTTTAATCAATATGGTATAATATAATGCTACTAGGATTATAACAGTATCTTAAAATTTTGTACAGGAAGAAAAGGGTAAGGATAAAAGAACTTACCTTGTTTAAACTCCTCAACCATGACCATCCGTGTAGAAACGGACACATTGTACGTAGAATTCTGTTGTGGGTATGCTGGTGTAATTATAGGCATAAGATGGTACCTATCACTGGGGTTTACCTATATATAACAACAGCCAATCAGTTTCTTCAAGTACACATGCAACAGAAATTTGGACTTTTATCCTTTTTGATAAACTGAACAATGATCAATTTTAATTGTATTCATTGATGAAGGTGAAATCAAGAAAATGCAGGTCAGTAAGCCTTGTTTTGAAATTGTTTATAAAGTATCAGAGAATAAATCTAATCTATCAGTCAAAAGTTCCATGTAAGTAAATGAGCATGTTATACTAAATTTTTCAGGATATACAAGCGAATATAGAATGTAAAAAAGACTAATTCAAAACAGTATCCTAATTTTTTTTTAAATATAAAAAAAATTGACTGTATTCTGGGGTCAATTACAGATTCATTTTTATAAAACTGCTATATTAAAATATCTGCTCACAAGCGCTTCTAATAATCTACTTTTACAGCATTACTAAGAACAAGGTACCTAAAATGAAAAGATAAAACTTTGTGTACCCTAATTATTAGGATATTAATATAGAATTAGAAACTTTTCCCCACCTCCAAAAAACCCTAAGGAGTAGAGGACAAAACTGTATTTTCTAAAACATTATGCTTTAAGGTCTCCAAAGAAAATTTTTAACATTTAAAAAATTAAAATTATAGCCATGTTTTTAAACATAATTGAATACCAAAGAATGTAAGAACTGAAATGAACAGACACGATCCAGCCCAACATTTGAATTTTATAGATGATGAAAATGAGGCCCAAAGAAGGCATTGCCACTAGTTAAAACAAATACTAAATGGCAGAAATCAGACTTAGATCTTGTCTCAATTCCCTAGATATCCACTACACTTTATTGCAACGCATTATAAACTTTACATAAGAGATCTAAGAAATACTTAAGTCACACTATTCATGTTGGTTTTGCCTTTCAAAAACATCAACAGCATTATTTAAGGATCCAGTTCTACACTTAACGCTGAGGAGCTGAATTGCTGTTATCTCAAATAGAAAAGTCTGAATTATAATTCAATTGATCTACTCTTGAAGTTTGGAAGCTTTTGTATATATTTAGTCTTTTTTAATAAGAGAAACAGAAAAGTTTTAAATGCAATGATGAGACCAGTAAAATCAATACTGGCATAAGAAAAAATGTATATAAAAACCCACTAAGTTATGAGTGATTTTTTAAAAATCAATTAAGTCTCTCTTTCTGAGACCTGAATTTTATTTTTCAAATGAAAAAAATTATCAAAATGAATTTTTTCAGTAGTGATGATTAACACTCCAAAAGAACTACAAGTAAAGCTATCACTTCAAACACATTAATGCAGTTTCCAGAAATTCAAACCAACTGTAACAATTACATCACGGATGGTTAAAATGGTACTTCTTGCAAGTGGTCACATACTAAATGATTTTGTCAACAACCTTCATATTACAAATCAGTTTTAACAAAATGTTTACATAAAATAAATACAGGGAATATTTTTAGTAGCCTTTTATTTTGTTTTCTTATGCACAGATGCCCGTACAAATTTTACTTACATAGTAATAATCGTATGATTAAATATATATTGTAGGTTGCAAATCTCTTACTGAAGTCAGTATGTTCAGCTAGATAATATATATTCTTAAGTATGTTGGTAAGTTCACAGGGTACAAAGTAATTATATCCTATAAATTATAGGACCATTACAGCTGATGTTATAATGAAGAATAATAATGAATTGCTGACACAATTGCCAATAGTCAGCTACTTCCATAAATACCTAAAACATGAAGTCTCCATGGAGTTTTTTTAAGCAGTTGATTTTACTTTTTACTGTACAGTGTGAATTTATAGGGGAAAAAATAATACACTAACCCTTGGGTCCCATACAGGCAAATTAAGATTGCATTCTTCAGGTTGTTTCAATAGCACTGGATTTGGCCATTCCCTGTTTAAAAAGATTGTAGCACTCGATAAGACTATTGGATATTACCATCTATACTTTTTTTTTAATAACAATGTATTTTGTGAAATGTGATCCTTCTTCATTTTGCCCTCTTGACAAATCAACAGATGAGAGACTTGTTATTCTGTTTTCTTCAAGTTAAGTCTATGTAAGGCGCTTTCTTTCTAAACTATAGAATCACAAAAATAATTTGAAAAATGTCCCACATTGCAGCCCTCAAATATGGCTGGCAAAGCCATTATATAGTAATTACGATTGGCTCTATGACATCTTGACATGTTCTTCAGATCAAATTCCACCATGAAACAAGAGAAACCCACCCTTTCAAAGAGAATCTGTTCTTTATTCTAGGCTCCCAATTCAGAGAGAATAGCTATGGCAATATAATCAATTTTAAAAACTACATGCAATAAACAAAAGATTCTCCACTATGATTAACTTAAGATGGTGTAGCACTAACAACTGGATAAAATAAAAATACTTTTTCTATATAGTGGGATCATTTCTTTAAAGTCAGATACTTTAAAATTAGCTACAAATAAAAGCCCATTTAAAGCTAGACAGAGAACATGTCTACAACTTATCAGCACTGTTAGAGCAAATTAAAAGTATTTGACTTAAAATGTGTAATGTTCATTTTAAAATAATGAATCAAAAAGAGCTGCAAATAGGTAACTAGACACAAATGCAAGAGGATAAACCCCTTAACCTAGAACAATACTTTAGGAGAATGGTAAAAATCATCAGTTTATAAAAAAATGCAACTGAGTTCCATAAAATGACAAAGGAATAACTATTTTTCTTATGCCTTAAACACTTCAAAAAGTAAAAAATTAAAGTCACTAAATCATTTCATAAAGACAAAATAACAAGAAACTAGTCAAGATTTCTTTTAAAAAAATGTTCACAATATTTACAGATTTTAAAAAGTGGAAAATTTTATTAACTATCTGAGAAAAGCAAATTTAGAGTAAATAACTTTTCAAATGTCAAGAAATTTTTCTTTTTTGCATATATTTGTGAATGTAATCTTCTTATACGTTTCATGTGCATGTTATACCATTAATATGTTATTGGCAATAACTGATTAACTGAGTGCTCCCCAAAATATACAACTTAATTTTAAGTAAAATTTTTAAAAAGGTCCCAAAGTAAGGAAAACAGGAAGAAAGCTTTCTCAAAAAGTTAATGATTATCCCAAGTTACCATTTTTATTTGATTATACGTGACATTCAGGTTTAAATTAAAGTGAGATTATGTGAAGATTTCTTAGTGTGAAATAATACTATATTTCTAGCCTGTCTCATTCTTTTTGGGGTGGTTGGAATTAGCAATGAGAAATGAAATGAGATTTAAGTTTTTTTGCTCTCTAAAAAAATAACACAAATTCTAGGTCCCCATTAAACTAAACTGTTAATTATGTACAATTTCAAAATCTGGAACCAGCTGCAGAAGTGTCATAGAAATAAGACTAAACTTCAGTGTCTACAATCAATTTTATTTTAATATAATCTAAACACATACCATTTAGAAAATACCAAGAAAAATTTATGTACAAGAGTTGATGCTATTGCATTTGGATAAAGCTGGCAAGTTCTTGCTACTAGCATAGCCCAGGAAACACCACCGAGGAAACCTAATATATTGGAATAGATGTTGTGGCCTGTTGATAAGGGAAAAAAAAAAAAAAAAAAAGTAAGTTAATGGGGAACAAAACACACATCTTTTTAATTAGCTACCTAGCAAATTCTGAACTCACGTTTGGCCCAAAGTTTGATAGCTCTCAGAGTTAACCTGAAGTTGTCAATGTTTGGTACTAGATGTAAAATTTCATCGGTTACCCTGCAACCTAATGAACAAAAGGGAAGGAAAAAACATTTCAGATTATCGAAAATTCATTCTAAAATCTCCTATCAATTTATTGAAACTTTCCTAGATCAATAAATAAGAAAAAAAAAGATTATTTTATATATTGTAAAGTAGAACACAAGTACAGTAAAATACAAGTCTAACATATAGGATACTATCAATAAAATGGGGGAAAAGGGAGAAAACTATTTAGCGTCATGTTTCAGCTCATGACTGAGAGTTATTCTCATTATGGAATATTAACTATAAGGAATAAATGTAGATCAACATATTTTTAGGTTATTAAGAATAACTTGTTCACATTATTGCTTGAATCCTTTAATTCATCATCCAAATTAAAGGGATAATGATATAGTAAATCCTTTAGATCAAACGTTGGGCTATTGATTTTTTTTTAAAGCACCATACTGGACACACTCTTGGACCCTATAAATTAATCCAGTCTCAGACGAAGATGAAATAATTCAAAATAAAACTCAACTATTAATGCACTAGAAAACTCCAAGAACTTTATTCTTATTTGATAAGAAAAACTGATATTATATATATTTACATACCATTAAGACTTCTTATGCATCTAATATCTAAATTTTTTAGTAGACTGTCATCACGCAGGTCCAAATCTTCAGGAATAGTCTGCAGTGCTAATCTTGCAAATAAAATATCGATCTAAATCAAAACAAAAAGTAATCACTCACAACTATCAAACTACTGAATTTTCCAAAAAATTTTCAGAATACATAAAAAATTATTCTTCTATTAAGTGTGTGTTACTCGATATTGTATGAGGACATATTTTGATGGAAGTGGATTTCTTTGACAAAGAGACCTGAGTTTCAAATGATAAATGACGGACAAAAGCAGCTACACCCAAAGAAAGAACACTGGGAAACGAATGTGAACTATCTGCATTTTTGTTTTTCTTCCCGAGTTATTTATACCTTTTGAATCCAATTCTCCCTATGCAACAAGAGAACTGTTCGGTTCTGCAAACATATATTGTATCTAGGATATACTGCAACATATCCAACATATAAAGGACTACTTGCCATCTAGGGGAGGGGGTGGAGGGAGGGAGGGAAAAAAAAATCGGAACAGAAATGTGTCAATATAAAGTAATTATTAAATGAAAATTAAAAAAAAAAAAAAAGTGTGTGTTACTACTGACATACCCCCTGGATAATGTATAATCTCCTATTATTTCCATGAAGAAACCTTAATTATTCACTATAGGTACTTTCTATACAGATGTGTTAAAACACAATAATGGGTAGTTCAAATCATAGCTATACTATTTCTAATTTTGACCATATTTAGTCAATTCACTTAGGAATCTATGTGTATACAATTATTTATACTAGTTTAATTTCAATGATGAATATCTACCAAAACAGAGTTTAGCAGACTGCTTATTGATTTATTAAAAATAGCCAAATAATATTTTATAGTTGGAGAGAATAAAGAATTTTCAAGAAATTTAAAACATTTCCACTGTTGTTTTTAGCACATTACTCCATTTACTATGAATTATATGACATTCAAGTAGTTGTAGAATCAGACACTTTTAAATAGATGTTTGAAATGGTAAAAGGGAACTACAGCCACTTCCAGATGATAAAGATTAGAACTACACATTTGCTATACAAATATAGCAAATTATTGATAATGATAAGTTTAATCTACAAATTTACCTTAAGGGCTTCTTACCAACAGAAGCTAATAGAAGTTACTTTAAAGAATACATATCAGAAAAGGTAGGGATAAAGCAAAAGTGAAATTGACAAATATATTTTAGAAAAGAAATACTCTTCCCAAATCTAAACATAAAACTGAATCTAAATATAAACCAGTTTCATTCCTCTGTAGCCACACAATTTCTATAGTATGGGATAAATAATAAGAGACATTTAACACTGTGAAATAATTATTTTAGACTAGAAAGACTGATTATGCAGGTTTCTTTAAAAAGCTTCCATTCTAAAAACCCTCAATTCCAATCAAAGGAATTTAGTAAGATACACTTTAAAAATTGGTCTTATGTATGCTATGTTTGCTTCATTTTTCTGAGACATAAACAAACTCAATTATAAAATTTCAAGGTACAACAGAATACCATAGAATTTTAGACACAGGATAACACAATACAAACAATAATAATCTAAAAAAATAAATAAAATAGTGTATACATATACTAATAGCTAGAAGATTAGTATGGAAGTCAGTCATGTTCAACCCCTGAAACATACTACTTATTTCACTATGAACATGTTTTAGTTCCTCCCTATTTGCTCAGGAAATCCTTTAAACCAAAATGGTTGATAAGCAGTAGCAAAGAGTTATCACACTGGGAACTGTTACAACTAATGAAAATCATAGGTTACAGTAGAAAAACTATTATCCTAGAAGGATTCTGATATGACACCCTAATATATATTGGGGAACTGAGAAACACATTATCTCATGTGTATTGCCACTATTAAATTCTTCCCAACACATCTAATTTTCGTATAAAGGGAATAATAGTTAAAAGTCTCATTTAAAAGAATAAAATTAATGAGTATTCCTAATGATTTCCCATCTCTAAAATCCTGTCCAATACAGAAATTTCCAAACCAATAACAATATTTTAAGAATTTACACACTTTTCCATATAAGATCATTTACTTCAAATATTTATAAATTTAGATGGGAAAACTTTAGAAATAGCCCTAATAGAGTAAAATACTGAATAACTATAGCATTTGATTTTCTTTTGTTTAAGGAGTGGGAGAAGTAGGGTAAAATAAATTCTCTCTACCAATGCAGCTTAGGATACTCCATATAATTTATTGTTTTAAACAACTGACTAAGAAACCAAGAGGTTAGGTGATTTGGTTAGGATCACAGAACTGATAAATGTCCCTATCATCAGAATTAACTCCCTTCTCACTGCCAGCTCTGAAAATCTCTGGTTTTCTTCAGAGCTATGAAGTACCACCTTATAAATGAATCCTTTCTTGATTTCCCTAGATCAGTGATTTTCAATGGTTGTTTAGTAACAAACTAGTTAAGCTGTGAAATTCTTTCCTGTGAACTCCACAGTACACTTTGTTACCTGCTCTTCTTGGTTTGATACTGGATGGGAAATGGGAGTCCCACACAGAAGAATTAGAAGACTAGCTGCCTAGACTACAGTATAGTGGTGAAAGGGAGCTTGAAATGTAATATTTTAAAAGCCAGTATTGTAAAAAATTTTCAATGCTAAACACCTGATCCTAGAAGCAAAAGGATTTAACAAAAGCTTATTTTTTAAAAAAAAAAAAAAAGGGGGGGGGGGAGGAGGAAGAGTGTAAAAACATGTTTTAACCATGTTCCTAATGTTTTACTGACTGAGGAATCAAGGAAGACACTGAAGTTATGAAGCTGAGGGAAGTGGGATGATGGTGTTGCTCACGACACAACACTACAACTAGGATGGGTACAAGGAGAAAAAAAAAAAAGAGCTATATTGTAGGATACTCAGTTTTTTTTTTTTTAAATGCAAAAAAAAAAAAAAAAGAAATTCAGAAGGCAGTCCAGTCCTATTAAAATTTAACATATAATATAAAAATTCTAGATGGAAGAAGTTAAGTTTCATATATGACATTCTTTCCATTCTTTAGAAAATTTTTTTTAACTTGCCTTTTTTTTTTTTTTTAAGAATTTTTAACTTAGCAAGGTTGCATGACTTTTAGTCTAGTTACACAGATAGGTAGGAATGGAGGATAAGAGTAATCCAAGATTGGACATAACAAGTTGCAAATTCAATAAGACAGAAAGGGAACCAAGCATATAAAATACTGCAGAACTGACACTGGGAAGGGAATGTACCCAAAGGGTACATGAAGGGAGGCAGAACAGAAGGTTACAGTAAAGACAATAAATTTAGGCAACAATAAGGCACTGGATTGAGTTGGAATGGCAGGAGATTATGGTTCAAAACAAGAAATGCAGAGTTCTTGGTGACAGAAATAGAACTACAGGTGATGGCAAGATCATAAGTGAGACCAATTCTGTAAGTGGAGGCATTAAAGCATACAATTATGAGCTGAATAGACTTGAAGAACTGGGAAATTAGAGGATGTGAGGGAACAGCAATATTTAAATTGATATCCTATATTCTAAGTGGAATTCTGGATAGCAAAAAAGACTGTAATCAAGGAACTGAAGTCACTGAGAAAGGAAGGATAATTAGACAGGGCCAGTAGATCACAAGGATCTAGATTGGGTGATAAATTTGGATAGTATGAACTAAAAGAGACTTGAGTAACAACAGTAGAACTGTAAATAGGTGTGGGAGCAAAGAATATTCCAAATGTCAAACTAGGAACTTGTGGTTTTTAGAGCATGAGAACATATAACTGAAAAGGACAAACAGGGATGCAATATTATTCCAGGCAAACTAGGTGTAAGTAAATAAATGTTAAAAGGCAGAAATGAACTCCAGAGAAAGAATTGCAAGGTGTATATAGTATATCTGTTGAATTATGGTAAAAGAGTTCTAAAAAAGCGAAGAGTGAATAGAGCTGGATTGGCATACTGGAAGGTCTAGAGCTAAGGTGGATGGGAATAAGGAATGAGGAAGTAACATGGTTTATTCTTATGAAGCTAAGGAATTAGCAATCACCGGGATAAGAAAAGGGTATAAGTTGGAATTTTGCCAACATAAGAAAAAAAATTCAGTTTAGAAACAATGCAACCAACTGAACTTTTCTATTATGATTTCTGGACATACTTTACCTTAAATAAATAAAAAGATTCAAGTTGTATAGAAAAAAATATCTTTATAAGAGCAATTGCCATAGTTTAACAAACCTGTTTTAACTTTCATATACCCTTTGATCTAGCAATGAGTACTTGAGTACTGTACTGAGTCTGTAATCCGAAAGAAATCATAAAAGAGGGAAAAGGATCCACATGTGCAAAAATATTTGCAGCAGTTCTTTTTGTGGTAGCAAATAATTGGAAAAAGAGTAGATGCCCATCAATAGAGGAATGGATAAACAAGCTGTGGTACATGAAGGTAATAGATTATTGTTCTATAAAAAATGATGAAGAAGCTGATTATAAAAAGGCTTGGATGCTGAGGGAAACGAGAAGCAGAAATACATTGTTCACCAACAGCAGCTTATAAAAGGCTTAAATTCTTTCTAAGCAATTCAATGATCCAAAGCAATCCCAATACACTTTGTGGACAGAAAAAGACATCTGTATTCAGAAAACACTCTAAGGACACTGAATGTAAATCAACACATGCTATGTTTACTTCTCCTACTACTTTTCCCTTTTGCTGTGATTTTTCTCTCCTTTCATAGATTATAGTCTCTGAAAAGTCTTAAGAGATATCAACAGAATACAAGCTCTCTGAAGGCAAAGAGTCTGCTCTTTGCTGTCTGCTGTCTCTATATTGCTATTATCTGGAACATAATATAGTGAAGCTCTTGTTATTCACCACACAATGGGCAATTGAAAAATATGTAATGGTATGAATAGAATAAAATATGTACAATCAAGTGCAGAAAGTCAAAGAAATGTCTGGGGGGAAAAAGATTGAGTCTATTACATATATAAAAAGAATATCTTTGATGCAAAAGGGCAGCTACATGGTATAGTCAGTAGAGAATTGGGTGTAGAGTCAGGAAAATTTTAAATCAAATTTGGCCTCAAGACAACCTAGGCAAGTCGCTCCATTTGGACTCTGTAAACTGTAAAATAGAGCAGATCAGTTGTAATTTGTATTACTGAAAGGAGTACACCTCAAGATGAGAACATCAATGTAATGGATAATAAAAATATAAGAACAGCATTAAGACGGGCAGCTAGGTGGCACAGAAGATAGAGCACCAGCCCTGCAGTAAGGAAGACCCAAGTTCAAATCTGATCTCAGACACTTAACACTTTCTAGCTGTGTGACCCTGGCCAACAAGTGATGATTTTTTGTTGTTTTTTGTTTTGCTGAGACAATTGCCTCAGTAAAAAAAAAAAAAAAAAGAATAGTATAAAACCACCACTGCTACCTATCACCTCAGATAACTCCTACAAATACCTGTTAGAAAAGCAAGAGAGTATGAATGTTGAGTTAATGCGCATCACCACTCAATTCATTTATCCTATTCTCCTTAAACTTAGATTCCACAGTCAATTATTAGTTATGTTACAAAGAGACAAAGTGAAATTAAAATTTAACTTTACCTCTATACCATCAAAACATAGCTTGATAACTGGTACAAACGCCTCTTCAACAGCCTGAAACCAAATTGAAAAATTTCAGTATCTGGAAAACTATATTCATATTGCCATGGTAATTAAATTTCAGCAATATGTTCATTTTAAGTAAAATAATTCTTTGGGGAGAGGGGGAGGAGAGAAACAATCCTAAGGAAGGATAGAACTATTAACACTGCTTTATATTTTAACTATTAGGTCACACAGCTTGAAACATTGAACCATAACTACAATTACTCAAAAAATCTCATATATTATTAATCTATGACTGAAACCTTCTATCCGTTCTCAAAATATGATAAAATTCACCAAATAGATGCATTAAACTTTACCCTTAAATCTTTTACTTCTTCCTGTAGCTTCAATTTTTCATAGAATGAGGTGAAAAAGTCACTTCGGTCAACATGTCTTGGTGCAACACACAATGCATCAATATCAGCACCTGAGAGAAATAAATCCATCAAATTGCAGACAGCACTCAAGGGAATGGAACTCTCTAGATAAAGGATTCTCAATCTGGAAATTTGTTAACTTATTTTTCTTACTGTCTTGATGACATTTCACATAACTGGCTTCCTAAGCAACCCTATGTATTTTCTATATTTAAAAACATTACTCTGACATCTGTAGATTTCAGAAGACAGCTAAAGGAGTTCATGACAAAAAAAAATTTTTCTCTAATATAGTTAACTGCATTCCATCTGACATGGGTGAGCATTTTTCAAAGAAATACAAAATTTTAACACTAAGACGATAGAAAACTTAAGACACTTTTGAATAATTAGGATTTTCAGGATTATGCACTGCTTCATCAGTGTACATGCAAAACTAAATATGAGTTTAATCATTAAAATTCAATCTCTGTCTCTCCCCCCATAAACATTGCTCAAGAATAGGGGCTAATATGACACTGATACAAACATATGATTTCACTGAAGGGAGACATTTCCCTCAATGTAAAATACGTAATATTCTACAACTTTAAAGTCCTTAAGAGAGATACTTGAGACATTGGAAGATTAAGCAATATGCCCGGGTAACAAATCCATTTTGAGACAGAAGAACTTGAATCTAAGAGTTTTTGACTCCTAAGCTGGTGTCTATCTACATCACTTTAAAAAAAAAAAAAAAAAACAACCACCTCACAATATAAATGATCACCAGCTTTTCAATCATTGTCTCTTCTTAAAAGAAGACACAGGCTGCCTCCTATAGAAGTGAGGAATGAATGATAAATGATGCCACTGGGGGAAAAACTGTATTTTAGAGAATCATCATCAAAAACCAGAAACAAGCTAGAAATTACTTTCATTCAATGTTCTTAATGAGTTTGTTACTTTTTACTACTCTCAATCCCAACTCTTTTTTTCAAGTCAAATCACCTCCTTAGCACAGGAGAACCAGCCCTAAAACTAGATATAATGCTTACTGCCCAAGTGACTGCAGGCAAGTCATTTAACCATAATGGACTCCTCATCTCTAGAATGTGAAGCCTAATTCCAGATATACTATTTATTTACCCACCAATATTGATACGTAAATCCTTACATGCTTTCAATATTTCTGGATCAGAACAGAATGCCTTTTCCAAAAAACTTTCCCCCAGAAATAAAGCCTACAAAGGAGGCTTCTTCTCTATTTCTAGCTGCTCAATAACTCCTCCTCTCAACTCTCTCAAAGTACCTGTCTTAGATCTCCAGGGTGTCAGATTCTTAAAATCACAAGATTATTTTACAATAAACTATAACACACTATGTATTATGGACATAGCAGGTATCCCATCAATACAAATGAATGGCTAACGGCAATCATAAAATATCAATCCCTATGTCCTTTTCTCTTACCCCTTCCAAGTTGAGCAAAGGGAGTATTGTTGGTAGACCACAAAATATAAAAGGGATGATCCTGAAAAACACTCATTTCTACCAATTTAGAAACTACCAATTATAAATTTTTCCCTTAGTCTTACCCAAATCCCTACTATGACATGAAGGGAAAAAGTGACATTCTCCACCCCCCAAAACCAACAAAAACAATCCTTAATACACAATATAATAAAACTGTCTCCAAGTAAACAAAACAAAACAAAACAAAATAAAACAAACAAACAAACAAGAATTTACCTTTTGTATGAACTCCTAATCTGTAGGATCCAAATGTAAAAATTTTTCCTCCAACATTTTCAATTACAGACTGTGGAAGATTCTATTAAAACAAAAGACGTAAGGTTATCTTTCAAATGTAGAAGACTGAAAATTACTTTTGATTTTTACTTTCCAAAGAGTACCAAAAAAAGTTTTTAGCAGATTTGGATCTGAAAGGTCTTCAGGGTGCCTACAAATTGTATAAGCTCTATAAATGGATGTATCCTTCACAAGCTAACTTTCAAAAACTTTCAGAAATCTCATTTTTCAAGATACATCCTCTAATTTATTAGTCTATAAATGAAGGCCTATGCCATAACACACACATCCATCTACACACACATACATACCCCTTCTTAATGACTGCAATATTCATTTTTAAAATGTAGCATTCTCCAACTTTTACTGCAAGCATTCCTGGAAACTATGTCATAAAGAAAACTATAATGCAGAGCAGCTCCTTCCATAAGAATAATTTAATAACTGAAATTACTTTCTCAAATGACTAAAAAGAAAATAAATGCAACAAGATACATCTAATAATTCTTTTATGCACACAGCCTACAAAATGAATGTGCTCTATAATTTCCTTCTCCCCTTTTCCTTCCTGCCTCTCTACTCGGCTTTTCTGTATACATGTACATATGTATGTATATGTGCATATAAACATAAAGCTCTTGCTTTATGTAAATCAACATTAAGCAAATACAACTTTACCAAAAGAATTCTGAAAGATAAACAAATTCCTCCCCCAAAAAAATATATTAAACTATTTATTAATACTGTGTGCTCTCTGTCCATGGCCTCTTCCCTTTCCTCCTCATTGGTTCAATATTGTATCACCTCCCATTCTCATCCAAAAATGTAAACAAAACAAAAAAGCTTCCTAAGTCAAAACAGAAGAACTGATAAGCATGGAGACTGTTACCAATGGCTGCCCATGGCTTGAGATTCCCAGAACCGAGAATCCTTTGCCCCACCCATCCAAATGTCAGGCTCCCACAGATCTGTCTTCCATTCATCTGAGTTTGGGTATCACCATTTTTGTCCCTTGGCCTCTATGTAGTCTTTTTCCTGCTCTCAATTCTCTATCCCTGGAACCCTTTTGAACTATGTGCCAGTCTCCTTACTCCACAGGCTAGTCTCCTTATTTCCTCCCTTTCTCTCTCCCAAACTGCTTTATGCAGAGAAAAGTGGAATGATCCACTTACATAAAGAATGAACTAAGGGGAAGGACGTGTTTTACCATATGGAGGGGAATATGTGCATTGCATTAATATACACAATGATGCTTCTTCTGTATAATGACATTTCTTCTTCCAATGGGAATTATTTTTAAACCAAAGGCTGATCTACCAATTCTCCTTTGCTGTCCAATAATTATTTTAAAATTTCACTTTGCTTCCTAACTTTCCCAGCTTCCTTCCAAGTTCCATCTGCAAGTCATCTTTGTCAATTGCTTCTTTACTTATTATCTCCAATTATACTAGAGATTGTATGTACAGTTGTTTGTATGCTGTCTCCCCCATTAGTCTTTTAGCATACTTCACTGCAAAAGTATGAAAATAAAAAATTAAATTTAAGGCATTAGAAATATCTAAAAATGTGTTTCAAAACATTTATAAGAATAAAACAACATAAACATTAAACATACGCACTTGCCACCTCATGTTCTGATTGTGGAATTGAGTCAATTATATAGTTAGCAAAAATAGAAACAAAGATAAGATGTTTATTTCAGTTATCCATAATGTACCTTAAAAAACTTCCTGGCCCTTCTGAAGTCATATCTGTTACTGCCCTTTGAGATACTATTCTAGGTCTTCATTTTTGTAATAAAGCTATAGAATACGTAAGCTACCTCAAGAAATTAACCAGCATTTTAATCACTGATTGTATGAATAAAATGTCCTGTAGTGAGAAAAGAATTAAGATTGATGAATGCATACACTATCCCAGCTTTGGTTATACTTGTCATTCCTCAAAAAGGGAATGAGGTTATTCAACAATTAATTTTCTAATTAGATTAAAGCAACTATAACTCAAAAAACTGTCTAAAATCAATTGCTAAATAACCCTACAATATAAAAGCAGGACAATGTCATTAAAAGAGATGGAAATAAAAACATTTAAAATATAAAAAGAATTATTCACATTAGAAATTACTTCATAAAAAGAGGAGTGAAGGCTTGGTTTGAAGAGCAATTTCCCACACTTACTTACATATGATTTTTATGTAACTTTTCATTAACACAGCTATTGTTCAAAGCAAGGTACATCTTATGCAAGAAATGAATTAAATTCTGAAATGCATTAATCAAACATATATCTAACTTCTTAACCAAAAGTTTAAGATTTTATATTTGTAACAATCTAGTTATAAATTTTTATATCAAAAATCTAAAATGTACTAACCATTATAGAATTTTTGCTCTCCAATTTAGTTAAGTATGTTTTACAAGTCTGTTCAATCTGAATAATAGAACAAAGCTTATTGCTATTATTCCACCTCTAGGTCTTAAAATTTCCATACCTTGCTTTCACTGATTTCCCGTATCCATTCTTTTACCAGGTTATTTAATTTTCCCAAAATTAAAATCCTGTTGAGAAAACATTAACATTTTTCTATTATCATTTACATTTCATCATTCAATATCATCAATAATAAAATAAATGCCAAAAAGCTTTTTCAAGGGGAATCATTTCAATAATAAATGTTTATGGACTTATATTTTCTGATGTCTAGGCTATATCATGAAAGGTATTGTATGTAGGGTAAATATTTTAAAAATCAGCTATACATTAATCTAAATTAAAGCTTTTTAAAACTGAGCTGCAAATCCATATGGGATCATGTAACAAAGTAGAGATCTCAAAAAAAATTGTAAACAGTAAAAGGTATCAAATAAAATTAAACAAGTAAATCTATCTCATTAGTATGCAAATTTGCTTTCATCTTTTATAAATGGTAAAATTATATGTATACCAAAGAATTGTTTTAAAATAAATTTAAGACTTACTTTCAGTAGCTGTTCAATTTCTATGTCTATTCTACATATCTATATGCAAAGGGTCACGTAAAAATGAGTGAAAAGTGGTACAAGTGGAAAGTTTAAGAAGTCCTATTCTAACTGACTGTTACACACAAAGTTGTACACAAAATTCCCCATTTCTCCTCATAAATTCTTAATTATACACAAACCACTTTAAAAAAAAAAAAAAAAAAAGGAAAAAATTTTGGGAGTGTACAAAGGTAGCCAGAGTGGAAACATGACCTATGACTTTTCACAGAATATAAACTATCTTGATTAAATTTAATCAACCAAATAAGTTCCAAAGATCTCATGGGGAAAGTTGCATGTGACTCTGGATTATTCCTTGGCACTATACCTTCTTTCTTCTGTTTCTATGTTACCTGAACTGGCCCAGGGTTGATGTGAAAATCTACAATATTACTTTGTCCTGTTGCCACCCAGAACAAATGGCCTCTTATGAGTAAGTTCTCCCATGTAAACTAATTAACCTTAATAAAAGCTATTTATAACAAAGTTGTCATCAGTGCCTCTTTCTTTGGTATCTCATTCTCTTGGAGGGTATGTCACTGCAATTACCATAATTAGAGCAAAACAAATTTCATCTCCTAACATTTGGTACAGTTGACAGAATACTAACTTGGGCTTGGGAAGTAAGGCTTCCACAGAAGGAATCCTGGCCATTCTCATTCTCATTCTAGCAGATATGCAAAAGGAAAATCCCAGCTTGGTTACCTACATTGGATATAGTTGGGGTGGCCTAAACCATACCAGTATAGGGATGTTTGGTAAATGCATACTGACTTGTGCCTTATTGGGCCTTCAGAGTAATTTCAAATGCTGGTTGTTTATATTGCTTAGGAGAGATTTATAACCTAGGCAAAGATAAAGAGAGACTTACAAATGGCAACTGCCCTCTGTATCACAGGACAAAAAAAATTTCCTCCCCCTGAAGTCATCCTCACTCCTTTTCTGACTGCATACATCAGAGGAACAGGGAGCAGAGGAAAATCTCAGTAAGGAAAAACTGTCTGGAATATGCTTGATAAAGGAATTATCAGATTAGAATATGCAAGAAACAAGACTGGTAACATTTTAAAAAGTTATTAATTTCTCAGGCAGTATGTATTTGTACATGTGTGACAAATAACATGATCTCTAGAAATACCTAGTAAGGCAAGCAAGGAGAAATAATTTAATAATGGGGAAAAATTCTGCTGGCAAATCCTTCTTTGTCTTGTTAACTAATGGGAAACTCTACAAATCTTGATTTTTTTTCTCTACTTTTACATTCCCAAACTGTGTTCAGGTTCTGGATTGTATGACAGGTAAAAAAAAAGGCGGGGAGAAGGGAGAAACTTTTATTTTTACACCTATACTGTAGTTTGAATATTTTTACAAAAGTTGAAAATAAATGCTAGCAATTAATTGGATTAATATTCTTTTAGATTTTGTTTTAAGGAAATCAAGATGGCAATCTAGAATGATAGATTTATTGTTTTCATCTAGAGAAGATTACCTTACTGATTATAGAAAGATAGGTTTGGGATCCAAGCCACTGAAATTTCAGGGAAAAAAAAAATTAAACCTGGCACTAAATTGCCTGCCTATATTATTAACTCTTTCCTGGTTCATGAAAAGAGAAACCTATTTAAGAGAAAAGGAGGGGAAAGCCCAAGCCTTCCTAAAACTGCCAGATGAGCTATAATAGTCTAAGAAAAAATCCTGCCGATTAGGTCCAATACTGAACGATGAGATTCAGTAAGGACTGGAAAATTTTTTTAAAAAGGGAAATGGGAGGGAAGAGGAATTGGTAATTACTGTGTGAAGAAAAAATACAAAGAAAAGAACTTGAAGATTTTCCTTTATCAAAAAACTGAAATCATCTGTCTGAGAAAGGCCATCAGTTCTGTGAAAAGACCTTCTATGGTTTATGGAATTCCTAAACAATGAAATTGGGTTATTGATAATTTACAAGGTTGTTTACAATACATAACTGATTTCTAATGACTGTCTTTACAAAAGAATGAATTTGAACTTCAGAAGAAAAACAAGCTAAAGATGTTAAGTGAAGTGTGTGTTGTTTGAGAGAGAGAGAGAGAGAGAGAGAGAGAGAGAGAGAGATTGATTCTGAGTAAATCCTGGCAAACTTTTACTGCTTACTGTAACTCCATGAAAGTAAAAATAACTATTTACCTGGCCTTAAGCTATGATTAATTAAAGTTGCATTTGAGGTAAAAGCTCTTGGGACTGTAACTGATAGTAGTTTTGAATTAAGGTATAGTTCTCTGGCAAATCAAATTAGTAATCCTTCAATAGAAAGATATGCCATAAGCTAATTAGAGGGAATGTAATCTTGAACTTTTATAGGTAGAGATCTGGGCTAAAAAGAGGATGACCTTAGCATACCAAAGGTTCAGTTTCCCAGCAGTGTAATTTACATTCAAACAGGACTGGTTATAAGACTGAGTTGTTACTGTCAATTCTGTCTTTTTTTTGGTCAGAGTTAAAAATCCTTTATCTTGCAACATGTGTGGAGTCATTCTGTGCCCGAAGGACCAGATAATACTGCTTTAATTATGTTTGGTTTTTTCTTTTATATTAAATTTCTATAATCAGAACAAATGGTAGGTAGATGATATGAACACAACACAATTATATAAGATCTAATTGCTTTTAACTTCAATGTGATAATCAGCCGGTATATTCCCAAACATTTAAATAAATTAGTTACTTGGATTTGTCATCAATCTACTAATACTTACATAATCATGTTTAAGATTTAAGTCCCTGAAATATTTCAATCTTTCTGAATGCTATGGAAATAACTAGGAAAAAATTTCAATCTATTAATTTATGAGATTAAAGTCAGAAACCTCTTTTAAGGACAAGAATTTCAGTACCAGCAGTCATCACAGTGAAGAGTAATATTGGCATAATATCCATTCCATTTAAATGTATGTAATAGCTGAACATGTTTTACCACAGGTTACTAATTTAATATCCAGTTCTGTATACAACTCAAAATTAAGTGCATGTCTACGTTTAGTCCCAAGTCTTTTGTTACAAATGGAGTAAAGTCATGCTCATCCTCAATAGCATCTGATCCTCCTAAAACAACTAAAAAGAAAACTTTTTAAGAAAATAAAATTAGACAATTACATGTCAAATGTAAATGATCCTAATAGGGTATGTTAAAAATGTAAATTCTCTTGTTTGAAGTGAACTATGGGTTTCTAATTGAATGTTCTTATAGCTCTGTTGTTAATAAGATTGGAACCACAAGATCTGAATCAGTCTTTATCACATGAACCAGAGACTCTAACAAAATTTTGAGATCTGTTTTGTAAAGGATTTGGGCAGAAACTTTTAAGGAGTGTCTACAAGTAACTTAGAACGAGAGAAGAAAATCTACTAAAGAATTATCCCCAAATACAAGAAATTTTCAAGACTGCCAAGAAAAAATGTTTCAGAGACAACTTGCAAGGGACTTTTGAGATCCAAAAAGAAATGAGTTGATTAAATAGATATTTCAAGTCAGTTAAATATAAAGACTTGTTTTTAGTTAATGTTGATAGTCCCATGGTCATTATTAAACTTCCTTTAGTTTTTGCTTCACTGTATTTGTATACTGAATTTTCTCAGTTATCTTGATGTCATGAAAATCTCCCCTTTAAAATTAGTCCAAGATTTTAGACATTTTAGTTATTGTACAATGAGTGATCATTTTTCTTATTCTTACATTAACTGATCAGGGAAAATTGTGGCAAGTCTCCCCTTAACAAGAGTAAATTGAGAAAAATCAAATGATTCAGAATCATCCACTTTGCAAATGATTCTGATACCATTCTGAATCAACCTCATTGGGTTGTAGAATTGCTCAAATCTTTGTCTCTGAATTTAGTTCAGAAATTCAGCTAGTTTGGGATAAGTTAAATTTAGATATCTAGTTTTCCCATTAATCACCAAATGGTTATTGTTTCTTCTTTTTAATGCCCTTAGGGGTAAAATTAAAGAAAATTGAGATTATTTTCTTACTGGTATATTTGTATGGCTACATGTCTTTGTATTGTATTGTTGCTTCGAATTATACTTGTATTCATTGGTAGAAAACTCTACTTCTTCCATGTTAACAAAACCACTACTGCTTAAGAACTTTGCATAAGATATTATCAGAAAGATTGTATGAGCAGGTCATAAGGGGGAGTGTACAAGAATAGCCAGAGTAGGTATATGATTTATGACTTTCCAGAGAAGAACTTAAACTACCTTGAATAAATGTAATCAACAAAAGAAGTTCCAACTATGCAATAGGAAAACTTGCATGTGGCCTGGGGCACTTTCTTTGTTCTGTTTCTGAAAGATACTTGGCCTAGACCTGGGTTGGTGTGAAGATCTATGATATTGCTTTAGACTACAGCCACCCACGGTGAATGACCTCTGTTGAGTATGAGTAAACTCATACTCCCAATTAACCACCTTTAAAAAAACCAATAAATAACTAAATTGGTATAACCGCCTCTTTCTTGGAGAGAATGTCACCATGCAATTACAATTCTGCTCCCTTACAGAAGAAGCAGAGCCAAAAAACCTGCTAAAACTTATTTTTTTTCCAAGGAGGAAAATGAAAAGAGACAGGGAAGGTGGAGAAAGGAAGAACAGAGCATGACTGATATGAAACTGCAACTTTAACATGAATAAGTGACCTAGATTTGGAGAAAAGGAAGGAAAGCAACACAATTTAGAAAAACATTTTCTGTGTAAGAATTAATTATTCTAGTAAACAATATTTATAAAAAGTAAATTCACTTACCTGCGCTGCAGTTCCTCTTCCTCTTCAAAAACCCCAAAGGGCTTTAGGGTTTCAATTAGTTTCTGTGTGAGTATGCAGTCTGTCTCTTTGGGGGCCGCTAAACTGATGGGAGAGGTAATGCCATAATGCTTCTGTGGCGGTTGTGTTTGTTGTGATCCCTGGGTTGTAACTGGACTAATAAATGTAATTAGATAAAATTACTGCAAAAAATTTCTACTCTTTTGTAACAAACATGCATGACTAGAGAATGTTTTGTGTAATCCAAAATCAAGTTAAGAGAGTTGATTCTTACTAGTATTATAAAAAGTATTTCTAATTTACCTGATAACAAAAATATAAGAAAACAAGTGATCAAAGACAAAATAAGAAAAATCCTATTTCCTCCCAATTTGAAGTTTTAAAATAATGAACCAAATGTTACAAGGAAGAAAAAAAGGAAAGCTAATAAAAAACTCCTAAGTTTGAGAAATATTTTAAAAGCTAAAATATACTCTAGATGAATCCTTTGGTCCTGAGAAATTTTTTGCCAACTATCCTTGAAATTCTCTCAGTTGTTATAGAATACTGCTTCTTTCACTTAAATCAAGAACTCTAAAAAGTCAAAATGTGTTCCCTTTACATTATGTCATTTTTACCCAGATAACAAAAGATTCCCAGGATACTGCTCAGGATCTAAATTGTGTGGGGGAAAAATAGCTAAAATAAAAACAAAAACAATGATAATAATAAAGAAAAAAAACTATAATCCTCAGTAATAAAGAGTCATAATCTGTATTACTAGAAAGAATATTCACATATATAACATCACAATTCCAATGGCAATTCTCTTTAACCTTCCAAATTTCCGGCTTAAAATATGACCCCAAAAGTGGTGAGCCCTTCAAAGAAATCCTTGGGAAATAATACATATTGACCAATACTTTACCTCAGAGCATTTTTTGAACTTCTCTTTTGGAAATGACTTCAGAATTTATAGACCATTCTTTTGAATGTCTTTAATTGTAAACAGAATTGGATTTATTTGTAAACAATCAAACATCACTTAGGACTAAGTTGAGTGAATTGAGTTGGTCAACAGTGGTTTCTTTGATAAATATTTTTTTAATGGAAAATATACTATGATGCAAAAATTTATCACAGTGAAGATAATCCTTGATTAACAGAGCTCACACCCTTTTTTCAAGATGCAGTCTTTCAAGAGCTATGAGAATAATATCTACAAATAAAAGCACTACTGACTATATGACTTTTGGTATTAATCCAGCACATTATTAATATAATTTCAGAGATTATATTAACAATTATGAATATACATGTATAATAAACAGTAAAAGTTAATAATTAAGTTATTAACACTTCCCAAGGTACATCCAGTATCTTGAGGTTTTGAAACTTATTTTTGTATACTTTGAGACTTTGTTTCAGTTTATAGTAGAAAGACCAAGTTCCACCATGTTCCGTCTGTTTTGCTCAGAAAATCTAAATCTTCAACTTTTTTCTTCACCTCAAAAATCTCATCTCCAGTAACTCTCCTCATTTAAATTGCCTTTCAGAATGAACTTTTTTTATATATCTAAATAGAACTTTGACAATAATTCTTATATTTAGGTATCTATTTACCTATATTTTATATTTGAATGAACCAAAATAACTAGCCTTTTCAAAGTATCCACTGGTCTTTGTATATTTAAAAACATATTCTACCACTTCTGAATTTTAAATTTTATATTCAAGGTGGAGGGAGAAAGCAGTAATTAACTGAAAGAAATTCAACAATTCAAAAAGGCAGGTTAACTTCCCACAACATCTGTTATTGTTTCTTTAATGTCTTCAGGGAGAAAAAAAATTAAGCTGATAAAATTACTGTCGGTTATCCACATTACCTTTAAAGTTGCTACTTCAAATTAAAACATGTTGTAGTATGTCTTAGGCTATGATCAATCAAGTCTTTCTAGCTTCCATAATGAAGATATTAATAATCTGGTACACTGAAAAAACAGAGCTTGACTTTATTATTACTATTTGATTCATATTTGTGATTTCACCATGTAAGGAAACTCTCTTCAATGCACAGTTTAACAGTTTATTAAAAGTCAGAGAGCTGCCTGGGGCAATGAGAAGTGCCTTTGAGAGGCCTCCCTCCAAATTCTCCCCTCCTCCCCATAATAGTATAAATTATCTTGTTCTTCTATTTTTTGTTAAGATCACAACTTAAAGGACATATAGAAAACTGAGGCAAGACTGCAGAACACTACCAGACACAAGCAAGATCTGAGTTCCGATCCTTGACTCCAAAGTGAGCACTACATCATACTGCCCTTGATTGGTCTTACGCTTATTGAAGAACTGTTCGTTTTTAATCTTTGTATAGCTAATGCCAGGCATATTACATGGAACTAAAGGCATTTAATAAATGCTGACACTGGTCTCCTTTGAAGTTATTTTTCACTAGCTGTTCTCCATACCTTGAATGCTCTCCCTTCTCATCTCCATCTTCTGGCTTCCTTTAAGTCCCTAAAATCCCCTCTTCTACAGCAGTGGTTTCAAATTTAAAAAAAAAGAAAAAAAAAAAAGAAATAGTGACCACTAAACTATACTTAAGGATTTTTGCAAGCCATGTTTATAATCTTAAGACATAATATTATCTATGTTTTATTGTATTTTTGTCAAATGTTTCCCAATTATGTTTTATTCTGGTATGGGCTTCAATGAGAAGAATGTGTATTTGATACCACTGAAGTCTTTCCCAATCCCTGTTAATTTATTTCCAATTAATCCTGTCTATAGCTTATCTGTACATAGTAGTCTGCATATTGTCGTTCCCATTAGATTGTAAGCTCCTGGAGAGCAGGAACTATCATTTACCTTTCTCTGCATCACAAAATAAGGTCTAGCATAGTGCCAGGCACACAGAAGGTATTCAATACTAACTTGACTAACTTGCCCATAGGCATGATATACACCGGATTTTTTTTTTTTATCATAATTATATGTAAAGGCTGTTTTCAACATTCATTTTTGTAAGGATTCTGAGTTCCAAATTTTTTTCTTCTTCCTTATCTCCCCTACCCCTTCTTGCCAAAACTGCAATCAATCTGATATACGTTATACATGTACAATCATTGTAAGCATTATTTCCATATTAGTCATGTTGTGAAAAAAAAAGCAGGACAAGAGGGAAAAATCACAAGAAAGAAAAAAACAAAAAACTCTAAACAGTATGCTTCTATACAATTCAGACTCCATAGTTTTTCTTCTGGATGAGGATGGCACTTTCCATCGGCACTCTATTGGAATTGTTTTGGATCACTGTATTGCCAAGGAGAATTAAATTATTATAGTTGATCACTGCACAATTACATTGTTCTCCTGGTTCTACTCACTTCACTCAGCATCTGTTCAATACAGTAGGATTTCTTAACTCTAAAAATAGTCCTCTATCCAATGTCAGCCTGCCTCTCAACTACAAATAGATTTAGAACAAGAGACACTAGAGGACATCTAATCCGAGTCCTACATTTAAATAAAGACAACTGAGGCCTAGAGAGGGTAAATAATTTGCCCAAAGTCACAGACATAAATGGCAAATCAGGACTTGAATCCAGGTTATGTATTTTATCAATATATACAATTCTCACCACATAGAATACTATCACATGCTTAAATGGATCAGTAGACTGTGTTGAAAAAATGGATGGTATAATTTCTATAGTTCCAACTCCTCAAGAATTGGGTAAACTAGCAAAATGAAAAACATCCATTCTATTCTTGGGGAGGCAATGTTTTTTTTTTAAATATTTGTATAGTTTGCTAATATAGCAAAAACTACCATTACAAAGGAGCAAACATTTAAAAACTTAATACAAATGAGCAACTATCTATTGTTGCTGAGTCATTTCAATTTTGTCTGACTCTTCATAATCCCATTTGGAGTTTGCAATTTTCTTCTCTAGCTCAGTTATTTAAAAAAAAGGAAAAAAAGATAAACAAGATTAAATGACTAGGGTCATTCAGCTAATATATGTGTCTGGCGGAATTTAAACTCGTGAAGCTCAAGTCTCTGGATTCCAAGCCCAGTGCTCTCTATCCACTGTACTACTTAGCTGCCTACAAGTAAGATAGGGGCAATGAGACATGTACAAGCCCCCAAAAACATAAAACTGGTAAATGTGAGGACAAAGTAAAAAGGAAAAGAGAATCTGTCAGCTTCAAAAACACAAAAGAAACTGTAGACTTACATAACAATAATTTTTTCAAGGAAACAATCAAAAGGCATGGGACATGACAAACACCCATCATCATCACAATATGGAATAAACTTTTAAGAGAAAGAAAGCCACTCATTAATGAATTTTCCGGAATGAGCTTCTAAGTATAATCAATCTACTGGTGTTAGCACAGAGATCAAAATATTAAATCAAAAAAATAAAAAATGAGAAACTGCATATACACTTAAAAAGTTTCAATTTAAATGAGCTGATGACACCAAAAAGAAATGAAATAATCAACTTCCTCTAATGAGGCAGAAACATTTTGATGTCATTGGAAACTAAGAAATACTATAGCCAAAGTAGACATTGTTTTTAAATAAGCTGTAAAATTTCAGAGGATGGAGTAAGATTATAAGCAATACTGTCCCATAAAACACTAAGAAACAGAAAGATAAAACAGCTTAAAGAAATTGAGAAATATAACAAGGTCATCCAAAAATCAGCTAAGAGTAAATTCAGAATGAGGAAAATTAAAAAATGAACCAACAAAAAAATTTATCACGTCTTTCCCCCCTCCTCCCCAACAATGATAGTGAAACCAACACACCAGAATGCTAATAACATAGGCCAGAGATGTACAATTTAAAAGAAATAGGCATGGCAATGAAGAAACCAAAGATGAAAAGAAAAAAAAAAGAAGTTGGACTAAACACATACACAAAATAGAATGTAATAAAATGTCATTTAAATAGGAGTTATGGAAAGGGGCGCATATTTTGAAGGGAGGTATATTTGAAGGGAGAAGAAAATAAGGAAAAAGTTTCATGAAGCCGCTATTACTGCTGGGAAGGATTTCAACATAAAAATATAGGGGCAAAGTAAAGAAAAGCAATGAAGATTCATTAATACAGGAGAGAAGACTGGGAAATAGTGGTATTGTTTGGTTTAAATGTATGACGGTACAAGGGAACATTAGAAGATAAAAGGCTAAAAAGGCAAGCTACAAAACTAAAAAAGCCTGCTGGATAACAGAGCATCTTGATTTCTAGATTGAGTTATTGGAATCTTTTCTTATAGGGGCTGAATGAATTAATTATTCCATACACAATTGTCATTAAAAGTTTTTAGCCTAAAATATCCTTTGAACCTAAGACTTCATTACTACTAGGTTTATAGCTCAAGGAAACCACAGTCTCCAAAATATCTATGGTTGCACTTTTTTGTGATAGGAGTTGGAAACAAAGTAGATTCCCTTCATTTGGGGAATGAGTAAATAAATTGTGGTACACAAATGTAATAGAATATTATTCTAAGAAATGATGTATGTGACACATATTGAGACATACAGTAAGATTTACATGAACTGAAACACAACAGAGACACAAAAAAGAGTACTACAATGTAAATGTATAAAATGCCATAAAAGTAATAACAAAATTATAAAGATCAAACAGGACTCAGAATGTAGAGATAGAGGAAGACACTCTCAGTCCATCCCTCTGTGGAAGTGGATCAGTCACAGGTACATGTTTTCAAGACTTTTTCAATTTATGTATCAGTTGTGTTGACTTTAGGGGTAGTTATATGCTCCCGTCAATCATCCGGTAGAAAAGAAGCCATAGGAGTTGAGATCACCAAACAAGATAATAGAGAAAAAAAGAGGACCCAGTAGAGAGCCTTAGGAGACTTTTGTGATTAGGGAGTATAACCTAGATGTCTATCCAACCAGAGACTAAGAAGAAGTAATCAAAAGAATTGGAGAACTAGGAGAAAGCACTCTCGTGAAAACCTAGAGGAAAGAGTATTCAGAAAAGGGTGATCAACAGTGACAAAGATATCTTAAGAGCCATGTGACCCAAACTATACACGAGTAGGAATGCCCTTTAAAAATTTCCTGGCTTCTTGAGATAGCCAGTTCCATTACTTGATGAGTCCGTTTCCTTAAATAAAGCCTAAACTTTCTCTCCAGTTATTGATTCTAGTTCTGCTCTCTCTTGGTTCAAGTAGAGCAAGTAATCCTTTTTCCACATAAGAGCCTTGCTTAGCATTACCATTATCTTACCATTCTATACAACAGAATAATGATAATAAATCAAAATTAACAGCCAGATCAATCCAAAGGTATATTTCTATGAGCTTGATCATGGTATTTAAAGACTTCAAAAACATTTAAGGTCACTAAATTATAACATTGGATAAGTAAATCTCTCTTGAGTGTCCTCATTTATTCAATAAAGAAAAATGTGAATGTTGATTAATTTTAAAATATTCTACAACCTTAAAATTAGATCTCTGGTAAAATATAGACATAGATTGAAACATTGTACTTATAACAGGCCCCATTAGGTTCTATATTAATATCCGGATTTTATTTTTAAAGGCCTATATTTAATATCTATATCTACACTTGCTAAGGTCAAGAATTAAATTGTATACAAGATGCAAACTGATATTATTGATAATGAGGCAGTATGGTATTGTGGACAAAGAGCCAGACACAAAATCAAGCCAGATGAATTCAAGTCCTGTATAACCTCAGAGAAGGCATTTAAACTATCAATACCCTAAACTTTCTAAATTATAAAATTATTGCTTATTTGCACTGTATAGGAAGTTTTAAACTTTTTTTTATCTGGGAGATTAAGACCTGTTCATATTATAACAGATCAGGACCTATTACTTCATTAATATAGAGAAATTCCACTGTTTGCCACTTTGGACATATAACTATTATAGAATTTTTTAAAAATTCTATTCCCAAAATATAAGCCTACTTAAAAAAGAATTCTATGCTTCCATGTTACTTTCCATATCTTAAAAAGATTTTTTCTTTTCAACTTTGACAAAGCTGAACTAAACATTTTGGTTTTTTGAAGTCTTAACTCAACCCCAGTTAGCTATAAAGGATGTAAACAAGTTAACACAGAACCACTCTTCTAAAAGTACATAAAATAAGGAGGCTTGTGCTGTTCTTAAATTAACATGTCTAAATGGAATTACATATATATATGTATATATATAATACACACATACACATAATACCTATCAGTCCTATCAAAAATAATGCAACTTTCTCTTTCATGCAAAATTTAGCTAATATTTAAGATCTGAGTTTTCCTGATATTTTAGAGTCAAGCAACCACATATTCATAGATAATTTACACTAAGGAATGCTTTAACTCAAGTCTTGTACATAATGTGCTTTTCGGTGCTAGATAAATATTCAAAAGACCGTTATTACTCTTACTTTATATTCTGTAGAGAGAAATGAGAATTGTGTGTAAATGCACATTCCTCTCTTCCTCCCTTCCTCGCTTCCCCCAATTATCAATCAGCTAAGTTATCAGGCCATCTCAGCTCTATTTAAATGCCTCATTCAATCAATTCTTATTAAGTATCTATTAAGATGCAGGTTATGTGCTAGAGATACAAAGACAAAAGTGAAAGTGCCCATTTCTCTTACAATTTAGCCAGGGAAAACATAGTTATCCCTTCCAAATTTCGAGGTTTAGTGGTGCAGTGCCCCTAACAACATGAAAAATCTATGTGAAATTTTTTGGCCCTCTCTTTATAACAGAGAACTCTGAATGTTTTTTTACATTCATATATTATACATTATACATTTACATTCATATTAGACATTACATACAGAGTAAACTCTGAATGTTTACAGTACCTTACTGTAAAATTTGAATATACTTATGGTATTAAAAGATAAAATGTTGATATCATACAATAATGATACATATATATATATATATAAGTTTGTGTCATCTGCTGGTCTTTGTATGTCATCTGAGGGCTCAACAAAACTCCCCAATCAGCAAAATATTGAAACAGCAATAAGGAGAGTCACAATGGGAAAGGATTAACTATATAATAAATATTAAAAATAAATGTAAGTCATTTAGGAGAGGAAGGAGAAGATACTAGTGATTGTAATGTGGAAACTATCACAGATTCTCCAAAGCTATTCCAGGCAAAGTATAGGTTCTTACCAAACTAAAGTTCAAAGTACAGGTCTTACCAAACTAAAAATGAACTATGAATCTAGACAGCAACCAAGACCAAGTATGCTTATCAAAAGAAGGTTGCTTACCAATATATTTAGCGCCAAAGCAACTCTTCATGAGTCTCAATTTCCATTTAGTGGAAGGATTATACATTTTGATACTACATACAGCAAAATAATAAAACATTCCCGTCTATACTTCCTAAGAGACAGTGGTTTAAATAGATAGGCAATAGAAGGCAGACACATCAAAAGATAAAATAAGCAATTTTGTTCATGAGAAATAAAAAGCATAGGTCAATCTTTCTAATTCTGATCTAAAAAATTTTAAATATCTGCTATTCTTAGACATTTACACACACATACAAAAAAGTAGAATTCTCTTTTCCCTATGCTCCATACAAAAAGCTACTATATGACATGGAAGGCAAAAGAAACCCAATATGAAACACAAGTATTTCTTTTTTTTTTAAGCACCTGAATTCTTATTACTTTTTAATTATTTTCAAGGCAAAAACAAGAAAAAAGGGAAACAATACATTCCTACTAAAAGCCACAATATAATCTCTGTATTCTTAAATTAATCTCCTTTTTACACCCTAACAGCAAGATTATGTGATAATCAATTATGGTGGACTTGGCGATTCTCAATAATGCAGTAATTCAAAATAATTCTAATAGATTTGGGATGGAAAATGACATTCGCATCTAGAAAAATTATGAAGAATGAATGTAGATCACAGCATAGTATTTTCACCTTTTTTTGTTTACTTTTCCCCCTTAAGACAAATATGGAAATATGCTTAAAATGACTGCGTGTTTAACCTATAGCAGATTGTTTGCTGTCTTGGGGAAAGAGGAAGGGAGAGACGAAAAAAATTTGGAACACAAAGTTTTACATTTTTATTTTCATTTTTACAAAAATGAATTGTTGAAAACTATCTTTACCTGCAAGATTTGGTAAATATTTGGTAAAATAATTTGGTAAAATAAAATACTATACACGAAAGGAAAACATACAGACACTTCTAGGGCTAGAACAAAAATGATAATTCAACTGATTATACTTGTACCTG
Source organism: Antechinus flavipes (assembly GCF_016432865.1). Lineage (NCBI taxonomy): Eukaryota > Metazoa > Chordata > Mammalia > Dasyuromorphia > Dasyuridae > Antechinus > Antechinus flavipes. The sequence continues at coordinate 383,520,859 of NC_067399.1, forward strand.
AAGATTTTTTAAAGGACATTATGTAATCATTTTTTGCCTTACACAAATGGACCACCTCATCTTCTGTCACATTTTAGTTTTTTGGGTTTTTTTTTTTTTACACCTAAATCAAGAAACTCAAGTTAATAGTAATAATAATAGCTAGCTATTTATATAGCCACTTATTTGTAAGAACTGTGCTAAGAACTTTACAAATATCTCATTTGATCACATAACAACCCCATCAGATAGGTCCCCATTTTACATTTGAAAAAACTGAGGCAAGCTGAGGTTAATTAACTTGCCCACCAAGTGTTTGAGGCCAGATTAGACCAAAGGTCTTCCAGGACTCCAGGTTCAGCATTCTTATCTACTATTGAACCGCTATTTAAAGGAAATAAGGTGCACTGTTCTGGATTCTAAGTTGCTCAGGGGCCTATATATTTGCAACATTGAAAAGAATATCCACAATACTCACATCTACACTCAAAAAATCACTTATCTTTGAAGTACTGAAGTACCAATGAGAAAAATATAAGAAAATTAAAAACCCAACTTACCTACCTTTGCAAAAGCCATTTATTTATAAAACTGCCTTAAAATAATTAAAGCAAATTTTAACTGAATGGGGTTAAGTAGATAGTGCTGGATTTGAAATCAAGAGATCTAAGTTTTGACTTCTGCCAAGATTCTTACAAGTTATGTTATCAAGGGGAAAACTGATTAGACTATTAGAGTCTTAGTTTCCTCCTCCAGAAAATGAAGATACTTATTCTACCAAAAGTTATCATAAGAAAATTTTGTCAAATTTTAAAGCACCATGTAAATATGAGACTGTTATTAATAATGTTTTAACAATTAAATTAAAATAAATCATTTCTGAAAGCTGTTTTTAGATATCAGAATTTACTGAGAAAATATGTTTTTAGGAATTTGGCTAGAAAACTTTCCCTTGAGAGGTCAACAAAAAAGAATGAAAAAAATACAAAAATTTACACTTATTTGGTTTAAATTTCTTTCTGCTCCCCCACCCAAAAAACACACAAAATCATACCATAAGAGTCTTGAAAAAATTTATATGAAATATGTAGATTCACAATATTGGACAATAATATACACACATTGCAGTAGCTCATTTAAAACTTCAATTAATTCTGAAATTATCCTCTCTTCCTTCAAAAAGGAAAAAATTACCTGCCTTAATCTTAACAAAGTAGGAAAAGCATGACAAAAAGTTCAACATTCAAGACCACTCAAAAAGAAGAGACTGCAAAAGTTAACAATGATTTGACCCCCGAAGTTCAATAGAATCAATTAGCTAGAATAAAGGTCAGATCTTAGTTCTAGGATTTTTTCCATACAAATCAGTTTTTACAAAGTCATTTTTTTTTTTACATCAGTCTTATGTTTAGAAATTGCTAATGTCTAACACATAATGGACACTGAATAAATGTTTGTGGAACTAATGATAGCTCTATTTAGATTATGATTTGTGCCTCAAGTATTAGTTCATTTTATGAATTAAGAAACTAAGGTTCAGAAAGATTAAATGAATTTTCTAATTATACAGTCACAGAGCTAAAAAGTACTAGTCAGGATGTGAACTCTACTCTATTGACTATCATCAGTCTATATTGTTCACATAAAAAGCAAGTCTATATTCAATTGACTGGCTATATGGACTTCTGTATATGCTCCACATGGATTTTAAAGTCTGTAAATTTACATTTTAAATTACGTGTTCAGATCTTATCTGAAGCATTGTGTTGTCTTCTGGCTTTCCCATTTTAGGAAATAATTTGCTAAGCAACTGTCCAAAAGGCAACAAGGCTGTTTAAAGAGCCTTGAAATCAGAACAGGATGAATTTAAGTGAAGGTGCTTATTTGGCTCAGAGAAGGACAAAATAGTTCTATTCAATTATCTGTTAACTAGAAGCAATTATAAAAAAGCGCATTTTGGTTTGAAAAATTTCCTTTAAAAATTGTTAGTAAAAAGCTATCCAAAAGCAGCCTCAGAAAGTAGTGAGTTCTCTCTATTACTAAGTGTTTTTAGAGCAAAGGATTTCTCAGCAAGCAGTTTTTAGAAGATTCATGATCAGATACTAGTTTGTAGTAGGCTGGTTCAGAGGTCACTTGTCAACTCAGATTCTATGATGGAAAATAATAGCTTCCTGATCAAAAACTATAAAATAGAATTAAGCTACAGAATCAGAGAGCCAGAAGTCATTTTGGTGTTTATGCATCCAACCATTATGTTTTACAGAGCAAGAAACAGAAGATTAGAAGATTATCAGTAATAGCAGTAGCAGAGCTTGGAAACTGCCAGTCCAGTTGTCACTATATCAAGCTACAAAGATAAGATAGTCTCTAAAAAAACATAAAGCACAAATTATTACTTTATTTCTTAAGACTATCACCCTTAAATGGATATATTTTCTATCAATTAAAATGTCCATTATTAATGGGATAAACCAATTTTCTAATACAATTAATCCAATGAAACCATAGTGAAATGAAGGCACAAGAATCCATTTCAAACAATTGGGGTTTCTTTAATCACTGATGAATATAGAAATCTTGTGTGAAATTATTTTAAATCATTCTATTAAGAAAAAGTTAATACGCAGATTATGGAACATCTATAAAAAACTTTATAGAAAATCTTGTAGTATAGAAATACCTTTCAATTACAACATTGATGAAATTACATATTTTATCATATCTAATACAACATTTACTCTTTTAAATAAGCTGCTTTCTAGACTGTAAAATGTTACACAAAAAATTGCTGCTGTTATTAAATAATCTGGTAAATTAATAGTCTCAAAACTTGACCTGATGAACATATCATAATATAAATGCATTACACGACCACTAGGTGCACTACCAACAAGGAATTAATATTTTATTAAAAAGAAAAATATGGATATAAAATTTAATACTCTAAGTCATGAAACATTTGATCTGAAATTAGTGTTCCTCTTACACATCAACTTTCAAAAATTTTAAGAAATACATCTCACAATTAAGGCTTCAATCATGTTTCAATGCAGCAGGAAAAAACATAATAGTTATGTTACTGTATTTTATTCTTCAAAAAAAAATCATTAAAAACATTCTTCGAAGAGGTGCAAAGTAGAGAATATAGGCCTAAAGGGATCGATCCTGAGGTACTCAGCAGTCTCAGCCTCTAGACAGAAAGAAGTGGGCAATCTGTTCCTTTCCCTCCTTTCCCAGTGCCCCTCTTCCCCTTCTCCCCAATTATCCCAAACAAGTGAAGGAATAAAGAGCAGCACGGCTTTAGCTACCCAACTTTCCAACTTCCCCCCATCTACCCATTTGCTCATTCACGTGTAAATAACTGGCTTCAAATAAGCGTGGTGCCTTCTCTTTTGGAAGGGACAGCCCCTTTCACTGCAGATAAAAAAGTACTGGAAAAATCAAAAGGAATCTCCAGAGTTTAAAAAAACAAAAACAAAAAAAGGTGCTGAGGGGCTGGACCGGGGGCGATAAAAAACACTGGAACTCGGATGCCAAAGATTAACCATAAACTCTGGTTCAAGAGAAGGTGGAAGAGAGGAATCACAAGAATCGAAGTGCTGGTCATTGCTCGATAAAAAGGACTGGGGTGCTATTTCCTTCCAGTCACGCGACAAAATAAGGTTAAGGAAATGTAAAAGCCTAGAGCTCGGAGAGAACACAATAAAGACCCTCACCTAAAGTGTGGACAATTTCCTTCCAGGGCCAAAACTCGAGGGGTTGAGGGTTGGGGGGAGGACAAAGGGGAAGTGGGGAAACAGGTTCCTCCCTCTCCTCCCGGAAGGGGAAGGCCCCCAGCCCAATTGCTCCCCTGACCCAGCCAGGAAGGAGTTTGGGGGAGGCGGGGTGTGAGGAAGGAGAAGGGAACAAGAGAGGGATATGGTTCTTTGCAAGTCTCCCTCCCAGAAGTCGACCTCACCTTCTCTTTCCCTTCCACTTAGGCCCCTTAGGGCCTGTAGCGTGTGTGTCTTAGAAGGGGGTGGAGGGGAATGTGGGGGGAGGTTGAAAAACAGAATCGAAATGACTTACAACGGCATCGTCCCTCGCGCCGGCACCGCCCAGTCACTTCCCCCCCGCAGCCGCCGCCACAGGCACCCTGGGCATGATCTGCTGAGGGGGGTCGCCTCAGCCCTGGCTCCAACCCCACTCCCGCGCCCGCGCCCGCCGCTTTAAGCGCTTCTCCTTCTTCCCCTTCGTCCTAACATGGCGCCCGAGCGCTACCACAGCAACGTTCTAGAACCACTCACGCCCCCACGTACGCCTTGCGGGCGCCTGCGTACCAGCCACCCCTGGGGGTCGCATTGCCTCACGGGAATTGTAGTTTTCCTTCCTTATAAACCGATTGCTCTCCCTGTCCTCCCAAACCCAATCGTCTCTCCAGGCCTACTTCCGATTCTTTTTTTTTTTTTTTCTATGGAGGGTTAGATGGGACCTTAGTTTTCGGACGCCCGCCGCCTCGCTGGGCAGGAGGGAGATATTTGGATAGCTGGTTTAGGAAGAGGCGGGAGGGTGATCAAAGAGATTCGATGTAAGGTGTCCGGACTTGAGATAAACGTCCCCTGCCCCACTTGAGACCGCCGAAGTGGGCTTGGTCTATGCCGGTGCCTGGGGCTGCGTTGGCCCGTATCGCGCTGTGGCCTGAGTTGTGGCTGTTTTTTGTTCGTCGTCTCTTTATTAAATCATCTGATTTCATGGAATCTCGAAGTGTAAAGAGAGCGTTGGGACCATCCATACGCTCAAAAGAGCCTCTCCAACCTCCCCAGTGTCTGCCTGAAGTTGAGAAGCTCCCCACTCCTGGAGGGAATTCAAACCACTTTTGGACCCGTATAATTTTTAAGAAAGTTTTTCCTTCTAGGAAACCGAAATTTGTCTCTCTGCAACTATCTGATCCAAGTTTAACTGTAAGAGAAGAGATGTACTAAAAGAAATAGCTTAGCCCACCTCAAGATAGTCCTAAAAGATATTTAAAAGTAGTGTTCCTCTAACACCCCCCTATCATAAACCCAAAAAATTATTCCCTAAGTTAAAAAAAAACCTTCATTTTCTTCAAGTTTCCTTTAGTCTGAGACTTTAATCATCCTGGTTTTACCCTCTTTTGGACACTGCACAACTTGTCAATGATCTTTCTAAGATATCCTTCATTCGTCTCCCTCAACTAAACACAGTTCTGTAATTCAATTAATGTAAATAATTAATATAACTCCAACCAAGCTCTTATTTTTCTAGTGCTAGACTCTGCCTTTCTTGAAGTCCTGTAGTGATGAGAAATTCATTAGCCCCAAGGCAGCCCATTCCATTTTTGAGTAGTTCAGTATGAGAAATTGTAAAGGCTGGAACTAATCCAATCCTGTTACTTTCTTGGAAGAGAAAGGTGAGGTCAGAAAAACTAGTTTAATAACTAAGTTGAGACTGAAACCTACTTCCTGACTCTCCCACCACTTCTTTAAAATGCCCAACACAATTGTTATTACATTGAAATTTGCCTTCATAAATTCTACTTATTGTTCTTTATTCTATCTGGTATCAAAAAACAACTGATCAAATTCCTCTTCCACATAACAATTCATCAAATACTATATGGCAGCTGTTGTGGCCTCATAAAGCTGTTTTAAGACTTCAGTTTGATGTTACGACACTGCATCTGATGTTAGGACACTGCATCTCAAATTGGAAATGAAAAAAAAAAAATTCGTACCATCAAGCTGATTTTCCTATAATCAGTAAATTTTATGCTTATTCTTAAAGTGTCACTTAACTGTGGCTATATGATTGAGCATTGTATTTGAAGTCATACAATCTTAAGTGTAAAACCCAGCTCTTCCACTAACAGTCTTTATGCCCTTGGGCTCATTTAATCTTAATAAGACGTAGTTTCCTTATCTATGAACTAGGTTATTGAATTAATTGAATTATTAATCACTGAATTATCAATTAATTGAATATTATTAATGAACTCTAAAATAGCAGTCAGCTCTAAAATTATGATTCTATGAGTTATCATGAAGATGGTTTGTGGATCTTAGGATCTTGCACATCATTTCTAATGGTTATCTAGTCAAGTTGCCCAAAGACTTTTTAACTCCTAAATTTACCCATTCTCCTTCTGAACAATTCTGTTAGGAAGTTTTCTCCTAAAGCAATCCAAAATCTACCTCTCTGAAACTGAATTACTACCAATTCTGTCTTCTGGAGAGGAGGAAAAAAAAAGTATGTGGCAATTCAATTTAACAAGCATTTATTAAGCAGCTAGCGTGCCAAAGACACTTATGTTAGACCCTGGATCTAAAAAGACAAGTTAATTTCATTGAGCTTATATTCTATTGAGGCTAGGAATGGGTAGTATATCCATACTAATTAGCATTATAAAAGAGAGGAAAGTAAAAGATTCAGATAAGAGTTTGAGATTAAAAAAGGATGGGATAATGTTAAATAGAGGAAGGTGGTAGTATCTTAACACATTGTAGGCATTTAGTAGCTGAGATGAGCCTGTGACCAAATACTTCACTCAAATTTATGGTCATCTTTCAGAAATTACTTTTCGAGTAGTAGGAAGAATGGGAGTCAGTTTGTAAGAGTTTGAGGAGCAAGTAGGTTGTGAAGACATACAGGCAATGAGTATAGACTTCTTTTTTTAAGATTATCAGGATATGGCATATTTATGTGGAGGTTTTTTGATGAGGAAAGACTTAAGTATGTTTGTAAATTGCTATAAGAAACCCATACAGAGAAAGATAGTGATAAATGAGGCAAGCTTTCAAAGAAGATACCAAAGAATAGGAGAAAGTGAATAGAGGATGAATTAAGATTAAAAGAGGTTTTGAATTGGAGATAAGAAAGATCATAACTATTGGTTTTGATATATTTGATAAAGTATATATACACATATATACATATGTAAGGAGAACCATCTCATGTGAGAAATATTCCTTTCTTCTTGTTGGGCATAGAGGGTATGATCTGTATTCCAACTCTATGCACTAGACTCTATCAGGGGGAATAAAGTGGACAGCAAAGAGAACCCCAAAGCAACAAACAGTGTAGTGGGCAGTGGTAGAGGCCCTAATGGCATCAAGCAATAGTAGTGCTGATCCCATCTGACTTGATAAGTCTCCCTGAGAAGGAAAGCAAGGATAGGAAAGGAAGAGGGGAAAATCATTATTCTTAGCAAACAGGCAGCTATAGTCTCTCCTATATTATTCTGGATAGCTTGCACATAGTTTAGCCCTTCCCCTCATCCACATATTGTTAATGGCAGGAATAGTAGCCATTCTTACTCAGAAGCTCTGCCCTAGCTTTTGGTACATAATAGTTGAATAGTTTGGAAGAGGAAGGCTTGGGGTGACAGCATCTTTTTGCCTCCATCCCTATTGGACCTGCAATATCTCTGTATTGTCATTGCCATAGCCATGAGTTTCCTGGATTCCTTAATACCTTCTCAGTAGGCATGCTTCCCTTCCTGACTTCATTCCTTCCTGAAAAGCCTTTTTTTCTTCCCATCTATCTTATGGAATGGAGGAAGTCATCTTCCAGAGTCAAAATTATGGTCCTCTAAACCAAAAAAAAAGGGAAGAAGAAAGAAGAAGAAGAAGAAGAAGAAGAAGAAGAAGAAGAAGAAGAAGAAGAAGAAGAAGAAGAAGAAGAAGAAGAAGAAGAAGAAGAAGAAGAAGAAGAAAGAAAGAAAAGAAACAAAGAAACAAAGAAACAAAGAAACAAAGAAACAAAGAAACAAAGAAAGAAAGGACCATTCAGACATATACAGGACACATAGAAATCAAATGTCAGGTAACCTTGAAAAGAAAGATGCCAGCACCTAGAAAAATCAGGAAAGATGTGCAATATATGGTACTTGAACCGAGTGGTCATCTAGGAGTTGCTTAAAGGTTTTTGTTGATAGAGAATCTACAAATTTCCCATGTAGCCTATTATACTTTGGAATAACTCAAATTATCAGGAAGTTTTAGCCTTATGTTTAGCGTAGCTAAGATCTTAATCAAACATGGTCTCTGAGAATTATATGCAGGTTCAAGAAATGCATAAATATATATGCATATATTTAAACCATCATTCTTTCCCACCTGCTACAACTCTATAGTGACCTCCTTGAATTCATCTTCAGTGGTTGGCATTTAAGTTTCCTATCATACCCTTTGAGTTTCAAATGAACCCTTGGCTATCACTGAATAAAATCTGTTCTTCATGTCCTATTGACAACTTCTTTATTCCCATCTCCCTCAACCCAATCCAGCCAATATCCTATTCAATATCTACCCATATTTTTCTACTGTGCTCTTTGGAAAGCCAGCTCCATAAGTAATAAATTTTATTTGTACTTAATTTTTTCCTTTCCCCACTTCTACATCTTGTACTCACTGAGAACTGGCTGTTTCCTGATGACTCACATACTTTGGCCATCTTTTTTTTTTTTTTTTTTAAACACTTTCACTAAAGCTTCATCAGTGATAGAAGAGATGGACTATTCCTTGCTTTCCATTGATACTTCCAGACTCCCTCCACCACCATTATTAATAACCTCTCCTCCTTTGATATTCATTCAATTCATATTTCTTACTCAATCAAGATTCTGATAGCTGTTGCATAGGCTTCCCAGCCCTTTTTCTTCCTTGCTCAACTAGTTCAATTGATTGTCTCTGTCATTCTTTCTTTCTCAATTCCACCCTTATATTAAAGAGCTTTAACAAATATATGTATATACCTTCCAAACCCCTAACCTCACAGTTGCCCAATTTATTCATTTTTTGTGACTTAATTCTTGACTTTTCCTCAGTTATACTCAAAGATAATCATAACCTGGATCTTGTCATCACCCACAAAAGTTCCCACTTCCATGTTAATGAAATCTGAAATTTTTTTAGTTGATTTTAAACTATTGGCATTAAAACCTTTCTGTTATCTTATAACTATTAACCTTATTCTTCATGTCCACTGTGAGCTCCAGTTTTCCTGTCCCTCACTTTTTGAAAGTCATCTCTCCCATCTTGACTTATTGGTGATGCACCAATTCAACTCTACAATATCTTCTTCTCTCAGATTTCTTGCTCCCTTAAACTTCTGCCAGTCTTACCTTATGAAACTCCTAACATCTACTGACTTCAGCCCTATTCATATGTTGCTTAAGAAAACTAGAGAAAAATCATGAAAATATTCAGACTAGATCCCCTAAAAATTTCAACTGAGCCTTCACTGTAGTCCTTTTTTTTTTCTTTTTTTTGTTTGTTTTATTGACTTTTTTATTTTTTCAAAACATATGCAGGGATAGTTTTTCACCATTGACCCTTGCAAATTGACCTTACATTCTAATTTCTACCTCCTTCCACTCCCTCCCCTAGATGACAAGTAATCTAATATATGTTAAACATGGTAAAAAAAAATATGTAAATCCAATATTGGCATACATATTTATACAATTATCTTGCCGTACAAGAAAAATCATATCAAAAAGGAAAAAAATGAGAAAAAATAAAAAATTCAAGCAAACAGCAAAAAAAGGAGAATATTATGTTGTGATCCATACTCAGTTCCTACAATCCTCTCTTTGGGTGTAGATGGCTCTCTTCATCACAAGATCTTTGGAACTGTCCTGAATCATCTCATTGTTGAGAAGAGCCACGTCCGTCAGAACTGATCATCTATAATCTTGTTGTTGCCATGTACAATGATCTCTTGATTCTACTCATTTCACTTAGCATCAGTTCCTGTAAATCTCTCCACACCTCTCTGAAATCATCCTGCTATTCGTTTCTTACAGATAAGCAGTATTCCTTAACATTCATATACCACAACTTATTCAATGATTCTCCAATTGATGGGCATCCACTCAGTTTCCAGTTTCTTACCACTACACAAAGGGCTGCCACAAACATTTTTGCACATGTGGATCCCTTTCCCTTCTTTATGATCTTCTTGGGATATAAGCCCAGTAGAAACACTGCTGGGTCAAAGGGTACGCACATTTTGATAACTTTTTGAGCATAGTTCCAAATTGCTCTCCAGAATGGTTGGATCCATTCACAGTTTCACCAACAATGTAGTAGTGTCCCAGTTTTCTCACATCCCCTCCAACATTCCACATTATCTTTTTCTGTCATTTTAGCTAATCTGGCAAGTGTGTAGTGACATCTCAGAGTTGTAAGACAATCCTTTTACACCTCCCTAATAGATTCATAATCCAATTCACCATAAGTTTTTCTAAATTTTTTCATCCTCTTTAAAATGTATTATATCATGCATTCACTCACTTTCTGAGCTGAGACTCTTGCCTCATATTTTGCTGAAAAAAATTGAACCTATTCAGTGAAAGTTCCTCCTTCACATGTGCAAAAATGTTTGTATCTGTCCTTTTTGTAGTAGCAAGGAACTGGAAACTGAGTGGATATCCATCAGTTGGGGAATGGCTGAATAAGTTATGGTATATGAATGTTATAGAATATTATTGTTCTATAAGAAATGATCAGCAGGATGATTTCAGAGAGGCCTGGAAAGACTTACATGCACTGATGCTATGCTGAGTGAAATAAGTAGAACCAAAAGAACATTGCTTTTTTTTTCTCATTTTTTTATCTGATTTTTCTTATGCAGTATGATAGATATGGAAATATGTTTAGAAGAATTGCACATGTTTAATCTATATTGGTTTACTTGCTTTCTAGGGGAGAGAGTTAGAGGAAAGGAGGGAGAAACAAAAGGAGGGAAAGTTTTGCAAGGGTAAATGTTGAAAACTATTTTTACATGTATTTTGAAAATAAAAAGCTATATTTGAAAAAAGAACTTAGTAAAAAATAACTGTTCCTTATTTCATATTACCAGGGACATCCTCCCCTCCCACTAGTATAGACATCCTCAACAATTCATGCTCCTCAGGCTACATTCATGCTGGAATATATTAGTGATGATTTTTTACTGATTAGCACTTTCTGCAAGTGATTTCTGAAGTCCTTCATCTCAGGCAGAACAATATTTGAGATCAGGCTAAACAGGAAAGTGTTATGGTAGATGGTGTATACATTGCTCCTCAAGAAATCCCACATCTTACTCAATTACTAAGAACATGCTAATATTCATGATGAGTTTTTCATGAGATAATCTTTTGATTCCTCAGGAACTAGAGAGTCATAATTATTAAACTTATCTGAATGTATCCTTAAGTTGGAAAATTCAGAGCTTTCTTTGAATTTGTTACCACCATTATTCTCAATCTTCTCAACTTTAACATATGATAGAAGGAAATTGTCAGGCTATGTGAATATCGAATTCAGACTGTTCTTTACAATATTCTAAATATTACTTTGCCAGTACATGAATGAATGAAGCATCATTAAGCACTTACTGTGTGAAAAAGGGATAAAAATAGAAAAGTAAAACAGTCCCTCCTCCAAAAAGTTTACGTTCTAATAATGGAGAAAACAACACATATGAAAGGTTTCAGCTGCAAGATCTCAAAGTTCTTAAGATTTAGTGGCAAAGTACACATTAAAACCTCTCATTTAATATAATTTTTACTAGAAAAATCCTATCAGTTTTTGATGTAGAACCATTTGATATTGGACTTGAAACAATGTGAGAGTACTGAGTTTTCTACATCAGATCAGAGGGGAAATGGTAGTTAAGGTGATAGTTGGAGTTGCCTGCATAATGATTCCTCTCTCTACTTAAAAGTACCTTGCTCAGTCAGTTAGGCTGGCTTGCTTGCTCTGTGAATAGAAGTTGGTGTAATTGATTGGAACAGTTGGCCCCAAGAACTGTCTCCTAAATGATGGGCATGATAAGTGGGCAGAGTCAAGATGGTAGAGAGGAGCCCTCCTCAGCTTCTCTCAGAAGCATCACTAGATTCATAAATGGATTTTAGAGCAACAGAAACCACAAATGTTCAGAGTATAACAATTTCCCAGATTAATATATCTTGGGCAGAGAGAAACACGGTCCAGTGCAAGCAGAGCACAGGGAGGTCCAGTGCAGGGAGGGGCATTTACCAAAATATAGCATTGTTTGCCATCCTGTCCTGGTTTGGAAGGCCAGTGATTCAGTAACAGCTGGGAGACCTCCAATGACTTAGAAGGCAAATTGTGAGACCCTAAACCCCACCATAACAGGAGAGATGTGGCTAGACCACTTAGCAGCAGTGGGAAAGCCTGAAATACCACCAGCCCCAGCACAATCAGAGATAAGCCCTGTCCCCCTGAAATCTTGCCTGTGTCCTAGGAGCAGAATTCATCTTTTAAAAAATGCATACACACACAAAAAGAGCTCTGACCATAGAAAGCTACAATGGAGACAGAGAAGATAAGAACACAAACTCAGAAGACAGCAAAGGCAAAATGTCTTTACATGAAACCTCAAAGTAGGATGTAAATTGGTCTCAAGATCAAAAGGCTCTCTTGGAAGAGTTCAAAAAGGATCTTGAGAGATAGAAAAAACAGGAAAAAGAAAATATGAAAATTAGGGTCGGGGAGAAGTCAACAGCTTGGAAAAGAAAACTGATTGAAGAAAACAACTTAAAAATAAATTTGAAAAATAAATAGATAAATTTGGCAAAATGGGAAAAATATATTGAAGAAATCAATTTCTTAAAAAATAAGTTTAACAAAATGGAAAAAGAAAACAATTCCTTAAAAAATAGAATTGTCAAAATCTTAAAGGAGCTGTTTTGTTCAGTAGATTTTTCTTCCATTTTGCCAAATCTATTTTTTAAGGCTTTGGTTTTTTTTTTTTCTGATTTTGATAATTTGACAATGTACTTTAAAAGTACAATTGGCCAGGGGCATCTAATTCATGTAGTGGATAGAGCACCAGACCTGAAGTCAGAAGGACCTGAGTTCAAATCTGGCCTCAGACACTTATCTGACTATGTGATCCTATGGTCACAATTAAGCCCAATTGCCTCAGCAAAAAAATAAAAATATAAAATAAAAAATACAATTGGCCAAATTGATTTAAAAGACTAACTGAAGAAAATAATTCACTAAAAATTAGAATTGGACAAATGGAAGTGAATGATTCAATGACTTAAGAATCAATTAAACAAACAAAAAAAAATAGAAGAAAATGTAAAATATCTCATGGGGAAAAACAACTAATTTAGAAAATAGATCCAGCAGAGACAATCTAAGAATTATTGGACCACCTGAAAGCCATGGTGAAAAAAAAAAGAGTCTAGACAACATCTTTCAAGAAGTCACCAAGGAAAATTGCTCTGATACCCTAGAACCAGAGTGTAAAATAGGCATTGAAAAAAAAATCCACCCATCACCTCCTGAAAGAGACCCCAAAATGAAAATTCTAAGGATGATGGCCATTCTAGAAGCAAGATCAGTAGTGTGGAGGTTGCAGCCAATCTCAGGGCTCTTGTCCTATATGCCTGTTAGTTGTAATTGGTTAGCATTTGTTGCTGGTGATGATGAGGAAGGTGCATTCTTTTTCTACAATAATTCCTTTGCAGCTAGGTCAGAAGCAGATCTAGAGCTCTGGAGGACCTACAGCAATTGGGTCCAGAGACCTGGACTGTTTCCATCAGAATTTAAGAAAACAAGATAGTCAAAATAATGGTAGTGGAGCTTGCTGCTTCCCATCTATCTCTCAGGTCACCTGCTGCTTAAATAGGCTGGAGCTTATTCCAATCAATTCTGATTCTCCAGAGATGTTTGCTGGATCCGGCACCTCAGAATTATGGTGTCTGCCTTCTTGACAATACAAACAACTTCTCTAGTGAATTCATCCTAACTAACCTTTCTCAGTCAGTCCTTAAAGTTTCTGCATATAGGCTGTTAATGAATTTGTTACTAATTTTTTTTTAAATAAAATGATATCATAAAAAAGGATGCCATAAATTTTTAGTTCTGTCATTGTCACACAGTACTCCTGTACATTCAGGTAGAAAGGCCTGATTGATGGGAGCAAGGATTAAATTTTCTGGAACCTGGGGAAACAGATAATTTTTTTTCTTTACTTGATGCTTCTCCTTGGAATTCAGTTTTTAATTTCATATCACACCCCTCTGTCAAATGCATCTGGCATTCATGTGAACATTTAGAACATATATGGCCAAGATAATACATTCTTTAACAGTAGGGTCTTGCAGATTATCCTGGAGTTTCACTTAGCAAAAGTAGAGAAGATAGGGTAGAGACAGTAACCTTCGTCCTACATTCTTACAACAGCAACCAAATTGCTACTCTCTTAAAATTAAGCCAAAATTTATCTTTTTGCTATATCTGTTCACTGTTCCTAGTGTACTCTCTGGAGCCAGCCTAAAGGAATTTAAATCCTCTTCTACATTCTTCAAATACTTTAAGACAGCTATTATATTCCCCTTCTCTCCAAATCTTTTCTATTGCAGGCTAAACAGTCTCAATTCATTCAATTGTTTCATGTACAATACACTAATACAATTTACATTTTCATGGAATAGAAACATAGTGCTACATTCTACTGATTTAACTAAAATAACTTCTTCCTAGTATACAAACCACCAATGATACACACACTAGTCTAAAAGGATCAACAGGGAAACCTATCATATTATTTCATTATCACCCTTGGTATCAGCTTAGTTATATATCAATGAGCAAAATAGTACATTAAGTAGTTCCATGATAGCAGCTCAGTCTAGAATTCCAGGAACTTGAATGCTCATAAAAGATCATATTGTCCAAGAAGCACTGGAATTGTAGAATACTTCTCTTGTTACAGGATGGTGTGTTCCTGACTCTCACAAGGTTGCCTCAAAGGCAGAAATATTCATCTCAGAGTTATTGGTGAGTCATCTATACTTAGGGAAAGAAGAAAAACAGAACAGCCACCTCAGTCATCCATAATTAGTAAAGAAACAAAACAGAACAAGGAGCCCAGTCTCAGGCTCACTCCTATTAGCTTGTAAAACACTCCAAATCTCAAAATGCCAATTGGAGTTATGATTGCTCAGGGACCAAAAGAGTGGAGCTCTTTCCACCCAAAATTTATATTTTTAACAATACATATATTCCTTACTCTGGAATATCCAAATGCAAAAGTTTCTGAGATTGTACCCAAGAATTATGTTCATAATTCCAGATCCAACTAGAAAATACAAAAGAAAGTGGTCTAGCTATACCAGACCTAAAATTATAATAAAGTGGTGGTCGTCAAACCATTTAGGACTGGTTAAGAAATAGAGTAGTGGATTAGTGAAATTGGTTAGATTCATAAAATACAATAGTCAATGATTAATCTAGTGTTTGATAAACCTAAAGACTCAAGCTTCTGGGATAAGAACTCACTATTTGAAAAAAAAATTTGCTGAGAAAACTAACACCCTATTCCAAAATAAGATTGAAATAGGTCCAAGATTTAGAAATAAAGGGATACCATAAGCAGATAAGGAGAACAAAAAATAGTCTACTCAGATTTGTGAAGAAGAAAGAAATTTATGGCCAAGGAAGAACTAGAGAATGTTATGAAATGCAAGATGTCTAATTTTGACTACATTAGATTTAAAAGTTTTTGCACAAAACAAAACCAAGGCAGCCGAAATTAGAAGGGAAGCAGAAAGCTGGGGGAAATTTTTTATAACCAGTGTTTCCAATAAGGGCCACATTTCTAAAATATATAATTTATTCAAATTTATATGAATACAAGTCATTCCCAATTGATAAATGGTCAAAGGATATGAACAAATGACTTTCAGACAAAGAAATTAAAGCCATTTCTAATCATATAAAAAATGTTCTAGATCCCTATTAATTAGAGAAATGAAGATTAAGACAACTTTGAAGTACCACTTCATACCTCTCAGATTGATTAAGATGGCAGGAAAAGATAATGATAGATGTTGGAGGGGTTGTGGGAAAATTGGGACACTAATGTATTGTTGGTGGAGTTGTGAAATGATCCAACGTTTCTGGAGAGCAATTTGGAACTATGCCCAAAGGGTTATCAAACTGTACATACCTTTCGATCTAGGAATATCTCTACTGAGTTTGTATCCCCAGGAGATCATTAAAAAGTGTAAAGTACTCTCATGTCCAAAAATATTTGCAGCAGTCCTTTTTTTGTAGTGGCAGTTTTAATCTTGTTTTATACAAGAAAAAGGGACATAGTGTTCTCATATTTGCACCAGTCTTAGAAAACAGACTCTAAATAGTATACTTTTGCATATATGAATCATGAGTAATTAGATAAGGGAGGACAAAGCATTTGATAAATTTCCTTTAGTGTTCAAGTTGTGCTTAAGAACTCATCAGTCATTTTTTCTATTTCTAACCATCTTTTCCTTTTTCCCTCTCAGACAGGGTAGGTTTATAACCTGTAATATATATCCTTGTTTTTAAATGTTGTGTTTCTATATCATTTGTTTCATTTGTATACTTTAATGTTTTAAGCATTAAAAAACTTTGTTTTGAGAAGGGATTCATAGACTTTACTAGACTACCAAAGGGTGGGTCCATGACACAAAAAAAGATTAAGAACCCTTGCTATTGGGTTCCTACAGTGACTAGACTTCCTCATTGATCTCCAGTCCTTCCAGCATCCTGATTATTCAATTCTGAACTCGCTCAAGTTTGTCAATGCACTTTTCAAAATAATAGTGTCTTGATCTAAACAAAATAAATCAGATGTGATTTGACCAGGGCAAAATACAACAGAACTATCAACTCCCTCACTCTGAATAGTACGTGGAGGAATCAGAAAAGTTCAGGTTATCTACTAACAGTCCCTTCTCTAAAAGCTATAGAGAGCATTCCAATTCTTATCTAAGGAGGTTGAGCTGAAAAGAGTTCTGCCTAATTCAATATACAACTACATTACCTTTTTTGGTTTTCATGTCTTAGTGTTGAATCATAGTGGGTTTCAAACCCATTAAATCTCTACTATTCCCGTCATTTTTATGGAGAATGCTTGATCTTTCCCATATAAAATTCCAAAGGGCTTTATACTTGAACATCTTTTTTTCCCTCACTTACTTCACTCCCATTTGTGTCATAGTTATTTGTTTGCATATATTTAAATTGTACAGCTGTTATTTGACAAACTTCTAGAGATATGATAAGACAAGAAAACAAAATCAAAGCTGTAAACAATAGTAGACAAAACTATTTCTACATACAGATGAAATGTTGGTATACTTTAGAAAATCCCAAACAATCAGCAGACTGCTTGTTAAAACAAGGCAGCAGACCCAAATAAATTTTTAAAAATCATTATATATTATAAACAAAAAACAGAAGAAATGCTAAGAAAAAGTCCATTCAAGTTAAATAAAAATAAAATGACACACCATGATGAGATTTTTATCAGTGCACTTAGAAACACTCTTATAGAAGAGGGAGACAAATCAATTAAGACACAGTTAATGAACATTGTTGTTCTTTATTAGTAAAATAAAAACTATAATACTATGTAAATCAACTTATATATATATACTGTTAGAATAGTCAAAATGTCCAGGAAATACTTTTTAAATTAGATAGAATAATAACAAAATTCAATGGGAAGAACAAAATTTCTAAGATCTGAAGGGAAATATTGAGAAAACATGAATAAAAGAGGCATGGCATTACTCAGTGGTCATTAGAATTATTGGTATTGTTTATTAAGCAGAAAAGTGGAGCAATGGATCAGACTAAATAAACAAATGATAACAACTGAAAATAGTAGTTTAATGTTTGACAAACCCAACGGGAAAAAGTCATTGGGGAAAGGACTCCTTTCCTGACAAGAAATTAAAAATAAAACAAAACAGGAAAACTACAAAATAGCTTGGCAGAAATTAGATTTAGTTCAATATTTTACTTCAAATACCACAATAAATTGAAAGTGGATGTGTCACTTAAATAGAAAAGATCATACCATAAAAAGTTAAAAGCAATCTTTCACAAGACTAGATGGAAGGGGATGTCTTAATCATACAAGGTAAAAAGAAAATCATAAAAGATAAAATAGCTAATCTTGATAAAACTAAAAACCTTTTTGGTTTTTTTATGTTAATTTGTATTTTAATGGCATTTTATTTTTCCAAATACACGCAAATAATTTTCATCATTTATCTTCGCAAAATCTTGTGTTTCAAAATTTTCTCCCTTTCTTCCTCCTTCCCTCTTCCCAAGAAAGAAAGCAATATGATAATAGATTAAACATATGTAATTCTTTGAAACATAATTCCATATTCATCATGCTGAACAAAAATAAATCAGATCAAAAGAGGGAAAAAAACATAAGGAAAAAGAAAACAAGCAAACAAATAACAATAACAATACAAAAGGTGAAAATTTTACACTTTGGTTCACCTTCAGTCTTTATAGTTCTCTCTCTGAATATGGATGGCATTTTCCATCACAAGTCTACTGGAATTGCTTTGAATCACCTCATTGTTGAAAAGAGCCAAGTCCATCACAGTTGATTATCATATAATCTTATTGTTGTTGTGTATAATATTCTCATGGTTCTGCTCACTTCACTTAGCATCAGTTCATATAAGTGTCTTCAGGACTTTCTGAAATCATCTTACTGATTGTTTCTTATAGAACAAACATATTCCATTACCTTATACCATACCTTATATACTATATATACCATATATACCATATACTTATTCTGCCCTTCTCTAAATAAGTGACGTCAATTTCCAGTTCCTTGCCATTGCAAAAAGGGCTGCTCTAAATATTTTTGCACATGTGGGTCCTTTTCCCTTTTTTATAATGGCTCTAAAAAGCTTTTGTATGAATAAAATCAATATAGCCAGAGATTACAAGAGAAATAGTAGAGAAGGAAAAATATGTGCATCCCACTGATAAAAATTTGATGTTGACTAAGTAACATGAAAGAAAAAGAAAATCATAAATATTGGAGGGGGTAGGAAAATTAAGACACATGCATTATTGGAGCTGTAAAATGATCCAACCATTCTGCAAAATAATTTGGGACTATGTCTAATAGTATATAACATCATACATATTCTTTGATCCACTACTAAACTGTATCCAGTCTAGACAGTTTTAAAAATTGGGAAGGAAGAAAAAAGAACCTATTTATACAAAAATATTTATTGCAGCTTTGGTTTTTTTGTTTGTTTGTTTTTTGTAGTGGCAAAGAATTGAAAATTGAGGGGATGCTCATCAATTGGGAAAAAGCTGAATAAGTTGTGATATATGATTGTAAGGGAATATTACTGTGCTCTAAGAAATGATTAGTAATCTGAATTCAGAAAAACCTACAGATTTATAGGAACTGATACAAAATGAAGAAGAACTAAAAGAACACTGTATATAGTAACAGCAATACTGTACAATGATCAACCAAAAATAACTAAGGCATTCTCAGCATCACAGTGATCCAAGACATTTCACGATGAAAAATACTAGATAAAGTCTAGATTTAGGGAACCAAAATGAGATTAGGGTTTCTGATGGTCGGGGAGTTAAATGATAAGATCTAGTGGCAGGTTTGGGGTACAGGGAACCAAATGGAAAGGTTTGGCTCCCCTGCACCCCCTTGGGATTTGGTGTAAGGATAGGGAGTTTTGGGGACTCCCTTCTGGCGGCGCGAGATTCTCTGTAAAGGAATTCACAAATCCAAAAACCTAGACTGATAAAAGAGGTTTATAATAGGGATGGGAAATAAGATTAGAAATCCTGAAAGAGAGGCATGAAGTCTGGTTAGGGAAATAGATGAGGGTAAAGAGAGGATGGCACTGGAAAAGACTATTCTAGTAGACAGAGGCTCCTTGGCATCCCAAGCATGGCATAGCTGCATGTTTAGAACCTCTGCAAAGAGAGGATTTTAGATTGGCTCTTTTATAATAGGAGTTTTAGCTACAAGCTGAAGGTAACTCATGGGTGGAGTTCTTGATGAGCCTGGGTACAGCTTAAGTTGAATTGAAGATCTTCATTTGAATAGGGTTGGAATTCTTTAGCTCAAGACTCCACCAGCCCCACCTTGGTAAACCACTTTATCTAATTCCTGGGGTGGTCTCTCACTGAGGCAGGGTTGAAGGAGATTTTCTTCTTCAAGGATTTTTAGAGTTTTGGGATCCCCTCTTCACCTCTACAGAATTAATTACCATAGTCTGAATGCAGATCT
Organism: Antechinus flavipes; assembly: GCF_016432865.1. Taxonomy (NCBI): domain Eukaryota; kingdom Metazoa; phylum Chordata; class Mammalia; order Dasyuromorphia; family Dasyuridae; genus Antechinus; species Antechinus flavipes. The sequence continues at coordinate 383,540,944 of NC_067399.1, forward strand.
AAGCATACTGTTTTCTACTTTCTATATTTTTTTATTTTTTTTTTCATTTGGGTTTGGGTCTTCTTTCACAACATGACTAATATGATAATAATAATAAAGAATTAAAAGTATTTGGAAAGGTATTTGGAGGACTAGAGAAAAGTCAAAGATGGCACCTAGGCCACAAGTCAAAATGATTGGGAGGATGGTATAATACCCTTGACAGTAACAGAGAAATAATGGGAGGGTTTTGGAGAAAAGATGATACCATAACTAATATGTTAATATTTTTGCATAATTAAACATGTATAACTTATATCAAGTTGCTTATTGTCTCAAGGAGGAGGAGAGGTGAGAAAATTTCAAACTTAAAAAATGTTTTAATAATGTTGAAAATTGTCTTTATTTGTAATTTGGGAAAATATTATTTAAAAAAATAAAAGCCTGCTATCCAAAATAAACAGAAGATTGACACAAATTCATGACAATAGAAGCCATTTCCCAATAGATAGTGATCAAGAGATAGGAACAAAAAATTTTCAAAAGATGAATTAAAAATAAGTTACAAAGAATAAGAATATAGTAACAGAAATGCAAATTAAAGAAATTCTAAGATTTCAATTCACATCTTGCAAATGGAAAAAAGTGAAAAAAGTAGGAGTAGTCAGTCTTAAAGGGGCTAAGGACAGGAACTATGAAGTGGTTCAGTCATGCAGTGTTGCAATTATGCAAGAGAAAAGTGATTAAATTTTACATTTATTTTGATTTAGCAACCAATCTTGATCTCAAGCTTCTTCATCTGCAAAAGGAAAGGATTGGATTAGATGACTTCCAAGTTCCCATCCAACTCTAAATATAATAATATGATAATGTAATTGAATAGATCATTAAATGATGTAAGCAACCTATAGGGTTGTATTTCCATACAAAGACGAGGACTTAGAGAACGGTCACATCAGCTGACCAATTGAGTTGTACAAAACAGGATATTGAGCTGCAGAACTGATAAACTGATTTTAAAAAAATCATCCCAAAATAAGAAGTGGTTTAAAGGTAATTGAAGCACTAAGTATACATGCTTAATTTGTTAATTAATCTTAATTTCTCCTCCCAAAGGAGGAGTTTTTTGCCATTTTTGAACATGGGCTTTATGTTGAGGGAGGGGGAATATGTCAAGGAGGAACATGTAATGGGGACACCAAGAAGTCTGTCAATTTCCTCATCCCTAGAACACTGAAGGAATGAGAGAGGGACTTTTGATAGGAAATAAAAGACTCATTCTCCCAACAACAAGCATCCTGCCCAGGGACTGACTGCCCCTCTGAGTTTCTTGCAAGAATTGTAAATAAGCCAATTTACTTCTTGCACACCTGAGTAGGTTTTTTTTTTTTTTTCCTAATCTTTGCAGCGTATATCTAAAACAAGGAAATTGCACTTTGATTATGGAAAAATCAATGGATGTTTCAAATAAAAGAAAATCACAGGAGTGGAGGAATACCAGGACAAAAAATTGTATTCATTTCTGAAAACATCCTTACATAAAATGTTTTAGCTTAATTTATTTTTGCCATAAGGGAGAGTTCAACATGGAGAGTGGGAAATAATAAAAAGGAACCCATAAAATGAACCTAAAAATAAAATAAAATAAATTATACATGGGACAGTGACCACTAACCCAAAATAATTCAAATAGACATTTCTTAGAGCCAGAGCAGAAAACAGTTTATTCACTTCCTGCAGGAAAGGGGCATCACCTTCAGTATAATCTAGTGAAGGGAGGCAAAGCACAGGCAGGAAAGCAGGGTTTTTTTTAATACCCTGAAACAACTTTACTGTATCATGGGCCCCAGCTGTCACTGTCTTAGTATCAGGGTTCACAATCTGTCATGGGAACCCACTCCACCCAAAGCAGTTTGTGCAAGGTTAAGCAACCAAGCAAAGTTTTCCTGGCATTGTAACCTTAAGCCTTAGCACTCTTCCACGGGTCATGTTAATACCACTTTCTGCTATTATCTAGTCATTCTATCTTCCCATGCCATTCTGCTAGTGACTATTTTGTTATTCCCTTCACTGCTTCTCTGGGGTAATTTATCCAATAATATTTATTCAACAGAGTAAGAATGACCAAATCCAGAGCTAGATTTCTAGCCTTGATTCATCAGTTACTATCCTTGACTTAATTCTTCTTTATTTAGTCTTTTTACTTCATCAAATGTCAAGGTAAAAGGAATAGTCAATTAGATTGGTGCACAGGTGCCCACTCAGTTCCCTGGCAAAAGCAGGTTTGAGAGAGCTGTCTACACAACACCATCCAAGGTTTGCTTGAGATATGCTCATCCAACAAACTTCCAGAGCTACCCTCAGTTACATTCCAGACTCCGGTACATGTCACTACAGTCCCTAGATTTTGGAATCTTTTACTCTGCCGTGAGAGGCAAGATGATTGATCTCCAGAGGCAAGGGACTAGTGTTGCAATTCACCCCAGGAATGCTATTTGGGGACAGGAGGAATTTACTCTCATGTGACTGATACTATCTGGACATGGGACAATGTGTAGCACAGATATAGAAATTGCTTTTTGTTCAGACTCTTTTACAGAGTACTTTACTAATTCTAGCTAGGCATTGGTGTCTATCACTTGTCTTAAGTCCTTATCTTGATTCCAAATCACATGGAATTACTAATTACATATATAACCAACTTACTTTTTGATCTGCATTTTCTAAATGTCTAGCCCTTATAGCAAACCAAACGTTATTCCAAATTGGGCAAGCAGTTCCATAACTATTAGGACACAATTGTACCTACTTGTCAAGGCTAGTCAAGCCTCTACAGTTCTGTAATTTGACAAGTATCAAACTGAATTGTTTATGAGATATCCTTTCCCAGTAATATTAACTTAAATCTTAACCCAATGTCTCCAACTTAAGCCCCAAGTACTATTGCAGCAGGGGAATAGCATTAATCTTATATAACATCTCTTCTTCACAGGATTGATGGATGTCTTACAAGGCATCCTTACACTCAGATACTAGGTAGTTTGGGGTCCATTTATCAACCAGTTGCAGTTCCTTCCCAAAGAAAGGGGGCTCAAAGTCTTTTGGGGTATAGGGCAATGATCTCATCTTCTGAAACTACTTCCTGCTGAGAATGGATGTTGGATCATCCTATAGATCCCATTTGAAAGGACTTGAACTGATTGAAGATCCAGTGGGTTAAGTCAGACCCCTGAAGCTGGTCAATACAGCTGTCTAGTGCTGGTCATTTGAAGGCGAATTGCTGAAAGCCTAGAGGAAAACAAACCTAAAAGAACTAGAGAGAAAGAACAAGTACAAAGAGCAGAACTTTCATTTTTGGGAGGTGTGTTTCTATGTTTCCTGAAGTTTCTGTAAATAGTTGATTATCATTTCTTTTTTTAGAGACTACATTATATTCCAAAAGCAATTTTCAGAAAGGGGGAAATCCTATCAGAATAACAGAGGTATTCACAAAATCTTTTATTAACAGGGTTTCATTTACCTAATTATAAGATATAATGACTACATATTTTCAGATCTAAAACAACAAAATATTACATAATTGATCTGTGCTTATGGCTTCTATTGACCACTTACTCTGATTATAGAGATTTGCTATAAGAAACAAAAAAAGAGCAGGGGCATGATTATAATAGCATCAAAACTGATCCTTCAGGGCTTCAGCCTGACTGCACAGTTGACAACCAATCATATAGTAACCATCCCACTTTAACCAATTCAGCCCTCAAATGGTGAGTTACTAATTTATTAATTCATCAGATAATCATTTCCAAATTCAAAACTCAATATCAGTTATAATCTCAAGAGATTTCATTTCAAAATCAAATTTTACTAATCATGTTTTAAATCCTAAACTATCTATCCCATGTGCCTGTAGAGCAAGAAATCTATAGATCATATTTATTAAACAATGAGACCATTATGCATTTAATAAAAATTAGTTAATTTGCTGAATGAGTTTTGAAATAACCACTTTCATAGAATTTGCAGTTAACCAGAAATCTAAAAAACTTCTCTGAGAAGTTCCTTGCATTGCTAAATAGTAGAGCCTTTGATATAATATCACAGATGACTTTGTCTTAAAACTACAGATTTGAAAACTAAAAACAAACATTCAATTGTTAACACCAAGCAAATGTAAGCTAATCCTTTAAACAATAGAAGCAATCAATGTTAAAGTAATTTCATTTAACCAGCAAGGGGAGTGGCAGAAGTTGGGAGTGGGGGTGGGGGTAGGGCGGAGCTCCAGTGTTTTCTCACTTCTAAGGAGCAGTTTCACTCATGAGGAAAAAATGGATTAAACCTTCATCTTCCCAAGGCAATACATTTTTCTCTTTCCCTTTCCCCTGTGCTACTTGGTGTCTCTCCTAATTCCACTATGCTTTCCAACCTGTCTTTTCCTTGTACCTAATTCTTTTAGGGTGCTAAGTCCCTTTCAGGATTTAGCTTGTCAGCTAAGGCATGTTTCAACCTTACGGGGTGTTTCCTTTCTCCTGGCACATGTCAAGTTCCACTAAGAATTTGTTTTTTCCATCATAAATCTATCTTTTGCCAAAGATAATGGTCAATGTGAATTTTTCATATTGACAAGGGAGCCTTGAAACTCTCTAAAACTCCTTTAAGGACAAAGTCTCCTTGAATCTGGCCTCTGTAGGAGACCCCACCCGAGGGAAACATCTTAAGAGTAAGAGCTTCATTCTGTTTTCCTGAGAGGCGGTTACCACTCAATTGACAACCCTCACTACTGAATAAGCTTCCCATTGAATTAAAGATCAAGCCCCTAGAAAGATTCATTCAATTCTATTCAAATTCCAGCTCAAGCTGATCAGCCCCCATCAGGAACAGGCCTTGGCTTGTAGCTAAGGCTTTTATTACAAAATGGGCCAATTTTAAACTCACTCCTTGCAGAAGACCTAATATGCCATCCCTGGCATAGCAGCAATCTCTGCCCGCTGAAATGATTCTCTTTCAGCGTTACTCTCTATCTCCCTCACCTATTTCTTTAATAAGACTTTATATCTTTCTGTCAGGATTTCTCTGCTAAACTTCACATCTCTGTCAGGACCTTGTCATAAGGAATTCAGTCTTTCTATTCATGCACAGCAAAGACTGACTTCCCAATGCCAATAATAAGCCTCTTTTTATCAGTCTAGCTTTTCGGTTCATAAATTACTTTACAAAAGACCTCTGTGCTGCCAGAAGTGGGTTCCCATATCTCCCTACTTTGCAGGAATCTTAAAGGGGACTTAGAGGAGCCAAACCTCTTCATTTGGTTTCCTGAACCCCAAACCTGCCACTAACCTCATCATTTAACTCCTTGACCACCAGGAATCCTAATCTCATTATTTTGGTTCCCTGAATCTAATCTCATCAATATGACTGAACCTCAACTTTTGGTGCCTATCAGCATTTGGTGTCTACATAACCCACATAATACCTAACACTTTTAGTTTTCAATATTATGACAATCACCTCAACTAACTTAATTAGCAATTTTCATAAGTGCTAGCCAAATAAATATAACATAGCCTATAACAAAAATGGATAGGAATCTCATGCAATTTACAGTCAAGTTTCTAATTTTAAGATACATACCAATTGAGAAAAAATTATTTTAAAAATCAGTATTTTAGCTTGTGAAATTCTACCTGGATTTCCATTCAAACTATCAATTGCTTTGCAAATCAATCTTTCTTGTCCCTTTTTTAAAAACAACCTTTTTTTTTTTAACTTTAAGATTCACAATATAGGTAATATCTAAAAACTTTGGACTAATTTTCATAAAACTTAAACTTAAATCCAGCAGAGCTGACTAAATTTTAAAGCATAACTCATAATTTTTACAAATTACTCAATATACAATTTTTTAAAATAAATTTTGTTTTGTTTTGTTTTGTTTTTATAACTTTTTATTGACAGAGCCCATGCCTGGGTAATTTTTTTTACAACATTATCCCTTGCACTCACTTCTGTTCCAACTTTTCCTCTCCCTCCCTTCACCCCCTCCCCCAGATGGCAAGCACCCAATATACAATTTAGGAGATAAAAACATGATTTCTTTCGATAATTTACCACTTTGTTTTAATAGCCATTTTAAAACTTCAAGTCAAATACAGATCTAAACTTCTAATAGCAATACTATGATATTAATGCACACATATTTCTAAAATCTTAGTCTCAAATGCATCAACTTAATTCTACCATATGTATTTAAGCTTAAATACAGTAATTTAGGTCACATTTTTGGGAGAAAACTCTTCCCCTGAAACTCCATTCTCCTAGACTGCCCAAAATTTCTGAAATGGCAGTAAACTGAGATCTGAGATGGCCCCTGGAAGCAAAATGGCAATGGCTCCTATCTTCCCCCCCTAAATTTTGTATTCTTTCCTACGTGGACTGCTATCCCCAAGCCACATGGAACCACCCTTTTACAAAATCCAGAGTCCCCTTAGAAGTTGGGATTACGGAGGTTGGGGAACATAGGAACCCATCTAGAGAGAGAGTGAGGCTGATTCCAGAGCATTGGATTTTGGAGGAGTTTACCATTTTTTAGAGAGATTAGACTGGACATAAGTCCACATGACAACAGCTCTGGTCATTCCCAGTCTTCTCTAGAAGGAGAAACTTTAAAGCTTAAGAAAAACTTTGTGCACCAAAATGCACAAAACAAGTGCTTTTAAATCCCCAAATGGCCATTTACTTTGTAATTCAGTTGAAAAAAACATAGAAGACAAAACATAGACTCACACTCACACAAACACAAACACAAACTGCTTTTAAGCTTCTTTTCTTTTTGCCTAGTACAGACAGTTATTTGTCTGAGGGGATGATGGAGAGGTTCCTTCAAGGTTATTAAATCTTTTCCTTTCTCTGGAAGGACCAAAAGGCAAGATGTGCTGTAGTAGGAGGAGGGAGTACATATGGAGGTGGGAGAGATAGAAACAAATCCCATGAATGGGTCTTTGGTTCCTCCTTCTTTCCACCTTCTTTTTACATTAGCAGCTGTTGTTTTCCCAGCAATCAAAGTGCTGCATAGAGGTTTCTTTCCGATTGAAAGGCTTCTTAGCATTTACATATGAATTTAACTTTTTACATGCCCAATCCTTAGAGGATCTATACTTGGGCCAAATATAACTTCCTCCTAGATCATGTCCTCCCCATATAGAGCAACAATATTTTATCATTTTCCTTTTACCTCTCCCTTTATTTTTAAGGAATTAGTTCCAATTCTGAGGATTTTTCAAGGGGCTTTCTACTGGTAGCGAAGGTTTAGATTCTGACTTAATGGGCTTAGATTGTTCCTTGCCCATTTTACTGAATTTAGTAAGGAACCTCTTCCTTACAGACCAATTACCCAAGAGGGTCTCCCTCTTCCCCGAGTCACTTGGAAGGACTTACTAGGCACTTCCCCTTTTGTTAGATCACTATCTCTCCAATGATAATTCCCTAGGGCCCTGCTCAACATACCTGCAGATTATATAGATATATGTTATGTGACTGTTCCCTTTACTGGCTACTGGGCTATTCCTCTTTTAATTTATTGAAGCTTTTTTTTTTTTTTTTGGTTTCTGCTTTGACAAATCCATCTCTTCAGGATCCCACTTCCCAACAGAGTAATCTCCCCCGTCAAATTCAAAGACTACTGGGGCTCTGACAAGACCTGCTTTTGGGAGTGACAAGAGAAAGTCACTGGTGAAAAAGCACAAATCCCAGACGAGCCCCCAGAAAACTGTGTAGGACAGTGACTATCAATCCAAAATAATTCAAATAGATGTTTCTTAGAGCCAGAATAGAAAGCAGTTCATTCATTTCCTGCAGGAATATATTCCTCCAGTATAGTCTAGTGGAGGGAGGCAAAGCACAGCCAGCAAAGCAGGGATTTTTATACCCTGAAACAACTTTACTACATCATGGGCCTCAGCTGTCTCTGACTTAGTATCAGGGCTCACAATCTGTGACAGGAACCCACTCCACCTAAAGCAATTTGTGCAAGATTAAACAAGGGTACAAGAGAAGATTTTCCTGGAACTATAGCCTTAAATTATGGCATTCTTCTAGGGGCAGTTTTCTGAGCAGGCCTCATATCCATCCCACTTAAATTATATGGTCTTTATATAGAGATGGCAGAAACTGTATTTTTAATTTTTTTTTTTTTTTTGCTGAGGAAATTGGGGTTAAATGACTTGCCCAAGGTCACAAAAAATTAAATGTCTGAGACCAGATTTGAACTCAGGTCCTCCTGACTTCAGAGCTGATGCCCTATTCATGGTGCCCTATTCACTGCACCACCTAGCTACCCATAATTTTTTTATTTACAATCCCTAAGGCTGCCTCACAACAATAGGTGATTGATTTTGTTCAATTGATCTAGCATTGGGAAAATAGTATTTAGATCTCTAGCAGTCAAGAAAGAATTATGCTTTCAAAGAATAACAGAAGAAAATAACATGAGGGTATCAAACATAAAGACAAAATTAAAGCAGTAAGAACATTTGCACTCCTAGTTATTTTATTATTATAAAATGGTCCACTTGAAAAATAAAGGTTAGGTGAGGTTATGTGGTTAAGGCTGGGTTTCAACACTGGAAATTCCACAAAGTTGAGCTCTGACAAAAGTGATTCCTTGTGGGTGGATGGGTGGGATGCTGCAGATTATGTGACAATAATTATTCCCTTACTTCAATTATTGTCCTCCTGGCGATATGGGGGGTTGCCATAGTAGTTAACCACAGGACTTGGAACATGCTTGAGGGGAGCAAAAACTATTCCGGGATCCTTTGCCCTTCCTTCCTCTTCTCCCTACCTTGTTCAAATATGACCTCAAACACCCAGTCTGGAGTCAGGAAGACAGCTTCAAGAGTTTAAATCCAGTCTCAAACGCTATCTGTGTGACCCTGGGCAAGTCACTTAACCTTCTTCTCAGTTCCAGATGGAGTCATCAAGAGTTGGCAGAACTAAACAACAACAACTAATAGGATACCACTGGGTGTTGAGAGAAAGATCTAGAAAGATAGGAAATTGGATATAAATATTTAGCAATTTCTGGGGGTGAAGGGTAGGGAGAAGGGAGTAGAGATTCGACCCTGACCTCTGACATTATAATGCTGGAGAAACTGAGGCAGGATAGAGATTAGAAAGTTTTTAATATTTTATTTGAGATGAAGAGATTGTCTGGGGCCAAAACAGGATCTACCTTGACCCCAGCAGACTAAATGGGACTTGAGTCTCAAAGCATTCAGCAACAAGTGAAGAATTCTAGAGATTCTTTATAGGGCTCCAGAGTTCAGAAGAGACAGAGGGGGGAGAGGGAATAGAGCACAGGTGAGTGGGAATTTTCAGAAACGGATCATAAATTCGGTTCTGACAGGTTGGGAGTGAAAACCATAAATTGTTGATAAATTAGGAGGACCTAGGAGCCAGGATGTCGAAATAAAGGATATGCTTACCTACTTCTAAATAACCTATCTACAATTTATGGTTCTATGGAATACTAATGGTCAGGGCTAATTTATATCAGTTCTAATGGTCAGGAAGGGGGGTTGCAACCAGGGGGACTGAGGCAGAACAATTTAGGGAAACTGAGGTAGAATGATTAAAAAAAGCTGTGGCATAACAACATCACCCTTTCAAATTGAGACCCATGGTGTTGTTGAGGGAGTGGGAACTGAATTGATAGTTTCTATTTCTTAAACCCATTTTTTGTTGTTGTTTTTTGTTTGTTTTTAACATATATAACCTTTTACTTTTATTTTGGCTTGCTACCCTCCATAAAAGATAGCTATCAAAAAGAAAAAGAAAATGGAATTCTTAAAATCATCTCACACTTTGTCAGAAAACTAAATGCTTATTTTATGCTTTATCAGAAGTATATAAATAAATAATTAATAACAATTGGTATTGTTTCTAGAATGTAATCCCACCCTTAGGGTAGCCTTAATCCCCAGAAGTATGGCAGTCAATATATAGGGCTGCTAAATTGATGAGCCTCTCTTAGAAGAGAAATGGGCAGGAAAGGAAGACTAAGTGGCTAGGAGTGGACTTTGAATAATTAGCCATAGATCCCTGGAGGTGCAGAACTATTGAGAAAAACCAGTACCCCATATCTCTACATCTCTACATCCTCAAGCGAATGCTAAAAGTAGCCTGATTAGGTGAGAAACTTCTCTTTGTTGAGATTTCTTTTACAACTGGGTCTTAGAGCCATCAACTTGTGTATGCTATATATAAACTAATCTGTTTGATTTTCCCAGTAACTTATTTGCTTGCTTGGCAAATATATTTGTTTACTCTGTGATTGCCTTTTTTAAATTATAAGCTTTTTTCAGGTTTGGGCTGGAACAATTCCCTCACTCCCAGAAATCAGGGAAAATAGTTTTTATCCTAAATCCCAAAAGAATCATACCCCTTTGCCTTCAAATGTCAGTTGGGTAAAAGATATAATTCCAAGAATGAACTTTTTTTGAAGATGAGTGGGAAGGAGTGATTGCTCAGCCAAAATCATTCTGATGAGATCCTGGGCAGCCAGGTAGGCACTGGCAGAGAAAGCCCGAATCTCTAGAAGCCTAACTATCTCAGAGGCAAGCTGGAAAGGGCACAGTCTTAGTGGATCTTTTGTTCTTAAATAGGCCTTTTGTTCAAGTGGACTGTTGATTATAATCCCATCTCAGGTGGAAGTCTATATCCAATCAGAGTCAAGTTATAATGTCAACATTCCCTCCCTTATATTTTCACTATAAAAGGTTTGCTCATACTGTAGGTTCCTTGCTAAACTATTCTGTGAATTTAGCCCAATAGGTAATGTATTTCTTATTAAGACTAACCCCTTTTTAGGACTAGTCCTCCATAGTGTACTTTCATTGTCTATCTCCTTGTTATAGCTAACTCCAATTGCTAAGTGTCACAATAACTAAGGCCTATTAGAACCCTAAATACCTTTTAGGGTTAATCCTCACTTACTATGCTTTAGTCTTCCTTTAGATTAATTGTTAGTTCCCCTATGGAACTTGTTTTTCCCCTTGTTAATTACTAAAACCTCTTTTCCATTCTGTTGTGGGTATTCTTAAGAGCATAATAAAATCTTTACTCCTTAATTTGGAAGTCTGTGACTACAAATTCTTTGGGATAACTCATGACACCGACCTGTAACTCCTATATGCCTTTGGGGGGGGGGGTCTTACTCCATCATTTTAGTGGGTAACCCCATCATTTTGGTGACCTGGAAGAGAAAGAGTCTGGCTGCATTCTGTAATTTCAACATTCTACTAACTATCCACAAAGGTGAAAACTCTGGCTTCCCTTGGGAACTTAGATTGAAGTATTCCAGATCTCAACATCTATTGCCATCTGTTATGAACACTTATCAAGGATTATAATATTTATATATCCTTGTTACATAGATAAAACGGAGTAATTATTTATAAAGCATCTGATTACTATTAGATATTCCTCGAAGACAGTACACTAGTCTAATTTCTTTCTACATCTCTCTAGTTACCTAGGATACAACTTTGCACATGAAGATCTTTGTTGAATGATTATAACTCAACTAGAAAAAAAAAAAAAAAAAACTACTACTAATCTTGTTTGAGTTCAAAGGGAATCGATTCCAGATGGTCTCTCAAAAAAAAAAAAAAATAGGCAGTCTCAGACCCATCTCCAACTCAAGGAACAAAATTTATTATAATTGTAATGCCAATTAAAGCAGGCTAAATTCCAAAAGAAGTTAGCAAAGAGAAAGGAGCAAACAGGTAAATTTGTAGGGGAAAAATGAGAGAACCCAGATGCTTCTTGTAACTGATATGCTAATATATGGCTTAGAGGTGAAAGTTGAGGAGTGATCAGATTCTTGACTTTGTACACAGTTCCCTACCCATAGTTCTCTGGGCAGAGCTCACCTTGGGGGAGGAGGAAATCTCTGGGGATGTCTTTAGGCCTGAACGGCTGGGGAGTATTCCACAGTTAATGCATAGCATTAACTTTAAGCACCTCATTATTAAAGTTCAAGAGATTCAAACATTGTCTTTGGTTCCCCCCCCCCCCCCACCTCCCCAGGCTGTTATCTAACAAACATCAATCTTTTGGACTCCTGGCCCTACAAGGTAAACCAAGGCTAGATGGCCTAAGGGAGAAATACAACATTCCTAAGTCAAAACAGCTGTGGGCTGTACTACAGCATTCCTAAAGCCAGGTAGCCTGGAAGTTATTACATGATTCCTAAGGGCTCTACCACATTGATCTGATTAAGACCTTAAGGTAGACAATCATCGTGGTTGGCTAAAGAAAAGGGTAAAGTCTCTTCTACAAAGGCTAGTTTTTCTCCAAAAAGTCAATGGGACTAAGGAACCAGTTACCTAAGCCCAGTACATGAATAGTCAGGGCTGCTGATGGTTGATTTCTCACTGTCAGCACTTTGTTAACTAGGTATGCCATAGTGACAAATGTGGAAGGCAAGAAGAACTGCATCCACAATGTGTTTTTGTAGATTATCCTTTCTACATTATTACATAATAAAGATCCTTTGGTTAAACATTACCTGATTTCCTTGTATCTCATTTTGTTCCATCTCGAGTCCAAATCACTGTACTAGCTTAAATATGATGAGCTAGGCAATGAAAAAAAAATTTTTAAAAACCTTTGAAATTTGATACCTCCAATGAAAATGAGAAAATAAAAATTTGCATTCATTTAGACATATATGTAAAACTAATTTATAGTTGCAACAATGATTTTTGTTGGTACCCTAACTAATAATGATGTAAACTGCCAAATATTAAAGACATTCAATACCTGAGACAATCTTGATGAAACTTAACTTTCTCAGACTGTTTTATTACCATAAATATAATATAAACTCTCAATCATAACTGCATGGAAAGAAAGTTAACTTTTCCAAATTGTCTTGATTGGCAAATCTTTAGACATGTCTGAGACATGGTTTGCCAGGTGCAGACCCTCTAACTCTCTTACTCTCTCTCTTGAATTCCTTTGTACCTGAGAAACCCCCAAGGCTACATTTCCCTGTAAAAAATTTGCTTCTGATGATCTGATGATCTTTGCTAAGTTCTCTTCAAGACTAAGACCTTTAGGAAGTACTCTTTCTCTCCCTTATAGGCCCTTTCCTTTAATGGCACCTTTTCCCATATTCTAGCTGGATCTGGTTAGTCTAATCTTCCAGATAAAGGCTTTCTTCAACCTCATGGCATATTTCCTTTCTCCTGGTTGTGACTCCTCTGGGGAATTTCTCTTTTTCCTTAGTCCAAATAAAGGCTCTTCTCATTTTATTTCGCATTTACATTCTTGGTATCTATTGTATCCCTTCATTTTGTCTGCAACCCTTTCCCCTAAACAAACCTTCCTTTTGGCAAAAAGAATGGCCATTGTGAATTTGTCATATGTTTATTTGGAACTAGGTATTGCTACTTCAACCTCATCATTAATAGATTGCATTTATATAGTATTTCTAAGTTACTATTTCTTTTGATCTTCTGAACAACCCTGCAAGGTAGATAATGAATACATTAGATAAATTTTGCAGTTAAGAAAACAGGTTCAGAGATTTGAATTGTTTTATTTAATGTTACAGGGCCAGTAAGCAGGATTCAATTGCAAGTTTTCCCCACAAATCTGATGTCTTTGTCCCTATCTTCCCATCTAGACTGAGTTCAGCCAAACCTCTAAAGAGAGGTCAGTCTCTTTGTTATGATTCATGACTTTTGGCTCCACCTTGAATCTATAGGGAAAATCAGATACATGCAAAGAACTAAAAAACTGCCTACCTGTAATGGGCCAGAACTCTGGAGAAATATACTTGAGGCAAAAATTCTAACAAGGTGTTAACTCAGTGGAATTGATAAGACAATTGTTATCTAGCATAGCATGTGAGTTCTCTAGTTCAGTATGATTGATTTAATCTTACAACAAATAATGGTTTCCTAGTGATATAATGATTTGCTTATACTCAGTATGATGAATGGATTTAATTGTAATAGAGTACTTAAGAGGTCAGAATCAGACCTAGAAGACAGACTGGGAGATACACAGAGAAGACTTGACCAGCCTCATAGTGGCTCTCCCGCCTTCATCATTTCTCCACAAGACCAAGGACTCAGGCTGGTCCTGAGATCCTGCAAAGAGCTAGTCTGGACATTATATTTTAATCCACCCTGGTGTGGGGCTCTAGAAAGCAATGGTATGTTTTGTCACCCCAACTTGGGGACTCTAGAAAGCCAGATATTATATTGAGATGTGCAGACTGCTGACTGACTGAGATTGCTGATGCAGACTGGGAGGCTGAAGGAGACAATAAAGACTTTGGACTTTATTCCTGACTATTCACATGGTGATTATTCTGCTGAGACCAAGGCTGGTCCGAAGGTCCTACATATATTATATAGCATATAGTTTTTGTGTGGTAGTGACAAAAAATTGGAAATTAAAGGGATGCTTATTAGTTGAATAATCTCTGAAGAAATTGTGGTATATGATTCTGAATAATACTGTGCTAAATGAAATGACAAGCACAGTGGTTTCACAAAAACTTGGGAAGATTTATATGAACTGATACAAAGTGAAGCAAGCAGAAGCAGAATATTATACATAGTTACAGCAATATCACAAGGATAATCAACTGTGAAAGACTTGGTTACTTTGATAAAGATAATGATCCAAGACAATTCCAAAGAATCCATGGTGAAAATGTTCTCTACTTCCAAAGAGTGAAATGATGAACTCTTTTTTTTTTTTGGGGGGGGGTATTTACTAATATTTTGTTCATTATTAGACAGTACTAAATGTTGTGGATACAAAGAAAGGTAAGAATATAACTTTGCTAACAAGGTCTTAACATTCTAATGGGGATGAATTAGCGCAAAAAAAATTAAATCCAAAAAACATCTAGTGTAAATATATTATTACCAGAGACTCAGAGACATAGCACTACCAGTGTAGAAGAAAGGGATGAAAAAAACCCTCTCACAGTGTTGTGACGTAGTTTCCTTTTATTGTCCTGCCTCAGTTTCCCTAAATTATCCTGTTTCCCTAAATTGTTCTGCCTCAGTTCCTTGCATTGTTCTGCCTGAATCCCCCTGATGGCAACCTCCCTCTCCCACTTTCTGACTATTAGGACTGATATAATTTAGGGCTGGCTACTCTAAAGTCATAAATTGTAAAAGTTTAATCTCAGATAAGGGAGAATTCAGGCATCCTGGCTCTTAAGTCCTCCCAGTTTATCAGAATGTATGGTTCTATTCCCAAACTGTCAGAATCAAATTGATGGTCCATGCCTGGAAATTCCCACTGTTTACCAATATTCAGATTTCACCTTTTGCCTTTGTCTCCCCTGATCTTAAGAGCCATATATAAAAATCGTTGGAATCTCATATTTGCTGTTGGATTCTTTAAGGAAAGTCCAATTCAGCCCTGGAGGCAGAATGGATTCTGCTCTGCCTCCAGATTATCTCTCCCTCTCAGAAAACCAAATAAAATATTAAAAACTCTCTAATCTCTATCTTGCTTCAGTTTCTCCGGCATTACAACAAAAGGTAGAATTTGAGCTGAATCTTGAATAGTCATGAAAACTAGGACTGGGTAAGGGGAGAAATATTACATGCATAGGGGAAAGCTAGTAAAACTGCAAAGACGTAGAAGATGAAGTATCATGATTAAAGCCATAATTTGTAGCTTCCCAATAAATATTGCACATCAGTCTCATGCTTAAGAAGACACAGTATTTTTGAATGGGCCTATCACTTCTACCTGAACCCTGCTTGTAATGAGAAGTTCACATCTTTGTGATGGAGTTGATTCCACTTTTGGTGATGAACTTTTTTTTTTTAATTGAAGCTTTTTATTTTCAAAACATATGCAAGGATAATTTTTCGCTATTGACCCTTGCAAAACCTTGTGTTTCAATTTCCTCCCCTTCTTTCCACCCCCTCCCCTAGATGGCAAGTAATCCAATATATATTAAACAGAATAAAAATATATGTAATTGAATATAGGCATTTATATTTATACAATTATCTTGCTGCACAGGAAAAATCAGATCAAAAAGAAAAAAAAAGAAAAGAAAATTCAATAAAACAAAAAACTAGTGAAAATGCTATATTGTGATCCACACTCAATTCCCACAGATCTCTCTCCGAGTTTAGATGGCTCTCACCATCATAAGATCATTGGAACTGATCTGAATCATCTCACTATTGAGAAGAGCCAAATAATGAACTCTTGAGTGAGTATTGAAGCATAACTTTTTTACTTTATTTTTCTTTTTTTTGAGGTGTGTTTTCTTTTACAATATGGCTAATATGAAAATATGGTTTGCATGACTTCACATGTATGATTGATATATTGCTTCTTCCTCAAGGGTTGAGGAAAAGAAAGAACAAAATTTGGAACTTACAATTTTTAAAAGGTTATGATGTTTTTGCATGTAATTGGGAAATATTTAACAAAATAATTTTTTTTTAAATTTAGGATTTCTGCAGTTGAAATAATACTTTAAAAAAAATATATGAGTGGCTCATGTCTGTCTCCTCCAAAAGAAGATCACAAAGATATTCATTATTCCATTCATACAAAAGAAATGTTAAAAGTACAAAAGACTCATGAACATACATTCATAAAGTCTTAAAATATGATACAGTATCCTACAATTATACTCATTCAAGAAATTGATTATTAAAATATGGCATATTTAGTGGGACTATCCCTTTATCTTGTTCTAGACAGTCATCTTGAAGTTCATTTCTTCTGGCAAGTCAGATTTTGGCTTGGGTAAATCCTTCTGTTAGTAGTATTCCCTATAAGTAGTAGTTATAGAGAAGATATCCCACTATCTAACCAGCACTTACAAGGAACATGGTAGCTTCCAATTTGTTGAACTCATGATGCTTCTAAGATTTGAAATATCCACATATGAACCATTGTTCAATCATCAATGTTCATGCAAAAAAAAAAAAAAAAAAAAAAAAAAAAAACAACAAGAAAAAAACAAACCACAAAGCAAAGGATGTAGTCAGATCTTTAAAATTCTAATTGAGGCTTACCTAGACAAGCACATGCTCAAGTTGCTATGTGGAAAAACCCACAGCAGCTGCAATGGGGTATGGAGAAAGGAATTTCACTATCCCTTCACAAGAAGTCCCAGAGAGACTTTTATGCCTTATATTTATAGAGGGAAAGAAGAGATTAATAATAGAAGTCATCTCTTCTTTTAAATCCACTTAGTGGGCTGGTCTTGAATAAAGAGTTGACTGCATTATTTTAAAGGGTGGATCTTTCAGTCCTGAACCACAAACACCAGAAGGGGCCAGAGGTGGTTAGTTGGGTTCTATGCATATTCTTATAGGAGCTACAATAGATGGACAGAAAACGGAACTGATTATTCCCATTATGTATAAATATAAATTATCTAATTGTAGTTTAGAAATATCCATAAATGATCATGTCCAACTTTTTTTCAATCATGTCCAACTCATCATTTGGGGCTTTCTTGGCAAAGATACTAGAGTGGAATAGTTTGCCATTTCTTTCTCCATAACATTTTATGGTGAGGAAACAGAGTTAAGTGATCTTCCTAGGGTTACACAGGTAGCATCTGAGACCAGATCTGAACATAGAAGGAAAGCTAGGGGCTCTATCCTCTGTACCCAGCTGTCCCAGAAACAACTGGGTCAATACTAAATAACCTGGGAAGGTAAGAGCACAATTGGGTGGTGGGGATAGTAAAAAATAGTCCTGTATTTTATGGTCTAGACAAATTGACTTTCTTTTTCTTCATATAGGACACTCTATTTCCTGCCTCCATGCCTTTCCTTTGACCATTCCTCATATTTGGAATACACACCCTTCTCACCTGTGGCTCAAAATCTTTCTCTTCCTTTTAAGATGCAACTCAGTTATCTTCTAAATAGAATCTTTCCTCATTCCCTAGCTGCTGATATCCTCCCTCCCAAACTACCTATTCTTTGACTATTGTGTAATAATTTTTTGTTGGTTCTCTTTATATTTATTTTGTATATAATTATGAATATAGTGGTCTTGTAAGAATGTGAGCTCCTTAACAGTAAAGAGAATCCTTGTTTTTGTTCAAAAAGCACTAATGTTAAATTATTATAACTTTTTAAAACTCATGTACATAATCAAGTGGGTACAGGAAAAAAAAGTTTGATTATATAGCCACTGAATGATTTCATTTTGCTTAAGAATGATTAAATTCGTTAGAGAGACTGGATTAGCAATAGTGATGCCAAAAAAAAAAAAAAAAAAAGACCACAAAAACATTTTTAAAAAATGAATAGAAGAGAACAGAAGGAAGTTTAGAAGGAAGCACAGATAATCAGAAAGTTTTTGAAAGTAATATGAAAAAAGGAAGCAATAAACTGAGAAAAAAATAGTCAAAGGTTCTGATAAAGGCCTCATTTCCAAAATATATAGAGAATTAACTCAAATTTATAAGAAATCAAGCCATTTTCCAATTGATAAATAGTCAAAGGATATGAACAGACAACTTTCACATGAAGAAATTGAAACTATTTCTAAACATATGAAAGGATGCTCCAAATCACTTATTGATCAGAGAAATGCAAATTAAGACATCTCTGAGATACCACTACATAAGTGGTGTATTTCAGATTGGCTATGATGACAGAAAAAGATAATGATGAAGGGATGTGGGAAAATTGGGACATTGATACATTGTTGGTGGAATTGTGAATGAATCCAACCATTCTGGAGAACAATTTGGAACTATGCTCAAAAAGTTATCAAACTGTGTATACCCTTTGATCCAGCAGTGTTACTATTGGGCTTATGTCCCAAAGAGATCTTAAAGAAGGGAAAGGGACCTTATGTGCCAAAATGTTTTTGGCAGCCCTTTTTGGAAACTGAATGGATGCCCATTATTTGGAGAATGGCTGAATAAATGTTATGGATATATATATATCCATGTGATATATAAATGTTATGGAATATTATTGTTCTGTAAGAAATGACCAGCAGGATGATTTCAGAGAGGCCTGGAGAGACTCACATGAACTTATGCTAAGTGAAATGAGCAGAACCAGGAGATCATTATATACTTCAACAGCAATACTATATGATGATCAATTCTGACGGACGTGGCTCTCTTCAAAAATAAGATGAACCAAATCAGTTCCAATTGTTTAGTAATGAAGAGAACCAGCTACACTCAGAGAAAGAACTATGGGAAAAGAGTGGGGAACACAACATAGCATTTCTACTCCTTCTGTTATTATCTGCTTGCATTTTTGTTTTCCTTTTCAAGTGATTTTTAACCTTATTTCTAAATCCAATTTTTCTTGTGAAGTAAGATAACTGTTTATACGTATATTATATTTAACATATACTTTAACATATTTAACATGTATTGGTCTACCTGCCATCTAGGGGAGGAGGTAGGGGGAAGAAGGAAAAAAGTTGGAACAGAAGGTTTTGCAAGGATCAATGCTGAAAAATTACCCATGCATTGTCTTGTAAATAAAAAGCAAAAAAAAAAAAAAAAAAAAGTAATAAGTGACATTATTTACAGTACATCAAAAAAGCAATATGAAATGTAGATTCAGTTTTATGTGCAACATTCTTTTTATGTTCTCATGTATATGTAAAAATGTTTTTTCATATTTTTCAAACTTTTAAAATTATATATTAAAAATAAATTGGAGCTCATAAAAGAAAAATTAACTTATTGTCAATACTATTTCAATATTTGTACTGTTAATATTCATATTTTGTTCTAACAATTGGCAAATCTCTATAGTAGAAAGCATTGGATTATTGTACAGAGTAACTGTATAAATTCACTCTCTCCTATATATACAATAAGCAAATATATACTAAATTCTGTAATTTGAATGAATATAAATATTTAACACTTTTTGAACATTTACCTCCAATCTATTGTTTATTGGGCATATTAGCAGTTCTATTATTGGCTCTTATGCTCAGTAGCTAATAAATAACTTCATCTCAAAGCTCTAAACCTTTGTATTTAACATGTAGTTGCATATATCTGTAGAGTCTCTGAAAATTTCCAGGAAAATCCTAGCATATACTTCATGGGATGACCCATCATAGGCCCCTTAACTATATGAAATATATGCCTTATTAGAGTTTTCCCCTGATTAACTATTGATTGAAGTGCAACTGTTCCTATCCCCATTTGTGGAAACTCTTTTGAGTTCCTAGGGAGGCCCAGGCATTTTTCTTTCAAGTGTCCTCATCCTTTCACCCACTTGTCTTGTACTAAAGAATCTCAAAAGATACAGTTGAGTTATAAAATAATACCAAAAATTTTTATGGAGGGCCCAAGCTTTCCACAGCTTTTATTGAGTTATAAGATCATGGATCAGGGAGAGAAGAGTCATTAACTCCAACTGCCTCATTTACAGATGAGGTAGCTGAAGCACAGAGTTACTGGGCATAAAGATTATAACTCTCCCCTTTCCACTCTCCCACCCCCAGTATATACACATTCAACAAGTAAATGACACTTTACAAAAGTTTTAAATATTATAATGTCAAATGCTACAGTGCTATTATGAAGGACTCTAGTGCTTATAGGAGACATAAGAGATGTTTCCTATAATGCAATAGGGCAGGCTACTAGAACTCACAAGATTACTTGCCTCAAAGGCTCGTCACATCCATCTTATGATTGCTGTTCAATGCTCAGGAAAGAAAATAAAGACAGAAAATGAAGCCAGGGAGTTCAAGTCTTGAGCTCAATTCACCTAGTACAACCCATGTGACAAAAGCTCTACTAGGATGGACAAAAAAGCAAATCCTTCCTCTTCCCTGATTTTTTATACTTAAGAAGAGCCTGCATTATCAGAATAGAACATGTGGGCTCTTTCTATAGGGATTGAGGACATGGAATCAACTGGAAGTCCCTTTAAAATTCCTCTGGATTTTTGTAACAAATAGAATACCTGACATTTCCCCACTGTGCTTCAGTTAATGTGTGGGGTCATTCAAATTTAGTTCCAATTCTTATCCCACAGTAGGACAAAAAGAGCTAACTCATAAAGAAAGCAAAGTGGAACACAAAAGAGGTTATCAAAAAGAATTAAGCAATGGAATTTAGAGGAGTTGGTCCTTCAGATATCAGTTTCTCAGGTATGACAATAAGCCTCACTATTGGGTCCAAAGAAGGTAGGAAGCTAGGCCCTCTCCTGCTGGAGTCAGGAACTCAGGTTAAGGGAAAAATCTTCAGTCTTTATTCAAGTGAAGAGGTGAATAAAGATTGCGATAGCAAATATAGGCAAGAAAGATCGCGATAGCAATATGGGCAGCTGCGACAGGAAATCAGCTAACAGAGAGAGATGCGAGCTGAGCCAACCATGGCAATGGCAAATCCCAAAAGTCTCTCCTTCCCCTTCCTTTTCCACTCCCCTGTCTCTACCCACCCAAATCGTCATTTCCTATACAACACATCAGGACTTGCACAAAGAGCGGGCGGGGCCATTCTTTCTCCAAGATTATATATTAATAGAGTATGGTCCAATTACTATTTAGCCTCATGTGCTTGGGACCTCAGTGCATCAACTCAAGCCTCAGCCCATTACACTCTCCTATTCTGCAAAGGAATTCTCTCAATGTTGAACCCATTTATGAGGACCAGTTTCAGTTCTAAGGAAGCCTGACATCTAAAGAACAGGGTTAGGATCTTTTTTCTCACTTAAAACTGAAGTTTGATTTGTCTAGGGTTTGGAGTTTCCCATTTTAAAGTTTAATGCAGTCCTCTTTAGCCATTATAAAGGAGAAACTAAAGATCTGTGCAAGTTTCTTGTGTCAACCCTAAGATATAAATTCTTCAGAAATGACCAGAGCAACAAAATGAACTCTTCGTGGATAGACCTAGCAAATAGCTTCCCACACATGGTCTATGAGGTATAACCCCTATTACACATGAAACAAATTTCCATTTATTATAAGTGTTTTATTCAAATCATATAAACCATTACATGAATTTCTCTCCAAGAAATTTACAATTATTTCATGTATGTAAGTTAGACTCCTTATTCTATAGATACTGAAGTATAAAAAAAAATTTCTAGTAAAGGTTAATTATGTTTGATTTATTTTGAGTTAAAAGTATGTCATCATTTAGAAATATACATTTAAGGCCACGGATGCTTTGGTTATTAAAAAACCCAAGCAAAGAAATCCATCAGTTCACCTACACAATTTAAAACTAATTTGGTTTTTCTTCATACTATAAATTAATACTATCTATAATCACTGATATGTAAAATATTTAATGATAATCTAAGAACAAAATTGACAAGCTATGAGATCTACATTTTCTATGTGAACTATCAATAATTACCCCAACTATATCTCTTCCAAATTCTATTTTGCTTGTATTGATCATTTGCAGAAACAAAGCCTGAGAGAAAGCTGGCCTTGGTGTCAGGAAGATCTGAATTTGCTTCTGACATAAACTGGTTATATGAGTTAACATCTCACTTAATACTTCAGTTTCCCAGGCAACTCTAATATTATACATTGCAAAACAGTTGTTGATCTGCATTGGTAGAGGAAACTTACTCATAAGGAGTTCCCTGTACTGATAAAATTATAATCTAGGCCAAAGAAAAAGTCACTCATTACCATGTGGCTTAGAATAATGGTTTTACTAAAGAAATAGAACATTTGTTTGAAGGGAAATACAACTGTTTGCCCAAAATACCAAAAAAAAAAAAATTAAGCTATTTTTTCAGATTACTATATTAAATTTCTCTCTAGTTTTTTAAAAACATGAGATATTTTCAATTTCACTCCATCTCAGGGTTGTTCTTGAAGAGATACTCTGCCTATAATAGAAGTAGAAATAAAACATTAGCCATTTTCAAAACATTTCTTATGAGATACATTTTTGTACAATTAACATTTGGAATTTTATGACAAAAACAAAAATTTTATAACATGCTACACAAGTTGTTAAATATATTTAAGACTCTAAACCAAATTATAACAAACATTTCTCCATATTAATTAATTCAGATTTTTTGTTTTCAATCAAAATACCTTCAGTGTATGATATATGTTCTATGGAGGACATTTCCATCACAAAAACTGATAAAGTGAATGGGTTAAAGACATCCTTTATGTAGGTACATAAACAAAATCAGAGATCTTTTTTCTATCATCTATTTTCTTCTTCTTCTTTTTTTTACTTAATGTATTTTATTTTTTTCCACTTACATGTGAAGATAATTTTAAACATTCATCTTTGTAAGGTGTTGAGCTCCAATTTTTTTCCTGCCCTCCCCTGCCCCCTTCCTAAGACAGCAAGTAATCCCATGTTATATATGTGCAATTGTTCTAAAATCCATTTTCAAGAGGGTATTTTTTGAAAATTAACTTTTTCCTTACCAGAAAATCAACAGGATCATCTGGTCTGACCTTACAACATTCATTCAGGCCTCGCATGAGGGTCGGCATCACATTGGTCATTAAATAGTTTCTAAGTGGAACAGACTGTGCCTCCAGTAATTCTCTTTCTTCTCTTTTTACTTCCTCTAGTCGTTTACTCTGTAAGGAGAATATTTAAGGAAGAAACTCAACGAAGTATCAAATATCAATGAATACAAATTACCCTTCTAGACCTTGGAGGGTGTGGGAGACTATAGTGCCTGTTTTAGACTGTGCACAGATGCACCCCCACTTTGGGGAAGATGGGAGGGAGAGGAAGAAAGGAGGAGACAGAGCTTGGCTTCTCTCTCTTCTTGGAAGCAGCATTTCCTTTTTCTCTTCCTATCCATACTTGAGAAGTGCTCCAAAGCACAATGACAGAATAATGAAACAGAATAATGAAATTGAAATAAGGAAGTCTGAGGTTCAAATATGGCCTCAACACTGGTTAGCCATGAGGTAGAAAAGAAATAAGCCACTGTATCTGGAATCAGATGACCTAGTTTCAAAATCTAACTTGGTTACTTATTATCTAAGTGACCTTGTACTAAAGCACTTACAATCTCTTGGCCTCAGTTTCCTTATCTATAAAATAGGAAAATCACATCATATTACCTCACAGGGTGATTGTGAGGATCTGTAAGCCTTACTGAATGATGTTTGCTAGTATTTTCTGCAATGAACATTGTAAATTATCTACCTTCCTTAGATGCTCCCATGCTGTGCAGACTCCTCTAAGATTAATGCAAATCGTCAGATCTTTTCACTGCTTTCCCTCCATTTACTACTGTCATTCACCCCAATTTTATACCAAGTCACAGTTAAAATGATAATGAATCCCAGATATTCTATAATAATACAAACTTCAAGGTTGGTTGACTTATATATGAGTTTATAATACTAATGACAAATCTATCAATCAACAAGCATCTATCAAGTGCCTATTATATACCAGGCACTGTGGTAGGCCTGTGGGGATATAAAGACAAAAATGAAAAAAATCCTGCCTTTAGGGAGAGCATATTCTATCAGAAAAGACCACGTGTACATCTGTAAATAAATATATACAAATTTGGTACAAATTGTTAATTTGATGTGGGAAGTTATTACCAGCTTGAGGTAGGGTAGAATAAGGTGGGAATTTTTTTAAAAGCCTCATTGATAAATGGATGTTTTTAAAATGCAAAGCTAAAGTATAAAAATATCAATGATATTAAACTTAAGTGTGGTAGAGAACAATAAAGAAAACACAGTTTTTGAATTGTACAAGGCAGGAACTCTGAAAAGGTTCCTTACTTAAGGCTCAGTATGATTGATTTAACCCTACAACAAGATATTAACTCAATGGAATTGATGAGATAATTGGTTCCTTAGTGTAATATGAGTATTTAAGAGGTCAGAGTCAGACCTAAGTCAGAGCAGAGACTGACTAGATAGGAGCAGAGACTGAGATGTGCAGACTGCTGACTGGCTGACTGACTGAGACTGCTGACACAGACTGGGAGACTTAAGGAAACAATAAAGACTTTGGACTTTATCCTGACTATTCTTGTTGTAATTATTCTGCTGAGATCAAGGCTGGTCTGAAGGCCCTCCAGAAAGCTAGTTAGAACATTACACTGAATGTCCATCTTCATCTTCTTTAGGCATTTATCCTTATGCTACCTTAAAAAAAATTCCTGAGGGAGAAATTATATAGTACATAGGCATCAATAGCTTTAATTATGGATCCACAATTCTATTCACAAAATGTTTCTTTATCATTATACCTCTCAAGTTTTTCTGTTTGCTATTTCTTAAGGTTTTCTATATAAACTGACTCTAAAATAGACTAGATCTCCAGCATTATATCTCACTATTTCTCAACATATCTTTTCCTCTAATTAGGATGGTTTCTCTGATGGTCCCTTCACATTATGCTAAATTCCAGCCCCTTGTCTTTGTTCATACTATTCTCCCACAACTGAAAAAATTTCTATTTGTTTAGAGGTAGCACAGTAAAAATGTTTGTAGCAGCACTTTTTGTAGTGGCCAAGAACTGGAAAATGAGTGGACGCTCATCAGCTGGGGAATGGCTGAATAAGTTATGATATATGAATGTAATGGAATATTATTATTTTATAAGAAACTATCAGCAGGATGATTTCAGAGAGGTCTGGAGAGACTTACATGAACGATGCTAAGAACCTAGAGAACATTGTACACAGCAATAACAAGATTATGCAATGATCGATTCTGATGGATGTGGATCTTTTCAACAATGAGGTGATTCAGGCCAATACCAATAAACTTGTGATGGACAGAGTCATCTGTACCCAGAGAGAGAGGGCTGTAGGGACTGAATGTGGATCATAACATGGTATTTTCACTTCTTTTGTTGTTGTTTGCTTGCTTTTTGTTTTCTTTCTCATTTTTCCCTCTTTTTTGATCTGATTTTTCTTGTGCAACATAATATATGTGGAAGTATATATAGAAGAATTACACATGTTTAACAAATATAATCATCTGCTGACTAGCAAAGGAGATTGGGTGAAAGGAGGGAGAAAAACTTGGAACACAAGGTTTTGTCAAGGGCAAATGTTGAAAACTATCTTTGCATATATTTTAAAAATAAGAAGCTCTTATTAATTTTTTTTTTTTGAAAAGGTAGCACAGTATCCTGGAAAAAGGAATAGGCTTGGCATTAGGAGGGACCTAGTTTTGAATTCTGACCCTGGTACATATAAGGTGGATATCCTGGATACTTCATCTAACTTTTCTGAATCTCATTTTTTCTCATATGTAAAACAGGGATAATTCCTCTGTCACCTAACTCAGAGGGGCTGCTGTGAAGATCAAATGAAAATAGCTATGCAAAGTGCTTTGCAAACCTTAAAGCAATATATGTGTCAACTATTAATTTGTTATTATTCTTCTCTGCCTATCCAAATATTATCCACTTTTCAAGGTTTACCTTCCACATGCAGCTGATAGCTCCAGGTGATAATGATTTTATATCTTTTTTCTGCAAATTCCTACTACAATTATACTCGACAGTTAAGTCAGGGGATCATAGATCAGAAGCTGAACATTTCACAGGCCACTCACTTCAACCCCTATGTATTTTATAGGTGAAGAAAATAAGGCCCAATAAGGTTAAGTAGCAGTCAGAATTTGAACCCGTCTTCTGAATCCAGAAAAAAAGTATTTATTTTTCATATGTGTATAACCTATCACCAAAAATAAACTGTATAGGACAGGGGATTTTTATAAACTGTAAAGCGTCATATAGGTGTGAGTTATTATTTATTCATATGTTTGATTCTAAAGCTTGGCATAGGTCTCAACATCTCTGAAGCATTTCCTTCAAAACAACTTTGTGCAGGTTTAAGTTGTTATTATCTTCACTTCACAGAAAAGGAAACTGAATCTAAGAGTGGAACTATTATGCTAAAGGCCACACAATCTTATTCATCCAATAAGCATTTATTAAGCACCTACTATGTGCTAGATCCTATGCTAGGGATTGGACAAAAACAAAATCCAACCAGAGGGGAGGTAATGTGTTCCAGATCTGGGACACAGTCTCTCAAAGTCATAGAGTTATATTATGGAAAATGGAATTGGTGAACAAGAACAGGCTACTCTTGACAAATGCAATCTGCATGAAGGAGAAGAATAGGCATGGAAGAGTAGGCTGATGCCTAATTGTGAAAGGCTTTAAATACCAAATAGAGAAGACTGTATTCAATCCTAGAGGCACAAGGAAATTATTGGAACTTCTTGTAAAGGAGAGTGACATAGATCTATGTTATAAGATAATTACTTTGGGCTAAGAGACCAATTAAGTAAAATTAGGTAAAAAGCCCTGACCTAGAGTAATGGCTATGTGAATGAAGAAAGTTGTTAGATGTGAGAGACATTGTGCAGGTAGAAATAATAATATTTGGCAACTGATTGGCTGAGGGAAAGGGAAGGCTCTAAAGTTGCAAGCCTCAGTGAATGGAAGTGCTTTCAACAGAAGTAAATCAGAAGAAGGAAGAGTTCAGAAGGTTAGATGATGAGCTTTGTTTTAGACATGGAAACTTTGATTTGCCTAAGTGACATCAATATCTCCATCAATTTTGGATATATATGTGTGTGTGTGTGTGTGTGTGTGTGTGTGTGTGTGTGTTAAGGCAGCTGGAAATATAGGTACAGTACTCAAGAGAGTGAATAGAATTTTCTATATCTGCATATATCTTTATCTACATGGATATATATATTTATATATATATGTGTGTGTGTATATATATATATATATGCACATGATATACATACATATATACATATATATCTGATATTTATGTGCATGACTGGGAGTCATCTACATCTACTTTGCCATTGAGCTGATAAGATCACATAGCTAGGAAAGGACTCAGGATATAGTGCTATACCATACTCAGAGATTAAGCAGAGATTAAGAGAAGAGTGACATTATTACCCACAGGGAAGTAGGACAAAAATTAATAGTACCATCTAGCCCCTTTCAGTCTTGTTCCTGATCTAAGAGATAATAAGAGATGTTTGGGAATAAAAAAGAAATACTGAATGGAATTTCTCTAAGTCAAAGAACTTAATGAACCTTTGGTATAGCAGTATAAGACAAAAAGTTCAAAACAGAAGCTTAAGCACTCTGATTCTATGAGATGACTTCTGATCTATCCACTATACCACATAGAAGAAAAGGCAGTTAAAAGCTGAAGGTACACAAACAACAAAAGAAGATTAGTAGCAGAGACATCAAGCAGAAAAGAAAGAAGACCTTAACATGAAAGAGTAGCTCATAGCCTGATGATATTACCAAAAACATTTTCAGCTCTGTTGAAGAAGCAAGTAGTAACATTTGAGCAAGAAAAGCACTGCAGAAGAGATGCTACTTTAACAGTAAGACTTAATTACATATAACTTCTGATCACTGGTGATCCAGGGCCTCTTTAGTTCTTTGTGTATGCCCTTCATGTATGTTCCCCTTTTATGACTATTTCTCACCCACAATGTTTCCTGAATTTGTCCTTTCTCCCAAGAGAAGAATTATATCTATGGGAGAGTGTACCCTTGTGTGTATAAGGAGTTTTTCCACTTATTTTGCTATTCTTTTAATTCTTTTGCTTTGAGTTTGTGACTTCTAGTTGGTTGTTAAAGGAACACATTTGTTTCTCTAAATCATTACTGTTTAGAGAAATGCAAATTAAAATAGCTGTGAGGTAGCACTTCAAACCTCTTAGATTGGCTAAAATGACAGGAAAAGATAATGATAAATGCTGGAGGGGGATATGGGAAAACTGGACGCTCATGAATTATTGGTGGAGTTGTGAAATGATCCAACCATTCTGCAGATCATACCCTTTGATCCAGCAGTCATTTCTGGGTCTGTATGCCAAACAGATCATAGAAGAGGGGAAAGGACCCACTTGTGCAAAATGTTTGTAGCAGCTTTTTTTGTAGCGGCAAAGAACTGGAAATTGAGTAGATGTCCATAAGTTGGGGAATGGCTGAATAAGTTATGGTATATGAATATAATGGAATAAGAAATGGTCAGCAGGCTGATTTCAGAAAGGTTTGGAAAGACTTACATGAACTAAGCTAAGTGAAGTGGGTATATAGCAACAATAAGATTATATGTTGATCATTTGTGATGAATTGGCTCTTTTCAACAATGAAGTGATTCAGGCCAAATCCAATAGACTTGTGATGGGGAGAGCCATCTGCATACAGAGAGAGGACTATGGAGACTGGGGGATCACAACATAGTAGTTCCACCTTTTTGTTGTTGTTTGTTTGCTTGTTTTTTTTCTTTCTTTTGTTTTATTTTTTTCTTTTTTGATCTGATTTTTCTTGTGCAGCATTATAAATGCAGAAATTATGTTTAGAGTAACTGCACGTTTAATCTATATTGGATTGCTTGTTGTCTAGGGGAGGGGAGAGGTGGAGAAGGAGGGAGAAAAATTTGGAACACAAGGTTTTGCAAGGGTGAATGTTGGAAAAGTTTTGCAAGTATTTTGAAAAATAAAAAGCTATTATTAAAAAAAAAAAGGATTGATGAGCAGGCTGATTACAGAAAAGCATGGAAAGACTTACACAATGTTAAGTGAAGTAAGCAGAACCAAGAGAACATTACACACAACTACAACAAAATTATGTGATGATCAACTGTGATGAACTTGGTTCTTTTCAACAAGAAGTTGATTCAAGGCAACTCTAATAGATGTTATGAAAAGAGCCATTCGCATCTGGACAGGACTATGGATATTGTATGTGGTTCAAAGCATAGTATTTTCACCTTTTTGTTGTTGTTTGTCTGCTTTTTTTTTCTTTCTCATGTTTTTTTTCCCTTTTGGTCTACTTTTTTCTTGTGCAGCATAAGAGAATGTGGAAACATGCGTAGAAGAATTGCACATATTTAATATATTGCTTTCTAGGGGAAGAGAGAGAAGAAGAAAGGAAGGAAAATTTGGAAGACAAAGTTTTGCAAAGGTGAATGTTGAAAACTATCTTTGCATGTATTTGAAAAAATAAAATACTTTTAATTTTAAAAAAAGAAAATCTGATTCAAAAAAAAGAAAAGAAACACATTTGTGTGAGCTCATACATAAGCAATATTGTAAAAAGCTTTGAACTTAGAATGAAGAAGAGTCTCAACAGTAGCATGTGAAAACGTACAAAGGTTACACAGCAATGGCTCAAACATAGGTCTTCTGACTCAGTATGTAGCACTCTTTATTCTTAGCACATTCTCTTAGCAGCCATTTCTTGACTAATCCATTTTAATTATCTCCTATATAACATTTTCTTCACAACATCTTAGAGTATAGAAAGGACACTCAATAAATGCCTGATTAATATAGGGAACTGATTTAAATTTATAACAAAATTATTCCCCCAATGATATGGCCAAGAGATATGAATAGGAACTCTTCAGGAAAGAAAGTCAAAGCTATCAATAATAATCATAGAAAAAAATGTTTTAAATCACTAATAATTAGAAAATACAAATTACAACTCCAGCATTCTACCTCATACCTATAAGACTGACAAAGCTGACAGAAAAAAGGAAAATAGATTAAAATGGTGGAAGGGCTATGGGCAAACAGATCCATTTATGCAGTTTGATGCAAGTGTGAACTGTTTCAACCAATCTGGAAAGCAATTTGAAATTATGTTCCCACAGTATTAAAATACCCTTCAACACAGAGATTAGTTCTATATTTCAAAGACCACACCAAAAAAATTAATAAAGGGAATACCTATAAAGTAGGGAATGGTAAATATATATATGGTATATGAATGTAATGGAATATTATTATTCCATAAAAATAAGAAATGGATTCAAAGAAAACTGAGAAGACTTTATGGTATGTTACAGAGTTAAGTGAGTAGAATCAAAAGAACAATTTAAATAATCACTACAACATTCTAAAAGAAAATAACTTTGAAAGACTTAAGAATTCTGATCAAAATAATATCACCACTAAGAATAATGAAGACTTCAGTATATATCCTATGTTTTGGTAGAAAGAATGGGAATCTCTAGGCATGTACAGCAATGAGATACTTTCAGATATAATCACTGAGTGAATGAGTTTTTTGTGATTAAAACTATTTGTTTCAAGAGGAGAGTGGTGACAGGGTTGTGACAAAGATACAAAAGAAAAAGAATGCTATTGAAACATTTAAAACATCAACAAAATAGAGGGATTCATAGATTTTATCAATCTTCTTTTTCTATACCTTATGAAGATACTCATGTTTACTAATGTTTAAATTCACAATGAAAAATTGAAATAAAATCAGAGAAGTAGAAATACTATACATATCTTTTATAGATCACATATGATCAATGAGGAAATTATGAACAAAGGAGACAGAATTAAATGAGGACTCTAAAATATGTAGAATAAGTGGGTTAAAGAACAAATCATAGAAACAACACATAATTATATTAAAGAAAAATGGTAATCATGAGACAACCAAAATGTGTGACATGTAGCTAAAACAGTCCTTCTGGGGAAAATTTATCTTTCTTAACACTTGAAAAAAATCAAGTAGAGAAAGAGATGATGAATACATCAACTGAAACATCTGACTACATCATCTGCATAAGCAACTGAAACAAAACAAAACAAAGCTAGACCACCAAATTAATATCCCCAAAAGAGCACAATAATTAGAACGTCAATGAAGAAATGAAATGGAAAATTAAAAAAATGATAAAGTTGGAAAAAAATTTTAAAGATCAAAATAAACAAATTTCTAACAAATTCACATATGAAAGACAACTATACTAGCAAAATAAAAATGAAAAGAGAAATTAGCAATAATGAAGAAAATTAAATGAAAATTTCAGATACTATTATATGCCCAATTGAAGAAGGGACCCCAAGACTCTAAAACTCCTTGAAGGAGAAAATCTCCTCCAACTCTACCTCAGTGAGGGACCCTGACCAAGGGAAACAACACAAACAGTTTTATTCTGTTATCTAGCAAAAGAATTCCAACTCTATTCAAATTCCAGCTCAAGCTGAATGAGCCAACTTGGGACTCCACTCAAGAGCCCCCTTCAGCTTGTAGCCAAAGCTCCTATTATAAAAGAGCCAATCTAAAATCCTTTCTTTGTAGAGGTTCTAAACATGCTATGCTATGCCATGCCATGCCAAGGAAACCTCTGCCCCCTGGAATAATAGTCTTTTCCAGTGTTATCCTCTCTTTACCCTCCCTATTTCCTTAATCAGAGTTTATGTCTCTCTGTCAGGATTTCTAACCTTACTCCCCAATCCCTATAATTAAATTTCTTTTATCAACCTAGGTTTTCAGGTCTGTAAATTCCTTTATAGAGAATTTCTGTGCCGCCAGAAGGGAGTTCCCCAAAACTCCATATCCTTGCACCAAATCCCAAGAGGGTATAAGGAAGTCGAACCTCTCCATTTGGTTCCCTGAACCCCAAACCTGCACTAGACCTTATCATTTAACACCCTGACACCAGAAACCCTAATCTCATTTTGGTTCCCTCCGAGAGGGAACCCCCAAATCTAAACCTCATCATATTTTGGTTTCCTGACTGAACGGAACCCCGAAAAATTAGACATCTTCATCGGTGATTGAACAGAACCCCAAAACTCTGGACATTCAGAACCATGTTAGGTTTTGAGCTGTTGGAGCAGTATTCTCCCAGAGAGAATACCTGCGTTCTCTCACAAACGGCCTTCTTTTGTCTCATTCTCTGTCTCTAGAGATGTCCAAACACATGAGAGATGCTGCAAGAATTTGGGAAAACTAAAGCTTTTACCTGTCCACAATCTTGAAACACCTCTGCCTCTAAAAATCCTTCCTTGAGCAGATAGATATACTTGGCTTGACAAAACTCCCCTAACTGGAAAGCTTAAGATACTTAGGTTTTGCTGGAAAGGAATAAAACTCCCTCTGCCCAGCCCCTCCAGAGACAAAGGACCTTCCTTTGCATCTCAAGGCACTCCTAAACTCATTTTTTCTCCTACCAGACCTGAATCCTGGGCCTTTAAGCTTTTCCAGGACTCTGCTTTTAAAGCCCTGCCCTCAGGCAGAAACTGTGAGAAATGAGAGTGTCTCTTTAAGAAAGCTAAGCACTCCTCCAGACCAAGGAAACACATGGCCATTCTGGGGACCCCTCTTGGGGGTCTGAGGCCTGCACTCTCTTTGATCTGTCCTGAGGAGATAAATGAAGAAA
This sequence comes from Antechinus flavipes, assembly GCF_016432865.1. Classification (NCBI taxonomy): domain Eukaryota; kingdom Metazoa; phylum Chordata; class Mammalia; order Dasyuromorphia; family Dasyuridae; genus Antechinus; species Antechinus flavipes. The sequence goes on from NC_067399.1 coordinate 383,574,119, forward strand.
CTTAACAGAAGCAAAGTTTGAGCCCTTCTCCCACTCTACTGTTACATACAATTCCTGGGGGTCTTTAATGATCAGACTGTGGCCACAAGGAGAAAGGTCATGGAATTAAAGCGAGCTTTGGAGACATCTCTCTACCCTTGACTGCTATTCCAGGGAACTATAGGGGTTGAGTAGTCTTTTTCATGTCTTGCTCTCCCAGCAAGATTTTGGGGTTTGGTCGGCTCCCCCTCCCTCAAGTCCTAATGTGGAATCAACAGAGGAACTCTTGCTATTCGGGAAGTAGCCGGGTAATATTGCATTTCTTTCTCCCTCACTCTCCTTGGCTACTCTGGTCTTTCCTTCCCCTCCCCCACAGAATGGGGATTGAAGAGAAACTCAAAGCCTGTTTCAGAACTCTCCTATATAACCTGTCATTTAAATGCTCCTAATCCTGTCCCTGTGTGGAATAGAGAGAGATAAGGTGAAGAACACACAGGAATGTATGAATTCTTTTTCTGTATTTTATTTTCATTATTTCTGTGTTTCCCCTGTGACCTGTATAATATGTGCAGGCTCATATTTACTTGAGCCTTGGCTAGCTATAAACATATTTACTTAAGCTGAGCTGATGACATTTATCAGTATTTGACATTTATTGATATTTAGTCTATTAGCTGGACCACTATCTGCTTGATTAAGCCTGAAGGCCTGATTTTCTGTTTCCTAGAAATCAGGCAATTTTGGGGAAACAGAAACCTTCCATTCCAATCTCTCCAAGTAGCAACAACCAATTAGATGCCTCCCCCTCCCCTTCTTAAGGCTCTCTTACTTGAGATGTAATCTCTTGTATAAAAGCTATATATCTTTACTACTTCTTTAGCTCTCCCACCAGGAGCTTTCTCTTTCTTATCTTATGATGGGAAGTTTTTAATAAACAACTTTTCTGCCTTCTACTGAGTGATGTCTAAATAGTCATTTTGGGTCAAGGTCTTCTACATCCCTCACATCCCCTTATTGGGGTACTATACAGTGGGGAGATTGGGGACTCAATCTTATCTTCTCAAATCTCTGGAAAAGTTTTCCACCAACTTTTAAATTAACAGAAGTTTACCTGCAATCTGGACAAGTAGGCCACTCCCCTCCCAGACCCTTTGTCTGGCTCTTAGAGGAGTCGCAGCTTCTAACCCTCTCAGGAAGCATGCTTGTCCCATACATTTTATTTTATTTCATATATTATTATTATTATTATTATTATTATTATCATTATTATAGCTTTTTATTTACAAGATATATGCATGAGTAATTTTTCAGCATTGACAATTGAAAAATCTTTTGTTCCAACTTTTCCTCTTCTTTCCTCCACCCTTTACCCCAGATGACAGGTTGACCAATACATGTTAAATATGTTAAAGTATAAGTTAAATACAATATATGTATACATGTCCATAAAGTTATTTTGCTATAGAAAAAGAATCGGACTTTTAAATAGTGTACAATTAGCCGAACAGGTAGTTTTCAGATAGAGGTTTCTATAGCAGGGAGCTACAGCTTGACACCCCAGGGCATGGTCGAAGCTGTCTGGAGCCTCTATGCTCAGTAAAATTTTTGCCTAGGGACTCTCATGGCATAAAACTCCTGCAAATTGACAAAAATTAAAGTTTTTTTTTTATCATATCTTTCTCTCTCTTAGGGACGCCTGTAGAGAATGGGAAAAGCTATAGAATTTGGAAAGCTTAGCTCCTGTTCCTACCTTTAGGCTATCTCTTAATGAAGAGACACTGGGCTTGAAAAATACCTCAATCTCAAAATTTGGAAACTTGAATTCTGATTAGATTAGCTGAAGGGGATCCAATCTCCCTCCACCCAACAACTCTCTGGAGTCAAAGGAGCCCTGGAAGGAGCCTTCTTTGCATCTTAAAAGTGTACTCTTAAAGTGCCTTCTTTTTTTCTTTCAAATCCTGGGACTGATACTGACTTCTGTCCTCAGGCAAAAGTAGAAGTAGAAATGCCCAGTAGAAGTATCTCCTCTGAAGCCAAAACTCTCCCAACCTAAGGAAAAACTTGGGACCCACCCCCCAACTTTTTCAGGGGTCTAAGGCCAATATACTAACGCCCAAACTGGAGGAGCCCATTTTGAGCCCTCAATGTTTCTCCGGTTCTGCTGTTACAAACAGCTGGTTTTTTTGTTTTGTTTTGTTTTTAACTCTCTCACCTGAATTAAAACTGAAACTCCTAGCTCTTTTCTTCTCCTCAGGGCAAGTTCTGCCTCTTAGGAAAGACACTCAGAGCAGAAGTGCCTTTTTAATGCAAATCCCTCCCAGACTTAGGCCGGGAATCCCAGAGGTTCCTGCTGTAGGTGTCACAGAAACTGTCTCCTCAGAGGCCCCAGTCCTTGTCCTGAGTTCAAGCAGGAGGAGCACTGGAGGAACTGCCTTTCCACCACAACAGCAAACACCACAGGAACCCCGTTGTGTCCTGCTCTCTGATAGGAATTTGGGGTTTAGCCCAGTTCCTCCTTCCACCAGACAGCTGAACACCTCATGGCCGATAAGATGGGTATACGACTGCTCTCTGACCCTCTGCTCTCTTCCACCCTTCTCCATAAGAGTGGGGATAATGGGAGGAAGGCTCAAGATCTTTGCCTAAACCATCTTGGTGATTTTATGGTGAGATTGAGGAATCAACTCTCTCTTCTCAACCCCCCAATAGGATTCTTTAAAAAAGCACAAACGTTTAGCACATTCAGTTAAGAGATTTGGAAAAGCTTAAACTGCATCCTTATCTTGATCTGCAGCCCTGACAGGCAGGGACACGCCCATCCCCAGACCTTGCCTCACAAAAAAAAAGTAGGGCTGTTTTTAATTTTAAAAGCTTCTTAACTGAAGAGGTCTAAAAATTAACCCTGGGATAGCCATTAACCCCAGGGATTCAGAGCATTAAAAAAAAAAAAAAAAGCCAATGGACATCAGTGGCTTATTAAACCTAATAGATATCAAGGCCTTCTGCCTAGCCTGATTCTCTAAGTCCAGACTACCCTTAATTCCTGCCACCCTGACTCCTCCCTCTCCCTCTCCCCCCAGGAGAAATTAGCTTTTTTGGAAATTGGAGTGAAAGGGTTAATTAAACTCTAAGTTACTTTTATTATAGACCAAGAACTTTTTGCTCCTCGCATTTTCTCTCCGTTTCTTTGGTATTCTGTATTGTTAGATATGCTGTTAGCATTCTTAAAGGCAGTCCACAGAAGGGACCTGATGCATTTCCTGCAAAAAGGCCCTATTCCTTAAGGTCCTCATTTCAACCCTGGAGGACACCCCACTTTTAATCTGCTCCTGAGATCTGTTCTCTCTAGGCTTCAAGCTTTGGATTTTCTACTTTCAGCCAGGAGAACATGGGATGACTGACTGAGGACAAATCTCCTTCTACTCTACCTAAGTGAGGGTCCCTGCCCAAGGGAAACAAGGCAAACAGTTTCACTCTGTTATCTAGCAAAAAAAATTCCAACTCTATTCAAGAAACTCATTCTATTCAAATTCCAGCTCAAGCTGAAACTGAGCTAGCAGATGAGCCAACTTGGGACTCCAACCACAAGCCCCCTTCAGCTTGTAGCCAAAGCTCCTATTATAAAAGAGCCAATCTAAAATTCTCTCTTTGCAGATGTTCTAAACATGCTATGCCATGCCAAGGAAACCTCTGCCCACTGGAATAATATTCTTTTCCAGTGTTATCCTCTCTTTACCCTCCCTATTTCCTTAATCAGCGTTTATGCCTCTCTGTCAGGACTTCTAACCTTACTCCCCAATCCCTATAATTAAACTTCTTTTTATCAAACTAAGTTTCAGGTCTGTAAATTCCTTTACTGAGAATCTGCACGGCCAGAAGGGAGTTCCCCAAAACTCCTTATCCTTGCGCCGAATCCCAAGATGGCGTAGGGGAACCAAACCTCTCCACTTGGTTCCCTGAATCCCAAACCTGCCACTAGAACTTATCATTTAACTCCCTGACCACCAGAAACCCTAATCTCATTTTGGTTCCCTAAATCTAAACCTTATCATTTGGTTCCCTACAAGAGGGAACCCCCAAACCTAAACCTCATCACAATTACATGTCAAAAGCAATGTGGTTACAAAAATATAAATGTCTCAATTAACAAAATGGAAAATAAAATAATGTGATCTCAGAGAGTTAAACTGATCAAGTTACAAAAAGTAATATTCATAAAATTAAGAAAGAAGACCACTAATCATATTCTTTCTCTGAGACAAATGTGATCCTGAGATCTCTAAACTATGGAGAGAAAAAAAGTAAAAAATAAACTTGAACAATTATATCTAAGGACTACAGATATACAAATGTAAAATAAAATACCAATGAGGAGGTTAGAGTAATATTTTTTTTAATGTTTTCACTATTCACTGTTGGGATTTATATAAAAAATGCTGAGATGATTTTGAAGGGGGAGGGGAACTGTTCCCTTTAAGATTATTAGGCTCCAAGGAGTCCAGACAGAACTCAAACCTTCCAGAATAAGAGAATCAACGCCCATAGAAATTCTAAATTCTCATTCAGTTGAGGAATCCTGATTTGATCTGTTCCAGCCCCCGACCTGTTCTGATCTGCTTGGGCTGTCCCAGCCCCCACTAAAGATACCCAGTATAACAGCTTCCTCCTACCCAAGTCTTTGCAGATGGACCTAGATAGTTCACTCAGCTGTCCGGATCCTTCTGCCCGCTGAGAAAGCATTCTCTCAGCGCCAGAACTCTATTTTCCCAATAGATCTGCCACTATAGAAGTCAATCTCTTGGCAAACTGATTTCTATTCAACAATAAACTTTCATTTTGCAACTAATAATTCAGGAATGAGTGAATTCTTTTATTCCTAAAACTTGTGGCTGATTTAAAGGGGATTCTTAACAACTCTCTTATTGCCACTAACCTCTTGACCACCAGGAATTGAGATTACTCAAACCGCATCAATTTCACTTTGGCAAAATTATAAATTCAATACAGCATATTAATACTACAATTAATAAAATTGATTAGATAAATAGATGTAGAAGATTCTAACCACCATAGCATTCATTTATGATAAAATGGCTAAAAAGACAGGAATTAAGTACCTTTCACTAAAATGATAATCCCCAAATGCATAGTGTTTAAATTTAACAATTCTAATGATTAACAATAGATTTTGTAAAGTTAACAGGAAAAAAAACTCTCCAAATGTAAAGAAAAGGAAATTTGAATCACATAAGACTATTCCATACCCTCTGCAAATTACAGAAAATAATGGAAAAAATTACTTGAAAAGTAAAGGAATTAAGGATGTAATACAATACATACTCTGAAAATATGAACCTACTCATCAATGAAAAAAAAAAGATAGATATTCCATAAAAGAGAGGCATTTGAAATATTTCTTTTTAAAAATGTGAGCAAATTATTTTCAAATACCCCATGGAAAGGAAACACAAAAAGATAAATACAGTTGTCAAAGAAAGCAACAAAATAAATTATTTGATTTTTAAACACTATTCAAAAGGAGACAGATATGTATAGAGAGAAAAAGACACATAAGAGAAATGACAGTAGTGTTTAAAAAAAAATCTATAAAAGTATCTGTTAAATAAAACAACTTACCCACTCCTCCCAACGAGCTATCTTTTCTGCTGTTTCAATGGCCTCCTTCTGCTCTCGCTCTGCCTCCTCTGCAACCTCCTTTGCTAAGCGTTCCTCTGCAGCTTTACGCTCTTCTTCTGCTTTTTCTTCATCTGTTAAACCATAATTTCGAGGCTTTCCAATAGCTTTGATAATCTGTCCAATGGCAAGTTTATTCTCAGGATGGTCAAATCTTCCTACATCTTTAAATTTTAGAGGCAAGGAAGAAATGGGTGAAATCATATTTCTGTCTATTATATGCATACTCAGATGTTGCTTGGCTTTGGGCAATATATTACAGAAGAATGACTGGCCTTCACTTATTTTTTGGTTCCTGAAACATTTACTGTTTCATGGTCCAAGGTATGGCACTTCATTTCTCCCTTCCTTTCTCCGAGCTATGGCAGGGGGACATCTTAAATCCTAAGATTTCATAAAAGTTTGTTAATATTGCATATAGTTAGTCCATATTTGTCAATATTTGTGAAAATAAGTAGCTTCTTTCAATTCTAGCTGTTATAATTCTTAATGGAGTTTCTCTTTTTTGTGATCACGTAAATTCCAGTTCCTTTTCAGTTTTATTTCTATACAATTTTTCTCACAATTTGAGCACTTACTATTGATTCAATAATAATGATTATGATGAAAACAATAATTTTAAGAGTCTACAAACTCTTTAGCTAATGGGTTTGAGGAAAGTAAAGATACCTCCATACCATTTAGGTAATGTCAATATCAACTAAAATAAGGAGTAAATAGGAACACATTCATTGCTATTATTAAAGCAAAAATTCTCCTAGAGCTTCTTATTTTAAAATCATCTTGGTAAGTGTAGTCAGTGTAGAGGATATTTCAAATAAGGCAGATCACAAGATTTTGTGGACAAAGCTAGAAAATGTCACTCCCTTAAACTCATCAAACAAAAGTCTATATAAAATAGGTATAGCTGTAGACATTTGTAGTTTAGCCATCACTCATCCTGAGTTTGTAAATGGGTTGATGAACTCAAATCCAGTCAAATAGAACTGGGTACTTTCTAATTTTTAAAGCCACTGACTACTCCACCAGTCTAAGATATAACTAATATAAAGTGAGTTAATTAATTATAACATGCAAAAAATGTAGATAAGTAAAAAAGTAAATTAAGAATTTATTTTTGTATCTCTAGTGTTGTCAAGAAGAAAAGGTTCCTCATTCTAATTGTAACATTTCATAGAATCAGATCTTTTCTTTTTTAACGTTTGAAGGGTCTTTAATAACAATCTGCCCTATTATCTTCATTTAAAATAGCAATAAAGGGGGCCAGGGAGAGTTAGTCAGTTAAGCCAAGGATTAGATTGGATCTGTACATAATGATTAATCTGGCAAGAGTGTGCAAAATGGTTTGGGGGAAGGGAGAATAGAGGTAGTTGTAACTCAGTAGAAGTCCCTTCAAATAATCCACAAGCAATTCAGTTCCACTATGTTCCAGGAGGAAGAGATAGTTATAGGAAGTGGATTTGTGGTTTCATTGATATAATATGAGGAACTCCCAGATAAGAAAATTCTCTCTACCACTGCAGTTGGGCATGTTCCCATAAACCTACAGTCTTGGAGTTGCCTAAAGTACTGAGTTATGAAGTGACTTCATGATGATCCAGTTTGTGTTAGAGGTAGTATTTAAACATTGGTTTCCTGGATTTTCTAGGCCTCCTAAATATTCAAGCTGCATTCCATTAAGGGAGACAATATGTACACATTTAAGTATATACAAAATATATTCGAAGTAAAAAGAATAATTTTGATGAGGATTTCCAACTCTTGGTAATCTAGGATCAGACATTATTCAAATGTTACAAATGACCTCTAATTGCTCATCCCAATAACTTTTTCTCAGCCCTCATTCTCCTTGACTTTTCTAAAGCATAGTATACTATTGACTATTCTCTTCAAGACACTGTTTTGGTTCTCTCCTAGTTTTCTTTCTGTCTGTAATCTCATCTTCTTTGTAACGTCCTTATCCACATTCCACTGGCTAGGACAGGGCTCAATCCTAGGTCCTCTAATCTTTTCTCTATATGAATCTCAGTGATTTCAGCAGTTTCCATGGGTTCCATTATTATCTCTCTACAGAGAACCACCAAATCTATATATTCAACCCCACTGTCTCCTGAACAGTATCAGCAAATAGATACTGGATATATGTCTTACAGGTATATCCAATTAAACATATTCAAAACAGAATCCATTATTTTCCCCCCAAACTCATCTTTCTTCCTAGCCTTTTTATTTCTTTAGAAGTACTATCTTTCTCCTGGTCACTCAGATTCACAATTTAAGAAGCACTCACAGTCCTTTACTTTCTTTTATTTCACTACCTCTACATCCAATCAGTTGATTCTACCTGAAATGCTGGTCATATTTGTTCCCTCCTTATTACTCACATAGGCCCCCCCTACTACAGCCTGTCATTACTTCTCACACAGATAATATCAAAAACATCCGAAATAATCTCCCTGCCTCAAATATATCTATATCTATATATATCTATATGAGGCAGGGAGACTATTTAAAAAGCTTTTGCATATAATTCACCTTCCATGTAGCTATCAAGGTGCTATTTCTAAATAAGTAAGTAAATAAGTAAGATATGGATCTTACTATGCCATTCCCTGGCTCAAAAATCTGTAATGCAGTTCCTCTCTTTGGTGGGCAAAGCCCTTTCGATCTGGCATCAATCCACTATTGCAGATATATTGGGGATTACGCCCCATCATGCACTCTATAATTATATATATATAATATATATACTCTATAAGGCCACACTGGCCTTTTTGCTTTTCCTGCTATGTAGCTTTATCAATTTCCTTTCTCCAGGCCTTTCCCCTCACCTGCAATTCATTCCCACCTCATCTCTGACTCTTCAAATCTTTAATTTCTGTCAAAGTTCAGCACAAGGGCTATTTCCTATAGGAAGTCTATCTTGATCATCTCATCTACCAGTGAAAGTCAATTTCCTTACTCCTGTTAATTCCTTCACTTTTATATATATATATTTTAGTACCCATGAAAGTACAGTATAATGTAAGCTTCCAAAAACATTCTTATTATGGGCCCCCAAGTGATTCAGGTACTGAAGTTTGCATAGGAATTTATATTTCATGCATTAATTAAAGTTTCTTTAATTTTATATATGCATTTAATTTCATTCCTTACCAATGTGGTGTGGATGGATTTCAAGTTCATCAAAATAGTTGTAAATAGTTTCATCTTCAGTATTTAAATCACGATAGTTACTAAGTGATCTCAAAAATCTATCCTGGACATAGTGGGTTCCAGCCACAATGGCCTCAGGAAGATTCATGACTCTCTCCTTTAAAAACTCATCAGATGCATCCAAAGCAAAAACAAATTCTGTGAAGAAAAAAACATTCCCATGTTTACTGTATCAAAAAAGTCTATTATAAATATGGTGATTCCATATTTTCCACAACAAAATTTGGGTCATAGATTCATATAAAAACTTCCTGTTGCAAAATTACATTAAAATTTTTTTCTACTTTTACTGAAATTACTTGGACTGTCCTCAGAAATTCAAGACATGTCATAAAGGAAAGGAAAATAAGAAGGATTTGGTTCTTATTTCTCATTCACTGTAATATTTTTGTAGTATTTGATACAATTTACCATCACCTACCTTCAGGATGGTCTTTTTGGTTTCCATGACATTCAACTTTGCTGGTTTTCTTCTATCACTTAAAGAACTCTATATCCTAGGCTGGCTCTTTTTCTTTCTGAATGCTTAAAATCAATATTCCCTAAAGCTCTGACCTTTCATTCATATTTCCTCTGCCTACAGTATTCTTTGACAATTTCATGTATTCTCACTGCTTTCAACCATCACTTTTATGCAGATAGTGCCCAAATTTTTATTTCTACCTTTGATTTTTTTCTTCAGATTCATGTCCAGTTGCCTACTGGATATCTCTACTGAGGTGTCCTATTATCATCTCAAGTTCATTATTTCCAGAATTGAATTTAGTATCTTTCTCCAAAATTGCTTCTCCTGCCTTTCTTATTTCTAACATTTTTCACTATTCATCCAGCTTCAAACACTTGGTATTTCTTTTCTCTCGCCTCCAGATCTAATCAGTTGCATGTTTTACTTTGTATGATTATGTGTGTATGATTGTGTGTGTGTTATTTCTTGTGTTCCTCTAAATAAAATATAAGCTACTTGAGGGCTGAATATTTGGAATTATAAAGGTATCCATATTTGAAATTTAATTTTTCTATTTTTATTCCTGACATATCCTTAAAGTCATATATTTTAAGTAGCAGTTGTAAAAAGAATCATACTGAAAACAGTAAATAATAGTAGTACATTAAAATGATTTGAAAATAATATGGAATGTTACAAGACACTAGATGATAACAGATTTGAATGTTTCATTGCTTAAACTGGTTTGTACTTATTAGGCTCATAAAATAGATAAATAAAAATAAAAATAAGGATTGTTATGAGGAAATCATTTTGTAAACTTAAAAGTACTACATAAACATGCATTATTATTTCCTCTGTGTATTTTGGATAGTTTGTCTGAAAAATGTATTTGATAGATACCATCCTCCATCTGACTCACAGAGTAGTAAAGCTCATTCATTCATAATGAATGAAAAGTGTTAAGCAAAATGCTAATTAATTTTATTATTTTCAGGATCTACATTTTTGTAGGAATAGGTGTTCCCTCCATGGATGAAGAGCAGAACTCTTCTACATCTCTGTAGATGCTGTTAAAAAAAAAAAAAAAACCCAAACTAAACCATCATGGAGGACAAGCACTACCCATGTCTGTTCATTTGCAAATGTGAAGAGTTGTGTCAGCAATGACAAATACATACAAGGCTATTTTCTCATCCTTCTCCTTGATGAAAATACAAAAAAGGAACAACCTAGGCTTCTGCAGATGATTTTCTAAAATAGTTCTTACAAGTAAATTAAAAATATAAAATCCTACTGTTGTATATTGTTTAGTTATTTTATGATTTCATAAAATAAAATAAATTTTCATTAAAAATGAAAACTTTCCTTACACAAGCTTTCTCCAATGCAAATATTAAAACTCTATAAAATTTATTTATTTATAAGATGGCATTATAGTGATGCTTATTTCCGTAGTATTGACAAAATCTATGATATGAAACATAAAGGTATAAGGGCTATGAATGATATGATGACATCCTGCATGATGACTAAAAGGATTCCTATTGAAGAATATGGGAGAAAAACAGGAACTACCACCACTTTGCAACATTTTGATGCTTAACAATATAGGGGAACCCATCCCCAAATCTGGTGGCCAAAAATGGAAAGTTCTTGACCCCTAATTAAGAAAAAAATACAATATAATTAAGTACGTAAAGACACAGTGAAAATGAATAGTTCAATCCACTGGAGTAAAACGCATTTGATTTTTGGAGAAGAGACACACCAGTCTGGTCTGAATTCCAACCCTGCAATTTTGTCTAAAGGATCCTTTTTCACAATTGTAGAAGTATTTGCTTACCGCTCCTTGCTTCCAGCCCTTAAACAAATAATGTCTTCCCACTGTGATAGCAAATCCTGCCAGTTATGTCCCTTTTCTCCTTTGAGTGATTCCTCTTTTCTCTACCCTTTTCTCTCCTGTGAAAGATGTTAAACTAAGTTGCCACAAAATGTTGCTGACTGAATATTATAGACAGATCTAAAAATTATAAAAACTAAATCAGTATTATAAGAAGTTAAAACTGCTATCAGTAATTTCCTTTGAATGCTCATGTTTCTTTGCTTTGTTGGCCATTCTATCTTTGACCCAAGTCATCAGATTCCCCATTGATGGGTATGTTTCTTCCAAGAGACCCCATTTCTCTGAGTATAGAAACTTCTCCAAAAATAGTAAAGTTCTTCAAATACTAATCACAGATGACATTATATTCCTGGCATTGAGGCTACAAAGCCTTCTCAATGAAATCCCTAGCAAACGGATAAGGTAAGATTGGAACACACTTGGAAACTGTGCAGTACTTGTTTGCTATCACAGATTTCAGCCTTGTATATTACCTATTTGTTCTCTATGTTAACAAACCAATATGGTCCTAGACTGAATATGTTTTCCTCTCTCCTTACTCTTTAATTAATTAATACCATTAATACCAAAGACTTGGACACATTTTCCTAAATTGGTTTATTGATAGAGAGAACTTTCCCAAACTCTGCTGTTTATGTTTATGCAACCCCTAGTTTTTAATTATTTCCCCCTGAACTATTGGAGCGCTTTTAAAAGTCAAAGTTACTCTTTTAGTGTGAAAAATATGTTGAATAGCACACCTTTAAAAAAAATCTTTAGAAATAATTTAAACTTACCAGGTATGGTTACTTTATCAAATGGAGGAATTTTGCCTCTAGATTCTTCTTCTTCTTCCTCTTCTTCTTCTAAAAACAGAAAATCCACAATTTGCATTATGATTATTGAAAATGAGCATACTAATAATAATATATACTTTTAAATTGCAAATATTAATGAAAATATATTCAACCACATATTTAAGAAATATTTTCTCTTATTTGCTTTGGTTGAAATAATGTTTTTGTAGTGAACTATTTACCTAACAAAGAAAACACTGACACTTACGATTAAACAAGTCTTTTGCTTGCTCATAGGTCTTTGGGTATCCATCCAAAATATAACCTTGGTTTTTGCATGGCATAGACTTTAGTTTATCTTTCATGAATCTAATTACATACTGATCTTCCAAGCGACCTAAATATAAGCAGAAAATATGTTGTATATAAAATACCCAGGTGTCTAATGTACAAAATTACAATATCAAGATTAACTTATTTAAGAAATAGATTTCTGAAGACTTCAGCTTATTTTTTTTTTTTTGGAATTATAAAGTTTCAAATTAGCAGGTTCTTAGTTTCTTTATTTCATTCTATAAGCAATAAAAGCATAGTATATTTCATTTTTCTATACTTAAATTTCATACATATGTACCTTCATATTATGGACGTGTCTTTTAGAAAATCATTATTATATCTTTCAATAGTTTAAATTTTATGCCAAAGGCAAAATGATTAACATATGATTTTATTTATTTAAATTTATGGAAATACATTTCTATCACCTCTCTAAAAAGCTTTTATTAGGTTTAAAGAAAGAAGAACCAGAAAGATTCAAAATGATTGAGTTTTTGTTTATTAAATGTTTCAAGATTATTTTTATTAAACAAATTTTATTTTTTAAATGCTTGTGTTCAAATGAAGTGAAAATATTCAGTATGTTAACAGTAGTCCTGGTACTTAGGTTTGCTTTTTATGTTTTTTCAACAAGTATTAACTGGTATAAAAAAAAAAAAGTATGATATATTGAATTATTGATGTTTACTTTACATTTTAGTAATATTTTTAGGAATGGATCCGCTGTCTTATTTTCAAATGCCTTTATTTTGTCAAAATACTGGTCTCTCCAGAAATACACTTAATACACATTAGTCAATATCAAACTTTGTGAGAGGGAACTTTAAATTCTTGCTTCAAAACCAACAAATACAAATCCACAGACAAAATTGGGTAACTTACAAAAATTCCTATAATCATTTTATTATACAAATACAAATATCATACAAATTCCAAATGAGAAAATTACTAATAAAATCACCCTATCACCTATGGTGCTTTTATAGCTCAGCATGAACTGAAGGCCAACAGATTTGTCTCTAAAGACAAATTTATATGATAACCTAAAAGGAAGTAAGCACTTGAATAATCTAGAGATAGATAATTTGGTGATGGTATATAAATTTTAGGGAGGACCTTGGTCTCAAGAATCCATCTAAATATCATTCCCCTCCCTTTTTTTTTTTTTTTTTGGCCCAATGAAAATAACATCTTTTTTCTCCCTTTGAAGCCTAGATGCATTTATATTCTTCATAACATATATTATAAAAGCTTACTGAACTGTATTTATTAAGTAAGAAAATGTGTCCAAGCCTTTGATATTAATAGCATGACTCAGTTTTTCCTTTGATTCTCTGTTTAGTACTAAAGAGAAGTAGAAGAGTTCTCTATATGGAGAAAGTAATGGGAGTGTATCTGCCTGTATATGAACCCACCCACAGGGAGGCTACCTAAGCAAGTCTACAGTGGCTTAATGGGAAGTAATACTGGAGGCTACAAGCTGCTGTTATCCTTCTCAAAGAGCACCCACAGCATCAGCGGAGTAATATCTTGATTTGCAAGCGAATTGGACTGAAGTGAGGCAGAGTTGTGCAAAGTTATCAGCCTCAAAAAACAAAAAACAAAACACACACACACACACACACACAGTCATCAGCTTCACTCTCTCCTCCACAGTGGCTAGACACAGGTGAGGCAAATGGCAACACGCCAGGAATAGTGGGAGACCTTAGCCTTTTTAAACTAAGATTTCCCCCAGGTCTCAGTTTTTCTGAGGCAACATTCAGGAATTCAAGATTAGGTAAGAATTGAAGCAAAAGATGGCCGAGTTTGCCTTAGCAAGAATCCATCTGGGAAAGGGAGACCTTCAGTTCTGATCAGAACAGAAACAATTGTTATTTATATTCACTCTCAGCCATTCAACCTAAACAATGAGCTAATAAGGCTTGGGTTGGGACCTGTTAATTGGCCAGTCAATGAGAGCCAGAGTGATCTGGATTACATGCTTGGGGAATATGGTAGACACTGACTAACTACAATCCCTGAGATGGAGAATGAGGAATGGCAGATTCTCCAACGAGAGGCTCTCCAATGAGAGGCTTGTGGGGTTGTTATAAAGAGGGAAGGTAAAAGGAAAAACCTTTCCCTGGCTCACCAGTCAAGAGCTGTATGGCTGTAAGATTTCAGCTCCTCCTGTGAGACGCTGAAGGAAGGGTGCTGGGGAGTGCTTCCCTTCATAAAGTTGTGCTTGTGAGGACCATGCATAAACAACTGGGAAAAGAGAATCCAAGATGCAGATTTTTAATAGGAGCTGTTAGGTACAATTGCTAGAGAGTTTTAATGCTGTACCTTCAACTATCAATTTTATTTAAAAACCACACTCTTATCTATATATGAGTGAATAGTTGGATAGTCAGGGAGATTGGAATCTCAGTGAGAAAGGAGCAAGTAGATGGCACAGTGGATAGAGCACTGGTTCTGGAGTCAGGAAAACTTCTAAATACTTACTAGCTTTGTGATCCTGGACAAGTAATTTAACCCCAATTGCCTCCCCTTCCCCCCAAAAAAGGAATCTGTAGGATGACGGCGACTACAAATCACATAAATTATGAATTATTGTTGGGAATATATCCCTATCTTTAGACTATAGCAAACCCTCACCAAAGCAATGAGATGAAAAATCAGAACCTGGGCCCTATCTTCACATGTGCAGAAGATTTCAAAGAACTTTGGATCTGGACAATGAGTCCTTGCTCACTCCTGTGTAGAGAGCAAAGGAGCTGGTTCTGCTTGAGCTTGAAACACTATCTGTTGATTTTCTGCAGATTATATGCACCCTGAGCAGCTGTTCCAGCCTTAGGGCCCCCCCCCCCTTTAATGTCAATAAAAAGAAAATATTCTTGTGCATGGGAATGTTCTTGCCTCCCTACCGCACATGCTTTACATAGATAATATAAACATGATAATTTGAAAAGAAGGCAGTGAGTATTAAAAATCAAAGGGGTAAGGAAAGACAAACAATTGCGGGAGTTATGATGGATCTTTATTTGGTTTAATATATTATCACAGAGGTGCATTTTAACTCGAGAAATTGTGCTTTTCCTATGGCTTCCTAATGAATGATTTCAGCAATTCCTTTTCCAATTAGGCCAGATTTTCAGATAAGTATTATGCATATATCTTGGTTCAATTACAGTTTATGGTATATGTTGTTTCTGGTAGACATGGTATTTAATTTCCACCCCCTTAATAATATTTTATTTTTTCCAATTACATTGTAGAGATAGTTTTCAACATTTACTTTGATTTCCATTCTTTTCTCTTTCCCTCCTTTTTTTCTCTCTTTCTTCCCCCTTCCTCAACATAGCAAGAAATCTGTTATAGATTATATAATATACATAGTATTTAACACAGGTTTTGTAGACACAAAGACCATGGAAAGAAGCACAGTACATGTAAGCAGATTGGAGAATAGGACTAAAGCAATATAAAATATCCATTATTATTACGACTACTGGAATGGTACATATAAACAAGTTATACCCTATTACCAAAATGACTTGTATATAAAAGAAGACATAATTGAAGATATATGACCATCATTATCATCATTAAAATAACAGATATTAATGATATTTTAAAGTTTTACAAAGATTGTCTCATTTGAGCAGATTTATAAAGTTCTGCTTAGAAATGCAAGTGAGCTAGCTCTGCAACGAATTTAGACTCAGATGTAAAACACAAGAAGTATATAGTTGTCCCTGTATTATAAAGACCAAAGAGGAGAACCCTTGGACAAGAATCTGTTTGGATTTATTGAGAAAATGATGCTCAAATATGAACAAAATTCGCAAATGATGAGATGGCACTAAATGGCTGCTACTTATACTGGTGGAGGTAATACACATTTCCGTGAAATAACTCAAAGTATCAGATTTCAAAGTTTGAGAAGGCAAGAAGGGAAGAAATTACTTAAAATTCAGGGAAACTAGCTGTTTTTCATATGTTTTCAAAAAATTGGTTTATACTCTTTCAAAGTTTATAGATCTAAAACTTGTCTATTTTTAAAGAATATTTTTTTTTGTAAAGAAGCAATCTGGCTAAGATGACAGGAAAGGATAATGACAAATGTTGGCAGGATTGTGGGAAAATGGACACTAAGGCATTGCTGGTGGAGGTGTAAAATGATCCAACTATTCTGGAGAACAATTTGAGTTTTTAATTTGTTCTTTTTCTAGCTTTTTTAGTTGTATGCCCAATTCATTGATCTCCTCTTTCTCTATTCATTTGGCTCATCTCACATAGGTTTTGGTAATTTGTCGCATTATTGTCATTCTCTTGGATGAAATTATTGTTCCTATGATTTGTTACTTGACCCACTCATTCTTTAGAATTAGATTATTTAATTTCCAATTGGTTTTTAGCCTATCTTTCCCTGGACCTTTATTGAATCTAATTTTTATTGCATCGTGACCTGAAAAGGAAGCATTTACTATTTCTGCCTTTCTTCATTTGATTGTAAAGTTTTTATGCCTTAATACAAAATTCTACTTTTTTTGTAAGTACTATGTACTACTGAGAGAATGATATATTTCTTCCTATCCCTATTTGATTTTCTCCAGAGGTGTATCATATATAAGTTTTCTAAAATTCTATTAACCTCCCTAGTTTCTTTCTTGTTTGTTTTGTGATTAATTTAATTCTGAATGTGAGAGGTTGAGGTCTCCCACAAATATAGTTTTCCTGTCTATTTCTTCTGTAACTAACAACTTCTCTAAGAATTTGGATGCTGAACCACTTGGTACATATACATTTAATAATGATATTACTTCTTTGTCTATATTATTCTTTAACAAGATAGTTTCCTTTCTTATCTCATTTAATTAGATATATTTTTACTTTTGCTTGATCTGATCTGGATCAGAATTGCTAAACCTGCTTTTTTTGCTTAAGCTCTTACCCTTACTCTATATGTATCTATTTCAAATTTGTTTCTTATAAACAACATATTATAAGATTCTCTTTCTACCCTGTACTTTCTTAGTATTGTTTTGTTTCTAACCCAACCCACCCCTTACCTGCTCTGTCTTCTATCATCCTTCCTCTTTTCCCACTTTCTCCTAATGTTTCTACTTACTCTTCCTTCCATTCAGCCTCTCCCTTTTCTTTCCTCTTTCTCCTCCTTCTTTATAGGGTAAGATAAATTTCTATTCCAAATTGAGAGAATGTTATTCCCTCTTTGAGCCCAAACTAATAAGACTAAACTTCAGACAATCCTTATCCCCCTCCCTTCTTTTTCTCTATTGTAATAGATCTTTTGTGCCTCTTCAGGTGATCTAATTTATTCCATTTTATCTCTCATTCCTTTTCTCCCAATAAAACCCTTTCCCCACCCCTTAATGTCTCTTACTTTGATATCATCACATCACACATAGACATACCCTTTGTCTGTATATGCCTCCTCTAATTGCCCCAATAAATAAATACAGATCTTAAGAGTTACAAGGATCATTTTCCTATCTAGTGTTGTAAATAGTTTAACCTTTAAATGTTTTTTTCCTACTCTATTTGCTTTTCTATACTTCTCTTGACTCGTGTTTTGAAGATAAAAATTTGTTTATTTTTTTCAATAGAAATGATTGAAAATCTCTTAATTCATTGAAGATTCATTTCCTCCCCTAAAAATGATTTTCACTCTTTCCCTGAAAGATGATGCTTAGTCTCACTGAGTAGTTGATTGTTGATTGTAATCCCAGGTCCTTTGCCTTCCAGAATATGGAATTCTAGGCCTCTGATCTTTTATTATAGAGGCTGCCAGATTCTGGTTAATTCTGACTATTGCTCCTTTGTCTGGATCTGCTCACTGGAGGATTTCGGTACCAGCCAAAATCCTGATCATGAGTGAGGAGTGAAGGGCAGAATATGGTCAACAAAGATGGTTAAACAGGAGCTTTGTTTATTCCAGATTCTCTTGGTTTTATATACCTTAATATCCTTATCTAACTATAGAACACTGTGCCTGGGCTAACTAGAAACTGCACATGCAGGACCACATAAACAACTTGATATTGTGTGTGGATGTCCCTTTGCCACTTAGTATCTCTCTGCTTTAATTACAGCATAGGTTGTCATGCCCCCTGACTTCTAGGAAAGGCTGAGACACCCTTGGAAGGATGGGGAGCCAAACCAGACATGTCAGGAGGTTCCCTGGCAGGACTGGAGGGTCTTGAATCTCACCCAGAATTCCCCCACTATCTGTGACCCTTTACACTCCTTGATATTTAAATTATCTTTTTTTTTGGCAGCTTGTGGTATTTTTTTCTTGAGATTATAATTCTGGAGTTGTCCAACAACATTTTTTGGGGGAGGGGGGTTCCTTGTGGGATCTTTTTCTGGAGGTGATCAATGGATTCTTTCAATGAGTATTTTGCCTTCTGGTTCTAGTATATCAAGGCAGTTTTCCTTAATCTCTTGAAGAATGATATCCAGACTCTTTTTGATCTTGGCCTTCAGGTAGACCATGATTTTAAAATTGTCTCTCCTAGATCTGTTTTCTAGGTTGGCTGCTTTTCCAATTTGATATTTTACATTTTCTTCCATTTTTTTCATTGCTTTTAGTTTGATTTGATGTCTCATAGAGTCATTAGTTTCCATTTTCCCAGTTCTAGTTTTTAATATATGATCTTCATTTAGTTTTTGTATCTCTTTTTCATTTGATTAATTTTACTTTTGAAGGTATTGTTTTCTTCAGTGATTTTTTTTTTTTTTTTTTTTTTTTTTTTTTTTTTGCATTTCACCAACTATATTTTTTAAGGAATTGTTTTCCTTTCTCATGTTGTTGACTCTCACTTGCATATCTCTTGTTTCTTTTTTCCAATTTTTTTTCTACCTCTCTTATTTGCCTTTTACAATTTTTTATTAGTGCTTCCAAGAAGACTCTTTGGGCTTGAGATTAATTCATATCATCCTTTGAGATTTTCCACATGAGCATTTTGTTTTAGTCTGAGTTGATGTTTTGGTCTTTCCTGTCACTTTCTATGGTTTCTTTTCTTTTTCTTGCTCCCTTTTTTTTCTTTTTTCCTATTTTGTGACTTTAAGATTGAACTCTACATTTGAGGTACAAGAAGTGCTGTCTCAACCTTCTTGTACTGCTGTGAGCCTTGGCTTTGAACACAGGCCCCTTGCTCATACCAGAGGGTAATCCTATATACTTTCTCCATGCAACAATCCGATTTTCCAGCTAGGAATTTGCCTTCTCTGCTGGGACTGGAAGCTGCCCTACTGGTCTATCCTGCTACTAAGCCACAACCGAGGGTATCAGTTGTTGATCTGCTGTGATCAATACTCTCTCACTGGCTTTCCCAGACAGCATCTGAGCTGGACTGAACACCTTTTTTGCTCCAGTGAAAATGACCTTTCTTGAAATCCTTGCAATCAATCTTGACTTGGAAAGTAGTTTCATTCTGTCAGACTCAAAAGATTCAAAGGCTGGATTTCATGTGATTTTGAGGAAAACTGGGAAAGCTTGAGCAGCTTCCTGGCTTCACTTTGCCATTTTGGCTTCACCCCCCAAAAACCCACATGGAGATCAACTTGGAACTATGCCCCAAAAGTTAGAAAACTGTGCATAACCCTTTTGGTCTGATTTTTCTTATACAACATAACAAAGCTAGAAATATGTGTAAAATAATTGCACATACTTAACCTATATCAGAGTACTTGTTGTCTTGAGAATAGGGGGAGGTAAGAGAAGGAGGGAGAAAAATTTGGAACACAGAGTCTTTCAAAAGTGAATGTTGAAAACTATCTCACTATTGGATCTCTATTTCAAAGAGAACACAAAAGAGGGAAAAGAGCTCACATATGCATAAATATTATAAATATTTTTAGCTATTTTTACAGTGGAGAGGAACTGGAAATTGATTGGATGCTCATCTGTTGGGGAATGACTGAATAAGTTGTGGTATATGAATGTTAGGGAATATTATTGTTCTATAAGAAATGATGAGCAGGCTGATATTAGAAAAGCCTGGAAAGACTTACATGAACTGATGCTAAGTGAAGTGAGCAGAACCAAGAGAACATTGTAAACAGTACTAACAAGATTATGTGATAACCAACTATAATGCTCTTTTCAACAATGCAGTGATTCAAGGCAATTCCAATAAATCTGAGCTAGAACCATAGAGAGATTGAATATAGATCAAAGCATTATATTTTCATTTTTTACTTGTTTTTTCTTTCTCATGGTTTTTCCCTTTTGGTCTGATTTTTCTTGTACAACATAACAAAGATAGAAATATGTTTAAAATAATTGCACATACTTAACCTATATCAGAGTACTTGTTGTCTTGAGAATAGGGGGAGGTAAGAGAGGGAGGGAGAAAAATTTGGAACACAGAGTCTTTCAAAAATGAATGTTGAAAACTATCTTTACATGTATCTAAAACATAAAATACTATCAAAAAAAATTTTTTTAAAGAGGTAATCTAGGATAGAAGGCTAGTATTGGAGTCAGGAAAACCTGGGTTTGAGTATCATCATTTGCTTGCTGTGTGACCATGGGTTAGTTGTTTAATCTTTGAGTCTAAGGTCCCTCATTTGATAAAAATACTTCAGTATTCTATGAGGCTTGGAAGAAATAATGTATACAAAGTGATTTGCAAACCTTAAACTGCTGTACAAACGCCAGCTATCATTCTTATTATTGTTTTTGTTATCATTTAAATTTGTTACATATTGATATTATACATTCTGGGGAGAGATACATAGTTAAAAGATAAAACACTAGGAACAGCTAGATGAGGCAGCAGATAGAGCACCAGCTCTCAAATCAGGAGGACCTGAGTTCAAATTCGGTCTCAGACACTTAACAGTTATTAGCAGAGTGACCCTAGGCAAATCACAACCCCAATTACCTTGTCTTCCTCCCCCCCAAAAAGGAACACTATAAATTATAAGAGAAAAATGATCTACTTGATACTTTGCTAATTTTAAAAGTACAGTATAATTTGGACATAGATTTACATTGTTCAAAAAGAGAATTATTTTTGGAAAATTAATTTCCTATA
This sequence comes from Antechinus flavipes, assembly GCF_016432865.1. Taxonomy (NCBI): domain Eukaryota; kingdom Metazoa; phylum Chordata; class Mammalia; order Dasyuromorphia; family Dasyuridae; genus Antechinus; species Antechinus flavipes. The sequence continues at coordinate 383,595,521 of NC_067399.1, forward strand.
AACTTGGCACAATTTTCCTGCTTAAAAAAAACAAAACCCAAAACTTAACTTCAAATGTTTACACATTACCTCCATTCTGTTCCATGCTTTCTTTGACTCCATCTAAGAGTTCCTGAATCTCTTCTAAGTTTTCTTCTTCTTCTTCATCATCATCGGTATCATCTTGTTCTTCTAATTCTCCTTCTTTTGGGGCAATAAGAAGCTCCTAGATACCAAATGAGGATTCAGATAGAATAAGATCAAAACTGAGACATGTTTTTAATCCTCCATCAATTACTAAGTGTATCTGTCTACCAAAATATTTGTCTTGACTTCTTCTACTTTATTTTCTCTCTTGACATTTTCACTCACTTCCTGGTTTTTTAATTATCATCTCTATTTGATTATTTCCAAATTTGTACCTCTAGCCTCTACTTGTCCCTCAAAAATTTTAGCCCTTCCTTTACAATAACCTGCTGGGTATGTCTCCTTGAATATTCCTACTACAACCACTAGCTTCATCCTTTTTATCATTTTTTACCCTGGACTACCATAACAGCCTTTTAACTTGTCTATTTCACCAACAATCTCTCTCCTTTTTCATTCATCCTTCAACATGTTGCTAGGGTAATCTTCTTAAAGCACTAATCTGAATACATCATTCTTCTAACTTGAAAATATTCATTCATAAAGCTGGAATTAAAGAACTGCCAAAATCTGATTTCAACTACTTTTTAAGTCTCATTGTATTTCTACTTTCTACATTTTACCTTGATTATAATAGACAAATCATCTCCCATTCTTGTTCTATCTTATTTCACTTTGATATCTTAACTCACATTGTTACTCATACTTAAAAAACAATTTCTCCAGCATATCTGCCTATTGAAATTCCTCTCTTACTTTAAGACACAGTTTAGGTGTTGCCTTCTCCTCAGTTTAATATTATTTCAATGACTTCCAGGGTATAAAACATAGATTATCATATACTGTATGAACAATAAAGGATTTTTAGAGTCCATCTAGTCCAACCCATTCATTACATACAAGAAAATGGGTCTAAAGATATATATATATATATATATATATATATATATATATATATATATATATATATATATATATGTATATATATATATATAATATATATATATATATATATTAATGGGTTCAAGATAAGCTAGTAGCAGATTAAGGATTGAAAACCAGTCCAAAGATCTATTGCTAATAAGGACTTTGGAGACCATCTGGTTAACCCCCTCTTTTATATGTAAACCTTGACTCAAAGGGCCAATTGCATGGACTATCTCTTGTAATACTTAAAGATAAAGAAAGGAGTCCTGAGGCCTCTTGAACTTAGTATGTTATGAATGAAATCTCAGCAAATTTTACCAAATTTCACCCTGTTTACTGATTTTTCAATTTCTATTGTTCATCTTTCTATTCATTTCATTTGACAACTTTGGAGTCAGTCATGCTTCACTTCTCCCTTTCTAACTCTACTCATCCAATCAGTTGTGAAATCTTTGAGTTTTTGCCTCTGTAAAATCTCTCATTTTTATTCTCTTCTTTCTACTCAAAAAGCCACCTCTTAATTTTCACTCTCATCAAGAGAGTTTTCAAGAGGTTTCTAATTTCCTCCAATTATTCAAGTCTTGCCCCTCTCCAATTAATCCTCTACTTGGCTGCCCCAGTGATATTTCCAATTCATATCTGACCATATCAGTCTCCTGCTCAGTAGATTCCAGTGATTTCCTCTTCAAAGATCAAACACAAACTCATCTTCTGCTATTTCAAACCCTTTACAATCTTTGTAGATTTGCTATGCATAACTTCCTTTCATGAAATTTATAATTCAACCAATTAATCTTAATTGTTTTTTCTCAAATACAACATGCTATCTCCCATCTCTGTGTCTTTGCAAAGACTGAACCCATGGCTAGAATACATGCTCTCATCACTTGCCTAATTTTCTTCAAAACTCAGCGCCAAGATTTTCTACATAAGGGTTTTCCTGATCTACATGCCCTACCTCCTAATCCTTCCATTTACTGCTAACAATTACCCTGAAATTACTTTGTTCACATTGTCTCCTCTTATAAAATGTAAGCTTCTTGAGGGCAGAAATGATTTCATTTTTGTTTTTTTTATCTTCAGCACTTAGCATAGTGCTTGTTCATTGATGGACTTGACTAAAGTCTCACAGGCTGACTCCAAGATCAATGCTTAGTCATATTGAAAATCATTCTGGTCAACCACACCTGCATCATTTATGTTTTCAACAAGTCTTTAAATACAGAGGTACTCCTCTATCTTTTCAAAAGCTTTTTTTAAAACTTGAGTTAATTCAAAACATTTTGATAAGGTTTTCAGAAAAACAAAATTAATTTTGTTTTTCTTTTTGCTGAGGCAATTGGAGTTATGTGACTTGCCCAGGGTCACATCGCTAGGAAATGTTAAGTGTCTGAGGTCAGATTTGAACTCAGGTCCTACTGACTTCAGGGCTGATGCTCTATCCACTGTGCCACTTAGCTGCCCCCAAAATTAAATTTTAATAGGTTCATTTTTAAAAATCAAGTAAGGTCTGAGGATAAAATAAGACAAAATGGTTCCCTTCTTCCTTTTTCACTTTTTTAAACCATTAGGTCCCAAAATTTTTAGAATGTATATATATATATATATATATATATATTACTTTAACTTTCAGTTTAAGGCACATAGTAGGCACTTAATAAACACTTGTACAACAAATCTAGGTCTTTTAAGATAAGATTTCTCTTCCTCTTCATTTTTCTTCAAGTTCTGAATAAGAGGAAAAACAGATTTGCATAGAACTCTTTTTTTTTTTAATTTTTATTTAATAATTACTTTATATTGACAGAATCCATGCCAGGGTAATTTTTTTTTTTTTTACAACATTATCCTTTGCACTCGTTTCTGTTCCAATTTTTTTCCCCTCCCTCCCTCCACCCCTCCCCTAGATGGCAAGCAGTCCTTTATATGTTGGATATGTTGCAGTATATCCTAGATACAATATATGTTTGCAGAACCGAACAGTTCTCTTGTTGCATAGGGAGAATTGGATTCAGAAGGTATAAATAACCCGGGAAGAAAAACAAAAATTGCATAGAACTCTTAAGGGTGATTTTTTAATTACATGGTTGGTCCCAATTTTTAAATTATTAGAGCTGAAAGAGAATGACAGAATGATAGGATATCAGGGTTGGAAAGGTTCTAGATGGCACCTGATCAGGGCTTCTTAAATTTTTTCTACTTGCGACCCCTTTTTTGCCCAAGACATTTTTAAATGATTTTGGGTATATAGGTACATAACAGATATACAAATCAAACATCTATTGATAATAAATTTCACAACCTCTACTTTCAGTTATGTGACCCTGCATGAGGTCACAACTACAATTTAAGAAACTTTGATTCGATCTAATCCTTTAATTTTCAAATAAGGAAACTGCACTCCCTAAAAATGAAGAGACTTGCACAAGATTACATGGGCAGAGGAATCAAAACCTAGAGCTCACAATTTAAGTCCAAGGATCTAACTTTATAACTGAAGTCAAAAGAGTTTAACTTCTAAAGAAATTTCTTTATATCCAGTTTTTTAGGGAATGATATAGTTTTTTCTAGTGAGTTCATATTTATTATACAAAGAAAACTGTTGATTTAAAAAAAATTGGAAATGAAAATTCAAAGGAGAGTCTAAAGGAACAAATATGAATTTACCAGCCTTGCTATGGCTTCAGTAATCACATCCTTTACTTTAATATGGTGTAATTTGTAGTGCTTGCACACTTCTTCTGCAATAGATGACTTCCCCACAGCAGGAGGACCAAGAATACAAATCTTAACAGGCTAAAAAATAAAAGAGAATTTAAAAAAATACAGAGATTAGGATGACAGATTTAGATTTGGAAGTGACTTTATAAATCATCTATTCAAGCCTCTGTCACAGAGGAGAAAACTGTGGTTTAGCAGTGATTTGTTCTTGTCCAAAGGTGTTAAATGTAAAAATTGAGAGTTGGGTTCATGTCCTAGCTTCAAAATCAACCACTCTTTTCACAATAATGTTGGTAACAATGCATTCAGGCATTGCTCATTGATAGCTCATATAAGGAAGAATAAGTTTTATATATGTCAATATTTCTTTTAAAATTATAAACCTCACTGTCTGTCTCCAGAGAAAGAACTAGTGGAATCTAAATATAAATTGAAGCACACTTGTTCTTTATTTTAGTTTCCTTGTTTGGGTTTGCTTTTTTTTTTTTTTTTTTTGGTCTTGTTATTTTCTTTTGTAACGTGACTTATATGGCAATATGTTTTGCATGGCTACATGTGTATAGCCAATATTTAATTGCTTGCCTTCTCAATGGGGGATGGGGAACAATAAGGAGAAGCGGGAAAGAGGGAAAAAACTTGGAATTCAAAATTTTTTTTAAATGTTAAAATTATTTTTAAAAAAAATGTTAAAATTAATTTTACATGTAACTGGGGAAAATAAAATATTAATTTAAAAAATTAAACACTTCTTTGAATCCTGGAAATGTATATATAGATTCCATATTTCTTTAACTTTTTTTTTTCTTTTTTTTTGCTGAGGCAATTGGGGTTAAGTGACTTGCCCAGGGTCACAGAGCTAGAAGCATTAAGTGTCTGGTTCTAAATTTGAACTCCTGCTCTCCTGACTTCAGGGCTGGGCTCTATCCATTGCCCCACTTAGCTGCCTCATGTCTTTAACTTTTCAGTAATAACTCCAACACTGGTTCACAGAGAGCACTTTATAACTTATATGCTCTCCTTTAAATAAGGAGATAAGTTGTAGAAGCTTGATTTTTTTTTTGAACAGAGGAAGAAAATGAGTCTCAAGAAGTGATTAATCCAGCTATAAACCTGTTAAATGTCAGAGCTATCACTCTAACTTAGCTCTTATTGGAAACGTGACATTCCTGATAGAATATCAAGAAAGTAGAAGAGCACCTTACACAAAACAATAACAACTTATATATTGGTTAGAATTTTCAAAGGGCTAGATTGAAAGCCACATGTAAATGTTAAAACCTTCCCAGTCTGTAAGAATTAGACAGTATCTACCTGACTAAAAAATGCCAACTTTTCCCAAACCCTACTAAGCTTCTCTTATGCAGACAGACAGAAATCAGTCATTTTCAATTTATGACAGACATGATGGTTGTCAGTGATTCTTATTTTCTATGTTTGGTCCCAATTGTTGAAAACAATTTATGTTTTCAAATATATCAATTCTCCTGGATTATTAGAATTAAAAAATATATCTTTATCTTAGTACTTTAAATTTTAAAACATTTATTTTTTACAAGTCAGAAGTTTAAACAACATTCAGGAAATAATTACCAATAATCCTCTACTTTGCTTGTATTCTTTGAGGACATTCGCTATATTTTCCACAAATCCTGTTTGGGCAACCCACCTAATATTAAAATTTTCTTTCACAAATAAAGCTTCCATTCTCAAGTTGACTAACAAATGGTCAAGCTGTCCTTGCTAAAAGATAAAGAATAAGTAAATAATTAATAAGAAAATAAAATGTTTCACTTAAGTTAGTAAATAGTAATAATTCAGTTAATATAGCTCCTTAATAATAGTTTATCTAGTATTTTCTTACAACAGCATGACATAGTTAATAAAATAAGATGAAAATGAATGAAGCAATTAATATTTACTATTATATCAATTATAAAACAATTATATTTCTAAAAGTTCTATCTATATTTGTTGTCTTAGAGTAGACAGCAATATTTTCCCTCCTAAGGCAATTGAGGTTAAGTGATTTGTCCAGGGTAACACAGCCAAGAAATATTAAATGTCTGAGACCAGATTTGAACTTAGGTGTTCCTGAATTCAGGGCTGGTTCTCTATCCACTGAACCACCTAGCTGCCCCTAATATTTGGTTTTTACAGGAAGTGAAATAGCATGAAAATAAGGGACATACTTAAAGACTATGATATTCTTAAATATACCACCGTCATGCAATTCATTCCTTAAAACAAATTAAATTTTAAGTTGTCCAGTAGAGAGATAAGATGCAAACATAGCTAACTATAATAAGCCATAGTGTTTTCTAACTGTATTAAAAATTAGAAATCAATTTCCTCTAAAGAGGAAGATTATTACCAACTTCAGAAGATAGTGAAGACTTTTGAAGAAGCTGAAAAATCAACAGTGAAGCAGAAGGAAAGAGGACATTCAAGACAAAGGGAATAACAGTCAAAATGGCAGAAGACAAAAGAGTATGTGTGTAGGGCAGATGGGAGGGAGTGAGGACTAGGAACTGGAGGTAGAAGTGGGGGACAGAAACAGAGAAAGTCAGAAGTGCTTGAAGATTAGCAGGGAGGAATTGCATTAAGAAGAGCAATATGAAAAAACTAGTATTTTAGAAAGTTGAGTGGTGTTAAATTGTAAAGGGTCTTGAATTCTAGGTAAAAGAGTTTGAACTTTACTTATTATGTAAAAATGAAATTTTCTGAGCAGAGAGATGAAATGACAAGAGTATATGGATTAATATAGTAGCTTAGCCAGTGATGACCAAAATCCAGTAATGACTGGTCATTTAATTATCTTTTCCAATACCTGGTAGAACACTTACTTAGTGTTAACAAATGAGCTTTAATGGATGTTAGGAGATTTACATGGCAGCAAATTAATGAAATATCAACTGATATTACCTTAACAATTTCTATTTGTATTACTTGAACTCAAATGAATATGATTTTGTTACTTCAGGAGTTCCCTTCAATGATGTACAGAACCACCCATCCGTGGCTGGTCTTATCCATGTACTCCTAAAAGCTCCTCATACAAGTTCTCAATTCCCTACTTGCTGGAAGTCTTCCTTACTTTCTGGTGCCATCAAGAGTTTATCTTTGAAGCACAAATAACAGTCCTGTTATCCTTGCATTTATGCAATAACATAACCTATTATGCCATTCTTTTTTACCCATCTCAATTATACTATAATTTATGATAATGTAGAACATAATATAGCATATTTACTCTAAATGCTGTCCCTTGAACTATAACTAGCTTTTCAAAGTTTGCTTCCTCAGAGGATTTGAGTCAATATATATCCTGCATAATTTGTCTTCATTTTGCATCTGCTGTTCTGATTTCAACTTCATGAAACAAGATTGGTACCCTGAGCATTACTTTCCCCCTTCTCCTGTCTCCTTTTGTGTATCATCCATTCTCCCTTACCCCCATTAGATCATAAGCTCTTTGATGGCAGAGACTGTCTTTTTTTTTTTAATCATATTCCCAGCATTTAAGACAGTACCTGACACATAGTATATGCTTAATAACTGTTTATTGGATTGGAGTGGATAATCTGGAACTTATTTAGTGATAGTTTATTTTTGACATAAATGTAAAAAAGACTTCATATTTAGCATTTTTTCAATAATCCTATTTTAACAAAGAATAAGGAAGCTAGTAACTTTATACTTACTGTTAATTCTTTGCTTAAAAATGCATTTTCTTTTGCATATTTTTGGATTTTTCCTGGACCAACATTTTTACTGATGCACTATTAAAGAAAAACAGTAATATTTATATGAAGATATGATTTCATATTATATTCAAATAGGTGGAGATAAAATTGAAAACCTCAAGAAATACACCTTTGTACACTAAATGAAAAGGCATGTATTTTGAACAAAGCAGCTATGACCAAAGGAAAGAATACTGGCAGTATCCTTAGAAGTATTATTTTAGCTTTAGTGAATCTAGGTCATGATACATCCGCAATTTCAACATATGCCTACAGATACATCCTAATTTTTCAAAAGTGTCACCTGAGCATGTTGGGGTAAGAAATTAGTCATTTCTTTACATGGCAGTTTTATTTTTGAGACACCTATTCCTAGCTCCCAGCCCATCATACATTCTTAGTTAACTTAGTTAACTGGGTAAAAACCATTTTAAGATTAAACATCTGCAGAGGATGATTCAAAAGTAAATCCACATATGGATATTTATAAATTGATTAAATTTATGTTTGCCTTAAGACAAAAACAGAAGAAACCCTTAGTCTCTGTATCTTCTACCATCCTCCAGTCCAGCTTCCTCCTGGAGTTGTCATCCCTTTTAGAATAAGCAAAGCAAAAATAACCTTTCCTTAGTTCTAGTAAGGGGTATTCATTTTGGTCAGCTGATTTCATCCATCTACCTAATATAACATTCCTCAGGGCACTTTTACCCGCCTTCCCCCCACCTTCCCACCCCCACTCCTACTAGAGCAACAATTCAAGACCTTCAGAGAATCCGTTTCTCTTCACAGCCTCCTCTGTGCTTCTTTGTATAAACACTCCTTGCTCTCCCCCATCCTGTTGTCCATATTTATTTCAGCTTTCTGTGCACTCCTTCTTCTCATTTCCCCACTGAACTATTATCAAGCAAAGCTGTAAACATTACTATATGTATGCTCCACAAAATCTCTCTCCCTCTCCCTGTACCTCTGTCTCTGTCTCTCTCCCTCTCCCTGAAAAAAAAAAAAGCCTTAAATTACAGATAAGATTTCAAGACTGTTCCATTTTATAATGCTAGTCTTTATTTTGCATATTTAATTTCTTAAGGGAAAAAAAAAGAATATCATCAAAATATGGCCTCCCTTTAAAAAGTTCTATTTAGTTGTCTAGTTCCCTAGCATGAAGATGACCCAGAGTCCCTGAAGGTTATCCTAGTGAAATACAAGCTCCACAAGATTCTACCAAGTCAGAAATGCAAATACCAGACTATTTACTAAGGTGTAAAGAGGTTACAATCTGCATTAGTGGAGGGAGTACCTACATTGATAAAGCCACAGGTTTTTAAAGTATCAACTGAAATATTTTACCTTTAATATATCTTCTTGTGTATGTAAAGCTTCATCCATTGCAATTAGGTAGTGAACCTTTGGCAGATGGTCGATTATATTTTGTAAGATCCTGCAATTCAGTAAGTACAATGATCATAACAGATGTACATTCCCCTGAAACCTAAAACTGAAAAATTCCAAAGAAAATACTAGCAAATTCAGATCTCACTCTATTTAAGAGATTCAATTTTATTTTATTATTTCAATAATGAAGTTTTAAAAATGAAGATATGTTCAAATGAATTGTCAAAACTGTTCAGATATGTGGCAAATTTTTTTATTAAAGCTTTTTATTTTCAAAACCTATGCATGAACAATTTTTCATCATTGACAACTTGCAAAACTTTGTGTTCCAATTCCTCCCCCACCCTAGCCTCCTCCTCAAGATGGCAAGTAATTCAAGATATGTTAAGCATGGTAAAATATATGTTAAATCCAATATATGCATACATATTTATACAATTATCTTCCTGCACACACAAAAATCAGATCAAAAAGGAAAGAAATAGGAAAGAAAATAAAATGCAAGCAAACAACAACAAAAAGAGTGAAAATGCTAAGTTGTGATCCATATTCAGTTCCCACAGTTCTCTCTCTGGGTATAGATTGTTCTCTTCTTCACAAAATCATTGGAATTGTCCTGGATCGTTTTACTGTTGAAAAGAGCCTCATCATATAATTTTTTTTTCTCATCATATAATCTTGTTGCTGTGTATAAAGATCTTCTGGTTCTACTCATTTCACTTAGCATCAGTTCATGTAAATCTCTCCAGGCCTTTTTGAAATCATTGTGCTGATCATTTATTACAGAACAATAATATTCCATATCATATGCCAAAATTTATTCAGTCATTCTCCAACTGATGGGCATCCACTAAGTTTCCAGTTTCTTGCCACTATGAAAAGGGCTGACACAAACATTTTTGCAGATGTGGGTCCCTTTCCCTCTTTTAAGATCTCTTTGGGATACAAGCCCAGTAAAAACATAGCTGGGTCAAAGGGTTTTGATTGCCCTTTGGGCATAGTTCCAAATTGTTCTCCAGAATGGTTGGATCCGATCACAGCTTCACCAAGAATGTATTAGTGTCCCAGTTTTCCTGCATCCCCTCCAACATTCATCATTATCTTTTCCTGTCATCTTAGCTAATCTGACAGGTGTAGAGTGGTATCTCAGAGTTGTCTTAATTTGCATTTCTCTGATTAACAGTGATTTGGAACACCCTTTCATATGAGTGGAAATAGTTTCAATTTCATCATCCAAAAATTGTCTGTTCATATCCTTTGACCATTTATCAATTGAAGAATGGTTTGATTTCTTTAAATTAGAGTCAATTCTCTATATATTTTGGAAATGAGGTCTTTATCAGAACCTTTGAATGTAAAAATATTTTCCCAATTTATTGCTTCCCTTTCTAATCGTGTCTGCATTAGTTTTGTTTGTACAATAACTTTTTAACTTAATATAATCAAAAGTATCTATTTTGTGTTCAATAATATCTCTATTTCTTCTTTGGCCACAGACTCCTTCCTTCTCCACAGATCTGAGAGGAAAACTATCTTTTGTTCTTCTAATTTACATATAATATCACTTTTCATGTCTAAATAATGAACCTATTTCAACCTCATCTTGGTATATAGTGTTAGGTGTGGGTCAATGCCTAGTTTCTGCCATACTAGTTTTCAATTTTCCCAGAAATTTTTGTCAAACAGTGAGTTATCCCAAAAGCTGGGGTCTTTGGATTTGTCAAACACTAGATTACTATTGTCAATGACTATTTTGTCCTGTGAACCTAACCTATTCCACTGACCAACTATTCTATTTCTTAGCAGTAGCAAATGGTTTTGGTGACTGGTGCTTTATAATAGAGTTTTAGATCTGGTACAGCTAGGCCACCTTCATTTGATTTTTTTTTTTCATTGATTCCTTTGAAATTCTTGACCTTTGCTAAGTGAAATGAGCAGAACTAGGAGATCATTATACACTTCAACAACGATATTGTATGAGGACATATTTTGATGGAAGTGGATTTCTTGGACAAAGAGATCTGAGTTTCAATTGATAAATGACGGACAGAAGCAGCTACACCCAAAGAAAGAACACTGGGAAACGAATGTGAACTATCTGCATTTTTGTTTTTCTTCCCGGGTTATTTATACCTTCTGAATCCAATTCTCCCTGTGCAACAAGAGAACTGTTTGGTTCTGCAAACATATATTGTATCTAGGATATACTGCAACATATCCAACATATATAGGACTGCTTGCCATCTAGGGGAGGGGGTGGAGGGAGGGAGGGGAAAAATCAGAACAGAAATGAGTGCAAGGGATAATGTTGTAAAAAAAATTACCCTGGCATGGATTCTGTCAATATAAAGTAATTATTAAATAAAAATTAAAAAAAAAAAAGAAATTCTTGACCTTTTGTTTTTCCAGATGAACTTGGTTATTTCTTTCTAGTTCTGTAAAATAATATCTTGGAAGTTTGATTAGTACAGCACTGAATAAGTAAATTAATTTAGGGAGTAGTCATTTTTATTATATTCGCCCAGCCTCCCCATGAGCACTTGATATGTTTCCAGTTGATTAGATCTGACTTTATTTGTGTGGAGAGTGTTTTGTAGTTGTGTTCATATAGTTTGTGACTTTGTTTTGGCAGAAAAGACTCCCCAATATTTTATATCATCAACAGTTATTTTACATGGAATTTCTCTTTGTATCTCTTGCTGTTGAACTTGCTGTTGGTAAAATATGAAAATAGTGATGATTTATGTGGATTTGTTTTGTATCCTGCAACTTTGCTAAAGTTGTGAATTGTTTCTAGTAGTTTTTTAGTTGATTCTCTAGGGTTTTCTAAGTGTACCATCATAGCATCTGCAAAGAGTGATAATTTGGTTTCCTCATTACCTATTCTAATTCCTTTAATCTCTTTTTCTTCTCTTATTGCCAAAATTAACATTTCTAATACATTACTGAATAGTAATGGTGATAGTGGGCAACCTTGTTTCACCCCTAATCTTAATGGGAATGGTTCCAGTTTATTCCCATTACATATGATGCTTGCTGATGGTTTTAAAAAGATGCTACTGATCATTTTAAGGAAAATTCCATTTATTCCTATACTCTCTAGTGTTTTAAAGGGAATGGGTGTTCTGTTTTATCAAATGCTTTTTCTGAATCTATTGAGATAATTTTATGATTTTTGTTAGTTTGGTTATTGATATGGTCAATTATGCTGATAGTTTTCCTAATACTGAACCAGCCCTCTATTCCTGCTATAAATCCTACTTGATCATGGTGTATTATCCTAGCGATAACTTTCTGTAATCTCATTGCTAATATTTTATTTAAAATTTTTGCATCAATATTCATTAGGGAAATTGATCTATAATATTCTTTCTCTGTTTCTATCCTACCTGATTTAGGTAAGGGCTATGTTGTAAATTTTAAAGGACCAAAAGAGTCTCTAGAGCCATGGAAATTCCCAGAGGCATAGACAACGTAAATAGAATAACCTTCTATCTTCTCTTAGCATTTTTTTCTTTTTGTCCTTCTCCCTTTTCCTTCTTTCCTCTTCCTAAACCCTGGTCCTTTATCTTCTTTTTTCCTCTACCTACCCTCTAACACATGTATATACACAGGTATCTGTTTTCATGCCTGGAAGATTAAATTTTTAGAAAATGTTTAACAATTGTTCTGTTGTTAGCAAAATTAGTGGATATTATATGAATAAATGAAGTGTGTGTGAGGGGAATGCCTGGTGTGTGTGTGTGTGTGTGTGTGTGTGTGTGTGTGTGTGTAGACAAAATTAGAGAGAGACAGAGAGACAGAGAGGAAGAGAGACAAAGAGAGAGAGAGAGAGAGAGAGAGAGAGAGAGAGAGAGAGAGAGAGATTAAATATCATTCCTCTGCTAGGTTATCTTTACACATTTAAATGAAAGGAGGGAAGAACTACTTGCTATGTACATACTATACATCTTGGATAAATTTATATGTCCAAAGGAGGTACAGTGCCGAGTAAGGTGAAAGTACCTTCATGGAATTCTGTGGACAGATGAATAAATATACTGACTTTAAGATGAATACATCTACTTTCTTACGGCAATGTAGTCTACAAACACACATGAAAATTCCCCTTGACATGGCTACCCTCCAGCTCCTTCTCAGAAGTCTGTTGGGTTCAAAATCAAGGAAATTTAGGGAACACTATGTAAATGTTTATAAGGAGATATTTCTATTGCTCCAGTTTCCATGGTAATGCCTTTGGGGAAAAGTGAGCCTGAAATTATGCCTATATTTTTATTGTATATTCCCATATCTATTTCTAAAACCTACACACAAGATTCTTTTATAGAATTTTGCCTAAGCCAGGCTAATGTCCTCTCTGGGAGCATAACTGATAAGGAAAGTAGCTCAAAGAAGGGTTCAATATTTTGAAAGGTGGAAAATTATAAGGCAAACCTAACTTACAATTTGTAAAGAAGTTCAAAGATTTACAAACCATTTTTAATCTTTATTGAACCTTGATGGCTGCGAATAAGAAGAATGGTTCATTTCTCTTTAAAAACTACAGCCCAAGCTGCTCATCTGACAATTTGGAAAAAACAAAATCTCAAGGCTTGGAAAGAGCAGGCATAAAATACTTTCAGTGAGGTTATCTGTTAGTAATGCTTACCCTGCTAAATCAAGGACATGAATTGCTGGAATTATATTTGTGCCCTCACCAAAGACTGGTAATGTAGTGGTTTCACCTAACCATGCCATCTGTAAAAAAAATAAAATAAAAGTAGCAGATGTCATCCTTGCTAATTTCCATTCTTTGTCTATTTGTCCTGGATAAGTGGTAATTTGTTCTAAGCAGCAAGTGCTACATGGTAACATGATACCTGGAACAAATGCTTTGGGATCATAGAACTGTTCAATCTTTAACTTCTAAGAGTTGGAAGGAGACTTTAGAGATCATCTAGTCCAGTGGTGTCACTCAGATAGAAATGGATCCCCTTGTGGGCCACATAATAACTTAGAAAAACACAAATTAATATGACCTATGTTTTATTTTTACATTTTAATGTGGTTCTGGCCAGACTAGGGAAGCTGTGAATTTGATACCTGTGATATAGTCCACCTTTTACATGAAATATAACTGTTTTATATACTCTTTAATAAAACATGTTTATAACTAATTTTTGTTCTCCTGTTATATTAGTACTATGTATTACATGGAAGTTAAAGATGGTTTGCATGTAAGAAGTAGAGTAAAAATATCATCAAAAATGTGAGCCTGAAAAAGGAGATAAGCTTAACATGTGGAAAAAGGGATGGCAACAGAAATCTGTAACTTTCACCCCAATTAGTGCCCAATAGTGGCATCCACCAAAATAAAAGTACCAGAGGAAAATCTCCAGCACCTTGATATATCCTTCATGGAAGATTTATAGAAATACATTGAAAAAAACTACATAGGATAAGAAGATGTGAACCATTGGAGAGAATATTCATACCAACAAGATCAGTAATAGTTTTGTATATATACTATTTTTCAACATATCTGAAAAAGCTGATATAGAAATTCTGTTAAGTCTTAGTGAGTACTGCTATCCCTATGCCTCCCTCATAGTATACTGGTTAGGTCTGGTTCCCCACCAATTCTGGAATGATTCCTTCTACCCAGGAGTTCAGAACTATAGTATTGGGATCCCTGGAGAGGATGAAGTAAGATGGGGCACAGGACCAGTCACTATGGGGTGGAAAGTCCAGGAGGCTCTGACATTCACTATGTAATCCTGAGTAAGTCATAACCTCTTTGAGCCTTTTTTCCTCATTCATAAAATGGAGTATATAAATTGCATTGTTGATTTCAAAGGGTGGGTCTGAGGAAGGCAAACAATATATCCTAAAATTCCATAGGAATGGATTATTTATCCACATTCTTTTCTTCCCTCCCCTTTCCAATTTTATTTAACCAAAATAAATGATCTAATTAAGATCTCTAACCAAAGACTTCAATCCACCCTCTAATACTCATCTAAAGATCTTATTTTCCCTGTTTTCAAGGACGTAAGACAGAAATAAAACATTCATTCCATACCTATCTATTAAGATGATGGTGTCCAAGTGTGGTTTGGGGGGGGTGGGGACAGCAAATTGGGAAAGTAGTCTAGGATTCTATAGTTACAGAAAGAAATACATCATCTAGACACTGTCTTATTATTTTTTGGACAGAAAAAACACCAGAGGGCTTATTTTCAGGGGAGGGCTTATTTTAATGCTCTCAATGGCGCCAGCAAGCAAATCACTGGGGAAGAACAGGATGATGCGCTCACTGCTGCAGCTCTGATTGGATGCAGCTCGGAGCATGGTGTGCGTTTCACAGGGGGGCGGCGGGGGGGGGTTTGGTTGCATACAGAGGGTACTGTAATGTAGCGTGTAGCACAGGGGATCACCTTCACTACAGTAGCAATCTCAATAGGGCTTATTTTCAGGGGAGGGCTTATTTTAAAGGAATCTTACACAGTAAGGGGAGGGCTTATTTTTGGGATAGGTCTTATTATTGGGGAAACACGGTAATGTCATAAATGTGCATAGCATGGATGGTTATTACTAGTCTAAATCTGAACAAGGATCACAAAAAGATTCTTAATCATAAACCCAAGTCTTGACAAGATGGAAAGTAGAAGTGTTAATATAAAAAAAAATTAGGAAGATGCCAAATAAAATTGTCTGTTGTGCAACAGTAATTAAAAAATGAAAAAAAAAAATTTAAAGAACAATTAAACAAAAACATATGAAGCACTTACTATAAGTGCTAGAAAGGTGCTAGAAATACAAAGATAAATAAGCAGTCTGCAAAAAGAATAGAATCTAGTAGGGGCCAGGCAGTTTTCAGTTTTAAAAAAATGAGGAAATCTTGGAATATAATATTCCAAAAGGCAAAAAAATTTAGACTTATTACCAAACATAGCTTATCCTGCAAAGCTGAGTATAACTCTACAGGGAAAAAAACTGGACTTTTATAAAAGAGAAGACTTTTAAATATACGATAAAAATATACAACCTGCTAGGAACTTTGAAATGTAAATCCAAGAGTCCAGAAATACCTAGAGAAAGATATTTGAGAAACTGGAAGGAGCTCTACAATGCTATAATGCTAATACCAGTAGAGGGAGAAGAAATAAGTATGTCTTCAGAATCATAATATCTTCAACTTGTATTGAGGAAATTAATAAGAAAAATGGAGGTCCACTTGGGAGTGGATTGGTTCTGTTTTGAGAGTTTTAAGAAAATAAAGGAAAGGGGGAGTAAACAGATTAGAAGGTGATGGAAATTTGTTATTTCTCATAAATGGGTTGAGAATATATTAATATGGAAAAAGGAATGAAAAGAGTATTAGAAACACACTCACTTTCATCTGAAATGGTCAAAGGAAGTTTGAACACACACACACACACACACACACACACACACACACACACACAGCTTAATGAAGAAAAATATCAAACAAACAAAATGGTAGCCTTGGGTTAAGAGAGAAGATAACACCAGCAAGGAAATAAGTAGAACTAACTCCCTGATCCTGAAGATGGTGATTAAAAGGAGTAATGGTAGGATAGTAGAGAAAAAGAACTAATCAACCAGTTCAGCACCTCACTGTCAACCTCACTCACCCCCTCCATAAATTGCCAGGTCTTGATGATTTTACCTCCACAGCTTTCATATATGTCCTCTTTTCTTCACTCAGGCAGCCACTGCTCTAGTTCCGCTTTCATCACCTCTTTCTGGAACTATTACAAGCCCTTTCAATTGCTTTTTTTTTCTAACTCAAGTCTTTTATATTTCATTGAAATCCCCCACTTAGCTTTCTAAAGTGGTTTTCCTGAAAAATAAGTTTAAATTTCCTATCCCAACTCAGTGGACTTCAGTAGCTCCCTATTACCTCTGAGATATAAACTCTTGTTTCATATTAAAGTTCCTCATAATCTGGCCTCTTTCTCTATTGTGTAAATAAAATTGTTCTATGTTCTCAAGCTCTATGGACCTCAGAAATTATAAGAGCTGGCAGCTACCCTGAGGAGAATGCCCAACATCCTTCTGGGTGAGTGTAATGTAACAGCTACATAAATAAAAGGCACTCAAAATGTACTTGAATTTTCTGTGGTACAAAGGAGCCTCTGAGACAAAAGTTATAGAAAAAATGTTGAATTATATTTAAGTATAATTCAAATGTTGCTTTATTTGAGTCCCCTTGGTTAGCAGAGAGCTCTATTTCCTTGTATCTCACATGGTGCTTTATTGGACAGCCCTACTATGATCTAATTATGAAATGTTGATAAAGGGAAATAGAAAAGAAAAAAATGAAAATATGAATACTTCTTGAAGCAAGTTATTTAACATCATTACAAACAATTTTTTTTGGCAAGTCTTGTTTTTCTGTCTAATCCTGAGATTTTATTTGCATAGAGATCTCTACAGTCAGTCAATAAGTTAATAAACACTAAATGCCAACTATGGGTCAGGTATTGTGCTAAGGGAGGGAGGGGATCAAAGAAAAACAAAAGGCAGTATCTGCCTTCAAAGCAGATAATGAGCAAGTTGTTTTCAAACAAGCTATATATAAGATAAATAGCAACAATCAACTGAGGGAGGCACTAGAATTAGGAAGGATCAGAAAGGCTTCCAGTAGAAGGTGGGATTTTAGCTAGATGAAGCAAGAAGGCAGAGATAAAGAGTGCATGGAGGATAGCCAGTAATTTACATAGCCAAGACAGTGTTTGAAGAGCAAGAAGGCCAATGTCACAGGACTGAAGAGTGTGAGGGGAGAGGATGTATAAAGAAAAAGAAGACTGGAAAGTTATAGATTATCTGTAATAAAGTGCTCTGAGTACCAGACAGATGATTTTATATTTAATCCTAGAGATCAGAGGGAGACACTGGCTAGTGGAATAGGAGGATAATGGGATCAGACCTTTATTTTATTTTAGGACTGGAACAGGGAGATATGTGGCCGGCACAGATAAGGTCGTGCACGAGAATGATGTTAGTTTCTGAGGAGAGAAAGGGGAATATTTGAGAGATAACTGCAAAGGTAGAATTGACAGGTCTTGGCAACAGATTGAATATAGGAGATAAGAGATAAGGAGTTGAGGATGACAGGTTGCAGGTTTCAGGACTTGGGAGGATGCTGCTCCCTTTGACAATAATAAGCAAGTTTGGAAGAGGGGAAGATTTTAGGGAAAAGATAATAGGTTTAGTTTTAAACATAGTGAGTTTGAGATGTTTATAGGATATCCAGTTCAAAATGTCTAACTGGCAGCTGGAATTGTAAGACTGGAGATTGGCTGAGAGGTTAGGGATGGATAAATTGTTGTGAGATTCATCAGCATATAGATAATAATTTAATCCATGGGAGTAGATGAAACCATGGGGCTAAACGGTATAGAGTGAAAAGAAAAAAGGGCCTAAGACTAAGGACAGAGTTCTGGTGAGATATCCAGGGTTATCAGGCATGATCCAGATGAAGATCCAGTAAAAGAACCTGCGAAGGAATGATAAAACAGGCAGAAGAGAGCCAGGAGAGAACTGTATCCTGAAAATCTGAAGGGAAGAGATTATCAAGCAGAAAAGAATGGTCAACAGGGAGGCCAAAAAAGATGAAGACTGAGAAAAGGTCAATGGATTTGGCAATTAAAAGATCATTGCTGATTTTGGGGAGAACAGTTTCTTTTGAGTGATAAGATCAGAACCAGAATGTGGAGAGTTAAGAAGGGTTGAAAGAAAGGAAGTGGAGATATCTATTATAAGCTGCCTTTTGAAATTTCCTCACAAAAGGCAGAAGAGATGTAAAAACAATGGTTGGCAGAGATGGGAGCATCAATTTAGGATTTTATTGAGGATGGGGAAAACTTCCTCTACTGACAGATAAGCAATGTTCTGACATTTTTAGTCTTAGTAAATAAACATTTAGTAAGCACTCCCTACTTAACAAGCATTGTGTTAATAAGCCTTATGGAAAAGAAAAGCACCCGCTTGTATCAGGCTCAGAGCCTAATGAGGGAGAAAACATGGACACAATTATGTATAAACAAGCTTTATACAGGATAAGTTGGAAATAATCAACGGAGGAAAGGCACCATAATTAAGGGAAAGCCTTCCGGTAGAAGATGGAATTTTAGCTGGGATGCTGGCTAAAAGAAGCCAGAAAAGTCAGGAGGAGAGCACTTCAGGCATAGAGGACAACCAGTGAAAATGTGGAGCTAAGAAATAGAATATTTTGTATTAGGAGCAACACTGGAATCATTGTCATTGTTCAGGGAGATTATAAGATGTAAGAAGATTAGAAAGATGGTAAAGAGTAAGGAGATCAGGTTTTGGATGCCAGAGGATTTGATATTTGATCCTGAGGTGAGAGGGAACCACTGGAGTTTACCAGGTAGGGAAGGTGACATCATCAAACCTATGCTTCAGAAAGATTACTTTGAGAACTGAGGGGGGTGAGGAGTGGGGGTGGGGGGGACTGCAGTAGAGAGAGACTCACGGAAGAAACCTCAACAAGGAGGCTATTACAATAGACCCAGTGATGAGATGATGAGGGCCTGCACTAAAGTGCAAGCATATAAGAGGAGAAGAGTTGTATTCGAGATATTTTTATCATGATAAAATCATCTTAAAATTTCTTGCCATGGGGCACATAATACTACCAATTAGAGGCAAGACTTGGAACCTCTATCCTGACTCCACTTCAAGAGCAGCTCCCTATTTACTACACCACAGTGCTTTTCAGGGATAACTCATATAAACATTAATGAAAGAGAGAAAACCACTTCTTGCTTTCAGGAAAATTATATATGGACCAGACTAGAAACAAGGAGTTTTGTGATAGTACTGTACTTGAGTCAAATGCTAAACTGATGTAATATATGAAATATATCAGTTATTTTTAAACTCTTCTGCAGCTTCTACTAAATAATAGCCCTACTTTGAATCTGTAAAGTCTTTGTTCTAAGTAGGGAAAAAAGAATTAGGGGTCAAATTCTATCTCACACATTTTCCTCAAGATTTTAAAATTATAAAGTCCCAGTTAATGTACAACAAATAAATGTTTTATATCTCAAAGCTAGAAAATATGTACTATAAATTAACAAAATTATAAAAAGATCATACCTTAAAAAATAAATGTAAGATGCCTTCTTCTGCTCCATAAATTAGTCCAGAAGCAACTACATAGGTTGAAAATTTTCTGTTCTATTAAGTAAAGTACAAAAGAAAGTTAAAAAAATATATATTACATATTATATAAAAGACACAATATTATAATCTAATACAGAGATACTATAGTGCAAAAATTTGGCATTTTAGAAGCATATATAACTCTATTAGGATATAATCTTATGAATTAAGATAGAAATAAAGTATACCAACAGAATGCTTAGAAAAAAGGGACAGAGAAAAATGCAGAGAGAGAAGGAGTTAATAATAATTGCAACTTACATTTATGTAACATTTTTTAAAATAACTTTTTATTGATAGAACGCATGTCAGGGTAATTTTTTACAGCATTATCCCTTGCATTCACTTCTGTTCCGATTTTTCCCCTCCCTCCCTCCACCCCTTCCCCCAGATGGCAAGCAGTCCTTTACATGTTGAATGGGTTGCAGTATATCCTAGATACAACATATGTGTGCAGAACCGAACAGTTTTCTTCTTGCACAGGGAGAATTGGATTCAGAAGGTATAAATAACCCGGGAAGAAAAACAAAAATGCAAGCAGTTTATATTCATTTCCCAGTGTTCTTTTTCTGGGTGTAGCTGCTTCTGTCCATCTTTGATCAATTAAGGCTCTCTTTATCGAAGAGATCCACTTCCATCAGAATACATCCTCAAACAGTATCGTTGTTGAGGTATATAATGATCTCCTGGTTCTGCTCATTTCACTCAGCATCAGTTCATGTAAGTCTCGCCAGTCCTCTCTGTATTCATCCTGCTGGTCATTCCTTACAGAACAATAATATTCCATAACATTCATATACCACAATTTACTCAACCATTCTCCAATTGATGGACATCCTTTCATTTTCCAGCTTTTAGCCACTACAAACAGGGCTGCCACAAACATTTTGGCACATACAGGTCCCTTTCCTTTATGTAATATTTATTAACAAAATATATGACTACAAAGTGTTTTGTATCTAATCCTGAGAGCAATCTCTAAGACAAATTACATTATCCCATAACAGATGAATGGTTATATAGTCACATATTTGGTAAATGGCAGAAGTGGAATTTGAACACATGTTTTCTGACTTTGAGCAGCACTTTTTTTCGAGTAGAAGAAAGATCAGAGGGAACGTAGTGCCTAGGCATATATATAGCATCAATCAATTCAAGATATATGTTTTGTATTTCCTAGTTTTCATAATCTTTAAATCAGGAACATTTAATGAATAGTAATTACTGGCATAGCTATAGTCAATGAATAGTAAGAGTCCATCTAATTCTAGTAGTACTGAACTTAATACTTCTAAGTACCAGTTTAGGCATTATAGGATTCTGTTTCAGTACTTAATCACTTGGAAGCCAATTGACTGTACATAATATAGAATTGAATCTTTTTTCATGAATTTCACAAAACTTAAAAACACATTTTGAGTAGTATTGATTCACTTATGATGCAAAATGTTACTCAGTTTGTGTTTGTTGAAGGATACATCTAATAGAAACCAAATGGATTATTATATAATTAATCCTCTAAAGTTCTTTGGTAATAATTCTTTTTTTTAATTCTATTTTTTTCAGTTCTGTATTTCCTTCCTCCTACCTACCTTTTATTCCTTTCCCACACTGAATAAGTAATAAAAACAAAACTCATTAAATATATATATGTGTGTGTGTGTGTGTGTGTGTGTGTGTGTGTGTGTGCGTGTGTAAACCAAAACAAATTCCTAAATGTCATGCTAAGAAAAAGTTTCAAGAGTAATTTTAAATCCATCATGTTTTTATCCCAAGTTGGAGATTATCTTTCATCATGAGTCCATTAGAATTGTGGTTGTTAGGTTGATCAGAGTTCTTAAGTCTTTCAAAGTTACTTGTTTATACAGTATATAAATTGTTTTCTTATGTCTGCACACTTCACTTTGCATCAGTTTATATAAGTCTCCCCTGAGAGAAATGATCTTTATCCTTTCTTATAGCACAGTAGTATTCTATCACATTCATAGCTTATTCAACCATTTCCCAATTAATGGACTGTCCCTCATTTTTCAATTCTTTTCAATTTTTTTTAATTTTGAAGTTTCACATTGAATTTTCAATTCAATTCAAAAAATCACGATGAAAAGAGCTGTTGTTTTTGCAGATTTAAGTCCTTTTTCCATTTCTCTTCTATCTCTTTGAGGTATCAAATTTGTAATAATTCTTAAAATCTCATTAATTTTTTCAGGAGACTATATATCTTTTATTTTCTTGTATTTTCTTATGACTTACTAGCAAAAAGTTTTAGGACAGGCATTCAATGAACATTTATAAAATTTAACATGATTTAAGACATTTATCTACTCAAACTAACTTAGTAATGAAAATAAATTCCAAATAGAATCATAGGTGAGTAAGACATTAAATTTGAATTAAAGTAGCAACAAGAGCAACCTACTTGAAGGCTTGGCCCAGAGTCAAAAGAAAGTATATAAGGTATATAGAGGATGATATAAAACTATTAGATTATAAATCCACCTGGGCAATTTATTCAATAATTAAAGCAAAAGTAAATTTGATGAATTATATGAATGAATGGCACAATGGAAATGATGTTTTTAAACATCATTTACAGGCTTATAGGATCAAAGATTTTTTTTTTTTTGGAGCTAAAAGGAATCTTAATGGTCATCTAGTAAAGCTTGCCAAAGAGAAACCTGAGGCTCAGGATACTCCCTATAGATACATCTATTTAAAGATGATGTTTTCTATGCATCTATTGATCCAGCATGCTACTACTGGGTTTATATACCAAGGAAGTCATAATGGAGGGAAAAGGATCCACATGTGCAAAAATGTAGCAACTTTTGTTATGGAGACAAAGAATTGGAAAATGAGATGTTCATTAATTGGGGAATGACTGAATAAAAGTAATGGAATGTTATTGTTCTATAAAAAAATTAATGACAAGCTAATTTTAGAAAGACTTGGAAAGATTCATATGAACTGCTGATGAGTGAAACAAGCTGAATCAGGAATACATTACACCCAGTAAAAACAAGATTGTGCAATGATCAACTATTAAAGACTTGGTTCTTCTCAGCAGTTCAGTGATCCAAGGCAATCCCAATAAACTTTGAATGGACAGAGAGAAAATATGGAGACTTTAATGTAAATCAACACAGACTGTGTTCATTTTTTTTCTTTTTCTTCTATTTTTTTTCCCTTCTTGTGGTTTTTCTTTTTTGTTCTCATTTTTCTCTCTCAATATGATTCATAAGGAAATGTGTGTTAAAAAAATGAATGTACAATCAGAAAAAATAAAACAATAAAAAAGATCTTCTTAATTACATTAAATTATAGATTACTGAAGATTTCCAAATGAAATCCTTAATTATGCAAAATAATTCAACTTAATTATATACACAGGAATAACAACTAGAATGAATTTTATCTATACTATGACAATTAGTTGTATTTGCAACTCTCAAAGCTGATCTTTCAATTCAGATATCTTGCTAGGCTAAAGGATAAGATATGTGTTCTCAATGGGGAGATATTGCCTATAGAGATACAGATCTCAACCCATCTATGCCTGCCCATTCATTGTGTGATTCTCAAAGTTTATTTCTTCTCATAAAGTGACCACAAGTGGTCTATTCAACAGGCTGCAGGTCTTTGTCCCTTTTTTCTGACACTGCAAAAACACCAACAGAGTAAATGGAGTTTCTTTCAGGTTCTCCTAATTGTTTTCTTTAGCTAGATTATTATCCATCTTCTATTCCCTACAGATGTTCATTGTGAGGAAAACTATATAAGCACCTCAAGTCAGCCATGTTTTCTGATTACATTAAGTAAAGATGAGGGATTTTGACATTAGATACTTTAACCTCTTTGCTTGCCAAATGGTTAAAAAAAATTGTGTTTACATACATGTATAAGTCATTGTAACTTATTCTAAGCTTCCTGCTTGTTTGTTAAAAGTTCAGAGTTTTTTTTGTTTTTGTTTTTTTCATTTCTGTCTGAAATTCCTGAAATCCATGGGAAGCAATCTCCAAGGTCACTAAAATAACAGTTGCCATCCCCAAGGTCATTCCCTAAGATAGTAGTAAGAAACTGTACTGGGCAGGCTACCTATCCTGAGATAACAGTTGACTCCTCACATCGTTGAATGTATGCCAATAGATGGGCTGCCTAAACGTACAAACATTTACCTCTCACAATTATAAGCAGAAAAAGTGTTTTTGAACAAATAAGGGATATTTGATTGAACAAATCATGATTACATTAAGTAAAGTTACATTTTGAACAAATAAGGGATAGAAAAGATCATAGTTGATAAAACAGACAATTCTAATTATATAATATTGAAAAGGTTTTGCACAAACAGAATCAATGCTCTTAGAATAAGAAGAAATAACAAATAATGGGGGAAAAATCTTTACAGCATATTTCTCTGATAAAAATCTGACATCCAAGACATGTAGGGAATTATGTAAATATTCAAGAATAACAGTAATTCCCCAAAAGACAAATGGTTAAAGAATACTGACAAGCATTTTTTAAAAGAAGAAATAAATACCATTAATAACCCATATGAAAAATACACTAAATCATTCAAAATAAAATGTGAATTAAAATGACTTCCTGCCCATCAGACTAGCAAAGACTAAATGAAAGGAAAATTACAATTGTTTATAAGATAAGAGGGGATGGGCACATTAATGCACTATTAATTCAGCTATGAATTAATGCTTCTAGGCTAATTGGTTTCCTCCGCAAACTTCTAAAACTACATAAAAAGTTGGATATTTAACACTTTCATGAGGCCACTATGAGGTTAAATGATAATGTACATTCTAATTATATAATATTGAAAAGGTTTTGCACAAACAGAATCAATGCTCTTAGAATAAGAAGAAATAACAAATAATGGGGGAAAGATCTTTACAGCATATTTCTCTGATAAAAATCTGATATCCAAGACATGTAGGGAATTATGTAAATATTCAAGAATAACAGTAATTCCCCAAAAGACAAATGGTTAAAGAATACTGACAAGCATTTTTTAAAAGAAGAAATGAATACCATTAATAAACCATATGAAAAATACACTAAATCATTCAAAATAAAATGTGAATTAAAATGACTTCCTGCCCATCAGACTAGCAAAGACTAAATGAAAGGAAAATTACAATTGTTTATAAGATAAGAGGGGATGGGCACATTAATGCACTATTAATTCAGCTATGAATTAATGCTTCTAAGCCAATTGGTTTCCTCCGCAAACTTCTAAAACTACATAAAAAGTTGGATATTTAACACTTTCATGAGGCCACTATGAGGTTAAATGATAATGTACATTCTAATTATATAATATTGAAAAAGGTTTTGCACAAACAGAATCAATGCTCTTAGAATAAGAAGAAATAACAAATAATGGGGGAAAGATCTTTACAGCATATTTCTCTGATAAAAATCTGATATCCAAGACATGTAGGGAATTATGTAAATATTCAAGAATAACAGTAATTCCCCAAAAGACAAATGGTTAAAGAATACTGACAAGCATTTTTTAAAAGAAGAAATGAATACCATTAATAAACCATATGAAAAATACACTAAATGGTAATATCTTCTGGCAATTATCTTAACCCTCCACAAAACTGACTCCCATGAGTCTTTTGCACCATGAAGGTTACTCTGCACTCTCAAGGGCAAAAGGTCTGGCAGATTTTACTATGCTTGAAGGGCTTTGGATACAATCTCATTGATGCAGTAAAGTTGTTGCTAAGTAAGAGCCATTCTAATGGAGATACTTCAGCAATAGACTGGCCACTATGTAGGGGAAGAATTCTTTGGCCATTGCAAGCAATGAAACAAAAAGAAATACAAAATTACTCTGTTTCTGAGGCCTTCTTTGGCTGCTGCAATGATAATGAAAGAATGGAAGAAAAAGAAAAATGAAAATGTAGAAATTTTCTATAAACATTAACTGCTGGACCTCTAAATGTGAGATCCTTGTCTAATGACGAGTGAGTAGACCTATTACAGGAATTACTCTATCAAATCTTGATATTCTTCTTATAAAGAATACCAAAAGACAAGATGAAGCTGCAATTAAGAAGGAACATGAAACACTGAAAATAACATTGAGTTTGAGGTTAGAGTACCAAATTTCAAAACCTAGGACTGTCATTTGCTACCTGTGTAATCTTGGGCAAGTCATTTAACTACCCTGAGCTCTCAATTTTTTATCTATTAAGATACAAAGTTGTCTTTCAGAGGTCCTTCCAGTTCTAAGCCATATGAACTATCATGCCCAGACCTGGCTAGTTGTCTTATAGACTTAAATGAACCTCCTATTGATATAAGAATTGTTATTTGGGTTCTGATTTCATTTTAGGGATAGTGGAAATGATGACAATATAACCACTTGATTTCAGAGGAAAAACTGGAATAGAAATGATCATCTTTGTAGTTCCAGATAGCTTGATGCAACAGAATACAGTCCTCTAATTTTTCTTTTTCTTCACTCTCTATGATCTCATCAATTCATCATGGGTTCAGTGATCATATCTAGCCAAATACCTCCAAAATTCATCTATAAAAATCTAATATCAAGAGGCAGAACCAAGATGGTAGAGGAGCAAGAAGAACAATAAACTCCCCACCAAAAGTTCTTCATAAAGATTTAGAAAATACACCCAGACTGAATTCTAATTAAGAAATCCGAGGGGAAAAAAGTAGAGTGAGTAATTTTTTGGGTCCAGGTCACACAAGAAAATAAGTAAATCTGTAGAAACTGGGGAATTCTCCCAGTTAAGCAGAGGCTGTGTATCCTGGCAAAAAGAGGTCTTAGATCCAGCATGAAGAGGACTAAACTAACATATGGTACAGGTACAGTTGTCAGCTGACAGCTTTGTTGCCCACTGCCCACTTCCAGGTCAAAGACACAGAGTAGCCAAAATAGGGAACCTGTATCTAGTGATGACAGTCCAGGATGAAGAGCAGTCATGAATCCTGTCCTGTGTACCATGCAAGAAGTAAGTTTGAAAGCAAATAGTATTTGTATAGCTTGGACCCCAGGACTGGAATGAGGTCTTAGTTATAGCTTCTAGCACCAACTAAAGCAGGGGTCCTCAAACTATGGCCCATTGGCCAGATGCGGCCCGCTGAGGACGTTTATGCAGCCTGACGGGTTATGGCAAAATCATACTGGAAGTGACGTTTGGCCTAAACTCATGTTAGCGACGCACACTTCCGGCACTGGGCTGAGGCGGCAGAGACAGAATGTGAGGCAATACAGAAGTGAGGTGAGTTCCCAGGCCAGGGTGTGTGGTGTGGGGAAGGGAGAGAGATGCAGAAGGCAGAGAACTGACGGTCCGCAGCCTTGTACAGTAACGGCAGCCACCACAACAGACAGGCATGAGGGATATACAGTGCATGCTGCGCATGTTACGGCTGCTGCAGCGGGAATTCACTGCAGCGGTGAAGGTTGAAAGTGGGAGTGTGAAGAGCGGGGGAGAGAGTGCGGGAAACGGAGGCATCACAGCGCAGAGGCAGCTTGGAGGAAGTTGGGCATTGCAGTCTGTATGTCTCTGTGTGGGCAAAGTTATTGCTGGTATATTGTTTCTGTAGCACTGTATATATATATGTTGGTATTTTACTAATAGCAATTTGGAATCCCTAGGAAATAATGATGTCAAGAAAAAGAGAAATTGACTCAGAGTGTAAGATATTCAAAGAACAGTGGACTTATGATTACTTTTTCATGCAGTACAAGGAAAGAGCTGTATGTCTGATATGCCAGAATATAGTGTCTGTGTTCAAAGAATATAATTTGCATCGACACTATGAAACTCAACATAAAGATAAATGTGATTGTTTGGTTGGAGAAGTGAGAAAAGATAAAATATTAAAACTGAAAAATACATTGACAACTCAGCAAAATACTTTTGTGAAGAAGAAGCAGCAAAATATTTCATCACTGCGAGCAGGTTTTCAAGTTGCCAAGCTAATAGCACATACTGGCAGACCATTCGTGGAGCAAGAATTTGTTAAAGAATGCCTTAGAGATGTGTCCAGAGAAGGCCGATTCATTTAGTACGTGAGTCTTTCAGGACCTAAAATTACATGGAGGATTGAAGAAATAGGAGACAATCTGCAACAGCATTTGTAAAATTCCATAAAAAAATTTCATATTTTTCCTTAGCACTCAACGAAAGCAATGATGCTCGTGATTCTGCACGACTTCTAATTTTTATTTGTGGGATGAATGATTATTTTGAAGTCATAGAAGAGCTTGCTGCACTGCAAAGCATCAAAGGAACAACTACAAGAGAGGATATCTATGAAAAGGTTTGCCCAACTATGAATGATTTGGAGCTGGACTGGACTAAACTAGCCAGCGTGACAACTGATGGTGCTCCTAGCATGGTGGGGTCTAAGAAAGGCGTAATTGCTCGCATTAACCAAGAAATGGACAAACATAACCATTCTCATCTAATAGATGCCTCATCCACCAACAAGTGCTATGTAGTAAATCACTGAAGTGGGATTCTGTTATGAAAATTGTGGTATCTTGTGTTAACTTCATTAGAGCTAATGCACTAAATCACAGACAATTTCAGGAATTACTGTCTGAGCTAAATGTTGAGTATGAAGATGTTCTATGTCACACAGAAGTCCATTGGCTGAGTCGAGGGAGAGTTTTGAAACGTTTCTATGACTTACTTCTACAGATTACAACTTTTCTGCTTTCAAAAAACAAAGAAGTACCAGAGCTCAATGATGCAGAATGGAAATGGCACCTTGCCTTTCTGACAGATGTAACAGAACTACTCAACAATTTCAATATGCAACTTCAAGGAAAGGGGAAGCTCATCTGTGATATGCAATCACATGTCAAAGCATTTGAAGTAAAATTAGGCATCCTCACCAAACAACTGAAGGAGGAAAACTTCTGCCATCTCCCCACAACTCAAAATCTGTTAGCAGAAAAACTGCTGATTGCATTCCCAAACAAAATATGTGTGGATTCACTGGAAAAATTGCAAAAGGAGTTCCAATTTAGATTTAAAGAGTTTCATCTCCATGAACAAGGCATACAGCTTTTCCGTAATCAATTTTCTATTGACATTGAAAATGTGGATACAATTTACCAAATGGAACTGGCTGAACTGCAGAATTGTGACTCTCTGAAAGATGCATTCAAGCAGCCTTCATAATTTCTATGCATCTCTCGCTTCTGAGACATATCCTCATCTCAGGAACCATGCACTCAAAATGGCAACCATCTTTGGCAGCACTTATGTCTGTGAACAGACTTTTTCTAGAATGAAACATTTGAAATCTCCAACCAGATCAAGATTAAAGGATGCACACTTGCATCACTTGTTACGACTAGCAGGGACAATTATGGAACCAGACTTTGACCATCTCATTAGCCAAAAGCAGGCCCATAGTTTCCATTGAAATACTGGTAAGTTTGTTGATTTAACTTTATTACATTTTAAATATTGTATTTGTTCCTGTTTTGTTTCTTCACTTCAAACTAAGTTATATGCAGCATGCATAGGAATTTGTTCATAGTTTTTGTTTTTACTATAGTCCGGCCCTCCAACAGTCTGAGGGACAGTGAACTGGCCCCCTATTTAAAAAGTTTGAGGACCCCTGATCCAAAGCCTACCAAAGAAAAACCACAGAAAGTGCATATCAAAGGGAAGCCTACATTTCTGTCACTCTGAATCTGCAGAGTTTTTCAGCTGATTGATAGTCTACTATAAATCAGATCAGGAACTTGGAAAGTTCAGAACAGGGAAGCAAAAAATCAGACTTTGCCTTAGATTATTAGTCCACACTGGGAGCACTTAAAAGGTTGATTGTCCCTGAGAAGCTTGAAGGAATAACACATACTTAATAGAAAGGAGCAACATGATCAGCCCAAACATTCCCTTCAAAAGACTACAAAATATGGCTCTAAAATAAAGGTCAAGGTTAGAAAGTTAGACTGGAAGAATAATGCCATCTTAAAAAGCTATCATAATGACAAGAATGTTAAAAACAGAAACCCAGAAGAAGCAAAGACTTCAAGGAAAAAACACAACTCATCTACAAAATTCAACTAAAATTATTAGAAGAGATGAAGCAAGAATTTAAAATTATTTTTTATAATGAAATAAGAGCACTAATGGAAAAAATTGGAAAAATATGAAAGCTATGAAAGAAATAATTGGAAAAGGATTTAACAGGTTAGCACAAGAGATAAAACCTTATCCAAGCAACAAGTGCTCTGAACATTAGAGTGGACCAAATAAAGACTACATGAGACAACAAGAAATTTTAAAATAAAGTCAAAAGAATGGAAACATAGGAGAAAATATAAAGTATCTTATAAAATTGAAACAAAAGGTTTTGCAATTGTCAATGCTGAAAAATTACCCATGTATATATCTTGTAAATAAAAAATAAAGTAATTTATAGCAAATAACTTAGAAAATTGGGCAAGGAGAAAAAAATTTAAGAACCACTGGACTATCTGAGTACTATGGCTAAAAATAGAATCTGGAAATGCTACTTCAAGAAATTTTTTAAATGGTCAAATTTTTTAGAACCAGAGAGCAAAGTGGAATAGATTCTACTAGTTATTGCTTTAAAAAATCTTCAAGAGAAAAATTCTCAGAAACATTATAAATAAAATTTGGTTTCTAAGTCAAAAAAAAAAAATGCTGCAAGAAGCCAAAAAGAAAGAAGTTAAGTACCAATGGGATCATGGTCAAGATTACATACAATTTAGCAGCCACCATTACAATGAAGCAGGGAAATTGGGTATGATTTTTCAGAAGGCAAAAAATATAGGTTTATAAGCAAGAATAATTTATCCAGCAAAAGTGAATATAGTCCTGAAGAAATATAGATCTTTGATAAAACAGAAGACCTCAAAACATTCCTGATGACATGACCACAGTTGTATAGAAACTCCAAAATGCAAAATTAGGAGAAATTTAAGAAAATTAAGAGAAAAATAAGGAACTATACTTGGACAAATTGCTTACATTCTAATTAGGGAAATGCCCAGATATCTCCTCTTATCAGGAGTCCCAAGAGGCAGCTAACAAGACAAAATTCCCAGGAGTGCTTCTGTTATACTTTCATGAACTTAAAAGAAGAATGGAAAAAGGAAAGGAAGAGAAATACTTTGGGAGGAAAAGATTAGGAAAATGAAAGTTAGGAAGATAATATAAACAAGATAATTGAAGCATATAACTAAAAGTCTATTCAAACAAGGAGGAAGGTTGGGTGAGTGGCTGACACTTTTTATCTGAACTGGTCAAAGGAAGGAATAGAAAAATACCCATCTGAGTTCATTCAAAAGGAAAATAGCAAAGAAAGAGGAGAAGGAGGAAGGGGAAATAAAAGGGAAGGTGGGGCTCATAAAGCAAAAGAAATTCTAAGGATGTACAAAAGTATTTATAGTTCTTTTTAAAGTGGTAAAGAAGAAAAATGAAGGAAAAATGTGGTAAAGAATTGGCATTTGAGAAGGTGTTCATCAATTGGGGAATATCTGAACAAGCTATGGTATATAAATGTGATGGGGTTCTATTGTGCTATATGAAATAATGAAGGGAATGTTTCTCTGTTCACATATTGTATTTGTTCTTCATCATTAGTTTTATTCTAGTACCTAGTACAGTACCTTGAAAAGTGCAGGCATACTTAAAATATATTCATTGAGTTGAAATGTCTGATGCCAGAAATAAGGTAAAGAGAATCAGAAATGAGAGATTTTGGACAAAATATTTGACTCTTTCATAGGTAAAGGAGAATTTTAAAGTTGGGAGGGACCCAGCAAGTCATCTTATCCAATGCCCCCACACCATCCGTGGCAATTCTTTGTCCAGCTTAATCATTTAGGAAACCAAGTACTCAGGAACATAGAAGGAAGATTCTGAAAAGCAGTAATAATGTGAAACCAAAGGAGATATAGCCTCAGTTCCTGCTCTAAGTCCAAGTGACTTCTGGAGAGACAGAACTGACACCAATTGGAAGTAAGGTTTATTTAACAAACCAAAGCAGAAAAAAAAATGCACATCTGACACAAAGATGTAAGATTAACTCCTAGTATCTTATCAATTCTCCTCTTGCTACACAAGAAAAATTAGATGAAAAAGAAAAGTAAATGACTAAGAAAACAAAATTCAAACAAACAATAACAAAAAGAGTAGAATGTTATGTTGTGATCCACACTCAGTTCCCACAAGCCTTTCTCTGGGTATAGATGGCTCTCTTCATCACTGAACAATTGGAACTGGCCTGAATATCTCACTGTTGGAAAGAGTCACACTCATCAGAATTGATCCTCATATAATCTTGTTGCCATGTACAATGATCTCCTGGTTCTGTTCATTTCACTTAGCATCAGTTCATGTAAGTCTCTCCAAGTTTCTCTGAAATCATCCTGCTGGTCATTTCTTATAGAACAATAATATTCCATAATATTCATATACCATAACTTACTCAGCCATTCTCCAATTGATAGGCATCCATGCAGTTTCCTGTTTCTTGCCACTACAAAGTGAAATTACTAAAGATCTCACAAGGAATAAAACTCAGCACAAACAGACAAATCAACAGTAAAGCTATTAATAACAAAAAGAATGATGACATCCAAGACAGAGAGAAGAGTCCAGACATCTCTGAAAAAATACTGTGAGACAAGACAATTTAAAATTATCTATAGTTATATATATAAAAAAGTTCTAAACCACTATTGACTAGAGAAATGCAAATCAAAACAACTCTAAGGTTCCACCTCATACCTCTCAGATTGGCTAAGATGGCAGGAAAAGATGACAGGGAAAACTAGGACACTACTGCATTGTTGGTGGAGTTGTAAAATGATGCAACCACTGTGGAGAGCAATCTGGAGCTATGCTCAAAGGGCTATAAAACGGCATACGCTTTGACTCAGCAGTGCCATTACTAGCTCTTTATTTTTAAGGAAATCATAAAAGAGGGAAAAGGACCCACATGCACAAAAATGTTTGTAGCAGCTCTTGTTGTAGCAATAAAGAATTGGAAAATGAATAGATGCCTATCAAGTGAAGAATGACTAAATAAGATGTGTTATATGAAGGTAATGGAATATTATTATTCTATAAAAAATGATGAACAAGCTGATTTTATAAAGGCCTGGGAAGATTTATACAAACTGGTGCTGAGTGAAACAAGCACAAGCAGAATCAGGAATACATTGTACCTAGTAACAATAAGAATGTGCGATGATCAACTATGAAAGACTTGGTTCTTCTCAGTAGTTCAATAATCAAAAGCAATCCCAAAAGACTTTGGACATAAAATATCATCTGTATCCAGAAAAAGAACTATGAAGATTGAACATAAATCTATACATGCTATTTTCACTTTTTTTTTTTCCTTCTCCCATGGTTTTCTCCTTTTGTTCTGATTTTTTCTCCCAATATGATTCCTATACTCTCAAGTGTTATTATTAGAAATGGATATTGGATTTTATCAAATGCTTTTTCTGCATCTATTGAGATGATCATATGGTTTTTGTTAATTTGGTTATTGATATAGTCAATTATGCTAATAGTTTTCCTAATATTGAACCAGCCCTGCATTTCTGGTATAAATCCTACTTGGTCATAGTGTATTATCCTGGGGATGATTTTCTGTAATCTTTTTGCTAATATTTTATTTAAGATTTTAGCATCAATATTTATTAGGGAAATTGGTCTATAAATTTTTTTCTGTTTTTAATCTACCTGGTTTAGGTATTAGTACTATGTCTGTGTCATAAAAGGAATTTGGTAGGAGTCCTTCAATCCTTATTTTTTCAAATAGTTTACATAGCACTGGAGTTAATTGTTCTTTAAATGTTTGGTAGAATTCACATGTAAATCCATCTGGTCCTGGGGATTTTTTCTTAGGGAATTGATTAATAGGTTGTTCTATTTCTTTTTCTAAAATGGGACTGTTTAACCAATTTACTTCTTCCTCAGTTAATCTGGGCAAGCTATATTTTTGAAGGTATTCTTACATTTCATTTAAGTTATCGAATTTATTGGCATAAAGTTGAGCAACATAACTCCTAATTATTGCTCTAATTTCCTCTTTATTAATGGCAAATTCTCCCTTTTCATTTTTAAGATTACCAATTTGATTTTCCTTGTTCCTTTTTTAAATCAGATTTACTAAAGGTTTATCTATTTTGTTGGCTTTGTTCATAGAACCGACTCTCAGTTTATTAATTAATTCAATAGTTTTTTTTTTTTTTACTGTCAATTTTATTAAACTCTCCTTTTATTTTTAGAATTTCAAGTTTAGTGTTTGACTGGGGATTTTTAATTTGTTCCTTTTCTAGCATTTTTAGTTGCAAGCCCAATTCATTGATCTTCTCTTTCTCTATTTTATGCAAGTAGGCCTCTAAAGATATAAAATTTCTCCTTATTACCACTTTGGCTGCATCCCACACATTTTGGTATCATGTGGCATTATTGTCATTTTCTTGGATTGAGTTATTAATTATGTCTGTGATTTGCTGTTTCATCTAATCATTTATTAGTATGAGATTATTTAGTTTCCAATTATTTTTTGGTCTGTTTTCCCTTGGCTTTTTATTGAATGTGATTTTCATTGCATCATGATCTGAAAAGGATGCATTTACTATTTCTGCCTTTCTGCATCTGAATTTGAGGTTTTTATGTCCTAATATATGGTCAATTTTTGTATAGGTTCCATGAACTACTAAGAGGAAAGTGTACTCCTTTCTTCCTCCATTTAGTTTTCTCCAAAGAGCTATCATACCTAACTTTTCTAGTATCTATTTACCTCTTTAACTTATTTCTTATTTTGTGGTTTGAGTTATCTAATTCTGAGAGTGCAAGGTTGAGATCTCCCACTATTATGGTTTTGCTATTCTTCCAGCTCTCCTAATTTCTCTTTTAAGAATTTAGATGCTACACCAGCTAGTGCATATATGCTTAATAT
Source organism: Antechinus flavipes (assembly GCF_016432865.1). Lineage (NCBI taxonomy): Eukaryota > Metazoa > Chordata > Mammalia > Dasyuromorphia > Dasyuridae > Antechinus > Antechinus flavipes. Next base: position 383,630,596 of record NC_067399.1, read on the forward strand.
TGATATTGCTTCATTATCTATGCTACTCTTTAGCAAGAAATAGTGCCCTTCCTTATCTCTTTTAATTAGATCAATTTTTGCTTTTACTTGATCTGAGATCAGATGGCTACCCCTGCTTTTTTGACTTCACGTGAACCATAGTAGATTTTGTTCCAACCTTTTATCTTTACTCTGTATGTATCGCCTTGCTTCAAGTGTGTTTCCTGTAAACAACATATTGTAGAATTCTGGCTTTTAATCCAGTCTGGTATCCACTTCCTCTTTATGGGGGAGTTTACCCCATTCACATTTATGGTTAAAATGACTAATTCTGCATTACTTGCCATCTTGTTAACCTCTGCTTATGCTTTTCAACTTCTTTCCTTCCTCGTTCCCCCCTTCCCCAGTATTAAACTTGTGAGCACCACTTGCTTCTCACAGCCCTCCCTTTTTAGGATCCCTCCCCCTACCTTAGAGTTCTTCCCCCTTTCTTACCCCTTTTCCTCACAATTTCTGTATTCCCTTCTGCTTAGCTTACTCCTTCCCTTTTTACTTTGCCCCTCCCACTTTTCAATGAAGTGGGAGAAGTTTCTTCATAAATCAAATACGTCTAATATTTTTCTCTTTAAGCCAATTCTGATGAGAGTAAGATACACACTATGTTCATCCCCCTCCCTTCTTTCCATCAGATATAATAGGTTTCCTCTGCCTCTTCATGAGATGTAGTACCCCCACTTTACCCTTTTTCTGGTACAATTTCCTTTCTACCTTTAATTTCTAGAACAAATTATACACCGTGTTCTTTATATAACTTTATAACAGAAATATAGTTCCCAATATTTCTTTTTTATCTTTTTATTTTTCTCTTGAGTCCTATATTTGGAGATCAAACTTTTTGTTTAGTTCTGATTTTTTCATCAGAAATAGATGAAATTCACCTATTTCATTGAATGTCCATCTTCTTCCCGAAAAAATGCTCATTTTGGCTGGGTAAGTTATTCTTGGCTGCATACCAAGTTCCTTAGCCTTTCAGAATATCAGATTCCAGGCCCTTCAGTCCTTTAACGTGGACGCTGCTAGATCCTGAGTAATACTTATTTTTGGCTCTTCTACATTTGAATTGTTTTTTTCCTAGCAGCTTGTAGTATTTTTTCCTTCATCTGATAGTTCTGGAATTTAGCCACAATATTTCTTGGAGTTTTGATTTTTAGGGCCCCTTTCAGCAGATAATCAATGAATTCTTTCAATGTTTATTTTACCCTCTGTTTCTATAACAGCTAGGCAGTTCTCTCTGATAACTTCCTGGAAAATAGTGTTCAAGGCTCTTTTTTTCCATCATATTTTTCAGGAAGTCCAACAATTCTCAGATTATCTTGCCTAGATTTATTTTCCAGGTCTTTTGTTTTCCCAAGAAGGTATCTGACATTTTTTTCCATTGTTTCATTTTTTTGGTTTTGCTTGACTGATAGTTGGTGTCTCCTCGAGTCATTCAATTCCATTTGTTCAGTTCTGATTTTTAATAAATTACTATCTTCACTCACTTTTTAAATTTCCTTTTCTAATTGTCCAATTGAGTTTTTAAGTGAGTTGTTTTGTTCTATGAATCTTTTTTCTCTTTTGCCTATTTTATTTTTTAGAGAGCTATTTTCTTTTTCCAATTCACTAATTCTGTTTTCCTTGGAATTGTTTCCCTTTTTCAATTTAGTAATTCTGTTTTTAAGGGATTTGATTTCTTTTTCCACTCTATCTTTAAATGAGTGGGATGACTTATCCAGATCCTCTTGCCAAGCTTCCTTTTCTTTGTCGATTTTTCTTCTAGCTCTCTTGTAAGAACCTTTTTAATTTCTTCTATGAGAGTCTTGTGTATTGAGGACCAGATCATATGCCCCTTTGAGGATTCATCTGGAGACAGTCTGTTTTTAGTCTCCTTAGGGTTTAAAGTCTGCTCTCTATTCATATAGAAGCTCTCTATTGTTAGAGCCTGTTTTAATTTTTTGCTCATTTTGTCAAAGAAAACAAACTAACAAAAAAAGCAAATGCAGTCTGCTTTTTTGGGGTGAGGACTGGATGGTATTACAGAGCTTCCTCTACAGATTGCAGGGGGTAGCAGTGAGGCACTAGCAGGACAGAAATGGTTGCACTGCATCTGTGCTCTGAGACTCTGAGACACTCCAGGTGGGTGTGGCCAGGTCCAGAGAGACTCTAGTTTTTCCGGGTTATGGTCTTTACCCACTGTTGGAATCCTTACAAACTGCTAACTAATTAGAGTTGATCTAACCTTACGAGAAGATGTTTTGGGCAGAACCTGAAACAAGGTACTAAGTAGAACTAATTAGTACAATGCTTGTGTTTGCACCTTTACTCATTGGAGTTCACAAGTATGCCAGCTTCACAAAGTAAACTTTGTACCTTTGTGAGTTCACACCTCCCTTGAAGCTCTTTGGGCCAGAGAGCACTATGGGAGAAAACCCATAATCCCTCTCTCTCGTATCCCACAATTCCTCCCTCTTGTATAAAAGAAACAGACAGAGGCTCTCGGTCAGATTTCAGTGGAATTACGCCAGAAGCCCTCTCTCCGAGGCAAGGCAGAATATTTTCCACTTGGCTGGCTGGTGGCAGAAGAAGAGTTTTCAGAGGAAGAAGCTACGAGTCGAGAGTTCAGTGGACAACCAGATTCATCTTCATCTCACACCACTGTGGTAGGTGGCTGGGCTCCTGCACGCCCCCCACTGAGACCAAGCTGGTCTGAAAGACTCACCAGAAAGCTAGCCGAGTCCCAAGTGAAGGAAACAAGAGATTCATTCCATCTCTGTGCTGGTTGGAGGCTGAAGAAAGCAGAGGCAGAAGCAAAGGACAAAGTGGCAAGAGCTCTTGGAACCAAGCAGAGAGATAGGCCTCTAAGCTAACCGGGATATATTGGAGATAATAAAAGATCTGAACTTTTATCACCTGGCTGTGTTTTGAGAAGAAAAAGCTCACCACAACCCACTGTGTTTATAGCTTCTCTGATGATTTACTGGCTTGCTGCCAGAGTAAAGTAGCCACACTGTGGCAAAGTTCTCCCTACAGGAATGGCTGGGATCACACTCCACCCCTCTCAGGTCTGCTCAGTGTGAGTTGCCTGCAGTACTCTCACTGCCTTCCGTGCTCTCGCTGTCTTCCTGCCTTCAGTCTGCACCTGATCTAACTATCCTCAGCCGTGAGCAAAAACAGACCTTTTCTGTCAAATTTTGAAGCTATCTTCTGTTGGTAATTATTTGTGGTTTTTTTTTCAGTCAAGCCCTAATTCCATTAAAGTATTCTGAGAGCAAGAAGGTGCTTAGATAGATGTGTGTGTCCTCCCTGCCATCGTGGCCAGAAGTCCTCTTTTTTTCTTGTTACTATAAGATTATGTTCCTTTCAGACTCTGGAAGATGTGTAGGATGTAAGAGCCAAGTTAAGAGACCTTTATTAAATACCTACTATATATCAGACACTGTTCAAAATGGGGATAAAAGAAAAGCCAAAAAACTGATCCTCTGTAGACCCTGTGGCTCACACTGATAAGCCTTTGAAGCTCTTTACCAGGAACCATTGAGTGCTTTGTATGTTCTACATTTTTGCCTTACTATAAATGTACTTTTAAAGTACTCTTGGGAATATGGTGGTTATTTGCCATAAATGGCACTCCTGTTTGGGAGTGGGGGAAACAACTACTTTTTTGTTGTTAGTTGAGCAAATGAGGGCTTTGATAAGCTCTAATTGAGTCTATTAGATGATTCTAAATGCAAAGTATGGGCTTCATGACTCATGAGCTATGGTTTTAAGTAGCTACCCAAAAGGTTAGTCTTAGAATATCGATTTAGTCAATCCCTTAGGGACCCAACTTAGTATAATCAATAAGTGTAAGATGAGGGTATAACCTCAATTGGGGTTGCATAACTGAATATGGGAATCATGAAAAATTTGGCAACAGTAAAAAGTTTCTAAACACAACGACCAAAAATTAATTCAAAATCAAATGTATAATGAATCTGACAGTGTTGCTCATGCTGCTGCTGTCACTGCAACCTTGGTTCTGAACACATAGCATGAGCACTTTGCTTTATGCATGCACAAACATTGTTAGAAACACGGATCAGATTTGAGACAAAGTTGCATAAAAATTTCTCAGACAAAAAAAAGAGTTGCAAGTGAGAAAAAGTTTAAGAAGTCCTGCAGTACAACATATGGTTTGATAGTTGCTATCCCATCTTTTTACTATGTAACTGGTCTAGATTCTTTTCTAGTCAAATATGTCTTTGATGACATCATTAGTGCTGCTTCTCATGCAATTCTTTGATTATAATGTATTGTAACCTACCCATCACTCCCAAATGTCTCTCTAATAACAATAATAAATAGTAACAATAGCTAGCATTTATGTAGTTATATAATACTTTAAGAAATTCAATACATTTTACAAATTTGACATTCTCACAACTCTGAGAGTTAGGTGCTTTATTTACATTTTACAGATGAAGGAAACTACAGCAGATGAGGTAAAGTTACTTGTTCTGAGTCACATGGCTAGCGTTTGAGGATAGATTTGAACTCATATATTCCTGTCTCCAGGTTCAGTGCTCTATCTACTATACCATCTAACTACTTCTTTATTTTCCTTTGGGTGTCCCTCAACTATAGAGGCCAGCCTAGCTAAAAACAGAAAAACTTATTATCAGTAAACTGATTACTTGATGGTGAATTCTCTGGCTGGAACAACTCATGCAACAAAGAGAAGTTTAAAATGGTACTTATATGGGGCTACCTTCCTGTTACAGGCCAAAACTCTGAAACAAGGATTCTCACAAGATGTTAAGTCATTGTTATTGATGAGGCAATGGTTATCTAGTTTAGCATGGTGCTTAATAGTTCTCTATTGATTTAATTTTACAAGATTGATTTAATATTACAACAAATAATGGTTTCCTAGTAATATAATGATTGGTTTATACTCGGTGTATAAAGCACATAAGGTGGGGGCCTCAGCCAGATTCATTAAGAGTTAGGGAAGACAAGTGGACTAGAGGTTGAAGCACAAGCTCTTGGACTCAGATTCATTCATCCCATCTCACACCACCTTGATGGAAGGCTCTCCTCCTTCATTTCTCCACTGAAACCAAGACTCTGGAAGATCTTTAAGAAAGCTAACTGGGTCCCAAGAAAGTAGACAAGACTTTGAAAGAGATAATAAAGGATATATACTTTAACCCCTGGCTACTCTTGTGGTGATTACTCTACTGAAAGAAGGCTGGTCCAACGACTTCCAGAAAACCGAACCAAGAACATTACATTTTGGTGCCTGAATGTGGGACCAAGGACCTACATCTGTGACCCAGAAATTAGGGTAAGTACAAAAATAGACACGGCAACTTTATTAAGGATTAAAGCTGAAATGGGACAAATGTTTAGATTGTTAGATTTATGAAAAACCAAGGTCTGATTGTAACTTGGATGAAGATCATTGAACTCTTTGACATATTAAAATACACATCTCGTTGGTTCTTTAAGGAAAAAGAATTAGATCCAGATGAGTGGAAATTAGTAGGAGAGCAAGTATATGAATACTATAACGATAATGGTCCTGAATCAATTTCTAAAGAAACACTATCTATATATATATGTGTGTGTGTGTGTGTGTGTGTGTGTGTTTGTATTTATATATAAAACTTAATACAACTGGCTTTAAAGAATTATATAAGTATTAGAATAAGGAAAAAGAAGAAAAAATAGGAGGGGGAGGATATTGACAAATTAGGTGAAAAGGATGAAGAATTAGACAATAAAGGAGTTAAGTACAATTCTAATGAAATTACAGAGTGTGGTGCTTCACAGCAGAAACCATTAGGGCATTCCCAAATCCCTGACCTATCTCCCTGATTTAATCTTTCATGGGTGGAGGGAGAAGGAGGAGGGGGAGGGACAGCAACACAATCAATACCACCTATGAAGCAGCCTATGACAAGGTTACAAAAGACATTAGTTAAAGCTAAAAAAGGACAGGATATATCTGATTTGATAAATGCATACCCTGTGATTGAAGAATTTTATTCTTCAAGTCAAGCCAGGAAAAGATATACTCCTTTTGATCTGAAAAAAATCAAGGATTTGAAAAAGGCTTGCACTCTTTATGGGGCTACATCATCTTATGCTAAGATGTTATTAGAGAATTTGGCTTATGAAATTTTAACCCCTAGTGATTGGAAATCCATAGCCAGGTCATGTTTTAGAACCTGGACAAAACTTGTGGCTTTCAGAGTATAGTGAACTATGCAGGATACAAGCCCAACAAAATAGGCAAACTGGAGTTAATATACAAATCACCTTTGACCAACTAGCAGGTAAAGGTCAGTATGCAGACACTTCAGTGCCATAGCCGCATATGAGCAAATTGCTTCTATTAGTATAAAAGCATGGGGCACTCTCCCAGGAAAACAAGATCAAGGCAAAGCCTTCACAAAAAAAAAGCAAGGTCCAAATGTAACCTTTGCTGATTTTGTAGGATGTCTTCAAACAGCTGTCATACAAACGATTAGAGAAAAAGGTATTATGATAAGACAACTGGCTAAGGAAAATGCTAATAAGGTTTGTAGAAGAATCATACTAGGACTACACAATGATGCTCCTTTAGAGGAGATCATAAGACACTGTGCCACAGTGGGCACAAATGTCTTTTATATCCAGGCTATAATGCAGAACATGGGAAAATGGAGTCCCCCTTTGCAAGGGACTTCCAGAGAGACTTGTCAATGCTTTCAGTGTGGTAAAGTGGGGCATCTGAAAACTCAATGTCGGCATAGAGATAAAGTGAGAAAACATAGTGAGAGAACAAGACCCCAAACTCCATGTCCAAAATGCAAAGGGTTTCCACTGGAACTCAGAATATAGACTGACCCAGGGAAATGAGAGGCAAGGCTCAGCTCCAAGTCCTCAAACAGAAAACAGGTGGGGCATGACAGCAGCTGAGTTTACACCCAAAGAGCCTTTAGAAGTTCAGGACCATGATATGATCAATCAGACAAAAAGCAATCAGATGGGAGAAAGGGATTACAATTGGGGAGAATATAGGCTTTTTAACCCAATAGGAGGGCAATGTCCAGTGCAAGCAGCTCCAATGTAATTGCCAGGTGATGAGGAGAGATCTAGAAAATGGTGAACAGAAGGGACTAGATAGGTTAATTGCTTGGGGGAGAGGGTTTGCTTGCATCTCTACAAATGGAGAAGGAATCAGATGGGTGCCAAAGAGCCGTATTTGCCTTGTCCATCGAAGAGAGACAAAAAAAAGAGAAAAACCTCGAAACAAAAGAGAAGACCTAAGAAACATCTGACACTGAAAGAGCATGGCTGATAATGAAACTGTTACAGAACTTCAGAACTATCAGGAATCTTGGATTTTCTGAGATAAAAAATTGTTGATAAGATTGTTGCAGAACTTCAAAACCAGCAGGAATCAGTGGATTCCCTAATACAAGATGAGAGTATTGCAGGACTTCAAAACTTGCAGGAATCATTGGATTCTCTGACACATGAAGTAATGGATTGGTTTTGGACTATTTCTAGAATTTATGGACATGTATAATTCCTCATGCTGATTCGTGTTATTTCTTTGTAATAACTCCCATGTTGATGGATTTATGTATACCTGTTTCAAGTGAGACCCTTCAGAAACCCGCTAATCTGCACCATTTCCTTTGGTGCATCTCCCTTCCTGAGAAGTCAGGAAGGACGTGATCACCTCCTTTTTTGGTGTTTTTCAACCCTTTTTTGAGGAGTCAAGGAAGGCATGATCACCTCCTTTTTTGGGGTTCTCATCCCTTGAGAAGCCAAGCAGAGTATGACTACCTTATATTCTAAAACAAAAGAAAGTGGGAGAAGTTATGGGCCAGAACTCTGAAACAAGGATTCTTACAAGATGTTAAATCAGTGTAATTGATGAGACAATGGTTATCTAGTTTAGCATGGTGATTAATAGTTCTCTGAGTTCAGCATAATTGATCTAATCTTACAACAAATAATGGTTTCTAGTGATATAATGATTCATTTATACTCAGTGTAGAGCATATAAACTGGGAGCTCCAGCTAGATTCATTCAGAGATAGGGAAGACAAGAGGGACTGAAGGTTGAAGCACAAGCCCTTGGACCCAGATTCATTCATCCCATCTCACACCCTGTGGTGGCAGACCTATCCTCCTGCATTTTCTCCACTGAAACCAAGATTCCAGGGCCCAGGAAAGGAGAACAAGACTTTGAAAGAGATAATAAAGGGTTTGGACTTTAACCCCTGGCTACTCTTGTGGTGATTACTGAACTGAAAAGAAGGCTGCCTCAAAGAATTCCAGAAAACCAAATGAGAACACTACATCTTCCAATTCTTCCTGGTATGCTAATTGTGAGGTTCTTTTCCAGTGACCAATAATAGGTCTATACTACTGAAGGAATTGGATTATAACAATCTTGACATTCTTTATATAAAACCAGAAAACAAAAGAAAATTGCAATTAAATGAAGGACAGTGCAAAGGTTATCCTCGGAGAGGAGTTAGTTTTATCATGTGTTCATAATTAAAAAGAAGCATAATTTCATGATATATTAGATTATTTCTTATTGCTGTGCTGATGATATACCAAAAAAGATTCATGAAAATAACTGACTTATGCACTAACAAATGTTGTATAAAATGAGAATATAAAGAAATTCTATGAAAAATTCAGTTATAATCCTCCAAATGAAATCAGCTTAGAGTTAAATTCTCAGTGACTTCCAAATAAGTATGAGCACAGGAGGAATAATAAAAAAATATAGTGGAAATCATGATTTGAATACGAGATTTCAAAGATTTATAGATTACATATTAGTTCTATCATTACACATCAAGAATATACACCTAAAAAAGATAGTTGGAATGTACAATATAAGAAGAGTTCTGAATGACAAAGGAAATTGATTTTATTTGTAAAAAATAGGAAACAAATGGTTATCTTTGTTGGAATCATTTGAAAATGTATAGTTAGGCTTTTGACTTATTAAGAGCATAAACCCAAAATTAATACTAAATCAGGGGACAGGAAAAAATAGGACATCATGTAAAATTAAGGTAATTCTAACCTGACCAATTTATGCTGCCAATGACCAAAAAATTTAAAATGAACAAAATAACTGGCATATGTGAAGTTATTTCCATTTCTTAAAGAAGTATAATTAATATAAATTAGGCACCTTGGTGAGGAAATCAAAAGAGTCTAAAAACCTCCTTAGTCATTGAAACCTTGACTTTCTAAGTGGCAACTCAGTAGAGTGACAAGTCATATGCTTCAATATTTCAATAGAAATATGGTTTATTAATGTGGCTATTTTCTCTAATGGCAAAGATCATAATACAATTGTGCCTTTTCATTTTTTACAACTCTTATCCATAATTTTCTATACTTTCTCAAGAGGGCTAAACATCTCAGAGGACTTTCTCTACATGTTTTGATATCATGGGAATATTGGTGCAACACTAAAGACTGTTTTCAATAGATGACAACAGATGACTTTCCTACATTTTCATTTCCTGGAGGCTGAATAATACTTTGGAAAAAGTTTTGTGATGAGAGGAATAGGGGTTCACATCACTCCTCTGACACTTAATATCTATGTGATCTTGGAAGGTCACTTGGCCTCCTTAGGTCTTAATTTCCTCATTGGTAAAATGAAAAGGTTGAATTATAGAGGGTTTATGAGTCCCTTTCAATTCTAGATTTTTAATCTTATGATCTGCTATGTTACTTCTTATAGGTGAATCATTGTCAACAATGTGCTGCTGTAGCTAATACTTTTTATCTCTAGATTGTTTTTTTGGATCATCTGAAATTCTGCTTCTTTAGAGACTGTGAGCTGTCATAATCTGAAGACATATAACCTCACCAGCAGAATAACAGTGTTAAAAATATTTTTTTGTTTGTTTCCTGAGACAAGAATCCATAATATGAATTCATTAAGTAATTAAAAAAAACAACAACACAGTTTTATTAAATTAAGTCTAGTCCATTTTTTTTCTTACTTGCAATGTATGCTGAAACCACTTGGTGTCACCTTCTAGCTACTGTTCTAAATTTGTTAGCTTCATTCTCCCTTTATATGGGAGGAAAAAAAGATCTAGTCATATGTCTGTCTAGGAATGACTGTTTTATTAATTATTTTATTCTAAAATGTTTTATTAACTTTTTAACTGTCTTACCAATGCTATATTCTGCACAGAAGAATGGTGTCAGAAATATATTATTTTCTAACTATACCTTTCTTCAACATTAAAGAAGTTAGATAATAAGAAAATATGCATCCCTTGATGTAGATTTAAAGTTGCTATGTCAAATTTAGTAAGAAATAAAGCAATGAATAAAATAAATGAATGAATGAATAAATACCAAAAAAACAAAAAACTTAAAAATTGAAAAAGAAATAGTTGAAGTTGGAGAAAATATCCAACAACATTTAAAATTATTGACCAGAAGGAATTTTTCTTCTACTCCATAGTATTCTTGATTTTAAACTTACATTTTTTCCAGTTTTTAGGACCAATTTTTCAGCATTTATGTGGTCTAAAAAATTAGGATGAGGTTTTCTCCTACGATAATCCTCTTCACTAAAGGGAATTTCAAGATCTTCCTGTAAAATAAAAAGCAGATCTTATAAAATTGAACCACTTATATTTTCTATACTAAATATTTATAACTACATTTAGTGTTTTATAATTTACAAGTTGCTCTTCTTAAAACAGTCCTGGCGGGTAGTATTATAATTTCCATTTTAAATGACTTTCCTAAGGACACACAGCTCTTCAGGTAACAAAGCTATGAATTAAACATACTTTTTGAATGATTCTAAGACCAAAGTTTGTTCCCTTAAATACAACTATTCCAACCTAATTAGTTAACATAGGCCCACACAAAGCTTTAAATTCTATTTTTCACTTCAAAATTCTTCAAATTATCTTATTAAAAATGATCTAGTCATGTTTTGTTAAAGCATACAAAATATTTCCTATTTCTATTAATTTATATAAAATTTCACATTTTGTAGAAAATGTTTTATATTTCATATTCATATTTAACAAAATTCTAAAATAGTAAAATTATGCTCTTTTCCTCTCAATACAAATTTGCAGAGCCAGTGTTAGAAGGATATACCAACTTTTCTATTGTGTCTATCACTGTCATGGTATTTGGTAATGAATGGAACTTAAAGACTTTATGATAAAAGCATTTAATACAACTTCTCAATGGGAGCATCAACTAGAAAGAGAGGGTTATATTAGCTCCCCTCCTTTCTGTAGTGCTTGATTTACCTATTACTTGGCCCCTAATTGGTACTCAACCCTTCGTTTATAAGTAAATGCCTAAACTGGGAGGTAAAATTCCTTCTCCATCATTCATTATGCCCCCTGAATACTAGTCTCATCTCTACTTATTATTTGCTCAGAGTTAGTTCTTTAAATTGTGACTTCAAGATTCATTTCTTTTATCAAGCCATTCTCCAATTGATAAATGGTCAAAGGATATGAACAAATAATTCTCAGATGAAGAAATTGAAACTATTTATAGACATATGAAAATATGCTCCAAATCATTATTAATCAGAGAAATGCAAATTATGACAACTCTGAGATACCACTACACACCTGTCAGATTGGCTAGAATGATAGGGAAAAATAATGTGGAATGTTGGAGGGGATGTGGGAAAATAGGGACACTGATATGTTGTTGGTGGAATTGTGAACACATCCAGCCATTCTGGAGAGCAATTTGGAACCATGCTCAAAAAGTTGTCAAACTGTGCATACCCTTTGATCCAGTAATGTTTCTACTGGGCTTATACCCCAAAGAGATACTGAAGAAGGGGAAGGGACCTGTATGTGCCAAAATGTTTGTGGCAGCCCTGTTTATAGTGGCTAGAAGCTGGAAAATGAATGGATGCCCATCAATTGGAGAATGGTTGTGTAAATTGTGGTATATGAACATTATGGAATATTATTGTTCTGTAAGAAATGACCAGCAGGATGAATACAGAGAGGACTGGCGAGACTTACATGAACTCATGCTATGTGAAATGAGAAGAACCAGGAGATCATTATATACTTCAACAACGATACTGTTTGAGGATGTATTCTGATGGAAGAGGATCTCTTCGATAAAGAGAGCTAATTCAGTTTCAATTGATCAAGGATGGACAGAAACAGCTACACCCAAAGAAAGAACACTGGGAAATGAATATAAACTGCTTGCATTTTTGTTTTTCTTCCCGGGTTATTTATACCTTCTGAATCCAATTCTCTCTATGCAACAAGAAAACTGTTTGATTCTGCACACATATATTGTATCTAGGATATACTGTAACCTATTTAACATGTAAAGGACTGCTTGCCATCTGGGGGAGTGAAGGGAAGGGGAAAAAAAGAGTCAATATTGAAAAATTACCCATGTATATGTTTTGTATATTAGAAGCTATAATAAAATTTTTAAAAAAAGAAAAAAGAAAAAAAGACAGCAAGCAATCTGATATAGGTTATACATGTACAATCATTTAAAATATATTTCCATATTATTCATGTTGCAAAAAAAAAGATTCATTTCTTTTGGCAATGTGAGATTTTCAAACAATTAGAAAGTTGATCTTTACAATTAGTGGGATGCAGCAAAGAGCACTGGATCTGGAGTCACAGAGCTAGATATGATTTCTAACTGCAAATAATTTAAGATCTTAAGAAAAATCACTTCACTTTCCTATGTCTCAGTTTCCTCATCTAAAACACTGAAAGACTGATGACTTTAAGATCCTTTCTACTCTAAATATATGACCCTATAGCTAAGTTTCTGCAAACAGATAGTTCTCAATTAATCAAGGCATTCCACTTCATCACCTTATTGTCTTTGACTTATTTCCCATCAGTCAAAATAAACATTTAATAAGCATCTATTATGTGCCAGGCACTATTTAAAAAAGGCAAAAAATAGTTCCTGCTCGCAAGAAGATTAAAATCTAACATGGTAGACAACATGCAAACAAATATATACAAAGTAAGCTATATTCTGGATGAATGAGAAATAATTAAGAGAGGGAAGACACTAGAATTAAGAAGGGTTGAAAAAGACTTCTTATAAGAGATAGGATTTTAGTTGGGATTTAAAGGAAACCAGGAAAGTCAGTAGGCAGTTAATCTTACTAGCATATAACTGCAATAGTCTAGGTGGGAAGGGATGAGGCTCTGCCCTTAGAGTGATGACAGTGTCAAATGAGAGAAGGAAGCATATTTGAGAGATGTAACAAAGGTGAGATCAACAGGCCTTGGTGAGAGACTGAATATAGAAAATGAGAGATAATGAGGAGTTGAGGGATAGCACGCAGACTGCCAGTCTGAAAGACTAGGAGAATGGGGTTGCCTTCTCCTGGGGAAGGTAGAAGAAGAGAGGGGGTTTAGAGGTAAAGATAATGTGTTCAGTTATGGGTGAGTTTAGTTTAAGATGTCTACTGAACATTTGGTTTGTGATGTCTAAAAGTTATTTGGAGTTATATGATTAGAAGTTCTCAATGGATCTGCAAATCATCAGCATAATGATGGTAATTAAATCCATGAAAGTGATGAGATCACCCAAGAAAGAAGGAGAGAGGGATAAAAGGAAGCAGGACAGAACCTTGAGAGACATTTATGGTTAGAGGGAGATATGGATGAGGATCCAGAAAAGAAGCCTGAAGAGGAGTAGTTAGGTAGGCAGGAAAACCAAGAGAATGATATCCTGAAAACCTAGAGAGAAGAGAGCAATAAGGAAAAGGTAATCAAGTATAATGGCTAGAGAGCAGTTAAGGAGAATGAGGACTGAGAAAAGGCCATTGGATTTGACAAAGAGCTCATTATCAACTTTGAAGAAAGCAATTTCCTTAAAATTGTCAGAAGCTTGATTGTAAAGGGAAAAAGAGAGTCAGAGAAGAAGTAGAGTCACCTGTTGTAGATAGTAAAGAGTTTAGCCACAAAGCATTGAAGAGATATGGGATGATAGTGGGAACAAAAGGATAAAGTGAGGGATGAGAGAGACATGGACATATCTGTTTGGAAAAGAGTGGGATAATGAGTTAAAGAGTGAGATGTGGTAGAATTATCTAGCAGCAGTGAGGATCCAATTGAAGTTATATAAAATACATCTGAGTGATGTCAGAAGAAACAGCTACAGCTGTCCAAAAGTGGAATTAGCTATATACAGCAACAAGAAGATTATGTGAGGATCAAATCTGATGGACCTGGCTTTTTTCAACAATGAGGTGATTGAGGACAATTCCAATAGACTTGTGATGGAGACCACCATTTACATCCAGAAAGAGAAAAAAGGACTGAATATGGAGCATAACATAGTATTTGCATCTTTTTTTATGTTTGCTCACTTTTGTTTTCTTTTTCATTTTTTTCTTTTTAATCTGTTTTTTTCTTGTGCAGCATGATAAATGGAAATATGTATGGAAATATGTATAGAAGAACTGCACATGTTTGGCATATATTAGATTGCTTGCTGTCTAGGGGAAGTGGTGGGGAAAAGGAAGGGAGGAAAAATTTGGAACATAGGGTTTTGCAGAGGTAAATGTTGAAAGCTATCTTTGCATATATTTTGAAAATAAAAAACTATTATTAAAAAAAGAAAACAAAGAAAAAATGGAATTAACCTGCTTAGAGAGATGGTTGAGTTTCCCATTCTGGGAAGTAAAATATCAATTATTTCCTGCTTTCTCCTTGCCAGATGGTAAAGTGCTTTTGAATAGCTTTCCATTATGCTAGTTCATACATTCTCAAGAAAATACAAACTAATTTGAATATTAGTCAAATTATTAAGGATATAAATATAGTAAGAAAAATCTTAAATGACATTCTAAAACATCATTTACTCATTTTGATGAGGTGGGCCATTTCTTTCATCTACTAGTGTAAAAGCAATCAAGGTTAAAATATGCTAGCAAAAGTGAAATGAGCAGAACCAGGAGATCATTATATAGCTCAACAACAATACTGTTTGAGGATGTATTCTGATGGAAGTGGATCTCTTCGATAAAGAGAGCTAATTCAGTTTCAATTGATCAAGGATGGACAGAAGCAGCTACACCCAAAGAAAGAACACTGGGAAATGAATATAAACTGCTTGCATTTTTGTTTTTCTTCCCAGGTTATTTATACCTTCTGAATCCAATTCTCCCTGTGCAACAAGAAACTGTTCCATTCTGCACACATATATTGTATCTAGGATATACTGTAACCTATTCAACATGTAAAGGACTGCTTGCCATCTGGGGGAGGGGGTGGAGGAAGGGAGGGGAAAAATCAGAACAGAAGTGAGTACAAGAGATAATGCTGTAAAAAATTACCCTGGCATGGGTTCTATCAATAAAAAGTTATTAAAAATAAATAAATAAATAAAGTATGCTAGCAAAAAATTCCTTTTGGTGTTTAATTTATTAAGATGGGTTAATTAATAAATAACTTATAGAGAATATCTTTAGTACAATGAATTAAAGCCTCAGGTTCCTGAACTTTCCCTTTTATTTCTCAGTTCAAATAAATCATGAAGTTTGGTTGGAGTCATGGCTAGTCATCTAGTTTGACCTATAACAGAATTCAAGAATGATAATAATAGGAAATAAAGCCAGAAAATTATCTTAAAAGTCAGATTGTAGAGAACCTTCTTGTTATTGTTTTTGTTGTGTGTCCTTCACTCTTCTTTCTTTTATGGTGGTGAGTTTATTTATTTTTTAGCACACATTACTTTATGAATCATGTTGGGAGAGAAAAAGGGAAAAACCAGGGGAGATATTTAAAAAAAACACATAAAATAGAAATGAACATAGCATGTGTTGATTTATATTCAGTTTCCTTAAGCTTTTTTCTGGATGCAGATGACATTTTCTGTCCAAAGTCTATTGAAATTGGTTCAGATCACTGAACCTCTAAGAAGAATCAAGTTGTCATCCACTACTTTTCCAATTCTTTGTCACCACAAAAAGAGCTGCTACAAACATTTTTGCACATGTGAGTCCTTTTCCCTCTTTAATGATTTCCTTGGGATATAGACTCAGTAATGGCACTGCTGGATCAAAGAGTATGTATAGTTTTATAACCCTTTGCGTATAGTTCCAGATTGCTCTCCAGAATGGTTGGATCATTTCACAACTCCCCCAACAATGCATTAGTGTTCTCTAGTTCTTCTTTAGTCATAAATTCCTCTCTTCTCCAAAGATCTGACAGGTAAATTATCCCTTGCTCCCCTAATTTGTTTATGTTATCATCCTTTATGTAACCATGTAATGTGTAACCATTTTGACCTTATTTTGGTATAGGGTGTCAGATGTATGCCGATTTTCTGACATATTATTTTTCCAGTTTTCCCAGCAATTTTTGTCATATAGTGAGTTCTTATTCCAGAAGCTGGAGTTTGGGTTTTTATCAAATACTAAACCGCTATAGGCCTTGATTATTGTATTGTGTATATCTAATCTATTCCACTGATCCATCAATCTATTTCTTAGCCAATACCAAACGGTTTTAATTATTGCTGCATTATAATATAGTTTTAGGTTTGGTACTGCTAAGCCATCCTCCTTTGTATTTTTTTTCATTAATTCCCTTGATATTCCTGACCAGATGAATTTTGCCATTTTTTTCCCTAGTTCTATAAAATAATGTTTTGACAGTTTGATTGTTATGGCACTGAACAAGTAGACCAACTTAGGCAGAATTGTCATTTTTATTATATTACCTTGGCCACGGTTCAGCCTCAGTCCATAGTTACCATGAACAACTGGTATTTTTCCAATTATTTAGATCTGATTTTATTTGTGTGAGAAATGTTTTATAATTGTGTTCATATAGTTCCTGGGTTTGTTTTGGCAAGTAGACCCCCAATATTTTATTTTCTCTACAGTAATTTTAAATGGAATTTCTCTCTCTACGTCCTGCTGATGGACTTTGTCAGTAACATGCTGATGATTTGTGTGGATTTATTTTATATTCTCCAACTTTACTAAAGTTGTGAATTGTTTCCAGTAGGTTTTTGTATGATTTTCTAGGATTTTCTAAGTATATCATCATATCATCTGCAAAGAGTGATAGTTTTATTTTCTCATTGTGTATTCTCTTTTTTTTTTCTTTTCTTATTGCTAAAATCAACATTTCTAGTACAATGTTAAATAATAGTGGTGATAATTGGCATTTTTTTTTTTAAACTCCTGATCTTACTGAGAATGTGTCTAGCTTCTCTCCATTACAAATAATACTTGTTTTATATTTTAGACAGATACTGCTTATTATTTTAAGGAAAGCTTCCTTTATCCCTATGAGCACTCTTAGTGTTTTTCTAATAGGAATAGGCGTTGCATTTTGCCCAAAGCTTTTTCTGCATCTATTGAGACTGTCATATGATTTCTATTGGTTTTGTTATTGATATGGTCAATTATGGTAATAGTTTTCCTGGTATTGAGCCAGTTCTGCATTCCTGGTACAAATCCTACATGGTCATATTGTATTATCCTGGTGATAATCTCTTTGCTAATATTTTATTTAAAAATTTTTGCATTACTTATTAGGGAAATTGGACTGTAATTTTCTTTCTCTGTTTTGGCTCTTCCTGGTTTAGATATCAGTACCATATTTGTGTCATAGAATGAATTTGACAGTACTCCTTCTTTATCTATTTTTTCCAAATAGTTAACATAGTATTGGAATTAATTTTTCTTTAAATGTTTGGTAGAATTCACTTGTGAATACATCTGGCCCTAGAGATTTTTTCTTAGGGAGTTTGTTAATGACTTGTTCAATTTCTTTTTTCTTTTTTTTTTTAATATGGGACTATTTTAGTATTTTATTTCTTCTTTTGTTAACCTGGGCAATTTATATTTTTGAAAATATTCATCCATTTTGGCTAGATTGCCAGACTTGCATTAGAGTTCAGCAAAATAGCTCCTAATTGTTGTTATAATTTCTTTTTTATTGGTGGTGAGTTTACCCCTTTCATTTTTGATGCTGGTAATTTAGTTTTTTTCTTTCCTTTTTCTGATCAAATTAACCAAAGATTTATCTATTTTGTTAAGTTTTTTTCATAAAACCAATTCTTAGTTTAATAAGTTCAATATTTTCTTAATTTCTATTTTATCTCTCCTTTGAATTTCAAAATTTCTAATTTGGTGGTTAATTGGAGGTTTTTAATTTGTTCTTTTTCTAGCTTTTTTTGTTGCATGCCTAATTCATTGGTTTCTTCTTTCTCTATTTTATTTATGTAGCTATATAGAAATAGAAAAATTTCCCTAAGAACTGCTTTGTTTGCATCCCATAGGTTTTGGTATGTTATTCCATTATTGTCATTTTCTTAGATAGAATTATGAATTGTTTCTGTAACTTACTGTTTGATTCATTCATTCTTTAGAATTAGATTATTTGACTTCCAATTGGTTTTTAGTCTGTTTCCCTGGCCCTTTATTGAATATAATTTTTATTACATTGTGGTCTGACATATACTATTTCTGTCTTTTTGCATGTGATTGTGGGCTTTTATGTCCTAAAACATGGTCAATTTTTGAGTGTCATATACTGCCAAGAAAAAGATATATTTCCTTCTTTCCCTATTCAATTTTCTCCAAAGATCTATCATATCTAAATTTTCTATGATCATATGAACTTCCCTAGTTTCTTTCTGGTATGTTTTGTGATTAGATTTGTCTGATTTTGAGAGGGGAAGGTGGAGGTCCCCTTCTAGAATAGTTTTGTTGTCTATTTCTTCCTATAACTGGCTTAAAATCTTCTCTAGGAATTTGCCTGCTCTACCACTTAGTGCAAAAACATTTAGTATCACTAGTAATTCATTATTTACTGTACCCTTTATCAAGATGTACTTTCCCTCTTTATCTCTTTTAATAAGATGTATTTTTATTTTTGCTTTATCTGAGATCAGAATGGCTACCCCTGTAATTTTTTACTCAGCTGACATAATAAATTTTTACCTATACTCTGTATGTATCTATCAAATGTGTTTCTTGTAAACAACATATTTAGGATTCTGCTTTTTAATCTAATCTATTTGTTTCAATTTTATGGGAGAATTCATCCCATTCATATTAAGAGTCATATTAACAGCTTTGTATTTCCCTCCATCCTATTTTCTCCCCTGTACATACTTTTGTTCTCTCATCCCATTCTACCCCACTCACTACCTTATCTTTCCTCCCTTCTCTTACTTTTTTTTTTTTTTTTTTTTTTGCTGAGGCAATTGGGGTTAAGTGACTCACTTGGAGTCACACAGATAGGAAGTGTTAAGTGTCTGAGATCAGATTTGAAATCAGGTTCTCTTGACTTCAGGGTTGGTGCTCTATCTACTGCACCACCTAGCTGCCCCTTCTTCTCTTACCTTTTTTACTAGTGTTTCTGCCCTCACTTCTACCTGTTCCTCCTTTTTCTTTTCCTCTTTCTCCTCCTACTTCTTTATAGGATTAAATAAATTTCTATACTCAATTGAATGATTAAGTTATTCTCTCTTAGAGCTAAAACTGATGAGATCAAGCTTCAGACAATGCTCATGACCCTCCCTTTTTTCCCTCATTGTAACAGGTCTTTTGCACCTCTTCTTGTGATCTAATTGTCCCATTATACCTCCCCTTTTCTCTTTTTCTACTTTGGACTGTCTCCCACCCCATAATGTCTTTTTCTTTGATGTTATCACAACAAAGTCCTTCACAACTATACCTTCAATCTATGTGATGCCCTCCTTTGTCTGCCCCAGTGACAGATCCAGTTCTCAAAGAGTATACAGATATCGTTTAACCTTTAAATATATATTTTCTCGTTTACCTTTCTGGGTTTCTCTTGAGTCTGTATTCGTAGATTAAATTTCCTGGTTAGTCCTGTTTTTTCAATAGAAATGATTGAAAATCTCTTATTTCATTGAAGCACCATCTCCTTCCCTGAAAGATGATGTTGAATCTAGCTGGGTAGTTTATTCTTGGTTGTAACCTTATATCCTTTGCCATCTGGAATATGGTATTCCAGGACCTCTGGTCCTTTATTGTAGAAGTTGCCAAATCCTGGGCAATTCTGACTGTTGCTCCTTGATATTTGAATTGTTTTTGTCTAACAACTTGCAGATTATAGTTTTGGAGTTTCACAACAATATTCCTTATAGGATCTCTTTGCAGAGGTGATTGATGTATTCTTTGAATGAATATTTCCCACTTTATTTCTATAATATCAGGGCAGTTTTCCTTAATGATTTCTTGTAAAATGCTATCCAGCTGCTTTTTTTGGTCATAGCCTTCAGATAGACCAATAATTTTTAAATTGTCTTTCCTGGATCTATTTTCCAGCTTGGCTATTTTGCCAATGAGAAATTTCATATTTTGTTCCATTTTTTCCATTCTTTTTAATTTATTTGACTGATTCTTGGTGTCTCATGTGTCCTTCATTCTTGAAGAGGACCTTGACATCAGGGAGGTGATGCCATAACATGCCAATGAGTTGGATGTAAGTGAGGGGGGAGCTTTGCAAAGTTACCAGCCTCATATTCTGATCCAGAACCATCTGGGTCCAATAGTAAAATACAGATCAGGATGTTGGAAATAACCCTGTGTGCAATGGGGGACCTTGACCTTTTTAAGCTAAGATTTTAAAAGGTCTCAATTCGACTGAGGCAATATCTATTCAGTGATTAAGGCTAGGTAAGAATTGAGGCCAAAAAATGGCCTTTTTAACTTCATCAAAAAAATTAATAATAATCTAATTTGGGAGGGGAAAACTTTCTAGGTTTCTGGCCAAAACAGAAACAATGCTACCGTGTTTCCCCAATAATAAGACCTATCCCAAAAATAAGCCCTCCTGTTACTGTGTAAGATTCCTCTAAAATAAGCCCTCTCCCGAAAATAAGCCCTATTGAGATTGCTATTGTAGTGAAGGTGATCCTCTGTGCTACACGCTACATTCAGTACCCTCTAAGTGGGAGTGAGGGGGCATGATGGAGGATAAAAGGGGCATGATGGAGGATAAAAGAAGAACTCAGGGAGCATGATGGAAGATAAAAGAAGAACTCAGGGGGCATCATGGAGGATAGAAGGAGCACTCAGGGAGCATGATGGGGTTAAAACATTATTGAGGGGCATGATGGAGTGAAAAGAAGAACTGATGGTCATAATTTTATTATTCTGTCTGTTTTGACCCCCCAGACATTAGTACAAAAAGGAAGAGCTATACTGTTGAGTCCAAGAAAGCAATTGCAGAGGAGTCACATGGCAAGAATCTTGCAGTTTTCTGTAAAGAAAAACTTTTGGATCTTCGAATAGCCAGAAAATGGAGAGCAGATTATAATAACCTCAATCAACAGGTGGATGAGGGAAAAGGGAAAAAGCACAGGTCTGGATCATGTCGGCAACCCTTATATCCTGACTTGGAGATCCTCACTGGTGAATGGATTGCTGACAGGAGAGCAAAAGCCTTGGTTGTGCGCAGGGCTAATATTCAAGCATTTGCCCTTTCAATGGCACCAGAGTTTGAAATGGTCTCAGAAGGATTCAAAGCATCACAACACTGGTTGGACGGTTTCCTTCAACGGTATGAACTGTCCCTAAGAAGATCAACAACACTGTTTAAGCTGGAAGATGCTGAAGTTATTAAACGTGCACTTGCATTCAAGTTCTTTATTGATAGGATCGACATTTCCAAGTAGCAAACCTGCAATATGATTGCTATGGATGAAACTGCAGTGTTTATGGGACAAGGATCTCAAACAACAATTCATCACAGGGTTGCAATGTCAATCTACATTCCCACCACTGGCTATGAAAGTGCATGGGTCACCTGTGTTTTAGCAATTCGTTTGGATGGAAAGAAAGTCACACCTCTAATCATCAGTAAGGGCAAGAAAGATAAGACTGAACGTGTTATCAGGCATTTACGTTCTTGAAACCCAAAAAGCCTGGTGTACACAAGCCGTTATAAGAAAGTGGGTTGATTTAATGCTGCCACTTGTCATGCGAGGTAACCAAAGAGGTCTGATAATCTGGGATTCAGCCAGCACTCACTGCTCTAAAGAAATGAAGAACTTCCTTGCAGAGAGAAGAACAGATCAAGTAATGATTCATGCAGGAATGACTGCCTATCTCCACACCCTTGATATTGCAATAAACAAGCCATTCAAGGACCATTTGCGCATGGACGTCAATGACTACATTGAAAATAGAATGGAAAGAAATCAGCGTTGAAACTTTGTGAAGCCCTGTCTGCAAGAAGTCATGACTTGGGTAAAGAAGTCATGGGATAAAATTACTCACAGCTGTGTCACCAAGGCATTACGAGCAGGTTACCTGGACAAGACATGTTCATTTAAAGAGAGCTATATTGCTGAACATGACAGATTGGGTCCACTTCTTCTGAAGGAAATAGAGGCTCAAGACATCCAGGATGGAATTCAGGATATGGACACTTATGATGATGTTGAAGAAGACAACATGATCATTATTGAATAAAGGTACTTTTTTTTGTTCACATTTACCTGTTTATTAAAATTGCTGTCAATGTTCATTAAAAATAAGCTCTCCCCTGAAAATAAGCTCTCTGGTGTTTTTTCTGTCCAAAAAATAATAAGACAGTGTCTTATTATCAGGGAAACATGGTATTTACATTCACTTTGAGTCAAGCAGAGCACAAACAATGACCAATCAAAGCTTGGCTTGGGACTTGTTATTGGCCAATCAATGAAAGTCAGAGAGATTTTGGTTTAAGGAATTATACTGAAGAAAGAAATGTAGCTGGTAAACCCTAAGATATCTTGGGAGATTTCAGTAATCCATAGAAAATTTTTTTTCTAAATTATATTCATTTAGACAGAGTACCTGCAGGTAAGGCCAGCCAACTACTAATGTGGAAGACCAGAGGGTAAATACTAGGTATAAAGACAGTAGAATGGGGGAGATTAATTTGAAGAATATAGTGTGATAAAAGAATTAAGAGATCTTGATGAAGGAAAAGTATAGATTTAGTGTGAGAATATGTAAAAAAGGTGATAGGAAATTTTTGTGAGAGAGTGAAACTTCAAAGTACAAAACCTTGGAGATGTTATACCTCCAAGGATGGCATGGAAAAGAATATACTAAACATCAGCCTTTTTAAAACAAGGATGGATCATTTTCCTCAGTCAGCCAACCAGTCAATCCTTTTCTTGAGATAGATAAATATTCCAATATGGTTTATGGGAAGATAGAGAAGATAGTAGGATTCTATCCTTTGAGAAATGTTTAGTCAAATGGAGAGGAAAGAATAAATACACTTTAAAAGGAAATCAAAAATATTTACAAAATAAATATGTAGACAAGTTCAAAGTCATATATACTGAATATATATTAGTGTGCAAATAAAGACTAAAACGGCTATATAAGCAAAGAAATATAGAGAAAGCAGCACTATACTTTTATTTATTCAAGAAGAAAGCTTACAATCTCATCAGAGTTATATTCAATAGAGTTTCAAAAATTGTTAAAAAAAATTAAGATAATCCCTACTATAAGTTAATACCTAAATGCAGAAAAATTTATTTTAAAAACCTGGAAGAACTTAAAAGAAAGCTTTCAAATATCTAGGCTCTGAGAAAATTTGGTATAGCAAATTATTTTTAGGTTATCCCAAATAATTAAGAACTTCAAAGAAACAAGTATATGTGCAAGAAAATTCCACATAAACCAGCTACAACTCTGGCACATTATTTCTGACTCTCAGGTCTCATAGCATTTTCTTTGCCTCTCTTCTACACATTTTCTGTTTTACTTTACTGATGTTTATCTACATGTCTTCTCTGTCTTATTAAACTTCAGGGTAGAAATATCTTATTTTTTTTTCTAATACCTTTAGCATTCAGGATTGGCCCTAGGTAGATATTGGCAACATTAAATAAATGCTTCTTAAAAGAATAGATGGCTAGATAAAAAGATAAATGCATAGATGGATGAGAAAATGAAGGTTTGTTTACTCACAGGATCAAGGGGTTTAGATCTTGCCCAGGTCATCATGGTTGATAGTAAGATAAATATCTTTCGTTTTTCAAAATGGCTTGTTTCTTCACTTAGTGCTGTAATGGAAAAAAAAAAAGGTTTATTACAAGCACATTTTATGTACAATTATTTGTAGTTATTATTATCAAAACTGTTTCACAAGAAGAGGAAGCCCTTTTTACCAAGACAGGGAGAACCTTCCTATATATTCAAGTGATATCATTCCATCCTGTCCTGTAGAGCAGATTGCCCTTTATTATACCTACTCTTTTACCAGTTTTCAGTCTCTTCCTGTCTATTGGAGGTAGACACTTATATATACCAATGTCTTCCTCATCCTTATAAAAAAAAAACAAAACAAAACCAACTCTTATTTGATCCATCCATTCCCACCATCTATTGTCTTCTCCTCATCTTCATGGCTTAAAGTCTTTGAGAAGACAGTCTATAATCATTGCCTCCATTTCCTTTCCTCTCACTCTCTGCAGTTTAGCTTCTAACATCATCAATCAACTGAAATTGCTGTCTCCAAAGTTACCATTGATTTAATGGCCTTTTTTCAGTTCTCATCCTTTTTAAACCTTTCTGCAGTTTTTGACACTGTCAATAAACCACTCCTCCTGCATACTCTCTCTTCTATAGGTTTTTACAATATTCCTCCTTCCTGGTTCTCATACTGTATTAATGCTCAGTCATTAATTTTCTCAATCATCTTTGCTATATCTTCAAACAAGTTGCACCCATTATCTACTGGTATCCTATAAGGGGTCTGTCCTGGGTTCTCTTCTCTTTTCCCTCTATACTTTTTCACTTTGTGACCTTAGTAAGCCATCATGGATAACTTTTCATCTCTATACACATCATTCTCAGATCTATTAATTTTTAATTAAACATTTTATTTTTTCAATTACATATAAAAACAATTTTTAATATTCATTTTAAAAATTTTGAGTTTCAAATTCTCTTCCTCTTTGCCTCCTCTCCTTCCTCATTGAGATGGCAAGCAATTGGATATAGGTTATACATGTGCAGCCATGCAAAACATATTTCCATATTACTTATGTTGTGAAAGAAGCAGACCAAATTTTTTTTTTTTAAAATAAAGCTTAAAAAGGTGCTTTGGTCCTCCTTCAGACTCCATCAGTTCTTTCTCTGAAGATAGATAGCATTTTTCATTATTAGTACTTCAGAATTGTGTTGGATCATTCCACTGATGAGAATTTTTTTTTAACTTTTCTGGTTCTGCTCTTTTCTTTGTACCATATTTCATGTAAATCTTTCCAGATTTTTCTGAAAGCATCTTGTCATTTCCTTAAAGTACAATAGTAAATCACAATCATATATCACAAGTTGTGTAGTCATTCTTTAACTGATGAACATCCCTTCAAATTTCCAATTTGCCACCAAAAAAACCTGTCACCAATGGTTTTTTATGTATAGATCTTTTTCCTCTTAAAAAAAATCTTTGAGTTATAGACCTAGAAGTGGAATTGCTGGATCATAGAGTATGTATGTACACTGTTATAGCCCTTTGGGCAAAATTTCAAATTACTTTCCAGAATGACTTGATCAGTTCACAACTCCAGCAACATTACATTAGTGTACCAGTTTTCCCACACCCCTTTCAATATTAATCATTTTCCTTGTTTTCATATCAGCCAATCTGCCAGGTATGAGGTGGGGTCACAGAGCTATTTTAATGTGCATTTCTTTAATCAATAGTGATTTAGAGAAGTTTTTCTTATGACTATAGATAGGTTCGATTACTCTGTTTGAAAACTACCTGTTCGGCTAATTGTACATTATTTAAAAGTCCGATTCTTTTTGTACAGCAAAATAACTGTATGGACATGTATACATATATTGTACTTAACTTATGCTTTAACATATTTAACATATATTGGTCAACCTGCCATCTGGGGGAGGAGGTGGGAGGAAGGAGGAGAAGAGTTGGAACAAAAGGTTTTGCAATTGTCAATGCTGAAAAATTACCCATGCTTATATCTTGTAAATAAAAAGCTATATTTAAAAAACCAACAACAACTACCTGTTCATATTTTTAAACCATTTTTCAATTGGGGAATTATTTGTATTCTAATTGAATTCAGTTCAGAATTCAGCTGGCCTGTAATGGGCTGAGGCTTGAGTTGATGCACTGAGGTCCCAAGCACATGAGGCTAAATAGTAATTGGACCACATACTCTATTAATATACAAGCTTGGAGAAAGAATGGCCCCCACCCACTCTTTGTGCAAGTCCTGATGTGTTGTATAGGAAATGACGATTTTGGTGGGTGGAGGCAGGGGAGGGAAAAAGGAAGGGGAAAGAGAGACTGCTCTCATTGCCATTGCGATGGCCTTTCAGCTCATGTCTCCCTCTGCTAGCTGGCTTCCTGTCGCAGCTGCCCATATTGCTATCGCAATCCTTCTTGCCCATATTGCTATCGCACTCTTTTTTCACCTCTTCACTTCAATAAGACGATTGAAGATTTTTCCCTTAATCTGAATTCCTGACTCCGGCTGATTTTAAGTACGCGGTCATTACACAGGCCTAATATCGTTATACCACCAAGTGATTCTTCAAGGATTTCTAGGTCATTATCTTGCAGATGGACTCCAATTATGAACACTTCTTAGCCACAAAAGGAAAGGAGAAGATTGTTACTAGCTCCCATTCCCAACTTCCAACTAATTATTCCTCATGCTTCAGTTATATGACCAATGAGTTTTCTATCAACCCCATGTTACTTATCCTCTTCTGTCCTTTATTGTATGCTCCCCAAAACCTTTAAAAAAAAAAAAAAAGAAGCTGGTCTTTTTCTTGGTGTCTTTGCCTATAAACTGAGGCAGCTATTGACCCTTTTTTTGGACCCTTCTTCATTTTATCGTCTAATTCCAGGATATCAGAGCAATTGTCTTGAAAGATGACACCTAGGCTCCTTTTTTGATCATGGCTTCCAGATAATCCAATCATTTTTAAATTCTATCTCCTCAATTGGTTTTCCAGGTCAGTTGTTTTCCAATAATACATTTCACATTATCTTCTATTTTTTTTTTAATCCTTTTTATCTTATTTTCTTGTTTCTTGCCATTCATGATGGCATGAGCTTTCACCTGCACAATTCTAATTTTTAGAGAATTTTTTCTTCAGTGAATTTCTGAACCTTTATTTTTGCCACCTGGCCCATCCTATTTTTTAAGGTTAAACCAGCAGCATATATAAAATACTAAGCATTGTTCTGTTAGTAATGAATTTAGTATTTATTGACATTGTATTTTCTAATAAATTTTAAAAGTTTATCTTCTGTTTTGATGATCAAAAATTTTCCATCCTTGAAGTACAGAGATATTCTAATGAGTATTCAATTTAGAATTTTAGAATAATCCAGTTCTTTTTTTTATGATCATGATTTACACAATATTCATTTAGGCCATTATCAAAACAAATACAATATACATGATTTTTGTAATTAATGAAAGAAAACACTTCACTAACCAGAAACAGCCCACATAGCTTCATCAACTTGTGGTATATTTTCTGTAATGTTATAAATAATAATATCACATTCAAGCAGGTGTAACAGCAGCTCTTCTCGGGAAAGTTTCTAAAAGGATAAGACCACCAAAACTGTCATTTGTAGGAAGAAGCGAATAGAGAGTAGTCTTAAAATATTTAGATTAAAATTTCTAAAATAGTACTATAGAAGAAGGCCATATGAAATATATCTACAAAGGAATTTCTACTTAAAATTATACTTCTAGTAATACCATATGTTGTTTTGATGGGACAAAAAAGTTTAATAAAAATAGTTCAAGCAATTAAGATAAGACAAAATAGTTTTTAGTCTAAATAGTTGATTTTAAGTGAACGTCTATGTGTTATGTTTCATTCAGAATTAGAAGGAAAATATTAGAAAATACTAGAATAAAATAATTTAAATGTATTTATAAGTATCTCTAAATTTATTCAGCATCATTTTAGCCATATTCTAGTTCATTCAAGAATGACTATAAAGTATATTAATCTATTCTGTTTTAATTGGGTAGTTCATATTGCTTGGATTTTCCTGTAATTTCAATACCTCCCATAAGTTAGCAATCTATTTGTTATTAAAGTATAAAGTTTATCTTTAACAGGACTTGAGACTACAATATATTTGGTATAACATCATACCATATATATCATAGTATCAAGTTTCAAATGGATAAGTGCCCTAAATATAGTATGTTACATAATTTCTTAAATGCAGGAAAATATATGAAGATACCTTTTACAATTATAGTTAGGAGTATAATTTTTAATCAAATAAAGGATAACAAAAGGAGATCACAAAAAATAAAATAATTTGATTCTATTTAATTTAAAAGTTTTTATATGAACACAATTCAATGCAGTTAGGACAAAGAAAACTGTCAATTGGGTGGGGATTGTTTGTGTTAAGTATCTTGGATATCTAAAATATTCAAGGAATTAATATAATTAAGTTTTAAGTACCTAAAATGATCAGATTTTGCCTGTCAAAACATGAAGAATCCATTGGTCAGGGGTTCATAACTTCTTTGTGTTATGAAATCTTTTGGCAGCTTGGGGAAATCTGGACCCCTTCTCATAATAAGTTTTTAAATGCATAAAAGTATACAAAATCACAAAGGAAATCAATTAATTTGAAATAAAATCAAAATATTTATAAAATATATTTAGAGCCCCCAAATTTAAAACATCTGAATAAGTGAACTTGTAACTTGTCTAGGGCAAAGAACCATTAATGAAAAGGTTTAAAAAAAAAAAAAGGCAGAAAGCATGAAGTAATAAACAGGGCACTAGGCTAGGATTTAAGTGCTAGCTTTCCCTCTTAATAGCCTTATGATCTTGAGCAAGTTACCTAACTACCAAACTTGGTTGAATCTGTTTCCTTAGCTCTAAAATGTAGGGAGTAAGACCATTAAAATCCTTCATAACCTCCTATAATGCTCTGGAAGACAGGGATAATCTCTACAGAAACAGGAGAAAAGATGAAGCATCTATTGAAATATAATAAAAACCCATATAATTGTTAAATTATTAAAGAGTTTTAATGGAGTCTTTGAGAACTTATATGACTGTAAAGAGGGAGACAAGTGCTACAATAGTATGCATGCAAGTTTACAAGAATCAGAAAAAGACTGCAACTGTTTTGGATAAATTCTCTTTGGAAAGAAATATCTTTATTATTACTTCAATGGGATAACATCTTTTTCAGGTATGAAAGAAAAATCTATTTATTTTCATGGAAAACATGAATACAGCCAAAATAATAAACCTGTTCAAAAAAACATTTTTTCCCCAAAGTAAAAGACTCAATAGAATTATTAAGAATGAGTCAGGACTATTGGCTATATTATTATAACTGAGGCATCACATTCTTAGCTAACATTAATAAAGGGGTATCATATAATTTAAGTCCCTTATTTTACAAGTGAAGAAACTGCAGTCTAAACAATAAAGAAGCAGGGGTGTGACTAGAATCATGGGTTCCTGATTCACAGTATATTTGCTTTTTAAAAGTACAAATCAGGCTTAACACAGTAACCCCAAAATCTTCTAGTTTGGGCCCCCTTTTGAATTGCCTTTCCTTCTGTGTATTTTAATGTTCTGTTGATTTTTTTTCTTTTATTCTCTATTACTACCCACTAAAATCTATGCATAACTAGTCTTTTCTTACAACAAGTAAGTATAGTCAAACAAAATAAATCTATATAACTGTTATGTTGAAAAAGTATATCTCATTCTGCACCTCATTCCATTACCTCTGCCCCAAGGCAGGAAGCATGCTTCATAATGAAGTCTTCTGGTCATAATTGGCTATTGTCCATCAGAGTTCTGAAACTCTGAAAGTTGTTTTCTTTTTATATTGCTAAGGGTGAGAATCACTACACTTTCTATTCATTTCAATCCCAGTTTGTATTAGACTTATTCATTATGTTATTCCCTACTGTGTAGTTTGAGAGTACTGTGAAGGCCTTTCTGCCTTCAAATATTTTTTCCTATAGGCCTGTTTCATTTATTGAAATTCCAAGAACCTTTATTTACAGTTTTAATAAGGTGGAAAATACCAGTTTTCAGTATAGACTAGAATATACTGAAAACACAAGCTAAAATAAAGGACAAGGAATTTCTGAATTTGAAATCCAGAAATAACATGTCCTTTTTCTATTGTTTAATCATTTAGCTTGCAATGACCTCTTCACCTTTGAAACGGAGATGACTTATTAGCCGTAATCCAGGTAGACTTGATTTTTTTCCCTGCTTTTAGCAACAAGAGGGCATGCAAAGTGAAGAGTAGCCTATTAAAAAGGTGTGCATAATGACATTAATATTAATATATTCCTTTCCCCCAGACCTGACAAAATAGCCCAGACTTACTGTGTATGTTTCCATGGCAAATTCTGGAGGCTCACATTCAGGACTGGAAAGAGTTCCTACTATCTGAAAAGTACCTTCCTTTGATTTAGTTGTTAAGGCTTCTGGACCAGCTGATTTGCTTTCAATATCTTCTTCTTCTTCTTCTGTAATTTCTTCAAGTGAAGCCCCAACTATACAGTTAGATAAGTACTACAAGAAAACCAGAAACTATTTCAAGTACAAATAACAATTTAAGAAAAAGATTAACTTCCCCATGATGTCTTTTTTTTTTTTTTTTTTTCTGGAGGGAGGCATTTTTAGAGGAAGAGTGATAGAGATGAGAATTTATTTTGTATGACAATTGATTTAAGTCAGCAACCAGGAAAACTAGTGTTTTTTTTTTGTTGTTTGTTTATTGTTTTGCTGAGGCAACTGGGGTTAAGTGACTTGCCCAGGGTGATACAGCCAGGAAGTGTTAAGTGTTTGAGATCACATTTGATCTCCTGACTTCAGGGCTGGTGCTCTATCCAGGGCATCACCTAACTGCCCCACTGAAAACTAGTTTTAAAACCCTTGTGCCTTGACACATAGGCATTTAATAAATGTTAATGATTAACTGAATTGCTGAGAGATTATGTGAATTTCCCATTGACTAAGATGCTGAGGGGTTAAATGATTCGCCTAAATTCACACAGAAGTTTTTGTTACTGTAATATTTTAAACATTGTAAGTGAAATGATTAGTTTAATCTGTACCTCTCCTATTACTTATCAGTCTCTCTTTTAAAAATTTAAATTTACATTTTTGTCTCTAGCTTACTTCTCTCCTTTCCCAAATCTTAAGAACTGGAAAGGATTTCAAATATCATTTGGTCACAACGCTTTCTTTTATAGAAGAGGAAACAAAAAGCTCAAAGATAGGTGATGTGATCTACCTAAAGTTTCTTGGCTAGATAGCAGCTGAGTTGAGCCTAGAAACCAAGTATCCTGACCACAGACCAAATCTTTTTTGGGTCTACACTGTGCTGGAATACTGGCTTTGAGTACTGTACAAATGAAGCATTATTGCCTTCTTGCCAAGAAAGAATCTGAGTCTTCTACTATTGAGCTGTTACTAAGTGATGAATTCTTTGACCATGGCAAACCCTGAAACAAATTTGGTCCGTAGTCTTGTTCAGCTGTCTTCAGCAACTATAATTATAGCAACAGAGTAGCAGTAGGGAAAGCATAGTTTTGAATATATCTACAAATATTCATTTAAGCATAAATATTCTTAATATGAGATTCTCATGCACAAGTAAAGAATACTGATATATTCATGATATAAATAAAACTAAAAACATAAAGACATTGTGGCTATATGTAAGGATGACAAGCAAATTCTCTGGGTAGAATTAAATAAAGTTGACAAAAACATCATTTCATTAGATATTTGCTTATCTGCTTATCTTAAACTGAACTCATATATCTAAATCTTCCCTTTTCCAAACTCCCCATTTCTGTTGAAAAGGCTATAAACTTCCAGTCTCTCGAGTTTAGAGCCTTGGCATTATATTTGATACCTTACTCTTCTTCACACCTCTCCCACCCCTTCATTCAGCTCTCAAGTTCCATTTTATATTTTGTTTATTTGTATTTGCATCCTCAAACTTAGGACAGTGGCAGGTACATATTAAGCACCTAAGAAATGCTCACTCTTTCCTTCTTTCTCCCTTTCCCAAATCTTTTGCACTGGGCTCCATCTCCTTCCTTACCTTTCTCCTAAATAATTGCAACACTCCCATAAATGGTTCATTTGCCTCAACTCTCTCCCTTCTCCAATCCAACATTCAGGTAGTGATTTTCCACTGGAGCTCAGTATATTATTTCATCTTTATCTCATCTTTTTTCAGTATCTATTTCTGTGTAAATTTTATATGTGCATAATTATTAGTAGAATGGTAAGATACATTAATTAAAAATAAATATGTATACACATATTGGGGATGCTTGCTCAAGATTTTGTTACTGATAAGAGGTGCATGATCAAAAAAAATTTTGACTACCAATGGCTTAGTATATTAGGCTAAATTTGAGAAGAGATGAAATTCAACAAGAATAAATATAAAGTCTTATGCTTTAGATTTTAAAAACCAACCTGACAAGTATAAGATGTTAGAGCTAAGATTAGATAGCAATTTGTCTAAAAAAGATCTGAGGTTTTTAATGGAGAGACAGCTCAACCAAAAAAGCAAATGTGATCTCTTGGGCTATGTTAAGAAAGCCACAGCTTCAGAGAATGAGATGATAGTTTTCTGCTCTGACTTATACTACATCTGTTCAACTGGGAAGTCCAAGTTGGGGAAGGATATTGAAAAGCTAGAAGGCTTCTAGACAAAGGCAGCTAAAATGGTGAAGGGATATAAATCCTAACCATAGGAGGAGCACCTGAAAGAATAGGTAATTGCCTAGAGAAAAAAGGATGGAGGGACATGATAACTGGGCTCAAGTATTTGAAGGGTTGGTCATGTGGAAAAGTGACTAAATCATTCTTTTTGATCCCAGAGAAAAACTGGGAGAAGAAAAATTGGTGGAATAAAATAAAGAAGTAGATTTAGGTTTGATATCAGGAAAATTTTTCTGATAATTAGGGCTATTCATAAGTAGAATGGGCCGCCTGTGGAAGTAATTGGTTTCTTCTCATTAGGAGTCTTTAAACAGAGGCTAAATGGTCAGGGGTGCAGATGTGGAACTTCATTTTTAGGCAGATAGATTAAGTCTGGATGGCTGCTGAGCTCCCTTTCACCTCTGAAATTCTGTGATTCCATTTTCTTCCAAGAATTTAAAGATGAAACTCAGAAAAATAGGCAGATAAAAAAAAATTAGGGTAGCTTTTATACATTTCCATAACAAACTATTCTCATCAATGACAATAGAATCACCACATTTGGACTCAATATTTGGCTATATTAGAAAATGAATATAAGAGAAGCTGAGCCAGACTAAGCACACATACAGAAAATATATGTACAAGCATGCACAATTGTCACTGCATTTTTTTGTATCTTTCATACATTTTTTTGGTTGATATGTATATTATCCCTTTCTACTAAGCTATAAGTTCCATGGCATGTGGAATGAGATCAAATCTAATCTAAACTCTGTATATCCTATAAAGCCTAGCAGAGTGCAATTCATTTCAATAAGCATTGATTAATTTTTTAAAATGTACTATATGGCATAGTGAATGGATAATTGACCCTGAAGCTAGGAGCTTGGGTTCAACTGGTATCTATGTACTATGTACTTATATACTAAGTACTTTCATCCTTGATAGATCTCACAGTTTCTTATCCTGTATGATTCCTTTCATATATCCTTCCATAAATCCACCATGCAAGATCAGCTCAAAGCACTGGACGCCTTCACCTAGAGGTCAGTATGTAATGGTTGTTCAGTGATTTCACATAACAACTAGTAAATTAATGCTTGTAGATAATTCTCTGTATCTTCTGCCTCATTTGTGCAATTTCATTCCTGCAAAAGTAGAGGAGGGAGGGAGGATTTGCCTAGGACTGAGGGCCATTAACAACAACAAAAATTATGTAGTGGGCTAGTATGGTCAAAGAATTCATTACCTATAGGGGCCAACCTACTGATGATAAGCCTTGTCTATCCAGACTGGTCCAAGGAAAGCAGTGTATCACTTATCATCAGTGGAAATCTGCAACAATCTAAGTAACGTTGCTAAGGCAGGAGCTGTTGTGGCCTCTCTGGCACAACCCTCCCCCAAACCTCCCCCCCCCCCAAAAATCTTAAGAATCGGGGGGCAGGTTCTTGCCTATGACTCCTCTACCCTTTTCAAAATTGTATGCGGGGTGTTATTCGAGGTCTAGAGACCGAGAATGGGTTAGGTCAATGCACAATTCTGAGGAGCCACGAGTGTATGAATATGGGGGGACAGGGCCCCGGGCTGCCTCCCGCTGCTCACCTTCCCGATATTCTTGCTGCTGTATGTATCTAGCAGGTTCAGAAACACTAATTGGCTTCTGATGATTTTCTCGGTCGGAGCAACGCTCTCCTCCTCCTCTTCAGCCATGGTGGAGTCTAGTTTCGTTGCTAAGGTAAAAGAGACTCTTTCGTCAGTTGCTAAGGAACAAAATACGATGGAGGAGGCGGGGACGGGCGGGGAGCAGATTTGAGAGAAGTCGCGTGTCTCTGAACAGGAAGTACCTGAGGCACCAATGGGGAAGCGGCGGAACACCTTCGGGGACGGGGATTCCGGATCTCTGGAGAGCCTTCTTTATAGTTTCTTCCACCCTCTGTGTGAGGATTAGAAGTCCTGCGTATTTTGAGGTAGAAATTAATTATAATACTGAAGGTGATGACAATGATAATTAAGAAGAATTAGAGCCGGAAATAACACTGATAATGATGAATTAGATCTGTAAATAATAAGGAATTAGAACTAGAAATAAAGTTGATAATGATGAATTAAAGCTGAAATAATGGGGAATTAAAGGTAGGAAAAATAATTGCTAACATTTCCATAACGCTTACTATGTGTTAGGCATTGTGCTTTACAATTATTATCTCATCTGATCCCACAACAACCCTGGGAAGTAGGGGGCTGTTATTCCCATTTTAGAAATAGGAGTTAAGTGACTTGTGAAGGATTCCACAAGTGGCTGAGGCTAAATGAAAGATCAGGTTTTTCCCGACTCTGGGTAGAGAATCTCATAAAATAATTTATATCTACAATATAAATCACCTAGTATAGACTTTATTGTACAGATGAGGAAACTAAAGCCAAAATAGGTGAATTGATCTCTTCAAGGTTAGAGTACTATGAAAAATAATACTCTGAACCCCAAAAAGGAGACAGTGAATGAACAGAATCAGGATGAATGAAGCATTTTAAACTTTTTAATACACTCCAGCAGCATCGGTTGTGAGAATTTCATAGTTTACTCACACACTCAAAGGCATCAGAGCCCACAAATATACTTTGTAATCCACCCTAACCCTAGGGCCTGCCCTTCCTTCCCAGAGTTTCTACTGGAGGAGATTTTTCAGAAATCTCATACGTCATTTTACTACCACTACATACATTCTTTAATATGTTCCTCCTTCCTAAACATACATCCCTTGTTCAAAGGTGGTGATTAATCCTACTCTCAGGGTGTATCAATTAATATGTATAAGATTCTTTA
This sequence comes from Antechinus flavipes, assembly GCF_016432865.1. Classification (NCBI taxonomy): domain Eukaryota; kingdom Metazoa; phylum Chordata; class Mammalia; order Dasyuromorphia; family Dasyuridae; genus Antechinus; species Antechinus flavipes. The sequence continues at coordinate 383,666,196 of NC_067399.1, forward strand.
AGCATGGGTGCTTAGGAAAAACTTCTGCCCAGTCACTGACTACAACTAGTTTTAGCCAGTTTTAGGTCTGAGCCTCCTTATCAGAAACTCTGTTTAGCTAGTTCCTTCACTCATGAGGTAATTGATTGGAAATATTTTAATAGGATGTTTTAACCCTTCCCTTCATCTGACTTTATGTTTGAATAAATTTTTTTGTGACCACTCCTCCAATTCCTTATCTTTATAGCCATCTGTGGAAACAAAACATTGTTCTCCCATCATTTCTCATGTGGCTGAGTTGAGATTTGAACCCTGGTTGTATAACTCCAGATTCAGTAGTTGTCTCTTTAGCTTTTTGTTTTTCTCTATGCTTGTCATTTGAATGTGCAATTGTTCTTTACCTTTCCAATCTCTGGCTGAAACTCAATTCCTTAAATAGAAAATAAAATTCCCCCAGTGAGAAACCTTTCTTTAGCATTTCTACTCAGGCTCCCAGTCCTGTTGTATTTTATATCTCAGAAATAGTTTCTAGGAGAAACTATTTTATAGAAAGGCAGTAGAGTACCAGCCCTGATGTCAGTAGGACCGGAGTTCAAATTTGACCTCAAACACTGCATCCTGGATGGGAAACTCTGGGCAAGTCACTTAACCCCAAATGCCTCAGGGGAAAAAAAAAAAGAATTGACAATGGTCTTTCTCATTGGCAAAAAGTAGATTTATTTAGAAGAGGTTACAGACAAAAAGAAGAGATACAATAGACACCAGGAGGGTTAAATATGAAATAGAGTTGGGAAAGTATATAGTAAATACTAAAGTAATTTTAACAATGAAAAAGATAAGTTCCGTAGTGAAACTCACAACCATAAGAAAGGGTACTTTATAATGTGAAGACATTTCCTTAACTGACAAGCTAAATCCATAAAAGAGTTTAGCACCCTAAAAAAGTTAGGAGAAAGACATTATTAGGGTTAAGAGGAATGAGAACAAGAGACATCGGGTGAGGAGAAAGATATCAGAAGGCAGAAGAAATGGCTGGCTTAATTCAAAGGGATTCAGCCAAGATGTCATGGGCCACAGGCAGATTTTTAGGGGAAATTCAACCTCAGGAATTTGACATACTTGGTACTTCTCATTGGACACAGCAAGAGAGAGAGAGAAAGAGAGACTATAAGGTTGAACTGATCCCATCAGTGCCCTTCCCTGCTTGTCTCAGTAAGTTATCAGTGCTTCAGGCTTTCTTTGCTAATCCCATTTAGTTACTCAGGACTTCATCAAAAATACACCTATAAAACTCATTTTTAAAAAAGAAATTCTGTTTGTCTTAGTTATGCAGTATGGAAAATGGAGCAATATAAAATGGAGATATCAAAATAAATTTGTTAGCAGGTTGTAAGGGGCTTTAAAAATTGAATAAAAGACTTCTGAACAAGATGGCTACTTGAACAGAGGCAGGAATACCAGCTCCCACATCATATTCCCACAAAACCTCTAGACTGCCAGATAAGCTGGTGCTAGCAGAGGAAAACAAGAAGGAAGCTTCCTAGTAAGAACAGACTAGAGGTGAACCAATGGCACTTGTAGTCTTCTAAGTTTTGGAGACATCCAAAGTGAAAGGTTCTCAGGAAAAAGAGAATAATTGTAACCCATAGCATTAATACTTGAAAGCAAATGGTAACAGCAACACTTATGAGGGGTCAGAGCTGAGAGTACTCAGAATTGCACACCTAGGTAAGAAATGTGGAACAATAAAACCTTTCTCTATTGTTGTTTTTTCGTCCTCTGCCAAAAACCCCACCCTGAATGACTGACAATACCTTGTTAAAATCTATCCTTTCTCCTTACCTTCTCTTACAACTTTGAAAGCTGTTAGTCTGCTGGCTAAATTCTCAAATTTTCAGTATGTGTAGCCCTTCTGAACTATTTCTGTAATGTTCTGTTTAACTTTCTGGAGGTGCTTCAGCTAAGTAATCACTGAGATTAGCCAGAATAAAGTCCAAATTCTTTATTGTCTCCTTTTCAGTCTGTCTCCTTGCCTGGGGCCTGGCTAAACTAGAAATGGTTTATATTCACCATGCTAAACTAGATAACCATTGTCTTATTAATTCCACTGAATTAAACACCTTGTTGTAAGAATCCTTGTTTCAAGTAGGCTTCTCCAGAGTTCTGGCCCATTACATATTTCCAATTTGCTAGACTCCATTTAGAGGCTAGCCCATCAACTATGATGTAAATAAACTCTTGTGACTTTAAGAGAATCTTTTTGAATTCTTTCAAAGTATGAATTAAGAATCTCACACATTTCACTCAGAGTGGGACACTTCAGGTTTAGGAGCTCCAAGAATTCTAGTACTCTGTCCTAATATATCATCGTCCTTGGGAATGCAAAATTCTATACCTCAAAAATCTATGGGGGCTATAACACCTAAATTACTCAGAATAGGTATACCTCAGGAAGTAGAGGTCAGCCGAATAACTCAGGAGACACAGATCAAGACAAAACAGGGCTGACCATCACACTTAAAATTAAATTAGGGGAAAGAGACTGGCGCTAGCACAAAGGCCCAATTCAGGAATGTAGACTGAAAATTTGAAAAAAGAGAAGGCAGTAGTCACTGTAAAAAAAATTTATAGATTCCCAAACATATAACCTAGAAGAAGAGAGTAACTCCATGACAATTGCAGAAGAATCAAGGAAGAAATAAAAAATGAAGCAAAAGTTCTGGAGGAAAGGATTAGAAGGAAAATAAATAGTTTAGAACAGAAATTTTTAAACCTCACCCAAGTAATAGCACACAATCAAAATACTGAAAAAGATAATGTAAGGTATCTGAGATTTTATATATATATATACACACACACACACACACACACCCACTCACATACACACATGTATGGGTGTATGTGTGTATAGTTAGGTAAATACATAAACAACTGACAGAAAACTCAGGAAGAGAGATTTAAGAATCAGGCTCCTTGAAAGTCACAATCGAAAGAAGGCATTGATGCTGCATTTCAAGAAAGTATAAATGAAAACTGTCTAGATCAATAGATGAGCAAAATAAAAATAGAAAGAATATTCAATATGCCTCCTGAAAGAAACATCAGATTAAACACATCCAAGATTATCAAAGCTAAAATTCAGTTCCCAGAAGATATTTAAGAGTGCAAATATTCCAAAAGTTCAACAATTTGGGAAAATGAATCTTTAATGGAAATAAAGGACATCAGTTAGGGAATGTGTGAACAAATTATGGAATAGAAATATAATGTAATATTATGTTATAAGAAAATAAAAAAAATATGATTTTAGAGGATCCTGGGTAGATTTGTATTAATTTACACAAACTGGGCAAAAAACCCCAACAGAATAATTTGTACATTAACAACAACATTGGAAAGAAAAACAACTGTAAGTGACTTATGAGCATTGATTAAACCAATAATCAGTTACATCTGCAAAGGAGGACATAAATCACGTTGCCCACTTCCTGACAGTCAAGACACAGACACTTACTTTTTGGACACGACTATAATTTTGATTGGTTTTCTTTGATTATGGTACTTTGTTATGAAATTTTTTCCCCTTGATTTTAATTTGAGGGTAGATTTTGAGGAGAAAGGCAGGCTAACAATTGTAATGTAAAGATGATATTGATGAAGGTCAAAAGATGAACAGGTAGTTTTCAGATGAAAAAAAAAAATCAAAGCCATTTATAGGCATAAGAAAAAATGCATATCTGGGTCTAATGCAAGATACAGATTAGGATATTTGGAGATGGCCCAGGTTGCAGTGGGAGATTTTGGCCTTTTTAAACTAAGGTCTTTAACAGTTCTCAGTTTGACTGAGGCAATGCCCAATCAGTTACTAATACTAGAAAAGAATTAAGGCAAAGAATAGTCTCTTCTACTTAGCCTAAAAAAAAATCCAATCTAGGAGGGAAAGATTGTCAGGGCTTCTAATAAGACAGACAAAATTGCTATTTACATTCACTTTGAGTCATTCAGAGCTCAAACATGACCAGTTGGGGTCATTGTTAACCAATCAATGAGAGCTGAGTGATTTGGGTTTAAGGAAGAAATCTAGATAGTAAACTTCTAGTTTCAGCTTTCCAAAAAAAAAAAAAAAAATTACATTCTTTTAAGCAGTGCACCCTTAGATAATGGTATGATGCCCTATATGGAAAACAAAAAGTATCAAGCAGAATAACTTTGAATGGTGGATTTTTAATATAAGTTTAATATATGCATTGGAATGCTTTTATACTTTTAAAAAGCAAGTTCTATAGAATAGATTCATAGTTTCATGTACAATCTTTTTTATGTTCTACTTTATATATGAAAGCAAAATGGATGCCCATCATTTGGGGAATGGCTGAACAAATTATATTTGTTCAAAATTTTATGTTACATATATATCATATATGTAATTATATATTATCAACAAAATTGTGTGTATATCTATCTTTCTATCTATTTATACGTATGTGTATATTATAATGCCATTAAGAAATAACATAATGGTTAGATACAGGGAACTTGGAAAGACATGTATGAATTAATTCAGAGTAAGTAAAAGTGAGCAAAACTAGAAGAAATATTTATATGATAACTGATGAACTCTTCAATGTTAAGTGTGGTTAATAGAGGAATTAATTCTTGGGGCAAGCAGACAAAATGTTTTAATAGAGATCAGTTTAGTGCCATGGTCTCACTCTTTGGGGAGGTGGTCCAGTCTGAATTTAAGCTATGTCAAACTCCTGAGATCCACCCTCTATAGAAGTCTTTGGCTATCTCACCTTATCATACCCTGGTAGAAATCCTAGTCATGTCCCTGAGGTTAAATTTTCCCTTTAAAATTTACTTAGGAGCCATCCCATGGCTGCTACCTTCCTTTGGGTCAATCCGTCAGGGCACTCTGCCTCATGGTGTCTTTCTCCTTTCCTCTCTTTCCCCATGCCATGTGGTATTTCCCCTAAGTTCACTGCGCCTCCCAACCCCACTTCTGTTCCTTATAACTAATTCTTTTAGGGTGCTAAGCCTCTTTCAGAATTTAGCCTGCCAGCTAAGGACATGCCCCAGCCTCATAGCCTCCCTTTCTGCTGGGCAATAGTGAGGACCACTGAGGAACTTGTCTTTCATATGCTCTCCCATTCTATTTCATATTTACCATTCCTGGTGTCTATTGTGTGCTCTGAATGGAAAATTTGATATTTTTTCAAAGGACAAATTATAAATTAACTTAACTATGGGATCAGATTACTGTTTTCCCTTGTCTTTCCTCATTGGAAAATAGTTCCCAGTATATATGGGGAGGGAGAGCATATCTGGGAGGATGTAGAATGAACTGAATCAACCCTTATCTCTCATACATTGAAAGCATATGTCTCAGGTCAGTAAAAGGAATGTCTTTGTTTAAATTTGAATCTATGGATTGCTTCCCCATTTGCTGTAGTTTTCGGGCTTAGAATGTAAGGTCACATTCTCAGTCAATGAGGATGAGCCAGCAGGGAAGGCCAGGATTGCGTCAGGAAAATTATATAGTACCCCTTCTATCTGTGCTTGGAATCCTCACTTTCACTACTTGCTTTTCACAAGAATCAAATAAACCTCCTTACACCCTGAGAAACCTTTGAGGTTTATTGGGTCAGTTGCACACCACATAGTTTGGGAGCTCGGTTCAGGATCACGTGGTCATTGGGGTCACCAGGTTTTCAAAACTTGGCAAAAGGGACCTTGCCTAATTCTAGTTTTCGGCAGTTTGTCATGTTTTGAGAGTCCTTACCCCCATTTGAACAAAAGCAACCTGGAAACAGAGGAACTCGGTATAAGTTGGAACATCTGTAGGTGAAAATCTGATCAGTGAAATAAGCTGTACCCCTGAATCTGAGTGCACTAGATTCATGAAAAGGTCAGAACAGTTCGTTTGGGTGACTGAAGAGGGGGAAGCTAGACGTAAACCCCCAATTGAGACTTGAATCTAAGTGTACCTGATTCTGAGAGTCTCTATTTTTGGGTCCAAGTTAATATACCTGGGATGAATTAATGTCAATTTAAAATTTAAAAAAATTTAATATCCTCTCCAGTATCTCCACCCTGCTGAGGCAGGGTGCTCTGAAAGAATGGGATCATAAACATCCCCTAGGAGAGGGAGTAACTCCTGATGACCAAAAATTCCCCTTTACTGATCCCCAGTGGGACAATCATAATTTAGCTCACAGCAAAACCTACAGGATTTGAGAGAATTAATTGTTACAAGGGTCAGAAATGCAGTACCCAGAACACAGAATCTTAACAGAGCCTTTTCAGTGACAAAAGGAAAGATGAATCTCCCGCAGAATATTTAAATAAACTAAAAGAAAGTATGAGGAAATATTTTGGTCTGGCTCCAGATAATCCAGAAACTTTGAAATTACATCTTGTAACAAATGCCCGGCCAGATATTAGTAGAAAATTGCAGAAGTTAGAGGGGTGGAATCATAAATCTCCTGCTAATCTTCTAGAAGAAGTAACTAAAGTTTATACCTGAAGGGATGAGGAGAAACAGAAACAGAAGGCTAGAATTCTAATGCTAGCTATAAGAGATATAAATGATACAGGAAACAAAGAGAATCGTGGACAAAGGGAGAGGTCCCGACCAGTGAGCTACGTACAAGCCCTTCAAGGGGAAGAACTTTCAGGGATGGGATCGAGGAAGGCAGAGCCCCAATCAAATGTTGGCAATGCCAGGCAGATGAGTATATCCTGCGAGAGTGTCCACAAAGAAAGAAGAAACAACAAGTATACTCCCTCATAGAAGTCAAGAGTTCTTCAGCACCCATCTGGAACCCTTAGTAAATTTAAGGGTGGGGCCAAAATAGGAGGAATAATGTTTCCTCATAGACCCGGGAGCTGCTTGAACCTCAATCATACAGCTCCCTCCTGGGGTTGAATTATCTAAAGAAACACTGATTATCTTGGGAGTAAAAGGAGAAAGATCCCCCGTTTCAGTAAATGGTTTAGTTTCTGGATCTTAAAGATGCATTCTGGAGCTTCCTCTTAGAGGAGGACAACAGAAAGATTGTTTAGAGAACCTCCATACTTATAGGAAGGGATATTTTCATTAATGGTGCATCCTACATAAGGCTACACAGAATCCCCAAATTTGTTTGGCCAGGTATTGGAAAAATTCCTAGAAAGCTTCATTCCAATTACAGGAACTAATATGTAGATGAGCTGTTGATTACTGGGGATAAAAGGGAAAATACTAGTAAAAGTACTATTAACTTACTGAACTTCCTTGGGGAATCAGGATTCAGAGTTTCAAAGGAAAAACTTCAATTTGTGGAGAGGAAGGTTAAATACTTAGGGAACCTGATCAGTGAAGGGAGTTAAGAAATTGGCTCCAGCTAGAATCGAGGGTATCATACATACTCCATTACCAAAGACTAAAAAGGAGTTAAGGAAATTCCTGGGCTTAATAAGATTTTGTAGAGCCTGGATCCACTCCTTTGCTTCCATCACTAAGCCTCTATATCAGTATTTGTTGGAACAAATTGTATCAATTGGGACTCTGAGAGGGTGCACAGTTTTGAAATATTAAACAAATGCTTATGTCACCCCCCAGGACTAACTTTCCTAATATTAGAAAAACCCTTAAATCTTTTTGTGAATGTGGTTGATGGTGGGATTGCATTAGGGATTCTGGCCCAGATAAGAGGAGGCCAAAGGAGACCTGTGGCTTTTCTATCTGAAGTATTAGATTCTGTAGCAAGGGGTTGGCCCACATGTGTACAGGCATTTGCAGCCACAGCTGTTCTAGTAGAATTAAGTAGAAAACTCACTTTCAGAGACAGTCTCATTGTTAGTGCTCCCCATCAGGTTATACTAAATCAGAAGGCAGGCAGGTGGCTGACTGATTCCAGAATTCTGAAATATGAGGCTATCTTATTAGAAAGGGATGATTTGGTGATATCCCAAGATCATAACTTAAATCCAGCACCATTCCTGACTTCAAACCCAAATTATAGCCCATATAGAGGACATTGCTGTATGGAATTAGTAGAATACCAAACTAGGGTAAGGACAAATCTCCAAGAGTCCCCATTGCTGAGAGGCTTAATTGGTTCATTGATGGATCATCTAATGGGAAGAGAAAGGATGGATTTGCAATTATTGATGGGGATATGAGCTCTGTTGTGAGATCTGGAAGGTTACCAGCTACCTGGACAGCATAAACTTGTGAGCTATATGCACTCAATCGGGCCTTGGGACTATTAAACAAAAAGGATGGAAATATTTATATGGATTCCAAATGTGCATGGGGAGTGGTTCATGTATTTGGAAAAATTTGGAAGGAAAGAGGATTAGTGAATAGTAAAAGGAGAGAACTAGCACATCATACATTAATCCAAGAGGTATTGGAAAACATATTAAAACCAAGGAATACAGCCTTATTACATGTGAGAGGGCACCAGGATGGTAACTCTTTTGAAACCCGAGGCAACTAATTAGCAGATGAAGAGGCACAAGAGGCTGTGGGAAAGAATGAAAATCCAGGTATGTTTGCACTGATTCCAGCATTCCCCTAGTCTGCCTTTCACAGAGGAAGAAACTGAAAAAGTTCTGTCCCTTGGAGCAGATGAATGGACAGATGGAAACTGGTTCCTACAGATAGCAGAAGGGTACTGACCAAAGCAGGCATGAGAAAGGTTCTACAATATTTACACCAGGGGAAATCACTGGGATGTTGCAAAGCTGTGTGATACCATACTAAGTATGTAACTCCTGGGTTATATACCTTGGCTCGTTAAATGGTGGATTGCTGTCTGTTTTGTCAAAGGACAAACAAGACTGCTCAGTGCCATGCACCTCAAGTGGCCAGCTGCCTTGTATAAGACCTTTTCAGAGTATACACTTGGACCTTACAGAATTTCTCCCTGTAGGATATCTCAAATATCTGCTGGCTATAGTGGACCATCTGACTTCTGGGTAGAGGCTTTCCCCTTATTCAAAGCAACCACCTCAACTGTGATTAAGAGTTTATTAGAGCAAATCATCCCTAGATATGAAATAGTGGAGAGGATAGCCTTAGACCAGGGAACTCATTTCACAGCCAAGATTCTGAGAGATATAACTAAAGCACTAGAATCACTTGGGATTTTCATACCCCAGGCACCCTCCATCTTCTGGCAAGGTTGAGTGTATTTATCAGGAAATCAAAAGATGATTAATTAAATTGGCAACGGAAACCCACTTATCATGGACTAAATATCTGCCTCTGGCTTTAATAAAAATCAAAACCAAGCCCTGACGGGATATTGGGTTATCACCCTATGAGCTATTATACAACCATCCCTTCCTCACTCCTTCTCTCTCCACAATAAACCTGGGATATTTGACAACAAAGATTTATTCCTAAGAAGGTATTTTAAGACCTTAAAAGTTCACCTACAAGAACTATAACAGAAAGGAATTGCCCAAACTCCCCTTTTGGGTTTTCCCATACATGAATTCCAAATTGGAGACTGGGTATATATAAAAGTATGGAAAGAAGAAAAATTAACCTTGGACTAGGATGGCCCCTTTCAGGTTTTATTGATTTCAGACATATATGTATATGTGTGTGTGTGTGTGTGTGTGTGTGTGTGTGTGTTTAGGTATAAATATTTGCATTTAATTATAGCCTTCTGAAGGGCAAGGTGGGGAGGAATGGAGAAAAAAAATGCAGAATAGAGAACAAAAGAAAACTTACAAGCATAAAAAAGCCGGGTAGCTTTGAAAACAACATTTAGTATATTATAATGTATACTATATAATGTACACTACTATATACATATTAGTACATCTATATATTACATACCTTTTTTTAAAAGTAAACAATTTTTAAATGGAAATTTGTTGTCTTATATTAAATCACCTATGTTCTGCTATTGTGGTGTTCTTCTTTATAATATAATTATTCTCTCTGGGAGCAGGTTTCTTGGGGAGGTTTTCTGGAGGCAGCCTTAGTTTCAGTTGAAAGTAATAATCACTCCAAATGCAGCCAGGTGTTAAAAGTTCAGATCTTTTATTGCTTCCTCCAAAATAGCCTGGTTAATTTTCTTGGTGGCCTATCTCTCTGCTTGGTTCCAAGAGCTCCTTCCGAATGTCTCCAAATCCAAAGGTTTGTCCTTTAGCCTCCAGCCAGCACAAAAGAGGAAAATGGAATGAGTCTGACTTGCCTCCGCGAGAGGGCTTCTGCTGAACTGGCCCTGACTGGCTCACTGAAGCTCTATTTATGCTAGGTGTAAAAGGTTGACTCCTCCTCGGAGGGAGGAATTAAGGGAGGTGTGAATTCACAAAGTTACAAAGTTAACTTTGTGAATCTCCCATACTTGTGAACTCCAATGAGTACTTAAATACTTTAGTGAGTTAGAGAATTTGTTAAGTACCATGCTAAATTAGATAATTATTGTCTCTATCAATTCTAATGAGTTAACACTTTGTAAGGATTCCAACATGCTATATACATGGAAATGCTCTTTTTCCCCTCCTCCATTTTGTATTTGTTTAAAATGAATAATGTTTTTTAAATGAGAGATACATATAAAATAAAAATAAAGAGCTAGACTAGAATTTATTATGCTTCAGGTGATGCAAGGAAAAAAAAAAAAAAGCAGAGGTACCATGATCTCAGACAAAGTTAAAGCTAAAACAGATTTCACTAAAAAGAGATAGAGGAAACACTATCAGGAGAAAAGGGACCAAAGATAATGAGGTAATACTAATACTAAACCTATATACATCAAACGCTGTAGTATTCAAATTTTTTAAAAGAAAAGATAAATGAATTAGAAATGGAAATAGATAACAAAACTATAACACTGGGTGATTTCAACCTTCTTCTTTCAGAACTACACAAATTTAACCAAGAATAAATTTTTAAAAAGTCAAGGAGATAACTCAGATAAAATAGGTATTTTAAATATCTGGAGAGAAGTGGAAGAAATACAACTTTTTATCATCAGTAGATGGCATCTTCATAAAAACTGACCATATATCAGGGCATATTTAAATAAAGAAAAGCAGAAATTAAATATACTCCTTTCAGATCATAATGCAACAAAAATTATATTTAATAAGGGGCCATAGTAACTCATTTTAAAATTAATTGGAAACTAAATAACCTAATTTTAAAAATGAGTGAATTAAAGAACAAGTCATAGAAATAATTTTTATTAAGAATGATAATAATGAAGGAACATGTCAAAACCTATGGGATGCAGCAAGAACATGAGAGAAAAATTTATCTCTAAATTCTTAAAACAGTAGAATGAAAGGCAGACAAATTAATTGGGTACACAATTTTAAAAAACTGGAAAAAGAACAAATTTTAAATTTCCAGTTAAAATTCAAATTGGAATTCCCCAAAACTAAAAGTGAGATTAATAAAATTGAATATAAGAAAACTATTGCATTAATTTTTTAAAAAAGTAGTTGTTTTCTTTTTTGAAAAAGCCCATAAAATAGATAAACCAATTTCATTTTTCATTGAGTCCATCATCTCTTATTAAGAAATGAGTAAACTTGCTTCGTATATTTATGAAACCAAATTACTAGTACCAAAAATGAAAAGAGTGGATATATCATTAACAAAGATGAAATCAGAACAATTATTAGGAGTTATTTTGTCTAATTAGAGGCCAATAAGTTTAACAATTTAAGTTAAATGGGAGAATAGTTAGGAAAATATAACTTGCCTAGATTAATAGAATATTAAAATAAACCTATTTTAGAAAAAAGAAAGCAAACAAGCCATAAATGAGCTTCCAAAGAAAAAATGCATCAAGATGGATTTACAAGTAAATTTTACTAAACACTTAAAAACCAACTAATTCTAATATTAAATAATTTGGGATAATAGAGTACTATTAAACTTTTTTTTTATGAGACAAATATGATGTTGATATCTAAATAAGGGTGGAAACCCCCCCTAAAAAAATTATAGATATCTCATCCCTATGTTAAATGATAGAAATGATAAAGAGAAATATGATAAACAAAGGGTATAGAATGAGACATACTTTAAAAAATTTTCCCCCCATTTTATATAAAATTAGCATTTTCATATACAAAGTAGAAAAGAGGATTGTGTATGAAACTGTGAATCCCTATTATAGAGAATTTTCTTTTCAAGTATACAATAAATCTAACATAAAAATTTTCAAAGTTTTAATACTTATTTGTGATTGCTTCTGGCCTTTTTTCTTTATAAAAGGAAAAGAAAACATTCTATTCTTATCCTTTCCCTACCATTCCTTTTTTGATTGAAAAAAAACCAAAACAAAAAAACAAGCTTGTAACATGTTTCCATTTTTGCCCTTGCCCTCCCTCCTGGGATTGGAAATGTGTTTTGTTCTGAAAAGTCCCCTATTGTATAACCATAGGGAAAATCGGTGGACACACCCTTTACAGATGATGCAATAGTATTTTATGATTCTCAGAATGAAAGGTGGAAGGTTTGAATACTAATTTATCACAAAAATAACTTATTTGGAGAGGTCTTTGCTGCTACATGTAGGAATGAATATAGACAAGAGAATAACCACCTTTCCTATTTTAGGAAGAAATCCTGTGTACTTGAATAGCACTAATTGTAGTGATAGATTTGAACTAGGTAGTGGCTGTATTTGAGAAACGTGATATAAAGACCAAACTTAAATCCTTTAATGCCAAATCAATCTTTTGATTGGTATTTTTAACAGGCAGTTTGTGGTGTAACTTCAATCTTGGGGGACCAGAGCAGGAACCAGGATATTTAGGGAATACTAAAATCACATGTCAACAAGGACAGTCATCATACCTTTATATATATGTGCATGTACATATATATGTATATTTACACATGCATTATGTGTATATATATATATATAATTTGTGGGACTAAAATATTTTACTTATTTGCAAATCTAAGTCTTGCGAGATGGATAAATCTATATGATGGGCAAGAAGGAAGTTTTGAGTAGTTTAGTGAAATTGGAAGCCAGATTGAAAAGGGATGTAAAGTGAAAGGAACTGGAGGAAAGTAGAGGTTCTTTTTGCCTGGAGTATGGCAGCAGGGGAAAAAAAGAGATAAAAGCTTGGGGTGGCAGCAAGGGTAAGTTTTTTTTTTTTTTTTAAAGATATGGGTAGCCTAAAAGGAAAGAAGCAGTCCACAGGGAGAATTCAAAAAATAGAGAGGGGATTAAGAAACTCCAAAAGTTTTATAGATTCAGATCTGGGCCTTGACTTGTCCAAGAAAGATCACATGGCTTGTAAATGTCAGAGATGGCATTAAAACCCAGGTCTTCAAGATTTTAAGATCAATACTCCTCCCATTCCATCATGCTTTCTCTTTATTATGCCCATGTTACTGATACAAAGGGCCCAGGTCATCTCTTGCCTACCTGGTTTTCATCAATCCTATTAGGGTACCTGGAAACTTTAGTATTTACCACCTCCCCTTATAAAAACAAGTGCACAAGGTTTAATGAATAAAGATTTATTATGGCACAAAAAGCAAATATTCTTTTCAGAGCGCAATGAGCAGCCTAACTAGGAGTTATGTCTTGAAGCAAGCATGAATATCTCCTATACAATCCTGTGGAGGTTTTTAGTCTCCTAATTATATTGAGTTTATTCATTACTTAGTCTTGCAATTCTCCATAGCTCCAAGATGGCATCTGACACCCTTGATTGCTTACTCAGTTCATATCATATGCAATTACAGTCAGCACAGCAATGTCTGAGTCCATTATTCTCTCACAGATAACTCTTTGCTGGGTGGTAAGAAATTCTACCAGGATTTTTTTGTTTAGACTGGAAACTTCCTCTTTTCTCTTCCTTTTTCTCCTGGCCTATCAGTAACAGTACTCAAAAAAACTGTAAGTTTTGCCAAATTATGGCCTTATGTCTTATCTTTTCCTCAATAAACAAAGAGATTTAATCATAAGGCCCCTGGAGTCTCTCTGAGTCTTTCCACTTTCCTCAATGTGAAGATTTAGCTTCATTGTTCCTTTCTTTCAAACATGCAGCTTTTTCCTTCTTCTTTTCCATGTTTTCTTGGATGTTCTGCTTCCTCCTCCGCACCCTCCCAAGAAAAAATAAAATACAATTCCTTGTAGTTTGCTAGATTTCTGGAATAGAAGACATTTTACCCCACTTTCTGGGCAATATTTTAGGGAATTTTTCCTTTAGTGGGGCTTTTATGAAACTTTCTTTCATTGCTTCTAAGTTGTGTCTAGAGTCAAGTAGAAAACAAAACGAATCTCATTTTTCCTAAGATATTTAGGTACTACAGGCAATTTCTATGCTATATTTGCATCCATTCTTTTCCTACAATTATTCTTGTTTTCAAGCTACCATGTACGTGTCCTTGTATGGTTTCCCATCCTATCCCCTCAGCGTCCCTACAGTTTTTCCCTATACGAACTTTGGTGTTTAGATGACCTTTTCCCTACAACTTTTAGAGTGGAAGTCTTGGTTTTTTTGTCTACATACATACCATGTTTAGCTCTATCAGTTTAGATGGTCCATTCAACTTCTTACCCCTCCATCACAAAATACATACACACAATTAAGACAGAGGTAGTGGGGGATATATCTGGACCTGCATATGAAAGGTGTGATGACAAGTACTTTTGTGATGCTACATTGAAACAACTATTATCTTGGTTTTTGGATAATTAGAAATAATGGGGCACTTATAAAAACAGTAAAGGCCATGAAATAAAAAAAAAAAAAAACTCCTAAACTTCTGCATTTATACACATATTTACCAACAATTCTCCCAAGCTACTCAGAAAAAGAAATAAAATTAATTATGAAGCTACTAAGCTCTTTAAAAAAGATTAAAGTTAACACTATGTGATAGTGGAAAATTCTACATGCCAGTTAAAATTAACCATAGTGCTTGTTCAATCTTAAAACTAATAAGTTTATTTTTATTAAATATAGCTTTTTTAAAAACCTAAGAAAACACAATCTCCTTTAAAAACCTTCTGAATGAATTCTTCAAATAGCTAAGGCAAAGTTGAAATCTGTAAATGACTAAAATTCTTATGTATGCCAACAAAGGCTACTAACATTTTATAGTGCTCTAAGGTTTACAAAGTGCTTTCTTTGCAACTGGTGTGAGATAGGAAGTGCAACCCATATTTTATAGATCCAAATCAACATAATTTTAAATTAAAATCAACAGTGAAGAGTCTACAAATTGAATAAATCAATCTCTTTTTTCTCAGACTAACAACCAAATTAATCCTTCTAACACATAATTAAATACAGAATTGTTACATGAGAACTAATGAGCCCTGAAACAACTCATAAAATCAGCAATTTCAATTTTCTCTAAGCAAAAAACCCATTTTCCTTCATACTTTAACTAAAAATAAGGAAACATTTATTGAGACATATCAATTTTTTACATTTAGCTTGAAAATGACCATGAGAAATTTTGTCAAATGTAGATTTGTTTTTACTATTAAGCATTGAAAACAAAGCTACACATTTTTGAATCCTCTGAAATTTAACGAAAGCATTCCAATAATTGTCAATAATAATTGACTACAAAAAGTTAATTTAAGTCTGCTCTGGCCTATACAAATTAATATTTAGTCAGAACAAAAAGGAGTATGTTTTATTATTAAACTAAGAATAACACTTTGCAAATTCAGGAGACTCAGGAAACTTATCCAGGTATTGAATTTTACTTCTACTATGGTGTTAGCTGATTATTTAAAAACCAATCCCCATTGTTCCCATCCAACATGTACCTGAAAACACATAGCAGCATGATTCAGTTAAAATAAACTTACAAATATTAGTACTTGTAGTAAAATACAAAATACAGAGTATCCTTTTTCCAAATATTAGTCTTTGAATGCTTCATATGTCCTTTGGTTTCAAACCTATACAATGCATTATTACATTGTAGATTTAGCATTGACACAAAACACTGTACACTTGAAGGGAAAGAGGGAAGCATCATAGGATACCAAAGGACTACATTTTAGAAAGTAAACATTGAAGCAAAAATACTTTTGAATATATAAACACTGTACATTATGTAAACAAACATTCAGAAAAATAAGAATCAACATGGGCCAAAATATTGTTTCCTAGGAAAACAGATTATAACATCTTTTTAATAATGCAATTTCATGATGTTCTTTATTAAGAAAAAAAGATGGAGCCTATTTTTATTCTGTGCTTAGGAATCTTAGAGATTAGATAGTAATTTTTACATTCATAGGCTAAAGGTTTATCCTTTTTTAGCTGGCTGACTGTTGCAAATAGGATACATAAAACTATGCTAATCCCTGTGTCATTTAGCACAACAATACTAGATAAGTTATATACATTTTTTTTAAAATCAATTCGCACTAATATAAATAGTTTAAGCAATTTCAAAGTTTGTGCAGGGGAAACTAGTTGATGATTTGTTCCCTGGTAAGGCCAGTAGCAAAATAATCACTACAAATTCAGTCCAAGCTAATATTGAACCCCTGATTTAGCAAGCTGGATTAAAATTGTAGAGAATTAATTAGAATGCCAATTTTATTAGGCAAATCTAGAATTCCACATGTAATGCTAGATGCATTAAAGCCCTGCATTTTTATAATAAAATACTGTTTTGTTTTCAAAATGCAGAAATAGTATTCCAAAGAAATCTAAACATATTCATGATCTATATCACAAATCAAGGGCTGCCAAATTCCCTAGGTGGAAGAAGTAAGAAGAGCAGTTTATTATTAATACTGCTTGGAATGAGCCTATATTTGAAGCAAACAGTAATGCTGAAAAACAAAACAAAAAATTATTTCATATTATATTCATTAGCAAGAATCTAGGGTCTAAATTTAAAGTTTCCAGCAGCAAGCCCAAAGGAAAGTTTATATTGTAGAATAAATTAAGACTGTCCATCCTGTTTCAAAGCTTCCAGTCTTCTTAGGAGTGCATTTCCGAAAGCTTCTCGGTATGCTGGACTAAGGGTATCCAACAAAGAGTATACTGTCTCATGGTAGGGAGTTTGTATATTATCATCCACCTGGTCAAAAGCATAACCCACCACCTAGGAGAGAAATGCCAATAATTAATCAAATAATTAGATACAATTGTGTTTCTTTTGCTTGATTTCTAATGGATTAATTTCTGAGTCAATAGTGAAAGGCATAACAAAATATGTCTTATGAAAGACTTGCTTCTTCTTCTTTTTTTTTTTTTCCACTAATTTTTGGTAAAATTGCCTACTAAATACCAGTATTTTTATCAGTAAAACTTGCAACAATAATCTTGATTGGAAAGAAAAATATTCAAGCAAATACTATAGTATTGAAGAGGCACTTAAAAAGGATGCGCTTGAAAAATGGGATGATAGAATTTTGAACTAAAAGAGAGCTAAAAGATTTTCTATTAGAGAATCTCCAATTCTCTAAAAGGTTTTATGGGCAGCTATATGATGCAATAATTAGAGCATGTGTCCTGGAGTCAGGAAGACCTATCTTCATGAATTTAAACCCAGCCTCAGACACTCACTAGCTGGGTGACCCTGGATAAGTCACTTAACCCTGCTTGCTTTAATTTACTTATCTACCAAATGAGCTAGAAAAAGAAATGGCAAGCTCTAGTGTCTGTCAAGAAAACCTCAAATGAGGTCACAAAGACTCAGACATAATTGAAATGACCAAAAGTTTTATTTAATATTTAAGAAAAATATAATCTAGACCAGAGGTGCCAAACTTGTATGGGTTCAAGCACTAGGAACTCTCAAATCAGATTAAAATGCAATTGGAAAATGTTTAGCAAAATAAAAATACAACATGACATAAACAATGTTAATTTGTCTTATTGTAAGTCATTACATCCTGGTCAAAGGGATCCATTTCTAAGTAAGTTTGACACCAACTCTCCTAGACCATAAAACGATCTAAATAAAACTTTCTTCCTAGCACCTTTTCGACCTTTAAAAACAATGAGGTCTAACTTTTCAGCTCTTCCTCAAAAAAAAAAAAAAAAAAAAATCAAACTAAAACCACCAAAAAAACCAAACCAAAGCAAAAGAAATAGTTAAAAAGATAAACTGGAATATTTAAAACCATTTATATGTTTTTTTTTAGTGTAATGCACCTATTTAGTATAGAGTAAATGTCAACTCTGAATTTATGGGATACACTGTTTGACAGCTGTCTTAGATATTTGATAATTTTTTATCTGTCCACATGGAAGACAGAAACTCTTCTACCTCTCTTGTACTCCTCACAGACATCTAATATAATACTGGGTAAATATAAATAAAAAAAATTCTGTTTGACACAATTTTTGACTTTTAATATTTTTTTAAAAAATTTAAATTAATTGAATTTTTTATGACATTAGACATTCATACCATCCTTCAAAGAAGGTAAAGTTTAAGCTCACTGTTCTGTTGTTTCACAATATACCCTTTACTTTATACTACAGCTAAACTGGATAATTTGTCTCATGAACACATGACATTTCCTCCCCCCCCCCCCCCTTCTTGTATTATGCTTCCTATAGTAATACTAGAGGAAGAAAGAAGATTGTGCACTAAGAATCAATAAATTATATGCATTTTAATTCCTCAATTGGTTTATAAACTTCCTTTGGGCGGGGCTCTTATCTATCTATCTTATTTTCTCCTAGTGCTTTAGCAGTAGTTCTTATAAATTCTTTGAGCGAATACTAAATGCTAATGATTATTAATTTCCTATAACAGTTACAGACATTTAACCATGGCATGTCACAACCCTCTATTAAAGCAGTAATAAATTAGTACAGATTTAACACTTCATGTTCAACCACATAAAAGTTCTTATTATTATCTGGACACTTTTGACTATGGAATACTCATCTTTATTTCAAATCACATTTGTAAGTAAAGGCATTTAGAAAAGAATTCACTGGATGGAAATTAAATGTTTAATCAATTTACATTTGTAAATTATGTCATTTACTTGAACGTAGTTTTAGGGCTTTATGCTATCTACCCCAATTGCTGGATACTACAAATTCATTGTAGCATCTCTAAAATCATATAGCCCATCTATATTAAACCTTAGTGAATTAAGAATTCCTTTTTCTTTGAATCTGCTCTAAATATATAAGCTAATCTAACAAGGACAATACAATACGTAGGATTTCTATATCTCAACTGGCAAAATAGATATACCACTCTAATTTGTGTGGGGCTTTTATCACTAAAAAAGACTTGTGTCCATAGAACACCAAGATAAATGACATACATTGCAATGTAATGATAGTCTCTGCTTTTCGCAACAACATATTATACCTTGAAAGGAATTCCTTATTTAAATAAAAGAGATATAAGGGCAAAGGAAAATTCAAGAAATCACTAAGACTTCAGCTCTCTTGGATTCTATTCAGAAGTTTTGATTGCTAGTCTATTGCTCTTTAAATCAAGGGTCTGTCTCTCCAATCACAATGAGAAATTTTTTAATGACAAAACTATAATAATATTTATGGTAAAAATTTCGGAATATAAGCACCTTGAAGACAGAAATTATCTCATTTTTGCATCTGTATTGCCAATTTTTTGTATAGTATCTATCACATTGTTGATGCTAAATAAATGATTGATAACTGATCTTTAAATGAATATGACCATATATTTTAAACTTATAGTTCTGGTTATAAAATTAGGAAACTTAGATGAGTACTTTAGAGTCCATGAAGAAATGACTTTCTATGAACTTTCTTATTGTATGAAATCTCACCTTTCAGATTCTTCTCACCTCATATAGTCTGTAGTAGTATCTCCTCTTGCTAAGGTCTCCTAAGACAAAGAGGGTTGGTCTAGGTCAATAGGACGCCTCTTAGAAATTTAGAGACTTGACTTTCCCTTGTGATTTAAAATTAGAATCCGAACCCAAGTATACAAGGTGTCACCCAATGAGAAATTAACTTATCTAACAAGCAGGACTATTAATGCAGTCTTGCTGACGATTAAATTGTGGGTGAAAAAGGGATTTGAAAAAAATGATAGGCAGTGATAGTAAACCTAAACCAAATTTTCCTTCAAAGTTTTATATTTCCCTGTGTTTACCCAGAGATTTTTGAATAAAGTAACAAATCTTAAAAAAAAAAATTACATCCAGTAACTCATATATATAATCTTTAAAAGTTGTAAAATCTTATTCAAATAAATTTTTTTCCCTAGAAAGAAGAATGAGTTACCCTAAGCCCTGCTTCTGAGAGCTCCAGACAGTATTTGTTCCTTTCTCTTGTTTCCACATTGATATATGCAACATCATCTGAACAAGGCAGGCTTTTGGAGACAAACATGTTGCTAACAGCAAAAAGAACATCATTCACAACAGCTTCGGCTTCTAGTCTCATGTCTTTTACATCTGTTCTTTCAAAATCTTGAAATGCAGACTCTTCAATTTCCGTGTTACTGCTAAGCTCCACGTGACTACAGTCTGTTTCCATTCTGTAAAACGTGAGAATAAAACCTGCTTATTTTTTTTGAAAAGAAATGTAATATCTTTAATATGATCTGATCAAACTATTAAAAATCTAGAATCTAACAAAATTTGCAAAAACAATTTAAAGTCTTTTCTAAAAGTAACTCAAAAGCTTATTCTTCAAGGCAATATATACAAGTAATTTTTATCTTCAATACTTTCCCAATCAATCATTAAGTATAGATCAAGTGCTTATTATGTGCAAGCACTATGCTCAGTGCTGGGGATAACAAACACAAGGAAAAGAAAGATAACCCATAATAGAGGAACTGAAAAGTGGGAGTCTGTTGGTGAAGTTCAAAGAATAAGGGATGATTGGTCTGAGCCTTTCCCTAGAATGGAGGTTTTGAGAAGAATTCCCTATAAGGAAAAGGGATCTGCAGGAATGGAGTAGGGAGGCAGTCAAGAACATATTATGTTTTTTCTTTACCAGCCCCTAGAATAGTACAATGTTCACTAGCTTTAATTCTCTCTTTTTATGATCCCATTTGGGATTTTCTTGGCAAAGATACAGGAGTAGGTCTTATCAGTTCATTTTCTTATAGATGAAAAACTGAGGCAAACAGGGTAAAGTAACTTGTCCAGAGTCATAGCTAGGAAGTATCTGAGTTCATATTTGAACCCAGGAAGATGAATCTCCAGGCCCAGCACTCTATCCACTGTGCCACCTTACTGTCTTAAATGTGTATAGTGGGAGGTTAATAAATTCTTTTGAATTAATGAGAAAGTGACCAGAGGTCATGATATGGCTCACAGAAATGCAGTTTGTCTGTGAGCATGGGGCTAACTTGAAGGCAGCATAAAGTTGGAGGGAAAGATTGTCAATGCAGATAACCAGCAAAAAGTAGAGGTTGCTGAGGAGGATTTGTGGTGCTATGCATTACTACTCAATTTTGAAGAGTAAATAGATTGATCTGAGCTAACTACAAGCCTGATTAATTCAGGAGTCAAACTACATACAGAATGGGGCAAAAGAAATAATTTTGCCCCTTTTCAGCAAGCTGTTGACTTGTGCAGGTATACAAGGCAGCTTGCTTCTGAAATACCTCAACTGAAAATGACACTCTTCTAGGTCATTAAAAAACTTAGAGAAAAATATAATGGTATTATTCAAAGGGGCAGCAAAGTCATCAGAATCTCTTATAAGCAATAAAGATTCAAATGATTTAGCCTGAAATGAGCGGACCATGCCATGATCTCATTAACTACAAAAGAATAAAACCTTAAAGCCAACTTATTAAGATAAGATCAGAATACATATTTGTATCTATTAAAACAACTAAATGGCTAACTTATTTCAGAAAATGGATATTTTTCGGTGCATCTGTGATTTCTCTGATATGCATATTTCTATTCAATAAAATAGCATCCTATCTATATGTCTTCATTCTGTATAAATTATGTACCAGTGTGTTAGAGACTTTCCTTCTGAGAATTGCCATGTATGTCATGTCAGCTGGTAGAGTGGACCCAGGAGGTAGAAGGGGGGTTGGCCTCTGAGGCAGGAGGTTGTGTCTTACAGGTTTAGATCTTTTCTTAGGACGCAGCACTAACTCCAGGTGTCTCCCGTCTGGGGATCCACCTACGCAGTGCTGAGTGGGCTAGGCACAGGGTAATCCAGAGGAGAGTAAACATAAATGGTCAGCTTTGCCATAGGCAAGAGAAAGATGCGGAGAGAAGCAGAGATGTAGAGAGATTCAGGGAAGCAGAGAGACAGACACAGAGACATATACATTTGCCCTTGCTTCCTGCTAACCCCTGCTGAGAACACCAATAAAGAAAGGCTATTTGGCACTTTAATATCAGTCTCGTCTCCATGTCTATGCAGGGAAAACTGGTATGTAAGGCCCTGGCAATCATTAATCTCAGAGAGTGAGGTTACACAGGTGGCCTTCCATCAGGTCATAGGTTTCATATTCTAGTAAATAGATTCCAATAAAATTGTTTCATAACTTAATCTCATGTATTTAGATTTATGCATTTAAAAGCATGACATGAAAAGGATGCCTGTTAAATATTCTTCACTTTTACTGTTATGAAACCATTCTATCTCATTTTCTAATTATATTTTTCTTTGATAATACTTTAGGCTGATTTTCTTTTGGTTAAAAATTTTAAATAGCCTTTTATTTTCAAAATACATGCAAAGATAGTTTTCAACATTCACCCTTGCAAAACCTTATGTTCCAAATTTTTCCTCCCTTTCCCTTCATCCCCTCCCCATGATAGCAGGTAATCAAAATATAGGTTAAATATACACAGTTCTTTTAAACATATTTCCACATTTATTATGCTGCACAAGAAAAATAAGATCAGAAAGGAAAAAAAAGCAAACAACAAAAAAGGAAAATATTGTTGTGATCCATATCCAGTCTCCATAATCCTCTCTCTGGATGCAGATGGCTCTCTTTGTCACAAATCTATTGGAATTGGCTTGAATCATCTCATTGTTGAAAAGAGCCAAGTACATCAGAGTTGATCACCACATTAATTTTGTTGTAGCTGTGTACAATGTTCTCATGGTTCTACTCATTTCACTTAGCATAAGTTCATGTAAGTCTTTCCAGGTTAGATTGACTTTCTTAAATGACTTTTTTCTAGGGAAATGGCAGTAGTTTACTCATGTCCACCATGTGATTTTCTTTTATCTTTTGTATTATCTGAAATCTGAATTCTTCAGAAACTGCTTGTTATCATGATAGTATCTCCAAAAGAATAGTGGTGGTAAAAACATGAGCTCTTATTTCAAGGAGCTTGATGATATTAAATGAACTATGCAATTTCCCAAAAGCAATATAATTTCTTATTTAAATATTGTCCCCGTTCACTACCTATGTGTACTGTCTGACCAGAATACAAAGCAATATATTCACACAACACAGGTCCAAATAGCAAAGTATGAATGACAGGCACTTGACTATCCATGTTTTTTTCCAGTGTGAATGGTTCTCATTCAAGAAGCTTTGTGAAAAATGGCTGGGGCTGTGGGGAAAGATGCATATATGGTTAAGGCATAGTCTCTGGTAAGTCTGTCTTGAGAGTAAAACAGCAGTAATGAAGGCAAAAAATGTATGAGTGGCTTAGCTCCATTTGGGCATAGTCTCTGGTGGCCTGATTTATATGGCAGAGCAGCAGCATTCCAAATTGGACTTGAGTCTGAATTGTTCATAGGATAATTAGGTGGAGTTCTGCATTGCAGAACTAGCATTTGGGAAAAAGGGGGTTTAATATATAAATTTGAAAGGTAGCTGTATGTAGATGCGAATCTCTATGAATCCATGATAAATGCATAAAAATGTAGAGAAAGAGGGCAGCCTGTTGTAAGTTGGAGTCACATTACTTGGGAATACAGAAATGATTTGTCTGAATCAAATAGTTATATCCTAAGGATCATAAAAATGTCACTAAAAAGGAAAGTGAAGCAAATTTATAAGTCAGCAAAGGATAGAGCATAATTGACCTGATCCAAAGATGATTCATTTTAGGATCATGGATATAGGACTGGAAGGTCCCTTTGAACCTATTTAGTGAACCCCCCTCACTTTAGTAAGGAAGACAAGTGAGACCCCACCCAAGGACCACAGAGGTGGTGAGTGGAAGAGTTATAATATGTACTCTGGTCCTAATCCCAAAGGCCATGATCTATCTACTTGACACTACTTGGCCTCTTACTGTTCAATTAATGTTTACAATTCCAAATTGTATGACTCTGCACCTTCTATCCCTTTTTCTGTAAGCCTTGTCATCATCAAAAAAACAAAAACAAAAGAGGGTTGTAAAAAACTGAAAACAATTTTGTATTTTATTCCCCTAAGGATTATCCTGGCCAAAGAATTCATCACTGAGGGTCCAGGCTACTGCTAAAGTATCTTTTTGTAAAGTCTGGTTCCCTGACAGGCAGCTGTAATTTATATGCAGTTTTTGACTTGTAAAAACATAAAAGCATTTTCTAGAATAAGGAGAACATCCCAAAGCTTCTGAGAAGCCAGCAGCACCTCCATGCTACAAAGAAGCATCAGAGTTGGATAGAGAAGTAAGAGAAATAAAGGAAAATAAACAATACAGAAAGAGACTTAAGCAGTAACTGGGTCTTTTTCCTCAAAGGAAACAGGACTCTTTCTGGAGGGGAATTTCATTACATATTAAATACAAACTGGTGGGAATTCTATTTCTTCATGGAGTGACCACAGTTGGACTTTCTAATGTGAAGTTGTTAATATGGAATTTCATAGGCAAAAAATTTTTGCTAGTTAACAAATTTGTGAAAATCAGGATATTGTGTCCATTGGCAATTTGTTCTAGAAAGAATTTCCCGTTTAGGGGCACTGACATTTAAAGGGGGCTAATAATAAGATTGTTACAAAACAAGTAGCTTAAAATAAATCTAACTGGTGATGGGGGCCTTTTCTGATATCAGGACTGTCATAAGCAATTAACTCATGGCTAGGATTTATATCCCAAATTTACTTCTTGATAAACTTCATCTATTTTTCTAAAGTAAGTAATGTTTTATTTATGCAAGATTTTAAATCTTTCAAGATCAAAGGGGCTAATATTCCAAAGCTCAAGGGGTCAGAACTTAAAGTTATACTCTAAAAATTGCAAATATGGGGAAGGGGGGTGGAGAAGGGAAGAGAAGATTCATCCCTACTCCCTTAAAGTAATTCTTCCTTACGGCATGACTCAAAGCCCCACACTAAACTTTATTATTTTCTTTTGGATATTTTCCAACTTTGCTTATCAAATGCTGTTCTGAAGCTGAGGCATCCAGAGATTCCTATGTCAGACATGTCTCATATGGGTAGAATATGGTGGGAATATCATCTCCTCATTACCAGAAGTGATGCCTCTATTAATGCACTCTAAGAACATAGTATTTTCGGCTATCAAATCATATTTGAGTTATTTTGAGCTTGCATTCCACTAAAACCCCATATCTTTTGCAAAAAAACCAAAAAACAAAAAAAGCTGTCTAATCATAGCTTTGCTTCTACTTGTAAAGTGTAAGACTTCATATTTACCTAAGTAATCTTAGTAACTCTCTTAAGCATTATGAGTATCTCTTCTTTTTTCTTTCCTCAGAGTTTCTGATCAAAATAACAATTGTTATTTACATTTACTCAGGCAATCAGGGCCAAAACAAAGACCAAGTAGGCTTGTTCTGGGAACTTTCTTTGGTCAATCAATGAAAGACAGAGTGATTTGGGTTTAAAGCATGGTCCTTAAGAAAGAAATCTATCCCCTGAACCCCGAAATATCAAAGGAGGAAAAGTTCCTACTCAGAGAGGTTGTTTATCCTTTATTCTCAAAGACCATGACACCAGGAGGGTGATGCCAAGTAATGCGAGTGAGTAGTATATGAATGAGGTAAAGCTGTGCAAGGTCACAAGCCTCACTTTATTTTCTGGAATCTTGTGGGTCCAGTGGCCAGATATTAGATCAAGAAGACTGGAGATGCCCCTGGATGCGATGGGAGACCTTGGCCTTTTAAAGTTAATGTCTTTAACAGGTTTTATCTTCCCGAGTTCAAATCTGACCTCAGAAACTCACTAGCTCTGTGACCATGGGCAAGTCACTTAACCTTGTTTGCCTCAGCTTCCTTATCTGTCAAATGAGCTAAAGAAGAAAATGGCAAACCACTCCAGAATCTTTATCAAGAAAATCCCAAAATGGGTCATAGTGAGACATGACTTACTTAACAACATCAATTTATAGTGTGATGGATTTCCTCCAGGAACATTAATTCCAGCAGAGTGGAGGGGAACCAAAGTTTAAGACTGACATAAATGACATGTCATATAGATGTAATACAAAAGGTAAAGCAGTTAAAAGGTTTTTTTTTTTTTTTAAATAATAACTTTTTATTGACAGAACCCATGCCTGGGTAATTTTTTTTACAACATTATCCCTTGCACTCACTTCTGTTCCGATTTTTCCCCTCCCTCCCTCCACCCCCTTCCCTAGATGGCAAGCAGTCCTATACATGTTAAATATGTTGCAGTATATCCTAGATACAATATATGTTTGCAGAACCTAACAGTTCTCTTGTTGCACAGGCAGAATTGGATTCAGAAGGTAAAAATAACCCGAGAAGAAAAACAAAAGTGCAAATAGTTTACATTCATTTCCCAGTGTTCTTTCTTTGGATGTAGCTGCTTCTGTCCATCCTTGATCAATTGAAACTGAATTAGCTCTCTTTATCGAAGAAATCCACTTCCATCAGAATACATCCTCAAACAGTATCGTTGTTGAGGTATATAATGATCTCCTGGTTCTGCTCATTTCACTCAGCATCAGTTCATGTAAGTCTCTCCAAGCCTCTCTGTATTCATCCTGCTGGTCATTTCTTATAGAACAATAATATTCCATAACATTCATATACCACAATTTACCCAGCCATTCTCCAATTGATGGGCATCCATTCAATTTCCAGTTTCTAGCCACTACAAACAGGGCTGCCACAAACATTTTGGCACATACACGTCCCATTCCCTTCTTTAGTATTTCTTTGGGATATAAGCCCAGAAGTAACACTGCTGGATCAAAGGGTATGCACAGTTTGATAACTTTTTGGGCATAATTCCAGATTGTTCTCCAGAATGGTTGGATTCGTTCACAACTCCACCAACAATGCATCAGTGTCTCAGTTTTCCTGCATCCCCTCCAACATTCATCATTATTTTTTCCTGTCATCTTAGCCAATCTGACAGGTGTGTAGTGATATCTCAGAGTTGTCTTAATTTGCATTTCTCTGATCAATAGTGATTTGGAACACTCTATCATATGAGTGGTAATAGTTTCAATTTCATCATCTGAAAATTGTCTGTTCATATCCTTTGACCATTTATCAATTGGAGAATGGCTTGATTTTTTATAAATTTGAGTCAGTTCTCTATATATTTTGGAAATGAGGCCTTTATCAGAACCTTTAACTGTGAAGATGTTTTCCCAGTTTGTTGCTTCCCTTCTAATCTTGTTTGCATTAGTTTTGTTTGTACAAAGGCTTTTTAATTTGATATAATCAAAATTTTCTATGTTGTGATCAGTAATGGCCTCTAGTTCATCTTTGGTCACAAATTTCTTTCTCCTCTACAAGTCTGAGAGATAAACTATCCTATATTCCTCTAACTTATTTATAATCTCGTTCTTTATGCCTGGATCATGGACCCATTTTGATCTTATCTTGGTATATGGTATTAAGTGTGAGTCTATGCCTAATTTCTGCCATACTAATTTCCAGTTACCCCAGCAGTTTTTATCAAATAATATATTCTTATCCCAAAAGTTAGGATCTTTGGGTTTGTCAAACACTAGATTGCTATAGTTGATTATTCTATCTTGTGAACCTAACCTATTCCACTGATCCACTAATCTATTTCTTAGCCAATACCAAATGGTTTTGGTGATTGCTGCTTTATAA
The DNA here is from genome assembly GCF_016432865.1 of Antechinus flavipes. Lineage (NCBI taxonomy): Eukaryota > Metazoa > Chordata > Mammalia > Dasyuromorphia > Dasyuridae > Antechinus > Antechinus flavipes. Next base: position 383,694,096 of record NC_067399.1, read on the forward strand.
TATAATTGTAGATCAGGTACAGCTAGGCCACCTTCATTTGATTTTTTTTTTTCATTAATTCCCTTGCGATTCTCGACTTTTTATTGTTCCATACGAATTTTGTTGTTATTTTTCTAGATCATTAAAATATTTTCTTGGAAGTCTGATTGGTATAGCACTAAATAAATAGATTAGTTTAGGGAGTATTGTCATCTTTATTATATTCGCTCAACCTATCCAAGATCACTTAATATTTTTCCAATTATTTAAGTCTGACTTTATTTGTGTGGAAAGTTTTTTGTAATTTTGCTCATATAATTCCTGACTTTCCTTTGGTAGATAGATTCCCAAATATTTTATGCTGTCAACAGTTATTTTGAATGGAATTTCTCTTTGTATCTCTTGCTGTTGGATTTTGTTGGTGATGTATAAAAATCCTGAGGATTTATGGGGATTTATTTTGTATCCTGCTACTTTGCTAAAGTTATGAATTATTTCTAATAGCTTTTTAGTAGAATCTCTGGGGTTCTCTAGGTATACCATTATATAATCTGCAAAGAGTGATAGTTTGGTTTCCTCATTGCCTACTCTAATTCCTTTAATCTCTTTCTTGGCTCTTATTGCAGAGACTAGTGTTTCTAATACAATATTGAATAATAATGGTGATAGTGGGCAACCTTGCTTCACTCCAGATCTTACTGGGAAAGGTTCCAGTTTTACCCCATTGTATATGATGCTTACTGACGGTTTTAAATATATGCTCCTGACTATTTTAAGGAAAAGTCCATTTATTCCTATGCTCTCAAGTGTTTTTATTAAGAATGGATGTTAGATTTTATCAAATGCTTTTTCTGCATCTATTGAGATGATCATATGGTTTTTGTTTGGTTGGTTATTGATATAGTCGATTATGCTAATAGTTTTCCTAATATTGAACCAGCCCTGCATTCCTGGTATAAACCTTACTTGGTCATAGTGTATTATCCTGGGGATGATTTTCTGTAATCTTTTTGCTAATATTTTATTTAAGATTTTAGCATCAATGTTCATTAGGGAGATTGGTCTATAATTTTCTTTCTCTGTTTTCAACCTACCTGGTTTAGGTATCAGTACCATGTCTGTGTTGTAAAAGAAGTTTGGTAGGACTCCTTCAATCCCTATTTTTTCAAATAGTTTATTTAGCATTGGAGTTAATTGTTCTTTAAATGTTTGGTAGAAATCACATGTAAATCCATCTGGTCCTGGGGATTTTTTCTTAGGGAGTTAAGTTAATAGCTTGTTCTATTTCTTTTTCTGAGATGGGACTGTTTAGAATATTTACTTCTTCCTCTGTTAGTTTGGGCAAGCTATATTTTTGGAGGTATTTTTCTATTTCATTTAAGTTGTCGAATTTATTGGCATAAAGTTGGGCAAAGTAACTCCTAATTATTGCTCTAATTTCCTCTTCATTAGTGGCGAGTTCTCCCTTTTCATTTTTAAGACTAACAATTTGATTTTCCTCTCTCCTTTTTTTAATCAGATTTACTAAGGGCTTGTCTATTTTGTTGGTTTTTTCATAGAACCAACTCTTAGTTTTTATTAATTAATTCAATAGTTTTTTTACTTTCAATTTTGTTAATTTCTCCTTTTATTTTTAGAATTTCATGTTTAGTGTTTGACTAGAGGTTTTTAATTTGTTCCTTTTCTAGCATTTTTAGTTGCAAGCCCAATTCATTGAGCTTCTCTTTCTCTATTTTATGCAAATAGGCCTCTAGAGATATGAAATTTCCCTTTATTACCGCTTTGGCTGCATCTATACATTTTGGTATGATGTCTCATTATTATCGTTTTCTTGGATGAAGTTATTAATTATGTCTATGATTTGCTGTTTCACTCAATCGTTCTTTAGTATGAGATTAGTTTCCAATTATTTTTTGGTCTACTTTCCCCTGGCTTTTTGTTAAATGTAATTTTCATTGCATCGTGGTCTGAAAAGGATGCATTTACTATTTCTGCCTTATTGCATTTGAGTTTGAGGTTTTTATGTCCTAATATATGGTCAATTTTTGAATATGGTCCATGAACTGCTGAAAAGAAAGTGTACTCCTTTCTGTCTCCATTACATTTTCTCCAGAGATCTATCATATCTAATTTTTCTAGTAGTCTATTTACCTCTTTGACTTCTTTCTTATTTATTTTATGGTTTGATTTATCTAATTCTGAGAGCGCAAGGTTGAGATCTCCCACTATTATAGTTTTGCTGTCTATTTCTTCTTGCAGCTCTCTTAATTTCTCTTTTAAGAATTTAGCTGCTACACCATTTTGTGCATATATGTTTAATACTGATATTGCTTCATTATCTATGCTACCCTTTAGCAAGATATAGTGCCCTTTCTTATCTCTTTTAATTAGATCAATTTTTGCTTTAGCTTGATCTGAGATCAGGATGGCTATCCCTGCTTTTTTGTCTTCACCTGAAGCATAGTAGATTTAAAGCAGTTAAAAGTAAAGGACACATTACAGGCAAATTAGTCAAATTGAGGAGGTCATGATTTAAGGGAAGAAAATGAGGACAAATGAGAGACAAGTCAACTGAAATAAAAGATTGAAGAAATCAGTGGTTATAATGAAGATGAAGAATGTTTTTCTTCTGAGGAAGGATACACAGAGAGACAAGAGATTATTATTAATAAAGAGTTCAAAATCAGAGATGCGTGGTAAGTGAGGTACAGTGAGGTAAGATACTGATAAGTCATGGAAGTTGGAGGTTAATAAACCAGGGATGACAAGAGTTTATTAGGAATAACAATTTGTATGTTGATATTTCCAAATGAGTCTAGGGGCTTGAATTATAAAAACACTATAATTCACATACTCAACTCCTTGAGAAAGGAAGATAAATGATAAGGAAGGAAGTAAATGACTGTAGTAATGATGTGGTTGGATATAGGAGGCAAGGCTGCTGAATGATGCTAAGAAGGGGGCTGGAAATGTCAATGGGGAGTAAGAAATAAATTGGCTTCTCAGTGTGGTGGAAGAAATGAGAGTTAGTTGAGTAGAGAAATATGAATTGTTTGTGGTCTTTGCTCTGTAAGATTCTGTGATGATAGAGGGTTGCATTAGTAAAAAGTATTCATTTTGCATAATACAGGAAGGTTATGGGGTATTTTTGGCAGAGAATATGATTTGGTGATCTGGATCTTTAGATATGAGACATATGATGTAAGGTCTGTAGCTAAAACTTAAGATAATAAGGGATAAGACAGTACTCAAGACAGCTTTGTAACTCAGGTTCTCTTGGGGAGCCCATACTTGAAATGGGCTTTTGGCTCCTGCTTTTGCTTCTCTCTTTTCTCCACTTGCCACATATTCTTCTTTCCCTTAACTTTCTCTCACCCTATGCTTTCATAATGTCTCTTCACTGCACTCACATCTTTTTTTAGAAAATATCGTCATGGTTTCCCCAATCACTCCTATCAGAACTTGTGTATTTCGTCCTATTTTATTCAACATAAATTTTCAAACAATGACTATGTATTGTGCTAGTTATTTTATGTTCTTAATCTTTTAGCTGACAAGTGGTTAATATGAAAAACTTCTGCACTGTTTTCATGAATCTTTATTAGATACCACACATAATAGAGAACAGCAATTTTTTTGTTTAATCGTTCAGTCATGTCTTGACTTTTTGTGATCCCATGAACCACAGAGCACTGGGCAATACTACCTTCCACTATCTCTTGAAGTCTGTCAAGACTTAATCTAATGGTAGGGATTTCTTGTAACAGGAAAATGAAGGAGGTATTTTTAGATGAAATTAACTACTGATGGGGAGTCCTATATCCTAAGTTCTTATCAGTCTTTTTTCCTCTAATTGATTTCACAGCCTCTACGCAAATGAAGGAGTTAAATAAGATAATCTCTATGTTTTTCAGTTTTTAAATCCAATATTTTTATAGGTTGGAAGTTTTTAGTTTCTACAGTTGAAAGGAACCTTGGTGTCCATTAAGCCAAATCAATATACCAAAGGATTTTCAACCATAAAATAACTTTGCTTGAAGAGGTCCAAAGTGTAGAAACCCACCATAGAGTCTAGTTCACTTATTAGGAAGTCGTTCCTTCCCTCCTCATCCCCCCATATCAAGTCTAAATTTGTATCTTCTACCTGTTGATCCTGATTCTGCTATCTTGGTCCAAATAGTACAAATCTAATCCTTCTTCCACAAGACAACCCTTCAAATTCTTGAAGAAAAGCCAACATGTCTCCTGATTCTTCTTTTCTTCAGGGTACATATGTCCTTCAACTGATTCTCATGTAATGTAGACTCAATGCACTTTACCATTATGGTCATCTCACTCTGGACCTCTCCTGTTTATTCTATATTTCAATGAATATAATCTGAAGAGTCAGAGAACAATGGGACTATCACTTCATTATCCCTTTAAGTTATCCCCTCTTAATGAGGCTTTCCCTTTAGCTTTCTTGGCTGCTTTCTCTTTCACTGTTTATTCATATTGAGCTTGCAATCCTCTAAAATGCCCAGGTATTTTTTTCCCCGAACATCATTTGTCTAGCCATGCCTCATCTGATACCTCTAAAATCAAGTTTTGGTTCAGTTACAAGACTTTACTTTTATCGCTACTGAATTTCATTTTATTAGCTCCAGCTACCAAGATTCTTTTGGATCCTATCACTGCAACACAGTATATGTCAAGCATTCTTTTCAGCTTTATGGCACCTGAAGATGTGATAAACATATCATCAATATCTTCACACAAGTCATGATAAAAATACTGTCACTCCCCCTCACCACCACCACCACCACCAACAATCTAACAGTAAAGAACTAACCAAGCACAGATCCTTTGGGGAGGGGAGGGAGGAGGAATATTTTATTGAAAAATGTGCCAAAGTGATACTTAACAATTATTACTTTTGAATCAAGCCATCCAATCAGTTATGAATATATTTTAATGGATTATAGCTCTAATCTATAGTTCTCCAATTCTCCACAGGTCTAGAAAAGATTTTATTAAAAGCATTGCTACAAGCTAAGTAAACATCATTTACAATATTCTCATGTTTTATTAGCTTAGGTGAGCCTCTCAAATGAAGAAAAAGAGATTATTTCAGCACCAACTGCTTTTGATGACAGTCTCACAAACATCTAGATTGGGAAGTGATTACACAATCATCTCTAATGATGTGGCCTACGTTTTGCAGAATCTGTTCTCCCTTTTTTGAAAATTGGGACATTTATCTTTCTCCAATATTATGTTTCCCATTTGAATGATATTTTAAATATTGCTAACAAGGACTCACTAATTGCATCTTTTAGATCTTTCAGGATCCAAGAATGTGGCTCATTTGAGTTAGGTGATTTAAATTCAAGAGAAACCAAGAACTCTCTCACTATATCTCTTTATTTATCGTGGTTTTCAATATTTTGGTTTAGTCCAGGTTCCTGGATTCCAGCAATAGTTTACTTTCTACTATGTTACCTGAATCCTGAGCCAGTTCTCTGGTCAAATTTAAGTAGATTATGTAATCTCAGGTTATATGTTTTCATAAGCATAGGAACAGTGAAACAGAGCAAAGACCTAGTACGTGGGCCTTGGGGAGTTGCTTGAAGCATATAAAAGGCCTCATAGTTAATAGATATCAATGGCAAGATTTGTATTCCTGTTTTTCAGAATGTAAACCCAGCAGTCCATACACTATCAACCAGCCTTTTTGTAACTAAAAACTAGATAAAAGAAATCAATCCCTTGGAAATATAAAATCATTTCAATCTTTGAACTCTAACCAAACTGGCTCTGCCGAGCTCCTAACCTCCATCAGCAATCGTTATTCAATAAATGGGAATATGACTATCACTTAACCATGCTGATAAACTATACATATAATCTCCTTTCCACTTTTTAGTTTTCTTTCAAGACAGGTTAAAATTTCAAGTTCTACATGAGGTCTTTCTATGACCTCTCCCATTTACTAGTGCCTTCCCCTACTCTGTATATATTTTCTTTGTACTTCATTTTTATATTTTTCTGTCCCTGTTCCCTTTCACCAGAATGTTAACTCCTCCAAGATAAGTACTGCTTTTGTCCTTCTTTGCATCCCAAAACAGCCCAGTACTTAACACAGGATCGTAATGAATGTTTGTGGAAGGACAAAAAAATCTTTCTCTCAACTTTACAAATGAAGACAGAATCACAAATGCATATTTAGTGCGCCAACTGATCTCTAAATTTCTTCATTTTATTGCTGAGGAAACTAAAGCCCAGAGAGATTAAGTGATTTGCCCAAAATTTAATGGCTATTAAACAAATTAATCTCGACTTAAACCTAAGTAGACCCAGCACATATCTTGGTCATTCATTTCGTGATTTTCCCATGGTTCCATAGCTACTGAGAAATCTGAGACAGGACTACCTATATCCGTGGCCCATTGCTACCTATCTCCATATCCAGCCCTCAATGCATCACATAACAGTGATAATACCCTTCTGTAGCTAGCAATCAGAAGACCCAGTCGTACCTCTGCCACTGACTAGTGGGCAAATCACTTATTACACACCTTGGTTTCCTTCTCTATAGAAGGGGACTAACAATACTTGCACAGTAGTATCCTCTTGGGGGATGCTTTGTGAAGCTGCTTTGTGCAGTTGTCTTTACACAACTAAGGAATGGTTCTTCCTTAATCATCAGTATAATATAAATCCGGTTTAACATTGGACGGTCCAAAGATTACAGAGATCCTATATGCACGGAGCACAATACTCTTCCTTCCAGCTTTTCTGAAGAATAAGCGGCTTTTCTTTGCTCTGGAAATGCAGGTGCATGCAGAGGGTTGGTAACACAGGTTGAGGAAGAAGACAAAAAGGGTATGAACTTTCGGACAAAAGAAACCCTACTACGGAGGGAAGTTAGGAGAGGGAAGTTTGTAAACCTAAGAATGTAATTATTTTGAATTTAATTCAACAATGGTGAGTAAGTACCAGGCACCGTGCCACATACTGTAATACAAAAATAAAAGCAAGCAACCCCGGCTCTCCAGCAACTTACATTCAAAAGTGACAAAACAACAGCTACTTAGCAAAACAGAAACAAAGTATAATTTGTTTTGGGGGAGGAGAGCAAAAACTTGAGGTCAGGGAAGAAAGGGGAATCAGTAAGGATCTCCAGTAAGAGGTGGCATTTGAGTCTTAAAAGAGGAGTAGGGGTTCCAAGAACCAGAAATGAGGAACGAACGAGATCACGACAGGCACGGGGTGCAAGCCGGGCAAAGGCATAGAGGCAGGAGATGGAAAGCTGTGTAAGAGAAATAGCAAGTAGGCCAATGGAGGGGATAAGAAGGAGTAACGTGAATCAGCGTGGAAGAGGTTTATTAAAGGCTTTAAATGCCAAATGTGCGTAGTTTTAATTACTGCCCTGGCAAGCGCCGAGGCCGATTTAAAAGGAGCGGGCCCAGGCCGAAACCTCTTCCTTCCCTAAGGCATTTAAGGTACTCTAGGAAAAGGGAGACGATTTCAACCAGCCAGTTTCCTGGAGCACTCAAGCAGTCTTCCCCAATCCCCTTCAGGGCTGGGCCTGCCAGACCAAACCACGGACTCACCTGCGCTTCACGGCGCGCGACCTCCTCTCCCTCCCGCCTTCGCGCTCTGAGCAGCAGCCGGCGAACTCTCGCGCTTCCCATTCCCCTCCTACCTCTGCCCCGCCTCGTCCCGCCCGCTCGAATCCGGAAGCGCCTCAGGGGTTCTCATCCTTCCCATTCCTCCGCCTCCTTCTCACTCGTCTCTGTGTCGTCATTTCCGCTGGCGGTGCTTCCCGTGGAAGGTGTGCTGAGTAAACGCCCAGGAGGGGGAGCCGCAGTTGCGGCGGATGAAAACAAAGTCGCCTCTGGGTCGTCGCTGTGGTGATCAGTCTCCTCAGCTCCAGGGGCAGCTCGCACTCCGTCTTCCCAGCCTTCGGTTCGCTGTCACAGTTTCTCTTTCCTGTCTGCATCAGCGGCAGTTGTCGGGCGCCCGGAGTGAGGGGCGCTTCTTCAGCTTTTGCGGGACCAGGGCCTAGAGCGGCTAGCGGAGAACACGCCGCGTCCCGGGCCATGGGGACGCCGACCGGCCCCTGAGCGAGGGGAGACGCCAGAGGGAGCCGAAGTGGAGGAAGGGCCTTCTGCACGCCGAGGTCGAGGTTCCGACGCCGCGCCGCCTCTGCGCCCTTTCTTTCCTGCTCTCAGCCAATACTATTCTGGAGCCGGAAAGTTAAGTCCCCAAGGCAGTAGCCACCAGCAGCCAGCCTAGGAGCCATTATGCCTTGGCCCTTTTCAGAATCCATCAAGAAAAGGGCCTGCAGATACCTGCTGCAGAGGTACCTTGGCCATTTCCTGCAGGAGAAACTGAGCTTAGAACAGCTTAGCCTGGATCTCTACCAAGGGACTGGATCCCTCTGGCAGGTCCCCTTGGACAAATGGGTAAGAGCCGCTGGCGAACTGTGGTGTGACCTGGGTTTCTAGTGACATTTTAGAAAATTTTACCCTATTCGTCCTTTTCCTTCACCCCCTAGAGCAGAACATAGTGCGGCTGTATAGGAATTTATTAATTTGCGAGCACTTTTTTTGAATAATTTTTCTCCTGTCTTGAACTGTTGCTTAAAAATGGAAACCCAAAATTGTATATGTTTCCATCTGTTTCATATTGTGATGTATTCTACACGACAGGAACGGTACTTAAGAATTTGGGGGGTTAATACTGATAGGACATTTTTATATTGTTGGGTAGGGGGTATCGTGGGAATAGGTTCAAAGATGATTTCTCTTTACTTTGTGAGTAGAAAACTAATATAGGCAATTAGAAACTTTTTATTTACTCAAGACTAACCTTATGTTTTTTAGGTATAGAAATGCTTGGCTGTTAACAGAATCTTCGACTAGAATTTCTTTTAATTATTATTTTTTATGTGACTTGATTATTACTTTCTAGGCCATCTGAGTTCTCCACTTGTGTCAATAAATAGAGCTCTTTTTTCCGGAGAGACCATAAAAACAGGTGCTTCAGTTTTCGGGTATATTTCAAGCTGTCATCTAAAAGCTTTATTTTGACTTGTGATTCTTCATATATATATATATATGCACACACATATAGTGTGTGTGTGTGTGCATGTACATACACATATATACACGTGTATACACACACACTCTTTTACTTTTATTTTTTTCTTTGAGGGACAATTAGGGTTAAGTGATTTGCCTAAGGTCACACTGCTACGCAGTGTCTGAGGCCGGATTTGAACTTAAGTCCTCTTGATTCCCCAGGCTGGTATTCTATTTACTGCTCCATGTTAACATGAAGTTCCCATATACTTAAATTCCAATAGGATCTTTTGTTGTTATTCATTTGTTTGACTCTTGGTGATACAATATGGGGTTTTCTTAGCAATTTCCTTTTCCAGTAGCAAACAGGCCAAATGACTTGCTGCTCAGAGTCACACAATTAGTGAGTTTCTGAGGCAGGATTTGAACTCATGTCTTCCTGACACCAAGTTTCGCACTATCCATTGAACCATGTTAGCTGTTTTGGAGGATCTTGTGAGGATGTATTTACTGTGTATTTTTTAGCTTTAAATGGAAACTTAACAAAAGAATACATAAGTTTTCCCCTCATTACCGCTCCCTCAATTTATTATACAAGTTTATTATCTGAAAAAATTTTGTTTCATTGTTTTATAGTTTTTATAATTGAAAAGCGTTACTGAATTTATTTTGTTAAAAATTGGTTTCTTAATTCTGTCTTATTTATAAAGTAAATCGCAAGTTAATTTCTTTCTTATCAAGGTCAATTTTTTAAGGGGAATTAGAGGGGCAGGTAATGATGGTATTGTGGACAGAATTAGAAGCTTACAAACAGTATTTTAAAGTAATCAGTTTTAGGTATGGCTCTCTCTCTAACTTAAGTTATATCTTTTCAATTCTTATTTCTATATTAATTCCTTTGTAAATATGTAATGCTGCTTGTAATATAGGGTGATAAAAAAGTATCTAGTGACCAGTTGACTATTTTCATTCCTTAAAATGGATTACCTATGCTATGTCTTCGAAGCTTATTGACAGAAATGGGCCAAGGACAGATCTTTGGGGCACTTTGCTAGGGACCTCTCTAATCCTCCTGAGTTTTAAAGCCCTTCTGTATCTAAACTGAGTTGTATTTATTTTTATTTGTACTGTATATATTTATTATAGATGTATTTGTTGTATTTCTCAACAATGTAAGCTGCTGCTGCTTTTTTTTTTTTTTAAAGATTGTAAATTTCTTGAGAATAGGATCAGTTTCATTTTTTTTCCTATCTCCACCACCTAGCACATTGACTAGAATATAGTGAGTTGGCATTTAATGAAAACTTAATTGACTGAATCGTCATTAATTTATGTCAAAACCTAATTATTTGTACCTCTTAATCTTATTTATTTATTCATTCATATTTTTGCTTGTTATGTGTACACCACTATTCTGAGGTATCAGTTTAGTGTTTTTGTCTTTTTTGTTGTTGGTTTGTTTTGGAACTCAGATTTCACCTGCCTGGAGATAGTGAGGAAACTCTCTCAGTTAATACAAATTGGCTTGTACCACTTACCATCTTAGTTGCTTGGGACCATGAAAGGCTAAATGACTACCTGTGATCACAAAGTTAGCACATATCAATCGGGACCTGAATTTGTCTCCAAGACTTTCACTATGCCCACTATTTCTATGTTGTCACTAAATATCCTTTCAAAAAAGGAAATCTGGAATCTGGAATGACTAGCTCCAGGTGAAGCCATGCCGGCTAGCGTTTAGTGATTACTGTTTCTCTAGTCATTCATAAACCTTTTTCTTAGCAGTCCACTGTATAATTTTGCCACAAAGATAGTATGTTCATTGCTTTATGAAAAGTGATGCTTTTGAATTCTCCAGTAGCTTTCAAACAAATTGCACAATGATTTTATATTTATATCTGCTAATTCATTCAATATTCTTAATATAGTGGTTCTTCGATTTTTTTTTTTAATTCAATGCACAATATTCCTTTTGCTATGAGGAATTGTGGAGAATTAGGAGACTTGTACATGAATAGGCACATGAAAGCATAAATACCATGTAGTTCCCAAAAGATTTACGAATGCATAGAATGTATGCTTGTGATTCCAAGTACAGGTTTCATATAATTCATAGCATAATAGCAAAATGTGATGGTCTCTTCTTTTTTATAATATATATTATAGTTCTCTGGGAGCAAGTTTCTTGGGGAGATTCAGTCTTTTGCCTCTGCCAGCTTCTGCCTCTAGCTCAACTCTGACTCCTGACTGACTGACTGAAGCTCTAAGAGCTTCTTATATATGATCTCTTAAAAGTTGACTCCTCCTCTGAGAGAGTGGAATTGTAGGTTTCTGACTTGTGAATCTCCCGAACTTGTGAACTCCAATGTGTGAGCTAATGTGTGAACTTTCAAAGGTGTGAGCTCTGTGAATTCTCCCAAAGGTGTAAATCCTAAGCACACAAGCATTGTTTCCATCAACTCTAATGAGTTAACACTTTGTTTCAAGTTCTGGCCCTTAACATCTCTCGCTTTCTTTTGATTTAGCACATAGATGGTCATGACTTCCCTGACTTCTCAAGGAGGTGAGAACCCCCAAAAAGGTGATCATGCCTTACCTGACTGCTCAAAAAAGAAATGAAAACACTATAAAAAGAAGGTGATCACACCCTCCCTGACATCTCAGGAAGGGAGATGAAAACATCAAAGGAAATCAGATTAGCAAATTTCTAAAGGGGCTCATTTGAAACAGGTATACATAAATCCATCAATATGGGAGGCATTACACAAAATTATATAAGCACATAGCACTATAACGGAGGCTAGTAGTAATGTAACAAATAACATGAATCAACATGAGAATTTATACATGTCCATAAGTCCTAGAAATAGTCCAAAAGGAATCCATTGTCCATTAGTTCATGTACCAGGAATCCAATAATTCCTGCAAGCTTTGAAGTACTGCAATAGTCTCATCAACAATTTTTCATCTCAAGGAATCCATTGATTCCTGCTGGTTTTCAAGAACTGAAACAGTCTCATCTTGTGTTAGGGAATCCAATGATTTCTGAAGATTTTAAAGTTCTTTTAATAGTCTCATTGTCAGCCATGCTCTTTCAATGTCAGATGTTTCTTAAATCTCCTTTGTTTTGAGGTTTTTCCCTTTTTTCTGTCTCTCTCTGATGGACTAGGCAAATACAGCTCATTGGCACCCATCTGATTCCTTCTTCTTTTGTAGAAATACAAGCAAACCCTCTCTCCTTGGCAGTTAACCTATCTAATTCCCTTCTATTTACCACTTTTGGGATTTCTCCTCATCATCTGGCAATTACATTGGAGTTTGCAATGGACACTGCTCTGTTGGATTAAAAAGCCTGTATTCTCCCAAACTGTAATCTCTTTCTGCCATGTGATTACTTTTAGGCTGATTGATCACAATAAAGTCCGGACCTTCTAAAGACTCTCTGGATGTAACCTCAGCTGCCATCATGTTCCACCTGTCTTTTGATTGATATCTTGGAGCTGGGCCCTGCCTCTTATTTCCCTGGGTCAGTCTACATTCAGAGGCCCAGTGAAAGCCTCGGTTGCATTTTGGACATGGGGTTTTGGGTTTTCTCTCACCCTGTCTTCTCATTCTATCTCTATATCTACACTGAGCTCTAAGATGTCCAACTTTTCCACACTGAAAGCATCTAGGAGTTTCTCTAGAAGTTTTTTGCCAAGAGGGGCCCTGTCTTCCCATGTTCATCATAGTTTGGGTATAATAAGCATTTGTGCCCACTGTGGCACAGCATCTTAAGATCTCCTCTAAAGGAGCATCTTTGTCTAGTCCCCATATAATCCTTTTGCAAACCTCATTGGCATTTTCCTTAGCCAGATGTCTGGTCATTATTTCTGTAGCTGCATTATCTCCAATGGTTCTTGTTACAGCTGTTTGCAAACATCCTACAAAATCAGCAAAAGGTATATTGGGACCTATTTTTGTGAAGGCTTTACTTCCATCTTTCTGTCTGGGCAAAGAACTCCAAGCTTTTATTGCAGCCTTAGAAATTTGCTCATACACTGTTATGGGATAATAAATCTGTTCTGAATTCTCTCCATACTGACCTTCACCTGCTACTTGGTCAAAAGTAGTTACGTATTGCCTATCTTCACTATTTTATATTTCTTTTCCCTGTTAACTTTTCTGTCCACAGTCCAAAGACCATTTTTGGGAAGACTGGATTTATTTTTCCATTCTTTTCTTGCCCACAGTACAGTTAAAAACATACTATTAGCCAGTCTTTTTTATTAGAGACAGCACGATATAATGGTATGGTACTGGTCTTGGAATCAGGAACATTTTGATATAAATCCTACTTCTGATACTAACTTTGGGCAAGTCAGTCCACTCAGAGTTTCTTTCTTTGTAAAAAAACTTTTTGTAATTCAGTTTCAATTGATCAAGGATGGACAGAAGCAGCTACACCCAAAGAAAGAACACTGGGAAATGAATATAAACTGCTTGCATTTTTGTTTTTCTTCCTGGGTTATTTATACCTTCTGAATCCAATTCTCCTTGTGCAATAAGAAAACTGTTTGGTTCTGCACACATATAGTGTATCTAGGATATACTGTAACCTATTTAACATGTAAAGGACTGCTTGCCATCTGGGGGAGGGGGTGGAGGGAGGGAAGGGAAAAATTGGAACAGAAGTGAGTGCAAGGGATAATGCTGTAAAAAATTACCCTGGCATGGGTTCTGTCAATAAAAAGTTATTAAAAAAAAAAATAAAGCATCTCTATCTGTGTGTTGTAAAAAAACAAAAAACAAAACTTTTTGTAAGTTTCAAATGAGATTATTATATAGTTTTGTAAACTTTGGTGTTCTATATAAATTTCGATTATCTTACTCCTAGTTCTCCTCTTTCTTCTCTTTTCTCATGTTTTTTAGTAGCCTTTACTCTTTTCTTGACTTCAGGGAAACCTAAAATATTTCTTACAGGACTGTATAAGGAATCATATATTTCAGTCATGAGTCTCATCTTTCTCTTAATGAAGTCAGCTTTGCCTCTTAGCATTACAATTTCTAGTTTACCTTTTTATTAACTGTGTATTGAGACATCTGAGGTTTGGGGTCTAATAGATGAATTTCTTCCTATATATATTATCTCTTGAATTAGTAGCATTCTTTTGCTATTTCTCCTAAATTATTATTAACTATATTATATTATATTATAATTATTAACTATATTATTACTCTTCTCATAACCTTTTGTGGGAAGTTTAAAAGATGTGTAGAAATTCAGCAATCAGAAAGGAATAAAGAAAACATTCGAGGCATAGAGGGAACAATGTGAAGAAAGATTGGACCATTGGAAAGCATAGAGCAACTAAATGGGACAGAATAATATTGTTTGGCTGTAGTAGACTGAAGATTGAAAAGATAGGGGAGTACAGGATTGTGAATGATTACATATTTGACTTATACCAGTTTGAACTCTGATAGATACTAGATTAGAATCTAGATGTTCTGACACTATTCTTATCTTTCTGCTATGCCATTTTCATACTTATTTATAAAGATATCCTTAATATCTTCCAATTTAATTCAGTAATAATAGGAAAAAGGTATTAGATATTTTAAAAGAATATTACTTGAAATTTTTTTTAACTGAATATGTCCAGGTTCTTTGAGAGTCTTCGTGATATAATATGTAAAACCTCAGCTTTCTCTGAAATTCTGGAATGGCTTAGCTCCAAGAAAACAGCAGAACTTCCCCTCTAGAAATGCATAGGATCATAATATCAAGTCCAAAGTCAGGAAGAAGGAAAAAAAAATCCTACCACAAAAAACTTCTATGCAGACCAGCATGCTCAAAACATAATTCAGAACAAAATGACTCAAAAATAATTACAGCTAGAGGTTTAAAGAGAAACACACGTTGGATATAAGTTCAACTAGAATTCCTGTAAGAATTTAAAAAATTTCATAAATGAAATGAGAATGTTAGAGGAAAAGATTGAAAAAGAGGTGAGATCACACTGTATAATAAGATAAGTTCAGGATAGATACATGATTTAAATAAAAATTTGGATGTAAGAAAACTAGGAGGGCATAGATTTATAAATGGGGGAAGAATTCATGGTCAGATAAGAGAGTTAGCTCAAGGGAAGTAAAATGGATAATTTTGAATACTTAAAAAAAAGTTTTGCACAGACAAAAGTAATCTTCCTAAAAGAAAAACAGAAAACTGGAGGAAAAATTTTAGATTTCTCTGATAAAGGCTTCATTTCTCAAATATACAGAGAACTGAATCACATTTATAGAAATTGAAGCAACTTGCCAATTGATAAGTAGTCAGAAGACATATAAACAGATATTTTTCAGAGGAACAAATCAAAGCTATCAAATCATGAAAAAAATGCTCTAAATAACTAATTAGAGAAATGAAAATTAAAACCATTCTGAGATATCACCTCATACCAGTCAAATTGGCTAAGTTGACTGGAAAGTGACAAATCCTGGAGGGGATGTATTCTTAGAGTTGTTAACTAGTCTACCATCCTGGAGAGCAATTTGGACTTATGCCCCAAAATGTATGAAACTTTGCATATCCTTTGACCAAGCAATCACTACTACTAGACCTATACCTCAAAGAGATGAAAGGAAAAGCATCTTTAGGTACAAAAAACATTTGTTGGCAAGCAATTAGAAATTGAAGGGATGCCTGTCAAATAGGAAATGGCTGAACAAGTTATAGAATATGAACGTGATAGAATATTGTGTGCTTATAAGAAGTTATGAAAAGAAATGATTTCAGAAAAACCTGGGAAGACTTATTATGAACTGTTACAGAATGAAGTAAGCAAAACCCAGGAGAATAATTTACATAGTAATTAAAATATAAAAATAATCAACAGTGAAGACTTACATTACAATAACCTACTCTAATTCCAAAGGATTCAGAAAGAAGAAAAATGCTTTCCACTTCCAGATAAAAAAACTAATGGACTCAGTGCAAATTGAAACACATTTTTATTCTTTTTTTTTTCTCTTCTCTTCTTTTTTTTTTCTCACTTCCTTCTTCCCTCACTTCCTCATATGGAAATATGGTTTTCATGACTTCCTAGATATAATGACTGTTATATTTTTTGATTTTTCAGTATGTGGTTGTCACATCTTCCAGAGTTTAAATTTGGCTTTGATACGCTAAATAACCCATGGGAAGTTGGTGAACCTTATTTGCTTCAGATTCCTCAATTGTAAAATATCTGGAGAAAGAAATGGCAAAATGACTCTAAATGGGTCATAAAGAGATATAATTGGATGTGACCAAAATAATTGAGTAACAGTGTGTTGGGAAAAGGGTGGAAGGAGGGAGAAAATTGGAATTGGCAAGTAAAAAACCTTTTTAAACATAAAAAAAATTGAGAAGTGTGGAAGAATTGGAAAGCTTGACACAAGAGAATCACAGCTTGACACAAGAGAATCACAGCCTTGACTTAGCAAGAAACTGCATGAAAATTAGAATGTACTAAATAAAAGCTTATGACTCCAGGAGATAATATATATTTATATTTATATATGTAAGTAGTAAAGCAAAATCAAAAGGCTGAAAGATACCATAATATAGTGAGAGAGCATGTTTGATGGGTCAGAATTATCTGGACACTGGACTGGTTTCTCAGAGGAGAAGGCTTTATTGTTGTATAAAGCAGCATGGGATCAAGCAGCATCAAGGGACTGATTGGTCTAAGGTGGTACTCCAGAATGGGTATTTTTTGGAAAAGGTTAGGGGTGTGTGGAGGAAGATGTTTATTCTTTGATCATTGGGTTAGACCCTCTCAAGGGAAATGTTTCTTTTTTCTTTTTTTTTTAATTAAAGCTTTTTATTTACAAAAGATATGCATGGTTTGTACTGCATTGACCCTTGCAAAACCTTCTGTTCCAAATTTTCCCCTTCTTCCTCCTACCTTCTCCCCATGATTGCAGGTAGTCCAATACATGTTAAAACATGTTAAAATATATGTTAAATCCAATAGATATATATATACATAGTTATACAGTTATCTTGCTGCACAAGAAAAGTCAGATCAAAAAGGAAAAAATACTGAGAAAGAAAACAAAATGAAGCAAACAACAGAGAGTGAAAATGCTATGTTGTGATTCACACTCAGTTCTCACAGAATTCTCTCTGAGTGTAGATGACTGTTCATCACTGAGCAATTGGAATTGGTTTGAATCATCTCATTGTTGAGGAGAGCCACATCTATCAGAATTGATCATCATATAATCTTTGGGTTCTGCTCATTTCATTTTGCATCAGTTCATGTAAGTCTCTCAGGCTTTTCTGAAATCATCCTGTTGGCCGTTTCTTATAGAACAATAATATTCCATAACCTACATATGCCATAAATTATTCAGCCATTTTCCAACTGATGGGCATCCATTCAGCTTCCAGTTTCTTGCCACTACAAACAGGGGTGCCACAAACATTTTTGCATGTGTGGATCTCTTTCCTTCTTTTAAGATCTCTTTGAGATATAAGCTTAGTAGTAATCCTGCTGGATCAAAGGGTATGCACAGTTTGATAGTTCCAGATTGTTCTCCAGAATGGTTGGGTCCATTCACAATTCCACCAATAATGTCTCAGTGTCCCAGTTTTCCCACATCCTCTCCAACATTTGTCATTATCTTTTCCTGTCATCAGCCAATCTGAGAGGTGTGTAGTGATAGGGAGATGTTTATTTCTTAACCATTCACCAAATTTTGAGAAAAACAAGGAATAGAAACATATAGCAGGTCCCAAGCTTCCTGGAATCCTGTGTACTAGTACCTGAACCTATTCTGATGGGCACCAACAACTTGTTTTTCTTCCCATGCCCCTAAATACAAACTGAAGTCCTATTGGGGCCCATTCCAATAATACAAAACAACTGACCTGGAAAGCAGATCAAGTAGAGAGAATTTAAGAACTTTTGAGTAGCTGGAAAAAAACAAACAACATATAAACCTAAACATTGCATTTCAATAAAACTGCCCAGATCTGATGCTGATGCATTGTTGGTGGAGTTGTGAACAAATCCAACCATTCTAAGAACAATCTGGAATTATGCCCCAAAATACTAAAGAAGGGAAAGGGGCCTGTATGTGCCAAAAAGTTTGTGGCAGCCCTGTTTATAGTGGTTAAGAACTGGAAAATGAATGGATGCCCATCAATTGGAGAATGGTTGGGTAAATTGTGGTATATGAATGTTATGGAATATTATTGTTCTATAAGAAATGACCAGCAGGATGAATACAGAGAGGCTTGGAGAGACTTACATGAACTGATGCTAAGTGAAATGAGCAGAACCAGATCATTATACACTTCAACAACGATACTGTATAAGGATGTATTCTGATGGAAGTAGATTTCTTTGACAAAGAGAAGATCTAACTCTGTTTTCATTGATCGAGGGATAGAAGCAGCTACAGCCAAAGAAAGAATACTGGGAAATGAATATAAACTGTTTGCATTTTGGTTCTTCTTCTGGGGTTATTTTTACCTTCTGAATCCAATTCTTCCTGTGCAAAAAAGAACTGTTCAGTTCTGCATACATATATTGTATCTAGGATATACTGTGATATATTTAACATGTATAGGACTGCTTGCCTTCTTGGGGAGGAGATGGAGAGAGGGAGGGGAAAAATCGGAACAGAAGTGAATGCAAGGGGTAATGTAAAAAATTACCCAGGCACGGATTCTGTCAATAAAAAGTTATAATTATTTAAAAAAAAAAAAAAAAACCTGACCAGATCTGGTAATGCCAAAGGGTAAAATGAAGACTGTTTGCCTTCTAAAAGAAATGCCCCTTAAAAATGCTGCTTCTAGAAATTGCATAGTCAGAATCCAAAATTCCCATATCAAAAATATTTCAAGCATCTAGAAAGAAACAGGGTATATATCAAGCAACTGCGGTCAGGATCTCATAGAATCTAGCAGCTTCTGCCAGAAACAAGAGATCATAGACTACAGAACTTCAAAACAGAAAATATAAGTTTATAACCAAGAATAATTTGCCCTGCTGTTGGGGGAAGGTGATGAGAGGGGGAAATAGTCCTTTAATAGAACAGAATAGAGTAATAATAGAATGTTTAAGCATTTGTGATAAAAAGACTGAATTGATCTTTGAAAAAGAAACAGGAACTGGAGAAAAATGAGCATGTTTGACCAATTAGTGCTGTGATGATATAGTGCTAATTTTGTAAGGGGGAGAAGAAACAAATATTTCTTCCAAACTTTGGGATTTCTTCAAAAGATATTAAGGAAGTTA
Organism: Antechinus flavipes; assembly: GCF_016432865.1. Lineage (NCBI taxonomy): Eukaryota > Metazoa > Chordata > Mammalia > Dasyuromorphia > Dasyuridae > Antechinus > Antechinus flavipes. Next base: position 383,713,420 of record NC_067399.1, read on the forward strand.
AAAATAGATTCTGGTAGGAAAGGATGGGGAAGAATTATTTCTGCTTTGAGGATTTTCATAGGGGAAAGAAAAGGGCAAAAGGAGGACTAATGTAAAAAAGAAAGAAGAAAGAGTTGAGGCTTACTGTTTCATAATTGGGGTGCAATGAAAAAGATTTATGTACAATTATGGCAGAATATGTAGGGTAATGGACGTAAAATGAACCTCTCTCTGAACCTGACAAAAGAGTAAACACACACACACAGTTTGGTACAAAAATACATAAGTTCAAGAAAGAAAAGCAGGGAGATGAGGGTTAAAGGGAAGATGATGTTGTAGAGGGAATGGCCATAAAAGAAACTTACTGATTCTGAAAAGAAGGTTAAAGGTAATAAAGGGCAAAGAAAAAGTGCATTTAAGAGAGCACCCTAGATTATCTTTGACAATTTGATAATTGGCTGAACAAAATGGGATATTAGTTTAGTGGAATACAATATTGTTCTTTAAGAATTGATGAGATTATCATAGAGAATTGTAGGTCATGAATTTGCACAGAGTAAAATTAGAACCAAAAGAACAAGTTATATGTTAACAACTTTATAAAGAGAAATAATTTTGAAAAATTTAAGGATTCTGGTCAAAATAATGACAATCTGTGTCATCAGAAGATTCATGTTATCTACTTCCTGATAGAGAGGGAGGTGGGGAATGCATATACTTTACAGAGACAAATTTTTTAAACATGGCTTCTGTATATTCATTTTCTTTCTCTAAGCTTATTTTTCATAACTTCCTCCTCCCCCTTTCAATAAGTTGGGAGTGGGGTTATTAAAGGGAGTGAAATTAACATTGGTGTTGAGGACTGGTGAAATATTTTTTTTAAATGAATGGAAATTCAAAAGTAACCATAAGGTAGAATTTACTCTATGCTTAAAAAAAGCAGTGTTAATCAGATAACTGTTTTTATATATTCATCCATTGTATATGGAAATGGTTTTTTTTTTGTGTGTGTCTGTGTGTGTGTTCAGAATTTAAATTTGTTTTTCTTTTGCTGAGGCAATTGGGGTTAAGTGACTTGCTCAGGGTCACACAGCTAGGAAATGTCAAATGTCTGAGGTCAGATTTGAACTCAGGTCCTCCTGACTTTGGGATTGGTCCTCTAATCACTGCACCACCTAGTGTCTCCCCAAAATTAAAATTTAATGGTTGATTTAAATAGGATTCAACACATTATGAAATAAGAATTAAGCTGGAGAGGTGTTAAAAAAGTTCAGAGAAAAAAGTTCAGAGAGTAACTAGAGAAAAGGGTGATCTGGACAGTTGTATGAAACATGTATGACAATTGTTGTTTGTCCTTTGCTCTTGAAGAGGATCATGACATCTGGGAGTTGATGCATAACATGCAAGTGAGTTGAATTTAATTGTGCAAAGTCAGCAACAAGCACTTTCCCCTCCAGAGCTATCTGGGTCCAGTGGCCAGATATAGATTAAGATGACTGGAGATGTACCTGGATGAAATGGGAGACCTTAGCTTTTTTAAGTTAAGGTTTTCCACAGGTCTTAGTTTGACTGAGGCAACATCCATTCAGTGATTAAGGCTAGGTGGCAGTTGAGGCAAAGACTTAATCTGTCACCCTCTTCCATCCTCCCCCCCAAAAAAACACCCCCCCAACTCCCAAACAAACCTAAATAAATAAAACTGTGAGGGGGGAAGACCTTCAGGATTTCTGGCCAAAGATGAAATGATTGCTGTTTACATTTAGCTTGAGTCAATCTGGACCCAAACAGTGACCAAGACGAGTCTTGGCCTGGATTTATTGATGGCCACTCTTTGAGAATCCCAATGGTTTTGGTTTAAGGTTTTTTTGCCCTTAAAAAAGAAATCTAGCCAATAAATCCCAAGATATCTTGGGAGGTTCAGAGATCTAAAAGGGAAAAAAAGCTTGTAAAAGCACCTGTAGGTAAGGCATGATAGCCTATGTGGACAGAGGGAGAAAAGAGAAGGAGGGGAGGCAAAGAAGAGTAAAAATAAAGGAAAGGAAAGAAGGAAGGAAAGGGGCAAGTTTCCCAACTGACCAGTGTCAGTTTGTGGGCCAGTTCTACTCAGAGAAGGATTGTTTACTCTTTTTTCTCAAAAGAGGACCATGACATCAGGGAGGTGAAGCCATGGCATGCAAGTGAATTGGATTTAAGTGACGGAGGGCTGTGCAAGGCCATCTGCCCCAGTTGCCCCTCTAGAGCCATCTAGGTCCATCGGCCCATGATACTGGAGATGACCTTAGGTGCTATGGGAGACCTTGGCTTCTTTAAGCAAATGTAACTGACATACATCTTAACTTGCTCTATTGGTAACTCTGCAATGTCTTGGGGGAGAGAGGAAGATCCTCTTGCCCTTTTTCTCCTCCTCACTCCCAGCACATTTGAGTATTTGATGTCCTCAAGTCCACCATCCTTGGATAAGAGTTGTGTATGGATCAGGTTGCATTCTTCCTCTTAGGAAGTAGTATTCACATTTTAGATAGCATGTTGGGGAGGAAACAGATGGGACAATAGCTGGAAGAGAATTAACCATTTTTTCTTTAGATTCCAACATCCATTAGGAGTGTAATCTTTAGTTGTTGAAATTATACCAAATCACCTTGCAGCTAACTTGCACAATCATTACAGCTTAGAATTACTGCTTCATTTTGTAAATTTGTTCACCCCAAATTTTATTAATTTATGTTCACAAGTTGTTTTGTTTTATGCTTAAAGCATAGGTATTTTTTACTAGCTAAATTTAGTAAGTTGTCAGTAATGCAGAAAATATAAAGCTTAGGATCAAAGGAGTATAAATTTAGAGTTGGAAGAAACTCTAAAGTTGATCCAACCTAACCTTTGTTTTACAGATTAGGAAAATTGAAGCTCAGACATAGAAGATAACTTTGCCAAGATCACTAAGTAGTAATTAAGATTTGAACTATGACCTCTAACTGTACTCTTTCCACTGTACTATTCTGATTCTCATGGAGGATGTAATAAATTTTGGCAGTTGAGATTTTTAATAACTAGAGCAGTTTCAATTGAATAATAAGATTGGAAGCTAGATTTCAAAAGGTTTGAGAAATGAATGAAGAGAGAGGAAGTGTTAGGCAATATATATAGCTATTTCAATGAGTTTAGCCAAAAACGAGAGAGAGAGGATGGGAGATAGTGTCTATGAAGATTGATTGATTTTGTGTGTTTGTGTGTGTGTGTGTGTGTGTGAGTATTTTTGGCTGAAGCAATTGAGGTTAAGTGACTTGCCCAGAATCATACAGCTAGGAAGTATTAAGTGTCTGAAGCCGCATTTGAACTTAGGTCCTCCTAACTTCAGGACTGGTGCTCTATCATTGTGCCATCTAGCTGCCTCTTAAGAGGATTTTTTAAGGATAAGAGAGGGCGATGGCTGTGTTTTTAAGCAGCAAATTTAAGCAGATAGCAAAAGATAGAATTAGTGAGAAAGGAGAGAATTGTGGAGTCTGTTTTCCTGGAGAAAAACAGGGAATGAAATCAAGAATATATGTAGGAAAGGTCATCCTAAGGAGTGCTCCATTAAACTAGAGTAAAAGAGAATAGGGGACATCACTGGATTTTGAGAGGTAGAGAAGAGGAAATCATATGGGAAAAAAATCTCCCTTTTCTTTAATGTTACCATATAAATGAGTGCCTATTTTATAGCTTAAATACCTATCTGAAGTGATTTATGATGTAGGATTTGTCACCATAGGCATCAAAAGTTTGAGTTCTGTCGTGGAGAATTCACAATGGCCATTTTCTTTGGCAAAAGGTGGATTTATTTAGGGAATTGGTTACAGACAAAATGAAGGGACACAATGGACACTGGGAATGGTAAATATGAAATAGAGTTGGGAGAGCATCTGAAAGACAAGTTTTTCAATAGAACACACAATTACCCAGTAGAAAGGGAGCTCCCCATGAGGTTGGGGCATGGCTGGCTAAATTCTGAAAGAGACTTAGCAACATAAAAGGAATTAATTGTAAGGAGGAAAAGTGGGATTGAGAAGCATAGTACAAAGGAAGACAAAACAGCATAGCGGAAAGGGGAAGAGGAAGACACCAAGAGAGTGCTATGGTGGACTGATCCAAAGGAAGGCAGCATGGGTGACCCACAAGTAGGTTTCATAGGGAAAATTTAACCTATGATTGGGATTTCTATGGAGGGTGTGTCTCAGGATTTTGACATAACTTGTATTTCAGACTGCACCACCTCCCCAAAGGGTGAGACCATAAAACTAAACTGAACTCTATCCTCAGATAGAGATTATTGCAAATTATATTTAAAAGTGTAAATAGTTACTGCCTGCTTGCCTCAGGGATAAATTTTTATCAATTCCTCTGCTATCCATCCATCCATCCATTCATCCCTCTCTTCCTCCCTTTGTCTGTCCGTAGTTGTATTTATATTTATTCAGGGTATGTATTAGAGCCAATTGTTTATCAGGTAGTTAGAAGCAATTGTTAAATTTTTAGCTTTAATTTTAAGCTTTTATGCCTCAGAAATCAACTCTTTACTCTAGCCTTTAGAAAGTAATGGAAGAAATGTTAACAATGTAAATTAAACTTAAAAGTGTCTCTTTTTCTGAGAGTTGGTTGTTAAACATTTACACCAGCCTCTTCCAGGGGTTTATAAACCATTTTACTATTAGAGCTTTTAAATCTCAGAACAATCCTGGTCATATAAGTATTATTATTCTCTTTTTGCAAATTGTAGTTAATAAGTGGGAATGGGGATTCTAGGTCAGTGAATGTTTTTTCCATTCTAACATTTTCTCTCAGTATGCTTAATACTGTGCTAGATGTTCCTTGGGATATATAGAGAATATCTTCTATCCCTGAATTTTAACATAGATTTTGTTAATATGTGAGATAAGACATAAAAAATAAACAATTATGTAGTGTTTTCCACATAGTAGATATTCATGTTTGTCTTAAAATAAAAGTATAAAGTATTTTCAACCAGACCTGTTATTATTAAATTGTATATTATACTGTGATTGATTTTATGTGTAAATTATTTTCAAATATATTTTTAAAAATCAACTTCTGTTCTCTCCTTAGAGTCTCAATGAAATTTTGGAGTCTGCAGATGCACCTCTAGAAGTGACAGAAGGATTTATTCAATCAATTTCTCTCTGTGTTCCTTGGGGCTCATTGTTACAAGATAATTGTGCACTGGAAGTGAAAGGATTAGAACTAGTGTTCAGGCCTAGACCTCGACTAGGTAAGTTTACTATGACCCATATGGTGCTGATGATAACTATTTTATTTGGCTCCATTTTCATTTTGTAATTATGAATGTGTAATTTACTGTTTTAATGCATGGAAGCTTTCAAGTTTATCTGAATTCTTAATATGACCATACTGAATGTATCTTCTACAAACTTGCCGTTTCCCATACCTAGTATTTCTATTGATAGTCCTATCGTTATCTTTCTAGTTACTAGGTTTAGTTTTGGAGAGATGAATTAGGTAATACAACATAATTAAAAAGCAATTTTGGACTTAGGTATCTTGAAAACCTGATTGTTGAATTCCATATCTAACACGTAGTGATCATGGTCATGGATAGATTACTTGATTTTTCTAAACCTCAATTTCTTTATCTGTAAAATGGATAATAATTGCACTATCTTACACAGTTAGGGAGAAATTGTTCTGTAAATCTTAGTACTTTACAAATGTTAAGTGTTTGTCTTTGATTCTTCTTTTCCTTCCACATTGAACCATTGCTTTATCTTATTGCTTTAAAAAAAATCTCTACTATCCATTACATCCTTTATCTTCCCATTACATCTATCAGTTACTTGGAAGTTTATCTTTTAAAACTAAACTTGAGCCATAACTATTTACTTTTAAATATAATTTGCAATAAAATCAATTGATTGGACTCTTGTGTAAGTTGTTTTTCTTCTTAAGATATAATCAAAATCTTAAGACTAACTTAATCTTGTATATTAGGATGGGGAGAAAAAGTGTTTAAAACAAATCATTTTGAAAAATGCTGTGTTGAGAAATGGGATTTTTAAAAATAGGAAGCTGCATATTTTATCTTATACAACAATATGCAAACACCTTATATTCTTGATGTTTAATATAGGTAATTCAGGTTCTGGCCTATTATAACTTTTTTCCCCCAAGTCAAGAGGCAAAGTTTATTATATTTGGAATGCCAATTAAAACTGTCCCCAAAAGATTTAGCAAAGAACCAGGAGCAAGAAGGTAAATTTATAGGAAAAAGATAGAAAAATCTGATATGCTAGTTTTATGGCTTAGAGATAGAATTGAAGAGTGGTCTTAGAGGTGAAGTTGGAGTATTGAATTCTATGGCTTAGAGGTGGAGTTTGTACCCCATTATTGAATTGTATGGCTTAGATCATCTCAGAAACTTTTATTACTGACCAATGAATTTTAATATTAACTTTTTTATGAAAAATAATTTAGTTCCGGTCTTTTGTGTATTTAATTGACTTTTTTCCTCAGTATAATTGTCTTACTTCAGTTAATCCCTCACAGAAGGAAGCTTTTCTTTATAGTCCTCCCTATATGCTTCCCTATCCTACTTCCTATTTAGCCTATTCCGAACTCATCCTTAAGCCTTATATGAAATCTGCTCCCTCTCCTTTTCCCACAGGGCAGCTTATCCTTTCATTTACCTAGAAAGTAAGATGGATTGTCAAGAGACCATCACTGTTACTTTCATCTCACAATCCATTCACACCATTGCCATTATTTTCTTCCCTATTTTGGTATTCAATAAAGAAATAGTTCTCTTTACCAATATTCACTATTTAAACATAATAATCTTTTTTAAAAGTCCCCCCACAGTTTTATTAGCTAATCAAGAATCTTTATTATGTAAGAAATTTTGGCAAGGCTATGATAAATATGGGTATGTAGATACATTCACAAATACTTATGTATTTGTGTTTTATAATTACTGAATGAGCAAGTTCATACATTGGTGCCAAACCCTCATGGTCTCACAGAGAAGGGGAAGAACTGCTGGGTGCTTGACATTGCCTGTTTTGAGTAGGTAGATTTCTCAAAGCACTCTGTTATTATAATTATTTTTTTTAAGATTAAAATTTAGTTTTTTTTCAATAGAGTCTTTTTTTTTTTCAAATACATGAAAAGATAGTTTTCAACATTCACCTTTGAAGAAACTTGTGTTCCAAATTTTTCTCCCCAGATTTTTCTGAAATCAGCCTGCTTATTATTTCTTATAGAATAATATTCCATCACATTCATATAACTTAATTAGCCATTCCCCAATTGGTGAACAGTCACTTGGTTTCTAGTTCCTTACCACCACAAAAAGAGCTGCTAATAACATTTTTGTGTATATAGCTCTTTTCCCCTCTATTATGATTTCTTGGGGATATGGATCTAGTAGTGACACTGCTGGATCAAAGGGTATGCACAGTTTGATAGCTCTTTGGGCAGAGTTCCAAACTTTTCTCTAGAATGGCTGGATTAGTTCACAATTCCACTAACAATGCATTAGTGTCCCAGTTTTCCCACATCCCCTTCAACATTTATCATTATCTTTTCCTGTTAACCTTAGCCAATCTGAGAGGTATAAAGTGGTAATCTGGAATCATCTTAATTTTCATTTTTATCAGTAGTGATTTAGAGTATTTCTTCATATGAGTAGAAATGGCTTTAATTTCTTTATCTGAAAATTATCTTCTGATATCTTTTGACCATTTATCAATTAGGGAATGGCTTGTATTATAAATTTAATTCTTTATTATTTTAGAAATAATGCCTTTTTCAGAAACACTGGCTGTAAAAATTTTTTTCTGGCTTTCTATTTCCCTTTTTAATATTGGGTGCATTGATTTTGTTTATGTGAAGTCTTTTTAATTTAATTTAATCAAAATTATCTATTTTGCATTTCATAATGTTCTGTAGTTCTTTGGCCATTAATCCCTCCCTTCTCAGATGTGAATAGTAGATTATCCCTTTTTCTCTTAATTTGTTTGTAGTATCACCCTTTATATGTAATTCGTGAACTCATTTCAACCTTATTTTGATACAGGGTAATTAAATTTTAATTTAATTGTCATTTTTATTATATTAATTAAATAAAAAGAAATTATATTAATTTCTACCCATGAGTACTTGATAATCTTCCAGTTGTTTAGATTTCACTTTGAGAGAAAAGTGCTTATAATTGTGTTCATATAGTTCCTGGCTGGGTCTTGGCAGATAGATTCTCAAATAATTTAGAATTGTCTACAGTTATTTTAAATGGGATTTCTCTTTCTATCTTTTGCTGCTGCACTTTGTTGGTAACAGAAATGCTGATAGTTTATGTGGATTTATTTTGTATCCTGCAACTTTGCTAAAAGTTGTTAATTGTAGTTATTTTAATTAATTCCCTAGGAATCTTTAAGTATACCATCATATCAAAACCAAAGAGTGATAGTTTTCTTTCCTCATTACCCATTTTGATTTCTTTCAATTTCTTTTTCTTATTGTTAAAGTTAACATTTCTACTATAATTATTGAATAATAGTGGTGATAATAATCAGCCTGAAAACTCTGATCTTATTTTATTTATTTATTTTATAATAACTTTTTATTGACAGAATCTATGCCAGGGTAATTTTTTACAACATTATTCCTTGCACTCATTTCTGTTCCGATTTTTCCCCTCCCTCCCTCTACCCCTTCCCCTAGATGGCAAGCAGTCCTATATATGTTAAATATGTTGCAATATATCCTAGATACAATATATGTGTACAGAGCCGAACAGTTCTCTTGTTGCACAGGGAGAATTGGATTCAGAAGGTAAAAATAACCCGGGAAGAAAAACAAAAATGCAAATAGTTTATATTCATTTCCCAGTGTTTTTTCTTTGGGTGTAGCTGCTTCTGTCCATCATTTATCAATTGAAACGGAGTTCCATCAGAATATATCCTCATACAGTATTGTTGTTGAAGTGTATAATGATCTCCTGGTTCTGCTCATTTCACTTAACATCAGTTCATGTAAGTCTCTCCAAGCCTCTCTGTATTCATCCTGCTGGTCATTTCTTACAGAACAATAATATTCCATAACATTCATATACCACAATTTATCCAGCTATTCTCCAATTGATGGGCATCCATTCAATTTCCAGTTTCTAGCCACTACAAACAAAGCTGCCACATTTTGACACAGGGTTCCTTTCCCTTCTTTAGTATTTCTTTGAAACCCTGATCTTATTGGGAATGTGTCTAGATTATCTCCATTACATAGTATGTTTGCTATGTTTTTAGATAGATACTACATTTTAAGAAAATTCTAATTATTTCTGTACTTTCTAGTGTTTTTAATAGGAATGGCTGTTGTATTTTGTCAAATGCTTTTTCTGCATATGGTCCATTATGCTGATAGTTTTCCTCTTATTTTAGCTGTGTTATAAAAGGAATTTGGGAAAGACTTCTTTGCCTTTTCCCTCCAAATAGTTTACATAGTATTGAAATGAATTGTTCTTTAAATGTTTGGTAGAATTCACTTGTAAATCCATCTGGCCCTGAGATTTTTCCTTAGGAAGTTCATTAATGACTCATTCGGTTTCTCTTTCTAAAATGGGATTACTTAAAGTATTTTATATTTTCAGCTGTTAATCTGGGCAACCTATATTTTTGTGAATATTTATTTTACTTAAATTGTCAGATTTATTGACATACAATTGGGTAAAATAATTCCTAATTATTGCTTTAATTTCTTCTTCGTTAGTGGTAAGTTCATCCTTTTCATTTTTGATACTGATAATTTGAATGTTTTTGTGCTCTTCACTCAGATCCTTTCACAGGCTTGATCTATGTCATTCAGAGGGAAGCTGAACTCAGGCAATGTCCTATCTGCTCTCCACTATCTTGGTTCTATCTTTCCCGCCCACTCCTCCTCTTCCTCTCATCCCTGATTTTATTTATGATTTTCATTTTTAACATTAATTGTATTTCACTGATATCCCTTCTTCACGTCTTCCCCAGAACATTATTCCTTATAGGATAAAAAAGAAGATAAACAATAAGAAGACAAAAATCTAGCAAAAGCAATCATTACATTGAAAAAGTAACATTATATGCAATATATTGTATACCATATCTTTGGGTTCTTAATTCATTCTTTCAAAGTGATAGGGAAAGGAATTTTTTTAATCCTTTATTTTGCACCAAGCACAGTCATTGTAATATTGCAGCAATTTTTAAAATTTTGTAATTATATTTAAATTGTTCTAGTCATTGCTTACATTATTTTCCTGTTTTTGCTTATTTTACTTGATATGAATTCATATAAATATTTTCATGCTTCTCTGTACAATGTCATTTCTTATAGCACAGCAATATTGTTCATTTAAGTTTTTCTTTTTGTCATAGACCACTTTGGGACTCTTAAGATCAGAGTATAGATATTTTATTCATTTTGTTTGTATTATAACATTATTTTATCAGAATTGTTATATCATTTTATAGCTCCACAAACAGTGCATTGATGTACCCCTCTTTATACCCTTCTAACATTTGAGTATTTCTTTCTTTTGTCATTTTGCCACTTTACTGAGTATAAGGTGAAACCTCAAGGTTATTGATCTGCATTTCTCTTACTAGCATTTTAAAGCATTTCTTAATAGTTTATGGTGTTTTGGAGAACTGTTTGTTATTCTTTGACCACTTCTATATAGGTGAATGGCTTTTTCTTTACTCTATATCTGATAAGCAAAAAAAACCAAAATCACAAATTTGAGACGTGCTGCAAATAATTAACACTTCCTCACTGTGTGACTTTGGGCAAGTCACTCAAGCCCGATTGCTTCAGGGGGGAAAAAAAGATGGTAATCTGCTTATCTGTAAGGGTCCCAGCTGCGCAGTTTTCTTCTTTTTGTGCAGATTGACTGGTGCCTGTCTTGACACCCAAGGACATACAGAGAGGCCAGTTTGGGGTACAAACAACATATTGCATCTACTCAGTGGGGGCTTTGTCTTTGTACAAGTAGAACCTTCTGCATTTTTCAGGTTTGTTGTTTCCAGAAAATATGCCAATTCAAGAAGACATTCATAGGGCCCCATAACATTTCTTAGCTGTCTCACTCTTTCTCAGGAACATCTTATAGAAAACTTTTTTCCTTGTTGACATTTTTTAATGTATTCCAATAATTTTGTTTATGCAAAAGCATTTCAATTTCATGCAATTAAAATTAACCTTTTAATTTAGGTATTTGTGTCTGAGCTATGGTTAAAAATTCATCCATTCAGGGCATCTAGGTGGCTCAGTGAATAAAGCACCAGCCTTGAAGTCAGGAGAATCTTAGTTCCTTTGCTTTTTGACACTTAACATTTCCTAGCTGTGTAACCCTGGGCAAGTCACTTAACCCCAATTGCCTCAGGAAAAAAAAATTCGTCCATTTATCCCTTACTTGTAGCTGTAAAAAAAATTATGATCTGCTTTTTCTGTTTATAGCATATGATTTCAAATACCTTATTTTTCTAAAATATATTCATCTACTCCCCCCCCCTTTTTTTTAAACATAGCTATCACTACTCTCAAAATACTTCCCTCACAATTCCCTTCTTCCAAATAGAAATCCTTCCCTTATAACAAGTATAGTCAAGCAAAGCAGTTTTCATTGTATTTCTCTGTACATAGAGTTGAGGGATTCTTAATCTCTGGTTACATTTGAGGGAGTCTGTGAACTTGGATGGGGAAAAAATGTACTTTATTTTATATTATTCATTTAAAAACTTTCTGAGAATGGATCCATAAGGTTAATCTGATGTCTGTGGCAGGTGAAAAATCAAATAACCGAGGAAACAAAAGTTTAATATTTTGAGCATATAGGTTTATTAAGCAATATATACCAGTTAGTTGCTCAATAAACCAAGACCAGACCCTCCTACAAAGTCGTTTGAAATCATAATTGGTAATTGCATTGATTACAACTCTTAAATCTTACAATTGTTTACCTTATTCTAGTCATTGTATATATTATATATTTTTTGCTCATTTTACTCAGCATTAATTTATTCAGTCTTTCTAATCTGTCCCATTGATCACTTTTTCAATTTTTTCCTCAAATCCCATATAGTTTTGATATTTATTATTTTATGCTGTGGTATTACTGGTGCCAATTCTTTCAACTTAAAAAAAATTATTTTCCTTGATATGTTTTAACTTTGTTTTCCCAAATTTTGTTCTTTTTTGGTTTTTGTCTAGTTCTATAAAGTAATGTTTTGGTACTTTGGCATTATAGTAAAACTGTATTAATATGTAAAATTTAAATTAATTTAAAATACTTAATTTAGGTAGCATTGTAATTTTTAAATTTATTAACATGACCTAACCATGATCAATTAAAATCTTGTTATTTCTGTTAAAAAAATTTTTTTTTGGTAGTTGTATTCATAGAATTTTTTGCTATCTTTTGGGAGGAAGACATGCTACAAATTCAGCCATATTATCTAAGGAACCATACTGTTCCCCTCAAATAATTCTATAACCTATCTCCACACCTATATATTGGTTTCTCTCATATTGGAATATCTCCCCCCTTCTTACTCATTTAATAGAATCCTAATTTCCTTGAGAACTCACCCTGAGCTGCTTTAAAAAAAAAAAAAATATTTAATTTTTTCAAATACATGCGAAGCTAGGTCTCAACTTTCACTTTTGCAAAATCTTGTGTCGAAATTTTTCACCCTCCTTTCCTCTTCCCTTTCCCTTTTCCCCTAGACCGCTAACAATCTGATACAGGTTAAATAAGAGCTACTTTTTTCATTAAGCATTTCCTTGGCCTATTAGAGGCTAATTCTTTGTAAACTATTTTATATTGTCTACATTCTGTATATACACTTATGTGCTCTGTTTATAGAATCGTTTTCCTTTTTAATCTCTAGTATTTAGTCCCGTACTTAACTCAGAGTTAGTGGTTAGTAAATGTTTGTTGATGGATTTACTGGTTTTTCTTCCATAGCAACTGGTTCTGAGCCTATGTATTGGTCAAGCTTTATGACCAGCAGCATGCAACTTGCAAAAGAATGCCTTAGTCATAGATTAACAGATGATCAAGGGGATGGATCACAGCCTTTTGAAGGACTTGAAAAATTTGCTGAAACTATAGAAACAGGTTTGTTCTGAATTTCTTTTTTGTCTTAAAAATGATGAATTTATGCCTCATGTATGTGTAATTCAATCATCTCTCTAAGCTGCATCTCACTTTCGAGATTGAACCTTACTTTTAATAACAATAACAAAACCAAGCAAAAACATCTATTATTGTGACTACATCTGTTTACCAGTAATGCCTTAAGTATATTTTATCATTTGTTTTCAAAGATCTTTGTATAGTGCTCATTGGTTTTTTCTTCTACTCAAGAGTTAGCTTCTGTGTGATTTTATTTATGTTACTTATATTGCTTTATGATTTATTCTTTATCATTTCATTCACATCATCCCATGTTTCTTTGAATTCATAATAGTTTTCGTTTTATATTGATATAATAATATTCCAATACATTCATATGTCATAATTTTTTAAGCCATGCCCCACTTGATAGATGCCTTCTTTGTTTTTATATTCTTACTCACAAAAATGGATTGCTATGCACATTTCTATTCTGTCCTGGATATACCCAGTAATAGTATCTTATCGCCACAGGATGACAGTTAAAACAATTTATGGATAGTTGATAGACAATTAAAATTTTCTTGAATAATTTTAAATTGACATTCAATATGGTTGTACAAGTTTACAGCTCCATCAGCAGTATTTCAATGTGGCTCGCTCTCCAAACCTCTATCACATTATCGCATTGATCCTTTTTTTTTTTTTTTGATTCTCTTTGATATTTATAGAATATGAGGTAGTTTGAATTTTCACTTCTTAATATTGATGATTTGGATCATGTTTTCAAATAGCTTGCAGTTCTCCTAAAAATGTGTACTCTGATCACCTATTGGGAAATCATTTCAATTCTGGATTAAATTATAGAATCTTAATGTGGGAAGGGACCCTCAGAAATCATACATTCTAAAACATAGGTTCAATATAGCTTCAGGAAGCAAATTGATTGAGGCCTGTGTGTGTGTGTGTCTATAATATATATGTTCGTGTATGTGTATATTTTATATATATGTATGTGTATATAGATAATACACACATACATACATGCATTTGAGTATATATCATTGAAATTAGTAGTAGTAGTAGTTTTTTACTTTTTCTACACTTAATCATTTTATTTGAATATATCCCACTTTTTATAAAGAAGAATATCCTATAGTGCTTGGAGTTTTATAAAAAGCTTTTAAACAATGCATAAATATTTAGTTGGTCATAACACATGTCATGTGCTTAATTGACAATGAGCTTTTTAAATTTGAAGAGGTTGGATTTTAAACGTCTTAATTTTAGATCATCTTTTCTAATTAAATTTCTTTGGTTCATTTAATTTTTTTTGTTGTGTTCAACAAAAGTGCAATATTTTTTGAAAAAGAAATTACCATTACCTATTTTGTCCTAGTTCTACGAAGAGTGAAAGTTACTTTCCTGGATACAGTTTTGAGAATTGAACACATACCAGAAAATTCAAAAACTGGGACTGCACTTGAAATTCGAATAGAAAGGTAAGATTTATTAAATTTGAATGTGACTTCATGATGTTTGGGGGAAAAAAATGAAATCTTTGACACATTAGCACATTCAATTTACCTTTGGAGGTAAATGTTATTAAGAAAATAATCAAAACTAGAGCAGTGCTATTCATATTCTTGTTCAGTTCTAATGCCATTATATCCTGAAGATAAAAGAAAATCTGGATTTAGTTGGTACATTACTGAGTTTACTGTTTAAAACAATGTAAGTGATGTTTATTTACTTGAGAGCAAATCAGGAGAACTGATGTTTAACTGAATGCTAAACATATAATATTTATGGGCATGATTTGTGGATAGCTAGATGGCACAGTGGAATAGAGTGCTGGGCCTGGAGTAAGAAAGATTTTTCTTCATGAGTTTATCTCTGGCTTTATATACTTACTGTTTGACCTAGGCAGGTAACCTAATCCTGTTTACCTCAGTTTCTTTATTTGTAAGATAAGTTGGAAAAGGAAATGGCAAACCACTCTGTCTTGATTGTCAAGAAAACTCCAATTGGAGTCATAGAGTTGGATATAATTGAAACAATTGAATAACAAATAGTTCAGTGTGTAGAACATTGGGCTTGAAGTCAGGAAGTTTACATCTAGCCTCCAACACTTACTAGCTATGTGACCTTGGGCAAGTCACTAAACCTGTTTGCTTCAGTTTCCTTATTTTAAAATGGGAGATAATAATACACTTACTTTCCAGGGTTGTTATAAGGATCAAATAAGAGAATGATTGTCAAGTGCCCAACATAGTGCCTGGCACTTAGTAAATGCTATGTAAATGTTAACTGTTATTTATTATTATAATGATAAAATTCAATCTTGAAATGTGTAATTTTTAAAATATGTTTCATCACTACATAAGACTGATAAGATCCCAAAAAAAGTTCTTGGCCTAAATATAATTTCATCAGTTTTGTTATATGGAAATTCTCTTTATTGATTGAGTTAGAATTGTATTAGGCAATGAAAGGTTAAGTGATTTTCCTGTGTATTCATACAACTAGTGTATATCAATCAGGATTTGAACTAATCCTGATTACAAGGTCACTCTCCTTTATGCTGCATGGCCTCTTCAGGGTTCTATTATATCTATCCATATGCGTGATATGTTTTTATCACTTCATTTTACATAATGATTGTTTCTAGGATAAAATTTTTTCACCCACTTGTTATTTAGGATTTCATTGTTAAGAATATACTGGTCTGCTTTCCTTTTTTTGTTATTCCTGAAGTGAATTCTTTAGATACTAAGATATATGAAGCATATAAGCTTAAAATTGACATTGGTTTCTTGCCTATTCCATTCAGCTTAATTAATTTCTTGTTTATTCCTTTTTGTGTTTAAAATATTTTTTGTGTGTGTGTGTCTGAAAGCATGATTGCTACTCCTTACTTCTGGGGATTCATCTGATGCATTGTCAATTTTTTTCAACTCCTCATTTTTATCCTTTTTTGTATCTGTTATTTAAATGTGTTTATTATAAGCTATAGCTTGTAGGATTTTTTTAATCCAGTTTTCACTTTTTTCATTTTATTGAATTATTTACTTCATTCATATTTAAAGTTATGAGTGTTGGGTTTATGGGTTTATGTTTTCCACTGTCTGTGTTGTCATTTATTTTTGCTGTGCTGATCACAAATTATGCTCTCACAATTCTTAATTTTCTTTTATTGGAATATAATACAATAGTTTTCTGGTCTCTTACAAATCTAGTGTCCTCTATATTACCAGTTGTTAATTCGTTTTCTCCTGATATTTATTCATAAGTATCTGGATTTTTTTTTTAGTTGATTTTGTGGCTATCTTCCCTTCTGTTATTAATGTCTTTGTTTTTGTTTAATTATGCTCAAGGTTTTCAGTTGAGTTTTCTTCCTTCTGAGATCTTTTATAATTTTGGATTTTTATATTCTCCTGTTGCTCAGTTTCTGATTTCTATTTTGATAATTACTTCCCCTGAAAGTCACCCCAACTTTCTTCCATACCAGGCAATTCACATTTCAAATATCTTAATCTCTGTCCTAATGACTTTTTAGGTGACAAAACTTGGCCTGACTAGATGCTGAGCACTTTCTCCTCAGGGTGAGAGTGTCATCCTGCTCCAGCTTTCTCTGTTCCTTATTTCTCTGATTTAACTTTGTTGCTACATAAAATGCTGCTCTCTTAGCTTGAGTAAGCTTCTGCCTTTTGTTTTCTGTGCCACTGGGAGTGGGATTGGAATAGAACTGAATTCGTTTTTCAAATCCCTGGGTTAGTTTATGCTTCATCATTATGAGCAGTGATGGATGTGTTGAATGAATGGGAGAGGTTAGCAGTTACCTACTAATTATTGTTTCCTTCCAGTTCTAAGTGGCTCAGACTGTGAGGACAGCTGAAATTGATTTAACTTTCTGCATAATTTCTGTCTTAGAGAAGTTTGACAAGTCATGGGGTTTAGAAGAAAGTCAAGTCTTCTATCTTGGTCACATGACTGGGAAAGATTTTTTTTTTAAAGGTGCTCTAAAAATATTTTATGCCTTAATGATTAGAGGTAGAAAGAAAAAAAATGAAAATTGTTTCTGTTCTCAAGGTGCTTATATATTAATGCCAGAAACAACACATACAACTAAGTACACAAATTACATTTGGAGTAGACACTACATTAAAGGCAAAAGCCCTATAGGTAGGGACACCAGAAAAGGGATGAGGCATTTGAATAAGTCTTGCAGGAAACCATGGATAAGAAGTGGAGGGAAGGAGGGACCACTACAGGTATATGAACTAATTAATTCAAAGACACAAAACAGAAGAGATGAAGCATTCTGTATGAGGAATAACCAGTCAGTTTGGATGTCCATATTATACAATGTATGCAGGAGAATTGTGTACACTAGAAAAATAGGAAGGGACTAAGTTCTGCTAAATGCCAAACAGTAGTGTAATAGTTAATCCTAGAGTCAAGTTACCAAACATTTATTAAGTACTTCCTATGTGCTAGACACTGCTGAATTCTGAGAATAAAAATAGAGATTAAAAAAAGTCTTGCTCTCAAGGAGCTCATAGTCTAATGGGGGAGGAAACCTATAAGCAACCATATACAAACAATATATACAGGATAACTTAGATTTCTTGCAGAACATGAGATTTTTGTAGAGATTTGAAAGAAGCCAGGATATAAGAAGACTAAAAAGGAGAGAATTCCAGGTATAAGGGACAATTAGTGAAAATGCTTGCTAGTTTGTATTAGGAGGATACTTATTCCTCAGAAGGGGTAGAATACATATGGACCTCTCTGCCTAATTCAGTCTCAGCAGGCAAGCCTAGATGCACAGTGAGATAGAAGTGCTCTGAAGATTTTGAGAGGTACTTGGGGCTGGGTATTATGAGCTAATGCAGGGGGTGATTTCTACCCATACCTATGTATTTTATTGGTCCAGAGAATAATATTCTCAGATAAGTTACTGGGGTTTTCAGTTGCAACATATGGGCGGGGGGAGAAAATAAGAGGACATTGGAATAAAGAAACAAAAGACATAATCAGATATGGAGAATTGTTACTGTGCCATAGAATGCCAATTATATGGGCAAGTACAGCATACTCAGTTTAGCTCTGCCTTAACCAAAACATTGTTCAGTAGATCCGAGAGGACAATGCCAAGGCTAATCTAATCCATGGCTGCTCACTGAAAATGGAAGTGTTTTGTGTGTGAAAAAAGGAGACTAGTGTCACCAGGTGTTAGTATGAGGTGATAAAGGAGCCAGATTATGAAGGGCTAGCTTTTTGTACTTAGGCCATTGGGAAATTGTTAACAGCTGAACTCTCCTAAACTAATTAAGTCTGGAGGATGATGTCACTACATTTCAAGGAAAAACAAATACTTGTTATTATGGTAAATATTCCCACCATTTCCTGTTTCTTGATTGCAAAGTTATAAAGGTGTTTTAGAGCAATTGTCATCTTCAAAAATTCTTGAATGAGTCTTGAAGTAGATTAAAATGTAATTAGGAAATATTTCACAAAACAAAGAAAAATGTAATAAAACATAAAGCACATTACATATTAAAGTTGTCAATTACATACCAGTTAGTGGCCTCCATTTCTATTTTATTTTGACACTTCTGTTTTAGAGGACCTTCCCCTTATTGAAAATGGAGTAGAACAAAGACCAAGGATCTCAGATTTTATCTATCCTCTTAGGAAATGGACTAGCTATAGTCACTAACTGAACTAGGGGCAGGTAAGGCTGCCTAGCTTAAACATTGTCACCATGTTTCAGGTGAATCAAACTACTACCTCTATCTTAATCATTATGTTGGATCCTTAATAGAGATTACTTAAGACCTAAGAGGCCTTGGTATAGCCCAGTACCATGAACCCTTCTTTTAGCCTGGCCTCCATGATGATTATCTTAAGATGCAACCTCATGTCTGATTCTGCAGGTGCTTTATATTTATAGTTTCTTAACAGTCACAGAAGACCTAGAAGAAGAAGGTTTCTCTACCAAAGTTGTTGACTATGTCAAATGGTTCATCAAAAAAAGATGTTTTTTTCAGTGGAAATGACATTAGAGAAGATACATTACTACCTTACTACTACCTAATGAAATCTCTCCTATGTATTTCTATTTCTCCTATGTATTATATCTGAATACAGGTTTCTTAAGAATAGGAATCATCTTTACTCATTTATTTATTTTAACATTTTTATTTAAAATTTTGAGTCCCCAAATATATCTTTCCCTTCTTCCCTTCCCTCCCACCTCCTTGATTCAGTAAGCAATCAGATATAGGTACTTTAATTAAGACATTTTCATATTAGTCATTTTGTACAAGAAGACGCAAATAAAAGAAAATGAAAGAAAGTGAAAAACAAGCATGATTTAGTCTATTCAGACAGTATTAGTTCTTTGAAGTTGGATCATTTGCTTTATCAGTCAGTTCTTTGGGATTGTTTTGTATCATTCTTTTGCTGAGAATAGCTAAGTCATTCAAAGTTCTTCATCGAACAATATGACTGTTCCTGAATACAATGTTCTGGTTCTGTTAGTGTCACTATATATTAGTTCATGCAACTCTTTTCAGATTTTTCTAAAATCATCCTGCTTGATTTTTCTTATAGCACAATATCCAGGCACATATTAATTTATTTAGCCATTCTTCATTTGATGGACATCCCTTTGATTTTCAATTCTTAGCTACCACAAAAAGAGATACTATAAATATTTTTTTGGTACAAATAGATCATTTTCTCTTTTCTTTTGGATGTCATTGAGATAAGCTGTAGCAGTGGTAGTGTTGGATCAAAGGGTATGCAGTTTTATAGCTCTTTGGGCATATTCAAAATTACTCTCCAGAATGATTAAACCATTTTACAACTCTACCACATCCCTGCTAACATCCAGTATTTTCCTTTTTCTCATATTAGTTATTCGGATAGCTATGAAGTGGTATCTGATTTGTTTTAATTTGCATTTCTCTAATCAGTAGTGATTTAGAGCAGTTTTTCATATGACTAGATAATTTTGGCTTCCTTGTCTGAAAACTGCCTCTTCATACCCTTTGACCATTTATCCATTGGGTAATAGACAAATTTTTATAAATTTGACTCAGTTCTCCATATCTTTGAGAAATGAGGGTTTTATCAGAGATACTTGTTGCAAATTTTTGTGTGTGCCAGTTTTCTGCATTACTTTTAATTTTGGCTGCATTGGTTTTGTTTGTGCAAAAACTTAATTTTATATAATCAAAATGATTTATTTTATATTTTGTAATACTCTATATTTTCTGTGGTCCTAAAATCTTTCTTTATCCACAAATCTGATGAATAAATGATTCCATGCTTTTTTAATTTGCTTATTTTGATCATGTCTTGGTACATGGATTGAGATCTTGGTCTATATTTATTTACATTTTATTTCTTAGTCCTTAGCACAGAATCAATATTTAGTAAATGCCTTTACATTCATTTATTTCTTCTTCAATTTTCCATATGCTGGATGTTGTCATATCTGTTCAGTTCATAGTGAGTTTCCCTTTGTAGAAAATGGCAAGGTTCCTGGAACATAATATATTCTTGACTGATTGAATTCTACTGCTCTTGTACCAAATAAGAAAGGCCATATGAGACTCAGGCTGTCCTGGTAGGTTAGTTTTCATATAGGAGATAAATGAGATGCTTGTTGATCGTGTAACATTTAACAAAATTAAAAGTTCAGTTGGCAATAGCAGGAAAGGAATATTCAATAAGAATACAGCATAGTTTCCTTCCATGCCTGCTGGCCTCTGTTGATGTTCTAGTTAGAAATCAGGAAGCTTTGCTGATGCCAGCTTTTTGTACTCAAGCCAGCAAGAAACTGTCAACCTAAGATTTAGCCCTGTGAGCTATTAAAATCTTGAAGGCACATTTTCATGACTATTTTAAGTAAAAATCGGCCTGCTTTATATGATATTGTTCCTTCCACAATTAATAATTTTGAAGAGAGTTGCTTCTGTTGAAGAATGAAGTTGGAAGATAAGAGTTTAGAAGAAAGTGAGAGAAATGTAAGTACAGTGGGAAATGGTTTTTCTTAAAGACTTCACCTGAGAAGGAAGGGAAGGAAGAAGAGATTGATTAGTGGAGATAGTAAGATATAATAAAGGTTTTATAAGAATGATGGAGACTTGGTGTGTTTACAAGTAGTTGTGAAAGAGCCAGTAAAAAAATGAGGGGTTGAGGATTATGATAGTCTGAGAGATCAGCAGAAGAAAATGTAGGGGGATAGAAGTAAAGGTGGAATTGGAGGGTTGACTGTGGCAAAAAAAATTACCACATTCAGAAAAGACTGGAGTGGAGGATGATGAAACTGAGATCAGTGAGTGAGGTAGAAGACTTGAAGTGAAAAGAGGTTTGGAAAATCTACTTAGCTAGATCAATGGGACAGAAGCAATTTGGGTAAAGTTGCAGTGTTGCCTTTTTGCATTTGCCACATTGACATTAGATAACATAAATTTGGAGTAACCTCTTTAAGCATGGTTTTCTGGGTTTAGCTTTTTTGGTTAGTGGATTGAAGAATGAAGTAAAAAACTATTCCCATATTTTCATTTGAGGGCTCAAAATCTCAACCATCTCTTTATTTGCCATTAACTACTCTGCTTGATTTCAATTCCAACATCATCTTTCAGCCTCTGTACTCAGGTAATTTCTGGCACTCCTTCTTCCTCTTCAATATTCAGTTTTCTTTTGCATATTATCTTCCTCTTTGAGATTGTAAGCTTCTTGAAGATTGGAATTGCTTTTCTTTTTCTTATGTATATCTCTATCATTTAACAAAGTGACTGGCATATAGTAAGAGTTTAATAATAATTATTGTTTATTGTTTATGTAGTGTATATAGGAAATTCCATATGTCAGTGAAGGCCAAAAGATCAGAGGAGAGAAAAAAGGGAGTAGAGCAGGAGAGGGAAAGAGAATAAACAGTATTTTGTTTATTTTAGAGCAGGAAATCTATAAGATACAATGGAAAGGATAGAAAGCCATGATTGGAGTGACACTTTAGCATGGTAGGTAGAGTTGAGGTGGATTGGAATGAAGGATTGGCAGGTGGAATTGAGGAGGAGGGTTATTCTTTGACAGTATTCACTATTGTCACTGGAAAAGGGAACGTAAAATGGGACTGGGAATATATTAAGTTTTGGGGAATGAAGCTAGGGAGACATTAGTATGTGGGAAGATCTCCAGTGATAGAGACATGTATTGAGAAGGTCCAAAGCCTCTTTGACCAAAGCTCTTTAGATCTTGTCAGAGCACTTATCTGCTCAAAAATCTGGGCCATACTGCCAGGCTTCCTTGTTTTGACAGATGAACATGGAAGACTAAAATAATTTACCTATATTGAAAGTATATTACTTGGGGTTTTCCTTATTTGTCCACTTAAAAACCTGATGAATACTTCTCAAGACAGGCAGATGGGCTCAGAGAAATTGTAAAGATAATTTTTTAATTCTTCCAAATTTATTTTCCAGTGATAAGCCATATTTAGATTATAGTATGCAGACAAAATAAGCTTTGCATATATAATTTTTTGAGATCTCTAT
Source organism: Antechinus flavipes (assembly GCF_016432865.1). Lineage (NCBI taxonomy): Eukaryota > Metazoa > Chordata > Mammalia > Dasyuromorphia > Dasyuridae > Antechinus > Antechinus flavipes. The sequence goes on from NC_067399.1 coordinate 383,736,130, forward strand.
GCTGTTAGATAATAAAGCAAAAGTTTAAGAAAAAAGCATTTATTAATCTATTATGTGTGAGACACAGTATTAAGTTCTTGGGCTATGATAAATAAGATTGTTCTTGTCTTGAAGGAGTTTAAATTTTAAAAGATGACTACACATAAAGGGGATTTAGAAAAAGTTCCTTGGTTCTACTTAGTGTACCAGGAACAGGGTCCAGGTTTCAGTGGTTGGGCCCTGAGGAGGATGGCCAGGATTGTGGTTTTATAGTTTGGAAATGCTGGAGAAATTATATGAAATCCTGAGTAGGTCCAAGATAATTTGAACACTAATCTAAAAGAGTCCAGTGTTCCATTTTCATTCATTCAGAGCTTAGCTGTAGCATACATAAACCATGCCTAAAAACTAAAAGTTTATTTGCAATCTGCATTTATTGGGGTAGTGTCCTTTGTATTAGCATCCTTTTGCAGAAGGAGCTATATGAATATGGATTAAAATCTCAAGTTGATGAATATTATATCTTAGGATTTTTTAGTCCAATCTCTTATTTTTACAGGCAAGGAGAGTCATACATCCAGATCTGGAGGGGAACTCATATAGTACAATCCCCTCTTTTTTTAGGTGAGGAAACTGAGGCCCATGAATGCTAAGTGACTTACACAAGGCCATATTGATACTATCGGAAACAGAATTTGAACCCATGTCCTTGACTACAGAGGAATAGAGTCTTGATAACCAGACTCTTGTTGATGTACTCTTGCCACCCTTATAGATGAATAGAAGAATAAAGTATTGCATTTATTTAAATTGAAGACTAATGACACATTAAATAAAAGCATCTAGTCAGAAAATAGGGTTTATTAAGAATATCTGCTACATGCCAGGAAGCAGGTTCTGGAGCTATAAGTTTGAAGGAAAAAAAAACCAACAACAATTCTTAATTTCAAGGAGCTTTTATTCTAATAAAGGATAGTACAAACATAGCATACGTCATCAATATAAAATGAAAAGAAATACATTTTGTTGTTCAGTCATGTCTGACTCTTTGTGACTACATGGATCATAGCATGCCAGGCTCTTCTGCCTTCTACAATCTCCTGAAGTCCAAGGGCTCATTTGTTGTTTCCATGTCCCTATTTGTCCATCTCTTTTGCTGTCTCCTCAGTCTTTCCCAATACAAGGTCTTTTCCTGTCAGTCTTGTCTTCTCATTATGTTACCAAAATATTTATTCTGTTTCAGCCTTTTACTTTCCAATGACTAGTCTTTTAAGTATTGACTGATGTGATCTCCTTGCCATCCAAGGAACTCTCAGAAGTCTTCTCTAGCCCGTAATTTGAAAGTATCAACATACACAAAGAAGAAGGGGAACAGTAGAATTGGGGAGGGAGGGGATCAGAAAAAAAAAGCTACCTAGTTTGACATTTTATATAAAACTAGGCCAAACAATGCCATTTACTGTGACTTAGTAGTGTCACTAAGTGATTTTTTTTTTTTGGAGAACAGAGTAGTTTTACAAACTTCATGACATCACCCTCATAAAGTCATACTTCTTAAATTTAAGACCTTAAGAAGTTATTTATCTTTTCTTCATTAAATGTTCATTATAATGAATTATAACTTCACTGGAATATTATGAGCAGTACTCATTGCTGAAAGTTTTCTGTGAAATTACTTGTTTATACATTAGAATAGTAAGCAGATGTTCTTGGTTAACTTTTTAAGAAAAAACAATCCTTCTATTTTGGATTTTATTTTTCAGAACTATGTATTGTGATGAAACTGCTGATGAATGCTCTGGAATCAATGTACATCAACCTACAGCTTTTGCTCACAAGCTGCTTCAGCTTTCTGGAGTCTCTATCTTTTGGGATGAGTTTTCTGCATCAGCAAAATCTTCTCCAGGGTCTTCAACTGCACCAGTGGTAAAACAAATGTTAATACAGTTGTTTAAAAATTTGAATGAGCAATATTGCATTTCCCCCAAATATATTAGAACATCCCTTGTGGAAGTACTTCTTATTGTGAAGTAGCTATCACCTTGGGAGTGGAGTGAAGACTTCGATAGTATTCCTACCAAGCTAAAAAGGCTTTGAGTATGAACAAGGCATGATTTTGGATTTTGTACAAGAAGCAGATTACCTAAGTTTGGTGAGGTTCATAACTAGCCAATTATCACCAGGTGATGACTTTTTGTATTTGTAGCAAGTCAAAGAGACTGTGCTAAGATATGGAAGTATTAGTTGAAGCAGTGATTGCACCGATGAAATTATCCTTTAAACCCTTTAATTATTTAGGTATATTGTAATGTGTCTCTTTCTATTTTAGCATTTCATGTATTTTAGTAGGAATAAATGTATCCTATGAGAGAATAAAAATAAAGTATATAATGATAATTTTTTAAAGACTTTCTAACTTAAAATGGAAAATGTTTACTTGTTATATTTATAGGAACAATAACCCCAGCATGCTTTTTTATTTTTCCTCAATTGACTTTTAAATCATACTCCTTATATCAGCCAATCTAAACTTTCTTCTTCCTGAAGCTCCCAGTGACACTCTAACTCCCTCAAATCAGATGGCTGCGTATAATAGCTAACATTTGTATAGCATTTTTTAAGATTGACAAATTTCTTAATATATATTTTCTCATTTGATCCTTACAACAATCCTTTGATGTAAGGGCTTTCTCCATTTTGCAGATGAGGGCAACTGAGCCCAAGTTAAATGATTATTTAAACTAAGGTCAAGTGATTTTCCCAGTGTTTCAGAGCTAGAAGTATGAAGCAAGTTTTGAACTCACTTCATCCTAATTTCAACTCTGACATTTCTTCCAGTGTGCCGCTTTTATCCTTCTTTTCTTTTTAAAAAAAGAGAGAGAGAGAGAGAGAGAGAGAGAGAGAGAGAGAGCTTATCATCTGCCCTAAGTTCCTTTATTTGTCTTAGATTATATCTTAGAATCCCCTTAAATCTTCATTTGTCTTGTTTTCTTGTAGTTCTTGCCAAGCTGCCTCCTCCTTTACTTATACTTACCCATTCCTTTTCCTTCTATGAGCTCCCTCTGTCACCTTTAATCTTAGTTTATTCTATTGGCTTCTTCCTTATGAGCAATGTTCAGGTCTTTATCTTTTCAGAAGTTTTCACAGACAGACCCTGCCATCCTGGAAAGAGCTTACTATCTTCAGTATATCTTTGTTAAAACCAACTCACTTTCAACCCTTTTTAAGGTCATCATTGATTTCTTAGTTGCTTAAGTCTGAAGGCCATTTTTCACTTTTTATCTTACTTGAGTTCCCTGGAGCTTTTGATATACTCAATCCCTCCTGCATACTCTCCCTTTTTCTTGGCTTATGTGTTGTTATTCTTTTCTGCTACATCTACCTGCTTAACTGTTCTTTTTGTGTTCTCCTCAATTGCAACATAGCCCATATTCTTCCTGTTTGCAGGTGTTTACCAAAACTCTGTTTTCTGTTCTTTCTCTTGGTGATTTCATCTACTCTGAATTAATTTCTCTTTACATAGTTGACTCCCAAATTTGAATATTTAGTAATAGGATAATAAATATAAAGTTGATGGGTCATTAAGTCCAATGCCTTCATTTTACAGATGGAGAAACTGACAACTAGAGAGAGAGATTATGTAACTTGCTCAGGGTTATCCAGCTAATAAATAAAGTTTAAAAATCCAGATGTAGATATTTGCGACTATTAAATTCCCTGTTTTTAGTCCTATCTCTACTATCTCATGAATTGTAGTCTTGCATCTACAATTGCCTGCTGAAAATCTCTGCTTTGGGTGTCTTTTTACCTTTTTGAAGTCCTATCCAAAATTAAATTACTTTTAATTTCCTTTCCACCTTAAACCATTGCCTTCTGTAATTAATTTATTTCTATTGTTAGAATGTTTTGCATGCTAATACTAAATGCTAAATACTTTTAAGAAAGGTTTTTTTTTTTAGACTTGAATTTGGTTGAAAATTTCAGTTAAAAGATATTTTTCTTTTTATTAAGAATAGATCAATTAAGGAATCTTTTACATTGTAGGTTAGGTAGTTGTATATGAATCTTTATTTAAAAAAAATTAGATTATACTTTAATAGCAATAGAGATACTTGCAAATGTAATAAATCGGTGGATCTTTTTGTAAAGCAGAAAATACCTTTCAGTTAACTATTATTAAACTACATGGCTTGCATTATACTTGTATTGGCAAGAATTTTTCCATACTTCTTTAAAGAAAAAAAGCCCTGCTTTTTTAAAGTATTATTTTCTCTTGGTATGATTTACACCAGTCATTCAGTCATGGTGATTTTTTTAAATTACTATTTTTGGTCTCTTCTTCCTTGACTGTTGGTTTATTAGACCAGTATAGTTTCATAATTTGCTAATACTTTACCTTATTTTGTTGCATCTTGTAGGAAACTGAACCAAAACTTTCACCCAGTTGGAATCCGAAAATTGTTTATGAGCCACACCCACAGCTCACTAGAAATTTCCCAGAGGTAGCACCCACTGCTCCTGTTCAGGTTGGAAAGATGATTGGTAGAATGGAGTTGAGCCTTACCTTAAAACAAAATGAAGTACTTCCTGGAGCTAAGGTTAGTTAATTTTATTTTTCTATGAAGTTAAGTGTGTCTCTAATCTCTATATAGCAAAAGTTATTAGCCATTATGGAGATTCCAAATTACTGGGATATTTCTATCCAGCTTGTTTATATGGATTTGTTATCACTTTTATACTCAGACCACATTACTGTCAGAATCAAGCATTCTCATTATGGTTGCTGCTCAACTAATTCCTGAACCCTTTTCCTTTTTAGTAGTCTTGCAAATTCTATTTCTCATTGCCTACCATCTAGGCCAAAGCTTCTTGAATTGTGGGTGACAATCCTATGTGGGGTTGCATAACTGAATGTGGAGGGGATGAAATTTTGATTTATTGCCTGGAAATGTTTGATTTATATACCTATTTTTGATATTATATGTTATGGGCCAGAACTCTACTTGAAACAAGGATTCTTACAAGGTGCTTACTCAGTGGAATTGATAAGACAATGGTTATCTAGTTTAGCATGATGATTAATAGTTATCTAGTTCAGTATGATTGAATTAATCTTACAACAAATAATGATTTATACTGGATATACTGTAAATGATCTAATTATAATAGCATATAATATGGGACAAACTTGGCCAGCCTCAGACTTGGAGAAGACAGAGGACTGGAGGCGGGAGCTCAAGCTCTTGGAGCGAAAAAGAGAGGTTCATTCCTTTCATAGCACCTTAGTGGCGGGCATGTTCTCCTGCATTTCCTCCACTGAGACCAAGCTAGCCTGGGCCCCAGGCAAAGAGACAATAAAGAATTTGGACTTTAATGCTGGCTACTCTTGTGGTGATTACTCAGCTGAAATGAAGGCTGCTCCAGAGACCTCCAGAAAACCAACCAGAACATTACATCTATATACCTGGGGCCACATTAAAAATTTCTCAGGCAAAAAGGGGCTGTAAGTGGAAAAAGTTTAAGAAGCCCAGATCTAGGCAGTGAGAAGACAGTTTTTATTTTAGTAAGAAACATGTTTTTCTTGGTGTAAATAATTAAGAATTTAGTATAAATTTGTACTTGTTATATACACTAGGAAAATTCAGGTAAGGGGGAGAGAATAGTGAGTTGAAGTTGAAAGTGATCTGAAAGATAATTTTTATTAAGTAGCTAGCTTAGATAGAACTGAATAGTTATTTCTGTGCTTACATGAATAAGGATTTTTTTTTTAACCAAGCTTTATAACATTTTTTGAAAAACAAAAACAAAAACTTCATTATAGAGAACCTCTATGCTTATCTCCTAGGGAAGAATATTAAATAGTATATTTGAAAAGCAGTGAGATGTTATGCTTGAGAGGTATTTTGTTATTTTGAAAACTTCACAATTTATATGTAAAATTGAGGTTTAATTTAAAAGATGTTACTTATGTGAAAGAAGCTATTTACCTTTGTTGTAGGTATTAGTGGAAGCTTTGAGTTTTGTGTTTGATTAGTTCTTAGCTGATTAGATTTCTTATTCTAATGATACCATGGCTGTTTTGAAAGTAAGCTTTTTTTTTTTCATTTTTTGCACTTGTTTCTCTCAGCACTTACTTCAATGCCTGGCCACACATTAAATATTTATTGATTTATTTTTTTGGTTGTACTGTAAATAATACTATGTAACTTCATAGTCCTTCTCATATAGTCACATGATGATGATATTAAGGAATATAAAATCATTGGATTTGCTTCCATGCTAATTATATAAATTCCAGTAGACTTTCCGGAACATTATATTCTTGATGAAGGGAGTTATTTGTCCTTTCTAGGAGGAAGGAGCTATATCAATAGTATTTTGTATTTGCATTTTGTTTGTGTTATTGACCCTGCAATTAAAAAAAAATTCTTAACTGAATATTTTATTGTTGACTTTTGCTTTTATGGAAGAGCTATCTTCCTATCACATGAATTCTTCTCTCATTCAATCCTTCCTTATAACAAAGAAAACCATTTAAACAAAACTGCATTACATATTTGTGCTACTTCCCTCTCCTTTTTTCTGTTCAGATTGAGAGGATAACTGGTAGAATAAAACTGAGCCTTGAATCAAAGTGAAATGAAGTATTTCATTTTGTCTAATAATACAATAACATTCTGTTACATTAATATATGACATACTTTGTCCAACCATTTCCCCTATTGATAAGTCCCCTTATTTTCTAGTTCTTTCTTAGAACAAAAAAGTACTTCCATGAATATTTTTCTATATATGGCTCCTTTCCCTCTCTCTTTGATCTCTTTAGGATAGGATGGAAAGAATGATTGATGGAAACAAATAAGCACTTATTAAGTGCTTAATATGTGCCAGGTATTGTGTTGAGTGCTTTACAAATATTATCTCATGATCCTCACAACAACCCTGGGAGGTAGGTGTTATTATTATCCTCATTTTACAGTTGAGGAAACTGAAGCCGATAAAATTCAGTGACGTGCCTAAGGTCACATAATTAAGTGTCTTTAAGACTAAATATGAATTCTGGTTTTGACTTTTTTGAATTTAATTTTCATGTTTATTTGTTCTTTTCTAATTTTTGTTGTGTGCTCAATTCATTGATCTCTTTTTTGTGTTACTGATGCAAGTGTAAAGAGATAAAAATTTTTCTCGTAACTGCTTTGACTGCATCCCAGAAGATTCAATATAGTTCTCATTATTAGCCATTTTGTTTTTGATGAAATTATCTGTTGTTTCTATATTTTATCCTTAGACCAGCTTCCCCCCCCCCCCCCCCCCCCCCCCCCCCCCCCCCGACAGCTAATAAGTATTAAACTTGACTTTAGAGTTGAACTCAGGTCCTGACTCCAGGGTCATGTATTAGGGCATAAAAACTTCTAATTAAATGCAGAAAAGCAGAAATATTAAATGAATTTTTTCAGATCATGATGGAATAAAAATTATATTCACTAAAGAGCAGCAAAAACATAGGTAAAACTAAGTAATATGAAAAAATAAGTGCTTTGGAGAAAAGTCATAGAAACAATAATTTTATTAAAGAGAATAATAACAATGAGGCATGTCAAAATTTGTAGAATGCAGCCAAAGCAATTCTTAGTGAAAAAATTTCTATTTCTAAATATATTAGAGAAAGAGAAGAACAGTGAATTGGGCATGCAACTAAAAAAATTAGGAAAAGAACAAATTAAAATTCTCCATTTAAACATCACATTAAAAATTCTGAATTCAAAGATTTAAAAAATTGAAAGTAGGGCAGCTAGGTGGTGCAGTAGTTAGAACACCAGCCCTGAAGTCAGGAGGACCCGAGTTAAAATATGACCTTAAACACTTAATTCCTAACTGTGTGACCCTAGGCAAGTTACTTAACCCCAATTAACTCAGCCAAAAAAAAAAAAAAATTGAAAGTAAAAACCATTGAACTAATAAAATTAGAAACTGGATAATAGATAATAAATATAATAAAATAATAAGTCTCCCTCCCCCTCCCCCCAAATAGATAAGCCTTTTGGTTAATTTGATTGAAGAGAGGAAAGAAGAAAACCAAATTTCCAGTATCAAAAATGAAAGGGATTAAATCATTGCCAATGTATAAAAAATTAAAAAATTTATTAGGTACTATTTTGCCAATGTATGCATCCCATATGGATCCTAATAAATGTCCAAAAGAAGAAATAAAATACTTAAATGACCCCATCTTAGAAAAACGAATTGAATAAGCCCTCATTGAATTCCCTGGGGAGAATCCCTGGGGCCAGATGGATTCACAAGCCAATCCTAGTAAACATTTAAAGAACTATTAACCTCAACATTATATAAACTCTGGAAAAAATAAGAGTTCTAGCAAATTCCTTTTATGACACAAGGTGCTGCTACTTAAGCCAGGAAGAGTGAAAACAGAGAAAGAAAATTTATATTTAAATAGCAAACATTATCTCTAATGGGGATAACTAGAAGCCTTTCCAGATTAGGGGTTATTATCATTTGTTATTGTCACTACTATTCAATAATGTACTGTAGAAATGTTTACTATAACAATAAGAGAAGAAAAATAAATAGAAGGAATTGGAATAGGTAATGAGGAAACAAAATTATCATTCTTTACAGATGATACTTGTATATTTGTACCTCATAATTTATGTCTAATATTTCTGAATAATTTTGCCCCATCTTTCCCTCCCCCCCCAAGTTGGATGTTGATGGACATGTAGACTCAGTACACCTGTTTCTTTCACCAAGGCAAGTTCATCTGATTTTGGACCTGTTGGCTGCTATAGCTGGACCAGGCAAGTAAAATAGTAAAATAGGAAAAAAAAAAAAGCTGTAAGGAATAACCTGAATATTAAAATTTTATTTTGACTTTGAATAGAGTATGCTATTATTGTTGTAGTTGGAATGTACAAATATTACTATATTAATTTATTTGAATTCTTTGTATAAAATCCTAAATGATTATATGACAATTCTTTGGCCTGAAGTGCTTAAGCAGCTTTTAAAGTTGCATTTGTAGATTTTTGCAGATTTAATTACTTTAATAACACATTTATTTTCAAGATTTGAAATGAATATTATGAATGTCTAAAATGAGTATAGATTTATACTTACTATGTTTAAAAAAAATTATCATTTATATTGAATGAAAAGTTCTTTGGGTATATGGAAATGGGAAATAGCCAAATATATATTAATGATATTTCCTTTTATGTGTATATACAGAGAATTCTGGTAAAATAGTGCTACCTACTAAAGATAGAAAAAATCGTCCAATGCAGCAGGAAGATGAGTATCGGATTCAATTGGAATTGAATCGGTGTTTACGAAGAGACTCCCTCTCAGTGGGTGCATCATCTGAGCAGAGTTTTTATGAAACAGAGTCGGCTAGAACACCTTCTAGCCGAGGTGAGCACCTCAAATGATTTCACTTTAATTTTGCTTTTTTGTTTTTGAAGGGACATGGCATGAATTTGGAATTTTTGTCATCAATAGTATAGTATATGAGAACAATATAGACTGATGTCCTGGAAAGTGTAGGAGAATAATAACTTAAATGTCAGAAAAATATTAGAGAATATGTTTTTTGTTCAAATTTTTGAGATTAGTTGCATTCATATACTATGATTTATTTATTTATTTATTTTTAAATAACTTTTTATTGATAAAACTCATGCCAGGGTAATTTTTTTTACAGCATTATCCCTTGCATTCACTTCTGTTCTGATTTTTCCCCCTCCATCTCTCCACTCCCTCCCCCAGATGGCAAGCAATCCTTTACATGTTGAATAAGTTACAGTCTATCCTGGATACAACATATGTGTGCAGAACCAAACAGTTTTCTTGTTGCATAGGGAGAATTGGATTCAGAAGGTATAAATAATCCGGGAGGAAAAACAAAAATACAAGCAGTTTATATTCATCGCCCAGTGTTCTTTCTTTGGGTGTAGCTGCTTCTGCCCATCTTTGATCAATTGAAACTGAATTAGCTCTCTTTAGCGAAGAGATCCACTTCCATCAGAATACATCCTTAAACAGTATCGTTGTTGAGGTATATAATGATCTCCTGGTTCTGCTCATTTCACTCAGCATCAGTTCATGTAAGTCACGCCAGTCCTCTCTGTATTCATCCTGCTGGTCATTCCTTACAGAACAATAATATTCCATAATGTTCATATACCACAATTTACTCAACCATTCTCCAATTGATGGGCATCCATTCATTTTCCAGCTTCTAGCCACTACAAACAGGGCTGCCACCAACATTTTGCACATACAGGTCCCTTTCCCTTCTTTAGTATCTCTTTGGGGTATAAGCCCAGTAGAAACACTGCTGGATCAAAGGGTATGCCCAGTTTGATAACTTTTTGAGCATGGTTCCAAATTGCTCTCCAGAATGGCTGGATGTGTTCACAATTCCACCAACAATGTATCAGTGTCCCTGTTTTCCCACTTCCCCTCCAACATTCCACATTATCTTTCCCTGTCACTCTAGCCAATCTGACAGGTGCATACACTATGATTTATAAGAAATGTTTAATTCTGTTATAGTAGTTTTCATATTTTTAATAGGGATGGATTAAAAGAAACTTCATGCTTGCATAAATTATGTAACAAAAGACAAATTCTGTATCCTAATATACATTTCAGTAGTTAACATATATTATACATTTAATGTGCAAAGCACAAAAATAGAAAGATAAAAATAAAATTCTTTGGCATAAAGAAGCTTATATTCTTTTTTTGGGATATATCATATTCAGAAATAAGTGTAATATAAAATAGGAAGTGAAAGTAGCAAAGAAGATTAGACTAAGTATGTGCTGTAGGAGAATAGTAACAACTTGGTAGATCAGAAAGATAAATGGAAAACGTGGTACATCATTTGAGTCTTCAGTTTTCTATTTTGATTAAGATTATTGCCACTCTCTAGTCATCCAGTTTTCCAATCTTGCATTTATTCTTGACCCATCTTCCCTTGACATTAGTTAGTTAAATATCTAGTTAGTTATCAGATCTTGTTTATTCTACATCTATAACATCTGTCATCTTCTCTTTCTTTCTGTTTACAACATACCATTCTAGTTCAAACTCTCATTTGTCTCCTGAACCATAGAATTAGTCTTCTATTTGGTCTCCCTACCTCAAATTTCTTCTCATACTTAGCCTTCATTTACATGGCTACTGAATAAAGTCTGACTTTTTTATTGACTTCTTCAATAAATTCCAATATCTCCTAATTTCTTCTTGGTTGAAGTACAGACTTTTCTATTTAGATTTATTATGCATTACTTCCTTTCATGTTTTTCAGTCCAAGCAAACTGGCCTTTTTGGTGTTCCTCACAATAGAAACATTGTATTTTATCTTTGTGCCTTTTTGCTGGTTATCCTCAAGCCTGGATTCTTTCCTCACTTTTACTAATGTTCCCTGTTTTTTCCTGACTCTCTTGTTCCCATAGCTACTAGTGCCCCCAAATTACCTTGAAATTATTTTGTAATAGTATTAATGTGTGCCTGCTATTTTCCTCCAATAGAATGAAACCTTCTTGAGGTCTGGGACCATTTCATTTTGGCTTTTCTTTCTCTAGTGGCTAGCATGGCGATTTCCACGTAATAGATATTTTTAAAAAAAAATGCATATTGATTGTTTGAAGGTAAGCATTATGAAAGGTAGAAATAAAGAATGAGTACATTCAAAGTGTGGGGTACAGCTTTTGCAGATACTTGGAGGAAGGAGGTGAAGTACTGCATTCAGGAAATAATCTGGCAGTTTAAATTTTGTTGAATGTATAAGTGAAGAAGGGTAGGAATGTGAAATAAGGCAGAAAAGAAGGTAAGAAACAGATTGCAGAGGATATTAATGACAGGCTAATGGGCTAATATTTATCTTTGAGGCAGTAAAAAACCTCTAAAGATCTTTGACCAAGAGTGGTAATATGATTAAATGCTGTTTTGGTAGTTACATTAGAGAATCCTTAAAGGAAAATGAAAATAGAGATACAGAGACAAATTAGGAAGCTTTTGTGGAATTCTAGGTAAGAGATAATGTGTGGCTGAATTTAGGGATGCTGCAGTGTGAAATTTGAGAGAAATTAGATTTTGGTGATATTTATTCTCATCTGATTAAATGTTGTAGTGAAAGATGTCGTATCTGGTATTTATTGTTTGTTGATATTTTAAAGTTTTTTCCTCATTACTACGATGGCTCCCCTTCACTAAAATAACAATGTTAATTAAAGTTATTTAAGGTTCTTTAATTCATGTAGCTACAGGTGTACTCTTGTTTAGAGATTCTCTGATTATTAAATCATGCATAAAATTGAATCACATGTACCTTATATACTCTTTTTATTGTCAACATTCTGTATACCCTGTCTTTACATAGACAGATTATTTGTGGAGTGTGACATTCTCTGAAGTCTCTGCCTTTTTGATATTATTGCATCAATTATGTTAACTCTGTAATACTAAAGAGCTTCTTTGGGACTGAGGACAGCTCAGAAATCAGCACAGTGTTCCACATAGGAAAACTTGAAAGGATGATGTAGTTGTTTAGATTTTGACAAGCAGTGGCAGAAGTTAGGTCATTATTGCTTAGTTCAGGTTGAGCTGGCTGAAGAATTTATGGTGAATTGAATAGTGAGCTGACTATAGAATGAACAGAAAGAAGACTGTGTTTAGATTGCATGGAATTCTGTGGAGTTTTTGTTTTTTTTGCTGAGGCAATTGGGGTTAAGTGACTTGCCCAAGTCACACAGCTAGGAAGTGTTAAGTGCCTGAGACCAGATTTGAACTGTTGTCCTCCTGACTTCAGGACTGGTGTTCTATCCACTGTGCCACTTAGCTGCCCCTGTAAAGTTTTTAAAAAATGATTTTTTAAATACAAAAATTCTAAAGGTTTTATGTATGGCTTAACATCAAATCTAACTTCAAATCAAAGGAGAAAAAGGACAAATCTTTTCTAAGGTAAAATAGTAAATTTAAGCCAAGTCAGTGATTGAGGAAATTATTGGATGGTCTAATTTCCAGTTTCTCTATGTTACAAATTTTTTAGATTATGTTTATTTTGAAAAATTTGACTATGCTTATTTGTTTAAATGGTAATTTTGTATTTGTGTTTGTGTTTTCTTAACTCAGGCAAAATAACAAAAAATTAAGAAAATAAAGTAGAGGGTCATTGAAATATTTGTCAAAATTCACAGAAGAGAACAGGCATATTTGGTTCAGCACACAAGGAAACAAATTTCTCTCTAAAGCTAAAATGTTGAATTATATGTTAAAAAAAAAAAGCAAGCAGTTTGTAATATTTGTAGTTTTACAATAAACTGTATCCTCTTTGTTCTTTATATATATAGGGTATCCTTGAAGTCTTGGTTCCATTTTAAGTTAATAAGCTTAAAACTAAAGCTAATAGGCTTAAAACTGACTTAAATTTCTAGTACTTTATTTAATTTTTAATACACATTGCTTTATAAATCATGTTAGGAGAGAAAAATCAGAGCAAAAGGGAAAAACTGTGGGTGAGGGGAAAAAAGAAACAAAAAAGTGAACATAAAATGTATTGATTTAACATTCAGTCTCCATAGTTCTTTTTCTGCATGCAAGTGTCATTTTCCAATTCTAAAGTTCATTGGGATTGCCAATAAATGGTGGTAGTTATAAGAAGAGTGTCTAGAAGTGGTCATGGGGAACAAGAAGTAGTCTGAATTATTGGGACCATTGAGTTAAAGGAAATAAAGGAGATAGAAATTGCACTGGACAAGAAAGAATAGATGGGTCTTGATCTTGACAACTGGAAAGGGTATCTTCATTGGAATTCTGGTTCCACTGAACTGTTGTCTCAATTTTTTTCTTTAATTAGTAAAGTACTAAAAATACATCTCCAATACAAAAAAGTTGTTATTCTTTTTGTTATAATGTACATTTATAAGCTTCAACATATGAAATTGTTTAAAATGTGCCACTTTATATTAAAAATTAGATTATGTACATATACAGTGAAATTAATAAAATATATTTTTTCCCAGAAGAAGAAGTTTTCTTCTCCATGGCTGATATGGATATGTCTCATAGTCTCTCATCTCTTCCTCCTCTTGGAGATCCCCCAAATATGGATCTTGATCTCTCCTTAACTAGTACATTCACAAATACTCCAGCAGGATCTCCATTGAGTGCCACTGTGGTAAATTATAATTTATTCTGGTTATTGTGTTCTTATTACTGTGTTCTTCGAAAATTATTCTTTTTTCCTGCAACTGTGTTTTTCTATTATAGCTTCAGCCAACTTGGGGTGACTTTCTTGACCAGCATAAAGAGGAACAACCAATCAAAGGATCTCCATTTTCATCCAACTTAATTCACCAGACATCTTTACAAAGGACTTGTAAGTAAAAACAAAAGTGACTTTTTTCCCTTATTCTTTCCTTACTACTGTAATCTTCTAGATGAAAATATTTGATTTATTTACAAATTACCATTGTTGCTGCTTTCATGTTCTCATTATAATACAAAATGTTTAGACAATTCAGTATAATTTATGAAGAAAATGAAGCAGTTGAACTATTAATTGTACGTTATCTTAGCATAGATATCTATTAAATATTAATGTTTTTAGTGAAAACATACACCATAAAAATTACATTTTGTTATTACAGTGTAGGAGTCTTAACCATCTGATTTTTGTTTTACTGTTTATACTTTCCTTGAAAGAGAACCTCAGGTTTCTTCTCTGCAAAATTTAATTGAAATAAACAAGGCATAAAGGAAGATTTGGTGAGCAGATTTTGGGTAATCTTTAATTTTTTTCAATCCTTTTTTTTTTAAATTGCAAAAGCCTTGTTTACACATTTACTCCTGTAACATATTCTTTCCTACTTCAAGTATCAAGGATCCTGGATATGAGATACAGATGGATAATAACTGAATTTCTTTTCTCTTCAAAAAAATTTTCCTGACATCACTTAAACTGTTGGGATCATCTTATTTTTTAAGTTATTACATGAGTAAATGTTTTACAAATTTGGGTGTAATATATTGTTATTGAAAATTAAATTTGTTGCAAATAATTTTTGAAACTTATTTATGTGTTTCAGCTCTTCCTTCCAGATCTGTTTCACTGGATGAGTCCAGGCCTGAACTTATTTTTAGATTAGCTGTGGGAACTTTTTCAGCCTCTGTACTTCACATCGATCCTTTATCACCACCTGAAACTTCTCTGAACCTTAATCCATTGACTACAATGGCATTATATTTCTTTACTTGCATAGAAAAGATTGATCCAGTAAGATTTCTTGCACATGACTTTGAATCCTTCAGAGAAGTCTTTGCAGAGGCTTGTTCCCATGACCACCTTAGGTATGTGTAGTTTTAAAATTTTTATTGTTGAAGTAAATAAAGAATTAAGTAGTGATATTTTAAGTAAGCTATGTGATTTATTATAGTTCATATTTTAACTCCAACCTGTAAGTATTAATGAATGGAAAATGAATGTTACAGTGGTCTATTTTCAGGATCTAGCATATTTGGGTTTTTTAGAAATAGTAATTTCATATAGATATAATATATGGAATCAAGATTTTCCTCTTTCTCCCTTATCTTGGTATTATGCCAGCCCTTTTAAGATATCTTCATGCTTTGATGTTATTCCAACTCATAGTCCAACTAATAATATATGTGTATTTAGTGGAAGAAGCAAAAAATAATGAAGTTAACACCTAGAATTGGCCAGAAGCAATATGAAATGGGTTAAGGACATCCATAGAACCTTAGTTTATTATTCTTGATCCACACGAGTGGAGCCACAGTAAATATTTGTTAACTATATTTAGTATGATAATAACTATGATCATCACTCCCTAGTGCCCAGTAATTTAGAGAATATAGATTGAAGATAGGTAATAGTTATTTTTGCCATTTATTCTTTGATCATTTGTTAAGTAAAACATTAATTTTGAATCAAGAATTAAATTTCTCTTGGCATGCTTTTCTTTTCCTTCTCCCTTAATCAGTTTATAAAACTTATTATGTTGACCATCTACATTTTTCACCCACCAATCCTAATGATCTTTACTTTCTTTTAGATTCTGTCTTCCTAGTGTAAGAGAATACAATTCTCAACTTCACTAATTAAAGAAAAAGAAACAGAAAAGGAGCAGTAAAGCTTATTTTTATATTTCAAACGACTGCCTTAGAGCTGATTTGTCTTTAAACTAAAAACACATAATTTGAGGAACTACCAAAAAGCACCTTTTGACAATGTTTACAAATAAATATATATATAGTAGTGTAAATGTTGATGCAGTAATATCTGTGATAGTAATTGTTCCCTGGCAAGCATAGAGGCAGTTTTTCATTCTGTGAAAAAAGTGAGCATATTATCTTTACATTTAACATCAGAAATGTTTGCAGTGATAAATGTTGAAAACTGTCAGACTTGACAAATAAGTTAATGTTTATTTAATGGCACTTGTGTTTCTATGAGAATAAGACATTTATATAGTTGTTACCCTCAGGAACTTACAGTTCAGTAGGTGAGAAATAAATATATAAATAACTGAGGCAGGTGCTGTAAAAGATAAATAAAACAAAGTCTGGTAAAATAGGCTCAAGGGTGTGATGATCAAAAAGTGATACTTTGGTTGTTCATTGTCATTTATTAAGGATAAGGATAAGTCTGAGTTATCTGTTACATGGTTTTTATTCTCAAGTAGGTAGATATTTTCAACTAACATTTTTCACAACAGATTTATTGGTACTGGCATCAAAGTATCCTATGAACAAAGGCAAAGATCAGCTTCTCAATATTTTAGTACTGATATTTTGGTTGGACAAATGGAACTTTTGGAGTGCCTTTTTCCTACTGATTCTCATACTGTTTCTACACACTATACGGAGGTATGCTAGTTTTATTTTACAAATTTTTTCTAAACAAACTAAATATTTGAAAAGCTCACAGGGATCAACATTTTGTTCCCCAAAATGTAGAGGTTGTGGTATATATAAACTAATTCATACATTTTTCTTACATGTATATATGTTATATGGTGTTTTAATAAATTCTTAAAAGACATTATAAGGATCTGCAAAAGTTTTTATTGAACTTACTTATTCCTGGGTGCCAAATGGAAAAAAATAGCTTTTCACTTTACTCATCTTCAAAATAGGTTTAGCGTTAGATAAATTTTTCTAATATAGATCTAGACATATGTAATACAGATCTAGGCATAATATAGACTAATATTTAGAAGTACAAGGGAGTTTAGAGATCAACCAGTCCTACCTCCTTAGGAAACTAAGATCCAAAGTGTTTTTACCTGATATCCTTATTAATCAAACAATGATTATTTTATATTAATTTATGCTTCTAATTTCTCATCATGATATGGGAAATGCTGAATTGAGGCAATTGAGTGCAAATCATTTCAAATATGGTCCAGGCATGTATTTTGTGCCTGTTACCTAAGAACGAGCTTAAGTTTAGAGATGCTTATCACTAGAGAATTGGCTATTAGGTATTAAATATTATTTACTATATTAACTTCTTAAATCATCTGCTAAGGTGTGAAAGGCTTATGATCTATGCCACTAAAAGTGAAAAAATAACATATATATATATATATATATATACATATATATATATATTATATATATAGATGTGAAACCACAGATCCTTAAAATATTAGATTATGGAATCATGAACATTTGCTTATATATCATTTACAGAGCATTTTACTCATAACCGTGAGGTATGTAGCAGAATAATTACCCTTTTACTGATGATGCTCAGAGAGATTAAGTGATTTTATGGTTATGTAGAAAGTAAATGACAGAGCTGGGATTCAAATTCAGGCTTTCTAGCCCTTTACTCTTTCTTCTATGCTATGCTGCCTTTCAAAGTAAGACAAATAGTTTAGAAAAGAAATGCATTCTTTCATCATTTAAAACATATATCAGTTTGTTAGTGATTTAGTGTGTTAGTGATTTAGACAATATATCTTTCATTTGGCTACTGTTAACTTTTGTATTTTTTGAAAAGATTGTTTCTGGAGTTATTTGCTTATAGCACGAAATAATGAAGAATCTGAGAAATTATTTTGTAATAATGTCGAAAAATGGATAAAAGATTTCAGGATAGGAGTAGTTAGGTGACGCAGTGGATAGAGTACCAGCCCTCAAATCAGGAGGACCTGAGTTCAAATCTGGTCTCAGACACTTTACATTTCCTAGCTGTGTGACCCTGGACAAGTCACTTAACCCCCATTGCCTCAGCAAAAAACAAAACAAAAAAAAAGATTTCAGGATAAATGTTATATAATATAGTTAGATATTTTACATGTTAATGCTTTTTATTTTTAGCTTTTGAAGTTCCATTCTAAAAAAGGAAGTGATTTACATCCCCAGACTTGTCTTCAGCTTCATTATAAACATTCAGATAATAGAGGACCCCAAGTAAGTTTTACTTTTGACTTAATATCAAATTTTGCTTTTTAAATTTGAAATAAAGCAGAATTATCAGACTATTTATATTTATCTTTCATTTATGTTTATTTTATTGGAATAAAATAATAAAATGACAATATAAAATACTCAAAACTTTAAAGATCTTTTAACATGCTAGGCATTGTTATTTTTACTATTGTCATAATTTTGCTAGTGATGTTAATGATATTTCTTTTATTTAGGGCAGTCAAGCACGACTTAGTGCAGTTCCTCAGAAAGCAGAATTACATATTAAGTTAAATCCAGTGTTTTGTGAACTGGATATTAGTATTGTGGATAGATTAAATTCCTTGCTTCAACCACAGAAACTTAGCACAGTGGAGATGATGGCTTCTCACATGTATACATCTTACAACAAACATATAAGTCTGGTAAGTGTATAATAAATATCTGGTAAATAATATTACAATGCAAATATATCAAGTGTACATATAACTAGCTTCAAATGTCTTTGATAAAAATATGACATTCTCTTGACTCTTGCAAATACAGTTTTACTCAAAACAGCTGTTGTTGGAAGCTGGATGAAGTCAGATCATTCTTTGTCATGGCCATTTGGAAGAAATGCAATTCATTCTTTAGGCAGCATCATAAATGCTTTGAATGTTTGTTTTTCCTTTTTTTTTTTTTTTTTTTTTTTTTGTCTTAAACTGATTTTATCAGAATATCTGGTAAGATAGCTCCTTCTATTAGTGCAAATTAGTAGTTTTTCTGAAATTAATCATCTTAGGGGCATGGAGAGATTCAGCATCTTCTCCAGGATCATATGCTTATTAACAGACCCTATTGAACCCAACCAGAGCTTCTTTACTGTAAGACTGACTTTTCATCACTATGATGTTTGATATTATAACAATGATCCATTCATCTTTTATCAGCAAACCAAAACAAATTAAATATGGGTGAAGAAATACTAAGTAGCTTCATTCCCTGGAAAACAAATGGAAGTTTGAATAATTTGATTACTCAGGAGATGGGCAACTATTGGACCAAGTATAGACCTGTTATGATAACTTCAAGAAAATACCAGGCCAAATTCTCTGTCACCATGAATATTTATAAGTATATTTTAAACTTAGATGCTATCTCAATAGTTCTCTTAAATCAATGTTCTTTGTTATTTGTTTTTTTCCCCCTAGATGAATTTTTTAAAAAATTATTTTAGGGGCAGCTAGATGGCACAGTGGATAGAGCACCAGCCCTAAAGTCAGGAAGGACTTGAGTTCAAATGTGGCCTCAAGCACTTAATACTAACTAGCTGTGTAATCCTGGGCGAGTCACCTAACCCCAGTTCCCTCCTCAAAACAAAACAAAACAAAACAAAAAACAATTTTCTGGTTATACACGTACATTCATTTTTAAAAAATACATATTCTTACAAATCATGCTATGTATTTATCATTAATTCTTGTTGAGTCAAGATTCCCATTAAAAGGTGTTTGCCTACTACCTAGGCAAGATTGGAAATTTTTATGTCTTACTAGGATCTCATCCTTCATTTTAACATACGTAACTTTGCAGCTATCTTAAGTTGTGTGACATGGAAAATTGAATTTTCTAGTAGTAAAATATGCAACATTATGAAAGAAATGTTGATAAGTCTCAGAGTGAGGGGTCCTTAATGGAGAGGGCAGTACTTTCATTTTGGTAATTAGAGAGCCCTGAAACCTTAAGCATTTTAAGTGTCCCTTATTTTGCCCCATTCTTCACATCTGTTTTTGGTGGCTGTCTGTTTCCTTTATCTCTACTGTCAGATCATATCTAGATGAGTCTTGGTTATTTGTAATATAGGTTTTTAGTAGTTAGCATCTGTAAGCAAGTGTTTTTGGAGGATTCTTGATTATAGGGTAATGTTTTTTTTCTAAAAGTAGGTTTAAGAATTTAGGAATAGACTAGATGAGTATTAAAAAATAATAATATAAGAGGAAGACCAAGATGCAGGGTAGGCTTTTTTTTTCTTTTTGAAAATTCCTTTGATTTATTATTTTTAAAAATATTGGGTTATTTTAAATCTTTGTTTTGTTGACTATTTAATTTTTTGTCTGGCATGATTTTTATTGAAGAATTAGTCTTGACTTCTGATGTGCCCCTAACAGGCACCAATGGAGATTATACTGGTGTCTGGCCTTCTGAATGGACGTGCTTACTGGTGCTGGATGATGAATTTGTTCTTTTTCCTGCTGTGGTTCCCAGTGCTTTATGGAATACAAAGCTAAAAGGACTAAATCAGAATGTTGTTTTGATCTGGTTTCTGTTCAGAGTGTCAATGAGCTACAAGTCTGTTTGCAGGAACCTGGTTTCCTTTGCTCTCTGCTTCTAGCTTAGTTATTGGAGTTTGTGTTCATCTCGTTACTTCATTTCTACATTTACCTTAGCAGGTTTTGACCAAACTCCATCTTCTTAAATCCTTTTTATGCAGTTCTGGAATTTGTGGAGCATTTATGCTTGCTTCTTTTTGGATTTCTTTTATATCAGGCTTTCTAGGCCAATTTTCTGATATTTGTTGGGGTTTCTTTTGGAGGTTTTGACCTTTTTACATAGTCATTTTAGGTGGAAATCTCCAAAAGCAATTTATTAAGCAGTATGTTCAGAGCACTTGTATATTTGTATATGGCTGAGAGGCAATTAGTTTTGGTTAAACACTTATTTATTATTCCATGGTATCTGATAGAAGATGTGATAGAACACACACACACACACACACCCTTTAAAAATCCTCTAACAAGTAAGAAACCAGTATTATTTGAAGTTTAAGGGGAGCTTTTTCTCAAATGAGAACTGCCCTACTTATGAGCTTTTGTAGGTAGTATAAGATTAATTTTATTTACTGAAGATTGAAAGAATGAGACATAAGTGGACAAGAAATCAAAGACCTCTTCTTCCTTAAATATCTAGGTAGATTTCTGGTGGAATGGTGTGTTTGGGGCAGGGTGTGTGTGTGTTTTCTTTCCAGGACTAACTTGGGTATCTTCAAAGATCCTTTCACTGGATTCTTGAAATTTTAATTGCATAAGTACTTTATTAAATAATAAACATTTTATTAATACCTACTGTATGCCAGCTACTATACTAGGCAGTGGAGATAAAGACAAAAATAGTGTTTGTTTTCAAGGAATTTATATTGTATTGGGTGACATAAGAGCCATTTAAGTTTATACCAATTGGACACTTATCATTGGGGTTATTAGGAAAGATGGCATAGGAGCTCTTGAGCTAAGTTTTGAAGAAGAGCAATGATTATGTTGGAGGTAATGCATTTTGAGGTATGATCTATTTATTGTAGAGACAGAGATGGGAGATGGAATGCTGTGTGTGAGGAACAGCAAGAAGGCTTATTTCATTGGATTGTACAAAATGATAAAGAGATTAATGTATCATGCATGGGACAGGGAAAGTAGGTTGTGGTGGATTTTAAAAACCAAATGAAGTGTTCTATTCTACAGTTAGTAGGAAATTACTGGAGTTTGAATTGAGGGTTATTATGGAATCTCATATGGTAATCACTTAGTCTTTTTAGGAATCCATTTTGATGACTTTTTTTCCTTAAAGTGGTTGATACTCTTTCACTAGAATACATAATTACAGTGGATCAAATGGTCTTGTTGAACAAAAAAATTTTCCTTGTTACCATAATGTTGGCATCATGTACAACAGCAGACAGAAAGTCCAATTCGGAAAATGTTATGCTATTTGTGCAGCTTTTTCTTTTCTTTTCTTTTAAAAAATTCTTTGGGGGGAAATACATTGTCCTTTTTGATGAAAGTGGAAATAAAAATTGATAATCTCATTTTGACATTCTAAAATTTCTGTTTCCAAGGGTGATATATTTGGCTGAAAGAAGGTTTTTCTAATAACAGGTTGAAAAAATGAGTGACAATGGGGATGCTGAACAGTTAAAAGAAAATTTGCTTTTTGTTCTACTCATCTTCCTTTGATTTTTTTCTGGAATAATAATTGGTATCCTATGACTTTTAACATCAAAAAACACACCCCCAAATATCATTTAACTAGGAGGAGGACCCAAAACAACATTGTTGACAAGTTTATTTGGTAAAAATGTACTTATTAGCACATTTTTTAAAAATGTGAATTATAAAAACCTGAATAATTTATTTTTTGCTTTTGATCATAGAAAAAAGTTTCATATTATAGTAAAAAAATCACTGAATTATTCATTAAAAATAGTATAAGAATATTTATCTCAGGTAAGATTTTTAGTAGATTACAGATACAATGAATACATGATATGTTTTTTGACATTCTGTTGAATTACATGGAGTTTTGGTGATCCCTGCAACATGGTTACTACTTTTTAGGAAAACCTAGGAAATTGAGCTTTAGTAGGATCTGAGTATGATTTTTGACTGATAATAGTTGTGTTCAATAACAGATTAATTTTCAAGTTTATAACAGCTTTAATTTTTTTTAGCAAAAAATATTTACTTAAATATATAAGTATTTATATATTTATAATATATAATATAATAATAAATATACAAATATAAAATATTTTAAGTAGGACTCAATTTATGATGTTATGAGTTTTTTTTGTTTTAATTTTCTACATTAGAAATTGTCTTTCATTATAACTATTTATAATTATGACTTTTGCCATGACTTGTTTATCACATTGAGTAATCAGGTCTTTTAAAATATAATAATAATTAATGTGATATATAAAATATGCCTGTTTTCAAAAGTAACACTTAATTACTGTTAAGTATAGGTTCATACTACTTTAACTTATTATGTCCAATAATTGAATTAATTAAAAAATATTTTTGTGTTCTAGCACAAAGCTTTCACAGAAGTTTTTTTGGATGATTCACATACTCCTTCAAATTGTCAGATATCTGTACAAGTAACCACACCTGCATTAAATCTTGCTGTTCGCTTCCCAATACCCGATCTTCGATCAGATCAAGAAAGAGGACCTTGGTTTAAGAAGTCACTTCAAAAGGAGATCCTTCATTTAGAATTTACCAGTATGGAATTTAAGACTGAGTTTATAGGAGGGTCATCTCCAGAGCAAATTAAATTGGAACTTACCTTTAGAGAACTATTTGGTAAGATTTTAATGGGCATGGCAATTTGAAAAAGAAAAAAGAAGTTAATTATCAAAAAATGCCTCCAAAATGTTCTTTTCTCTGAGATATTTTTAAAATATACAATAGAGATAAAAGATTTTCACTACAAAAGCAATATTTCTTCATAAATAACAACAATATATCAGGATTTTACTAAATTCTTTGACATTAATTTTCATCAGCCACAGGCAGTGTGGTTTCAGGGTACAAATTGTGGCTTACAAATTCATGACAATTTAATTCAATTCAACATGGTTTTATATTGTTAGCCCTTGTGGTATTTTAAAAAATGTTTTCATTACTTCATGCCTAGGAGTCTCCATAAAAGATCAGAATCTATTAGATCATAAGAGTTTACCTAGCAAAATATTTTGAAATATGTTCTTTGAACATATCATCTTGCTATTTCCTCCCTGTCTTCATCCAAGGTTTGCTAGAATTTCCTACTGAAATCTTTTTAAGACCTCCTTTCCCATATTCAAGGACTTTTTTATGATTCTTTTTGTAAGAATTCAGGGACTTTAATTGAGCATTCTTGGTAGTCTCATAAATTTGTAGAAATAACTTAAAACTTTTCCTCAAAAATAAAAGGCTTGATTCCTCAAACTTTAGTTTTAAGTAGCCTTTTATGTTCACATTCAGTTGCTGACTACTGGCAAAAACAAACAAGAAACCAGTTCATTTACCTTTTATGTTTCTGTTTTGTGATTCTAAGACATTTGTATTAGTTTCATCTATTAGAACATCTTAAAATAAATTTCTAAATAATATTAATTCTTTCAGTTTTATTTGAATAGCATTGTTTGCTCTTAGAAAAATTTTAGATGTTTAAACTTTTTTTTGATATTCTTAGAGTAGACTTGTACTTAATAAAACTTATAAGGTTATATATAACATAATGCATATTATAATATTATATATAATATAAGGTTATATATGTATATAATATATACATTATATTTAATGTTCTGTATTACATTAAATCTAATACATTTCAATGCTTATTTTGTCCTTTTCCTTTTCGTCTTTATTTAAAAAGAAAAAAGCTTTTTATTTTCAAAATGCATGCAATGGTAGTTTTCAACATTCAGCCTTGCAAAACCTTGTGTTTCAAATTTTTTTTTTCTACCTCCTACCCCCAAACAGCAAGCAATTCAATTACATGTTAAACATATGCAATTCTTCTACACATATTTCCACATTTATCATGCTGCCTTATAAAAAGGGGAGAAAATGAGAAAGAAAGAAAACAAAACAGGTGAAAGATCCACATCAGTTCCCACAGTCTTCTTTCTGGGTACACATGGCTCTCTTCATCACAAGTCTATTGGAATTGGCCTGAATCATCTCATTGTTGAAAAGAGTTGTCCATCATAATTGATCATTACATAATTTTATTGCCACAATGTATAATGTTCTCTTGTTTTTACTCACTTCACTTAGCATCAGTTGATGTAAGTCTCTCTAAGCCTTTCTGTAATCAGTCAGCTATTTAAACCCAGATCCTCCTCATTTCAGGCCTGGTACTCTTTCCACTGTACCATCTAGCTGCTCCTGTTAATAGTATTTAAAATTTTTTTTTTAAAGATTAATTTACTGTGCAACAAGAGAACTGTTTGATTCTGCACACATATTTAACATGTATAGGACTGCTTGCCATCTGGGGGAGACGGTGGAGGGAGGGAGGGGAAAAGTCGGAACAGAAGTGAGTGCAAGGGATAATGTTGTAAAAAATTACCCAGGCATGGGTTCTGTCAATAAAAAGTTATAATTATTTAAAAAAAAAGATTAATTTATCAAACATTGACTTAAAGAAATCCTTGTGTTAGTCACATTTCATAAACAGAGTAGTCTGCCTTTTGCTTTATCCTATGTGTGTATATAACCTTGTGTGGAATACGAAAACATTATATTTTTGATATATTTTGTGCATTTTAATTAATTAAGCTTTCAACACATTTTTAAGGTTCATTCCAGGAAGATAAAGGAGAACCATTAGTTAAATTTTTTCAAGTGTCTAGTGGAATAGATGGGGATATAACATCATCAGATGATTTTGATTGGCCACGGTAAGTAATTAGAATCCTTTAGATTGTTATCTTTATATAATGTCTTATATTTGAGTAATTGTTGGTTACATACTGCAGCATTTTTAAATCATGTATGAGACTATTTTCAAATTTAAGCTTTAATAAGCATATTTCTATTTTTTGATGGACAGAATTGTGCTGAAAATAAACCCATTAGCTATGCATTCCATTTTGGAGAGAATAGCAGCAGAGGAAGAAGAAGAGAGTGATGGTCACTTTCAAGAGGAAGAAGAAGGAGGAGCACATTCTTTGAAAGATGTTTGTGATTTAAGAAGACCAGAGCCATCTCCTTTTTCTTCTCGTAGAGTAATGTTTGAAAATGAGCAGGTAATATAAGGGAAACAGGAAACTTACTTTCCAAATCAAATAAGGGGTTGCTCTAATTCCCTAATTAAAACAAGTATTTTTATTCCATATTTTAAACAAGGATTTCAGAATTAATAATGCTATTTATTTTCATTAGGTATTTTATTTTGTAAATCTAAAACCTAGAAATGAATGAAATTATAATCATAGATTTAAGATTATATTTTTAGGTTTGAAAGGGATTTTAAAGGTCACTTTGTTCAACCTCCTCAATGATGAAATAGAAGCCCGTGGAGATGTGACTTTGCCAAGGTCACATAGGCAATAAGAGACGGGAGTTGAGGTTTTAATCCATGTACTGTGACTCAATCCAGAAATCTTTTCATCTCACCTTACTGCCTTCCAGTGTTATTATGCGGTTAGAAAGATTTATTTTATTGCTTGTTGGTTGGTTGTGTTTTTTTTTTTTAAACTAAACCTACAATTGGTTTGATTTTTAGATGGTGATGCCTGGTGATGCTTTGGAGATGACAGAGTTTCAAGACAAAGCAGTCAGCAACTCTCACTATGTATTAGAACTTACATTACCAAATATTTATTTAACATTGCCAAATAAAAATTTTTATGAGAAGCTCTATAATAGGTAAGTTTTAAAGCATTAAACTGAGCCTATATTTTCAATCAATAGTATCTTCTTTGCAGACTTCATGTCTTAACTGGTTTTATCTAACTTCTTAGTTTCCTTTGCAAAATAATTATTTTGAAGCTTTTGCCTTTATGATTTTTTTCCTTCAGTTTTAGTATGAAAAATTTGCCTCTTAAGTATTGTTTTTGTAATTTGGATAGGCTAAAATAGATGGTAGTAGACAGTTATGAATACTTGCTTAGAGGAAGGTACTTAAAAGAAAGATGTCTGATTCACCTTGTCTGTAAAATATAATAACAAAAATTCAGCTTGTGTTCCAAACTATAGCTAATATACAAAATTAATTTTTTTCATTCGCTTCATTTGACCTCTGATTCATCGGTGTGAATAATTTTCCCATTGGTACAGATTATAACTTAGCTATGAGTTTTCTTTTTATGTGATTCTTATTTGTATTCTCCTGTAAATTCTCCATAGATGATCCATAAAACATGCTGCTGGCCTTACTTTAACTGTTTCATCATTATTTGTATATTATTGTGCTATATTTAGCTTTATAGCTAGGGTTAGAGCATGGAACTAGGTTCAAGTTTTTATAGGAAATTAGTCCTCAGGAAATGAATACAAACAGATAAACTCCATCTTGAACTTTAATTTGTTCTTTAAACAAATAAAACTTTGTTAATAAAAAATGGATAATAAAAAATACCATCAGAAATGGCAACAGCAAAAATTGTTTATGCAGAAGTTTAGTCAAAGTCTATGTATTTACATAGAAATTTAATCAATATATATCAGTTTCTTTAATGAAGAGACCTTCCAAAAATAACTTGGTCAGAAAACTGATACATTCTAGACGTTAGAATACTAATTCTAGGCATTTTGTTAAGTGTGGGGATGCAGATAAAGGCAAAAACAATTGAATTAAGATGCTCATATTTAGGAAAAGATGCACACAAAACTGTTTACAAAGATGAAAAACACACACACACACACATGTATATACAACATTAAGTTAGTTATTCTCTTTTTTTTTCCCCTGAGGAAATTGGGGTTAAGTGACTTACCCAGGGTCACACAGC
This sequence comes from Antechinus flavipes, assembly GCF_016432865.1. Lineage (NCBI taxonomy): Eukaryota > Metazoa > Chordata > Mammalia > Dasyuromorphia > Dasyuridae > Antechinus > Antechinus flavipes. Next base: position 383,763,842 of record NC_067399.1, read on the forward strand.
TAGGATGTATTACGTGTCTGAGACCAGATTTGAAATCAAGTCCTCCTGACTTCAGGGCTGGTACTCTATCCACTGTGCCAGCTAGCTGCCCCTGGCTACTAACTTTTCTTTTCTTTCTTTCTTTCTTTCTTTCTTTCTTTTTTTTTTTTTTTTAATTATAGCTTTTTATTTACAAGATATATGGATAGGTAATTTTTCAGCATTGACAGTTGCAAATCCTTTTGTTCCAACTCTTTCCTTTTTTCCCCTCACCCCTTCCCCCAGATGGCAGGTTGACCAATACATGTTAAATACATTAAAGTATAAGTTAAATACAATATATGTATATATGTCCAAACAGTTAATTTGCTGTATAAAAAGAGTCGGACTTTGAAACAGTGTACAATTAGCTTGTGAAGGAAATCAAAAATGCAGGCGGACAAAATAGAGGGATTGGGAATTTTGTAGTGGTTCATAGTCATCTCCCAGAGTTCTTTCCCTGGGTATAGCTGGTTCAGTTCATTACTGCTCTATTGGAACTGATTTGGTTCATCTTCATTGTTGAAGAGGGCCACGTCCATCAGAATTGATCATCATATAGTATTGTTGTTGAAGTATATAATGATCTTCTGGTCCTGTTCATTTCACTCAGTATCAGTTCATGTAAGTCTCTCTGGGCCTTTCTGAAATCATCCTGCTGGTCATTTCTTACTAAACAATAATATTCCATAATATTCACATTCCACAATTTATTCAGCCATTCTCCAATTGATGGGCATCCACTTAGTTTCCAGTTTCTGGTCACTACACAGAGGGCTGCCACAAATATTCTTGCACATACAGGTCCCTTTCCCTTCTTTAAAATCTCTTTGGGATTTAAGCCCAGTAGTAACACTGCTGGGTCAAAGGGTATGCACAGTTTGATAGCTTTTTGAGCATAGTTCCAAATTGCTCTCCAGAATGGCTGGATGTATTCACAATTCCACCAACAATGTACCAGTGTCCCAGTTTTCCCACATCCCCTCCAGCATTCTGCATTATCTTTACCTGTCATTCTGGGCTACTAACTTTTCAACAATGATGCCAGAAAACAGCAAAAAGTGCTAAGAATTAAACAGTTTTGGATAAAATTTAAAATTTGAGTAAATTGTTGCACAGTGGATAGAACACTAGTTCTGGAGTCAGATCTGAGTTCAAATACCCTCAAAATTTATTAATTGTTGTATGATCTTGTACATATCCCTTATCCTCTGCTTGCCTCATCAACCCCATCTATAAAATGGATTGTTATGAGAGTCAAATAAGATAATTTTTGTAAAGCCACCTATATAATGTTCTAGGCACTTAAATCTAAGTATTGAAAATAGAAAAAGAGAGAAAAACATTTCTTTAAGGAGCTTACAGTTTAATGGGGAAGACAACAGGCAGACAAGTGATTATCTAACAAGCTATGTTTAGGATAACTAGGAAATAATCAACAGAGGAAAGGCACTAGAATTAGAAGGGGTTGGAAAAAGTTTTCTGAAGAAGATTGGATTTTAGTTAGGACTTGAAGAGGAAAATATTTTAGCCATTAGTCAGAGAAAATGTCCAGAGTCAAGAGATGGAATTTCTTGTTTGAGGAGCAACAAGGACACCAGTATCCTGGATTGAAGAGTATATGGCTGGGGGTAAGGTTTCATAATACTGGAAAGATAGTGTGTGGAGGGGGGAGGGGAAGGAGGGCAGCGCGCACTAGTTTATGTATGAAAGGTTTTGAATGCCAAAAATAGGATTTTGTATTTGATGCTAGAAGCAGTAGGGAGTCTCTAAATTAGGAATTTGGGAGGAGGTAACATCTTCCAATGTTCAGAAAAATTATTTTGGCAATTGAATGAAGAGATGCATTACACCCACTAACACACTGCTCTTACAGTAGTCCAAGTGTTTAGGTGATAAGGCCTTCACTAGAGTGGAAGCAGTATCAGAGGAGAGAAAGTTATTAATTATTAGAGAGATGTTGCAAAGGCGAAATCAACAGGCCTTGGCAACAGATAGTATAAAATGGGAAGGTGGGGTGACCATGGCTGTTGTGAGAGATAGGGACGAATCACGAATGACCCTTAGGTTGTGAGACTGGGAAGATGGTGTTATCTTCAATAGTAGTAAAGAAGTTAGAAGATGGGGAATGTTTTTGGGGAAAGATATAATCAGTTCAGTTTCAGAAATGTTGAGTTTAAGATGTCTACAGTATCACATGTGAAATTTAACAAAATTATAAACTGAGGCAATTCTTATGAAAGATATCTTAAACATATAATATATAAACATATAATAACAAAGGATGGGTCAAATGCTACTTCTTCTTGCCAGAAGACCCTGAATTGAAGATACAGCTTATTTATCTGTCTGTCTATCTATCTATCTATGTATTTATCTATTACTATCTATCCATTCATTTAATTTTTTTTTTTTTTTGCTGAGGCAATTGTGACTTGCCCAAGATCACACAGTTAAGAAGTGTTAAGTGTCTGAGACCAGATTTTTTTTTTTTTTTTTTGATGATAACTTTTTTTTGACAGAGCCCATACCAGGGTGTAATTTTTTTTTTACAACATTATCCCTTGCATTCGTTTCTGTTCCAATTTTTCCCCTCTCTCCCTCCATCCCCTCCCCTAGATGGCAAGCAGTTCTATATATGTTAAATATTATGTTGCAGTATATCCTAGATACAATATATGTTTTGACGAACCGAACAGTTCTCTTGTTGCACAGAGAAAATTGGATTCAGAAGGTAAAAATAACCCGGGAAGAAAAACAAAAATGCAAATAGTTTACATTCATTTCCCAGTGTTCTTTCTTCGGGTGTAGCTGCTTCTGTCCATCATTTATCAATTGAAACTAGTTAGGTCTCTTTGTCAAAGAAATCTACTTCCATCAGAATACATCCTCATACAGTATCGTTGTTGAAGTGCATAATGATCTCTTGGTTCTGCTCATTTCACTTAGCATCAGTTCATGTAAGCTGAGACTAGATTTGAACTCAGGTCTTCTTGACTTCAGGACTGGTGCTCTATCCACTGCACCACCTAGTTGCTCCTGTACAACTCATTTTTATAAGCATAGAACAAAGAACAGAACAAAAAAATCATGTAATTTTTCAGTTTTTGACAGGTGAGAGATTATCATTGTTATCTTAAAGAAATTGGATATAGTCACTACATGGTATGGAAACCTCTGCTTTCTATCTCTAAAGAATGTTTTTATGAATTTTATGGGTCCCGAAGTTACTGATAAGGACAGATTTAATGGCAACTGAGGAATTGAACAAGACCATCTTTTTTGAAAGTTGATACAAAGATGGCTCCTTTGTGTATATCTCTATTTCAATAGGGATGGAGGAGGAGAAAGTGGCAGGAGATGCATGAGCAATAATATAAAGTGAGAAAGAGGGGAGAAGGAGCTCATGATGAATGGATATAGTAGTCAGGAAGAGCTGAGTTCAAATTAGACTGTAGATATTACTTATGTAATCCTGGGCAAATCAGTTAATTTCTATTTGCCTTGACTTACTTTCCTCATCTGCGAAATGGGGATAATAATGAAACCTCTTAGAGTTGTTGTGAGTGCTTTTTGTAAATATATTTGTAAAGTGCTTTGAAAACCTTAAAATGCTCTATAAATGCAAGCTGTTGGTACTGTTGTTATTATTATCATTATAGAAAAAAGTTTGACATTAAACAGTCCTTGATTTTAAACAGTTTCTATTTTAATTTAAAAAAAAGAAGCCAACATATAAATTGTTAGGGATATGCAAAGCAGGTATGAGGTAATTGTGGAAAAAGGAAAACACTTGTAACTGAGGTACTCAAAAAAGCCCCCCACTTTTTTTTCTTTTTAATGTAACATTTTATTTTTCCCAATTACATGTGAAAACAATTTTTAACATTTAAAAAAAGCTGTGAGTTCCAGTTTCTATCTTTCCCTATCTCTTTCTTTTTTTTTAACTTATTATAATTTTTTATTGGCAAAACATATACATGGGTAATTTTTTACATTATCCCTTGCACTCACTTGTGTTCCGATTTTTCCCTTCCCCCTGCCCTAGATAGCAGGCAGTCTTATATATGTTAAATATGTTATTGTATATCCTAGATACAATATATGTGTGCAGATCTATACAGTTCTCTTGTTGCACAAGAAGAATTGGATTTAGAAGGTAAAAATAACCTGGGAAGAAAAATAAAAATGCAAGTAGTCCACATTCATTTCCCAGTGTTCCTTCTCTGGGTGTAGCTGATTCTGTCCATTTGTCACTGATCAATTGGAACTGAATTAGATCTTCTCTTTGTCAAAGATATCCACTTCCATCAGAATACATCCTCATACAGTATTGTTGTTGAAGTGTATAATGATCTCCTGGTTCTGCTCATTTCACTCAGCATCAGTTCATGTAAGTCTCTCCAAGCCTCTGTATTCATCCTGCTGGTCATTTCTTACAGAATAATAATATCCCATAACATTCATATACCACAATTTATTTAGCCATTCTCCAGTTGATGGGCATTCATTCATTTTCCAGTTTCTAGCCACTACAAAGAGGGCTTCCACAAACATTTTGGCACATAAAGTTTCTTTCCCTTTTTTAGTATCTCTTTGGGATATTAGCCCAGTAGTAACATTGCTGGATCAAAAGGTATGCACAGTTTGATAATTTTTTGGGCATAATTCCAAATTGCTCTTGAGAATGGTTAGATTCGTTCACAACTCCACCAACAATGCATCAGTGTCCCAGTTTTCCCGCGTCCCCTCCAAAATTCATCATTATTTTTTCCTGTCATCTTAGCCAATCTGACAGGTATGTAGTGGTATCTCAGAGTTGTCTTAATTTGCATTTCTTTGATCAATAGTGATTTGGAACACTCTTTCATATGAGTAGAAATGGTTTCAATTTCATTATCTGAAAATTGTCCTTTGACCATTTATCAATTGGAGAATGGCTTGATTTAGAGTCAATTATCTATATATTTTGGAAATGAGGCCTTTATCAGAACCTTTAACTGTAAAAATATTTTCCCAGTTTGTTGCTTCCCTTCTAATCTTGTTTGCATTAGTTTTGTGTGTACAAAGGCTTTTTAATTTGATATAATCAAAATTTTTTATTTTATGATCAATAATGATCTCTAGTTCTTCCTTGGTCTCAAATTCCTTCCTTCTCCAGAAGTCTGAGAGGTAAATTATTCTATGTTCCTCTAATTTATTTATAATCTCATTCTTTATGCCTAAATCGTGGACCTATTTTGATCTTATCTTGTTGTACAGTGTTAAGTGTGGGTCCATTCCTAGTTTCTGCCATACTAATTTCTGATTTTCCCGGCAGTTTTTGTCAAATAGTGAATTCTTATCCCAAAAGTTGGGATCTTTGGGTTTGTCAAACACTAGATTGTTATAGATATTGACTATTTTGTCCTGTGAACTTAACCTATTCCATTGATCAATCTGTTTCTTAGGCAATACCAAATGGTTTTGTTGACCACTGCTTTATAATATAGTTTTAGATCAGGTACAGCTAGGCCACCTTCATTTGAGTTTTTTTTTCCCCTTTAATTCCCTTGAAATTCTCGACCTTTTGTTCTTCCATATGAACATTAAAATAGTTTCTTGAGACTCTGATTGGTATAGTACTAAATAAATAGGTAGTATTATCATCTTTATTATATTAGTTCGGTCTATCTAAGAGCACTTAATATTTTCCAGTTATTTAAATCTGATTTTATTTTTGTAGAAAGTGTTTTGCAATTTTGCTCATATAATTCCTGGCTTTCCTTTGGTAGATAGTTTCCCAAATATTTTATGCTATTGACAGTTATTTTGAATGGAATTTCTCTTTGTATTTCTTGCTGTTGGATTTTGTTGGTGATGTATAAAAGTGCTGAGGATTTATGTGGATTTATTTTGTATCCTGCAAAAGTTTTGATTAAGTTGTGAATTATTTTTAATAGCTTTTCAAAAAAGCCTTTCTGCAAAAAGTCTGAGTCTTCTTAAGTAATATTATGTTATATATTTAGACCAGTTAACTCTTTCCTTAATAAACTTCAGAAACGGAAAAACATTATTCTTAAAGTAACACATTTCTTTGAATAGAATTTTGGGGAGAATTTTAACTGATTCTCATCAAGTTACTTAAATATGAGTACCTCACCTCTCAGATTGGCTAAGATGCCAGGAAAAGATAATGATGAATGTTGGGGAGAATATGGAAAAACTGGGACACTAATACATTGTTGGTGGAATTGTGAACTGATCCAACCATTCAGGAGAACAACATGTAACTTTGCCAAAGGACTATAAAATGTGCCTTCCTCACAGTTTTATCCAACAGTGTCTCTACTAGGCCTGAATCCAAAAGAGATCATAAAAAAGAGAAAAGGACCCAGATGTTTATAAAAATGTTTGTAGCAGTCCTTTTTGTAGTGGCAAGGAATTGGAAACTAAGTGCATGCTATCAGTTAGAGAATGAGTGAATAAGCTATGGTATACTATTGTTATGGGATATTATTGTTCTATAAGCAACGACCAGCAGGATGATTTCAGAGGGGCCTGGAGGACTTGTGTGAACTGATGCTAAATGACATGAGTTGAAATAAGAGAACATTTTACATGGCAACAACAAGATTATACAGTGATTAGTTCTAATGATCATGACTCTTCAATATTGAGGCAATTCAGGACCGTTCCAGTGGTCCTCTGATGGAAGATTATGGGAAATGAGTGTGGATCATAACGTATTTTCACTTTTTTTGTTTGCTTGCATTTGGTTTTCTTTCTCTTTTTTTTTTCCTTTTTGATCTGATAATTGTGGAAACATGATAATTGTGGAAATATGTATAGAAGAATTGCACATATTTAACATATAATGGATTAATTGCTGTCTATGGGAGAGATGGGAGAGAGAAAAAAATTTGCAAGACAAGATTTTGCAAGTGTCAATATTGAAAACTATGCATATGTTTTGAAAATAAAAAGTTTTAAATATGAGTGCTTACTATCTTGTCAGTACTTTGCTAAGTGGTATTTCACCCTAGCATTTCCTTGAAAATGCAGTATCTTCTATTTTACATCTTGATATTTATAATCATAAGTTCTTATTAAATGCCCATTGTATACCAGATATTCTGCCAGCGTTCTGAATATAAAGGCAAATAGTGAAATAGTTCTTGCCCTTAAGGAATTTATATTCTTAAAAAGCAAACAACAAGAAAACAACTGCTAGCATGTAGAATGTACAATTTTTTTTGTGATTCTCATTTATGACTTCTGTTTTTTCATGCTTTTTTCTACTGTCATGTAAAACTTGAAAGGCAATGTTGTATAATGTTTTCAGGTTGAAGTATGATGCAATTTTTAAACATATACAATTTTTATCTTTATAGGATCAGTAATGACCTGCTACTGTGGGAACCAACAGCTCCATCACCTGTGGAAACACTGGAAAATATTTCATATGGTATTGGGCTCTCGGTAGCCAGTCAACTGATTAATACCTTCAACAAAGATAGTTTTAGTCAGTTTAAATCTACAGTTCATTACGGTAATATCCCTTAAAATAATTCTAAACTTGAATCTGAATAATACAGTATTGCAAGTTGGGAAAATCATGAGTAACTTACACTTTTAATTGTAAAAGTAATTAAAAATTAAAGTCTTGGCTATAGTCTTGCTAGTCTTGCTAAAGTCTTGCTTTGCCTACTGTTTTCTTTTTTTTTTCTCTCAACGTAAATTGACACCTTTGCTTCCTATTTTATATAATCTTAAGAGAGTTACTTGAAGGTCATAAGAGATTAAGTGACTACCGACTACTATCAGACACACTGCTTTGATGTATCATCAGAAGCAGATTCTGAATCTAGGTCTGAACTAGGTTTGCTGGTTCTCAGATACATAGGTCATACATACAAATTTTCATATTGGGAAGATTTTGTCCTCTGCTGCCATACCATTTATGAATCCATAGCGACCTTGCTATCTTAATGAAGTATTTTAAAAAAGACATTAATGGACAACATTTTTATCTTGATAGTTGTAAAATAAATATTTTAAATAAATTATCAGAATTTTTGGTTAATTTCTTATAGATGATGAGAGTGGATCCGAGGAAGAGACTTTGCAGTATTTTTCCACAGTTGATCCCAACTATCGTTCTCGTAGGAAAAAAAACCTTGAATCTCAAAACAAGAATTCTCAGAGTTTTCTTTCTGTTCTTCTGAACATCAATCATGGATTAGTATCAGTATTTACAGATATTAAGGTAAGAGTTCATAAGAGAAAGGGACTTGCCAAATCGATTCTCTACTAATAATCTTCCAAGGATAATTATGTTCCATAAATTCTTTCTTGTTTCCTACTTTGTTCAGTGTATTGTGAATAATATATTTGGTAAGATCAGCATTATTCAGGCTCATTATGATTCAAAGTAGGCAGGCTTCTGTAATGGTTACAAAGGAGTTCAAATACAATTCAAGTAACCATTCACTTTTTAAAAAGTAGAAAATAAATTAGCAGACTTAAAACAAATACAGAATACTTGAAAGTTATTAGAGAAATAAATTTAAATGTTAAAAAGATCCATAAAATGACAAAATTAAATACTGATATTATTGAAGTCTACCAAAATTGATAAATCTGATGGAGCTGTAAACCAAAGGCCAACTATATAAATGCGTTACTTTTGGTTTCAAATATTTGGATATTAATAGCAATAAGATGAATTACTCTAGTTAAAGGATAATGACCATGATAATATTTAGCAGATAACATAAATAAATTTTAATTTTTATTGCCATAGAGTACATTTAATTCAAGAAATTGTCACTTGACAATTTTAAATTTTCCTAATACTCCAAACAGAAATTCTTCTATCATAAAATCTCTTTTCTTCAGTTCATTCTTAACCTTGTGTTTTTCTCATCTTCCCATCAGCAAGATGACAGAGAATTGTTAGAAAGTAAACATGGTGAATTCTGGTTAGAATTCAATAGTGCTTCATTATTTTTCGTGACAAAATATGAAGGTTTTGAAGATAAACACTACATCTGTCTTCATTCAAACAGCTTCAGTTTATATCACCAAGGTATGATGAATATAAAATATCGATATTATTTCTAAGGTTTTTTAGGAAACCATTTTAGGACAGCATAAAATGGTCTCTACTATAGGCATCTTAAAATCAGCATATCATGGAAGGTACTCTAATGGTCATCTAGACCAGGGCTTCTTAAACTTTTTCCATTCGTGTGACCCCTTTTTACTGGAGAATTTTTTATGTCACCCTGGGTATATATGTATATAAAATAGATATACAAATCAAACATAAATTGTTTAAAAATCATAATTTCCAGTAATGTGATCCATTATGGGGTCACAACCCACAGTTTAAAAAGCTTTGATCTAGAGCAACTTTCCCTTTAAATATGAGAAAACTTAAGACCCAAAGTGATAAATACCCAGTATCATACATTATTAAGTTTTCAACAGTGATTTTCAAAATAGCAAAAGTTTGTTGTTAACCTTGATGATACTACCATTTTACTGGTCATCAGTATCAGAGTCAACTTGAATTCATATCATTTATTATCCTGTCTATTTTTACCGGATTCTGAGAAACCTACTTCCACAACATCTTTCGTATTTTGGGGGACTTTCTGAATTCTGAATTTACTGTTCTATCAACCTTCTGAAAAAAAAAAAAAGAAGGCTCCTATCTTCAGCCTTCTTTTTTATCCCCTCAATATTATTTTATTTTTCTAATTACATGTAAAAAATAGTTTCCAACATTCATTTTTTTTTTTTAATTTTATTTTATTTAATAATAACTTTGTATTGACAGAATCCATGCCAGGGTAATTTTTTACAACATTGTCCCTTGCACTCGTTTACCAACATTCATTTTTGTAAAATTTTGAATTCCATATTTTTTTCTCCTACCCTTCTATCTCTCCCCTCCCCAAAGACAGTAAGTAATCTGATATAGGTTATACATTTACAATCATTTTAAACATATTTGCTTATTAGTCATACTGCTTCAATCCTTTTTTCAATTTAACCTTTGCTTAAAAACAAAAAGTTTTAAATGCACAGGTCTGACCATGATAGTTGCTTGCTGAAAAAACCTTCAGTAACATCTTGATATAAATTCTCAACTTAGTTTTAATATATTATTACTTTTTATATACTTTGTATTCTAGCCAGTGTTTTTCTTATAAAACTCTTTAAGGGTATTTTTGTATTATCTTATTATAGTACTTTATATCTATTATTCGCTTAATAAATGTTTGCTGGAAGGTTATAGTTCTTAAGGGATGTTCTTTTACTATTAATTATACCCAATTGTACAATTGTACAATTCTTTTAAAAAAAATTTTAGTTTGAACTTTGCCTCTCTAATTATATCACTCAATTTTCTTCAATTTCCATGTTATATATATATATATATATATATATATTTTTTTTAAACACAGGTTATCTCTAAGAAGTACAGAGTATGAATGTCACTTTAATGTGTAATAATTTCTCTTCATTCATCATTTTATTTATTCATCATCATTAGAAGCAAAGGTGCTTGCCATTTAACTAAGTGCATGAACAAATCTGAAGAATTTCATGTGCTCCAAGATATTTTTTGGGGTATTTAATAACTCTTCTTCAATTTGTTCATTGTTTTTTGTTTTTAGGTTTTGATTTTTCTTGTCAAAATTTTCAGCAATTTTGTTTTCTTTCAACATTTTTGCAATTATTTTTGAGGAAATTCATCAGAAGACATTCTTTTGTGGCCCATTCATTGTAATAGTCCTAGAACTCCTAAAGCCAAAATAGTAATTATGTTGTGCCTGTATTAAAAGAGTATTATTAAATATTTTCACCTCTGATATGGACATAGGCATGATAGATGGAGTGATTCTTCCTGCTGAAGTACGACTTCCCACCACAACTCGTCCACATTGGTTGGAACCTATAATTTATTCATCAGAAGAAGATGGTTTTAGTAGAACTTCAGATGGTGTTGGAGGAGACTCTTTAAGTATGTTATCTGTTGCTGTTAAAATCCAGTCTGATAAATCAGAGATGAATACAAAGGTTTGTATTCTTTTGGACATATTTAGTTTTTAACCGAGTCTGAGATTATTAGTCTCAAATTGATATTTATATAATGGAAGTCTCATGCAGTTGTCATAATGTTGAAGAGCACACAAGTTCTGTGAAAAAGAAAGGAGTGCCAAAGAGTTGGAAAGAATCTTGGACTTTATTGATGCCTTTAAATAGGCAAAGGAAAATATTAGTAATCTCCAATCCATATGCCAACTTTCCATCCATAATAAATCTTTATGTGAGTCATCTATACATAGATCTCCCTAAAACATCTGCGATGTAAAGAACAAGCAAATTTGCTCAATGTGTACCATCTTTTTGCTGTTTTACAATTAAATGAAAACTTAGAACATATAAGAGCATATCCTTATTTGAAGAGAACAAAATGCCATTTCGTAAGCTTTATTACGTGAGGGATTATTTGTGAGTAGTGTGGACTTCCATCTGCTTCTGTCCCCAGATGACATTATGCTGAATGTATTAAGTCTTGGAACATCGTAGGATCTCTTTAAAGTGAATTGGAAATTGTTCAAAAAAAAGTTAGCCTGATTATCTTCAGAGGTAAAATTAAAGGTAGAGAAAAGAACAAGTTAACATTTATATAGGGCTTATTCTGTTCAGGCTAAATGTTTTGCCATTATTTTATTTGATCTTATAATCCTTGCAGGAGGTATTTAGTCTTATGCCTATGTTACAGATGAGAAAACTGAATCAGGGAAAAGTTTAATGGCTTTCCCACGGTCACACAACTAGTGAATTTATGAGATTGGATTTTTTTTTTTTTTTTTTTTGAGGCAATTGGAGTTGTGACTTGCCCAGGATCACATAGCTAGGACATGTTCAGTGTCTGAGACCAGATTTGAACTCAGGTCTTCCTGACTTCAGGGCTGGTGCTCTATCCACTATGCCACCTAGCTGCCCCAGAGATTGGATTTTAACTCGGATTCTCCAGGTTCTTGATCCCATCGTTTATTTTGCTTTTTAGTCTCATAGAGGGCAATGGAGAAAAGCATGGTGGGTAGTAGATTGCAACATAAAATCTTGAGGATATCTAAAAAAAAATGACTGAAATATGTCATCAAGGATGGTCTGATACTTTAGGTATATCAACTACAGAGTATTTATGGAAGGTTATGGAAAGGAATTGACAAGCAGTTGTGGGTGGTTGCAATTTACATTGATAGAACTTGTGAATCAGTGAGGTCACAGAGGCATTTGAATATAATGGGAACCAATTTTATACTATCAGAAAAAAATTTGAATTAACTATAAAATGCTGGTAAAGGTTAGGATTTTAATTCCTTTTGAAATTTCTTTTACTCTTTAGGAATTTCTCATTGCGGTGGGACTCAAAGGAGCAACCCTTCAGCATAAAGTACTTCCTTCTGGACTTAGCTGGCATGAACAGGTTAACTTATTTTTTGTCATTTAAACTCATTTGATTTCTGAACACTTAAAAACATAGACCTTATTTGTTTTTCATTCTTTTATTATAATTCCAGTACCATTCTTTTTCATATTTCATATGTGTAAAATATTTACATTTCATCACAATTAACAGACTTAAAAAGTTCTGTATTTTATCTTACAATCTAAACAGTTCTTGTATGTTAATAAAATATGGTTTTGAAATTTTCAATAGGAATTAATGATATTAGCATTAATTTACTTACACAATTATTCCTTCCATGTGTGGATAAGGAGTGTGCAATCCCGTGATCTGGAAAATCCATGTAAAATACGTTATTAGACTATAATTTTATGTATATTCTGTTCATTTCTCAGTTCCTAAATTTTGCTTTGTCATCTGCTAGCCTTTGCATGTTATCTGTGGCTTCTGCAAAATTCCCTTCAAGATCCCATGCTGATTCATGTTATATTCAAACTTCAGTGAGGAAAGTCTTAACGTGGAAGGGCTAACTAGATTTAGAGATTAGAACAGAGTAGCTAGGTGGTAAGGTGGGTGGAGCATCAAAAAACCTGTAGTCAGGAAGACCTAAATTCAAATCTGGCCCCAGACTCTGACTAGCTGTGTAAACTTGGGCACTTAACCCCATTTACCTCAGTTTCCTTATCTGTAAAATGATCTGGAGGAGGAAATGTCAAGCCACTCTAGTATTTTTGCCAAAAAAAAAAAAAAAAACCCTAAATGGAGTCACAAAAAATTGTACATGACTGAAAAGACACCACAAGAATTAGGGCAGTCAATATCAGACTATTTAGAAAATTTAAATTTTCATATCAAAAGAATTATTTTTTGAGATGAATATATTTATGAAAAACTTTCTCCATATAAGTAGAATTTAGTGCCTTATGCTAGAGGTAGATCTAGAGAACTATAAATTAAAATTTCAATTATTTTACTTGCTTCCTTAAATCAGATTTTAATAGTTCCTAAGCATCTTTATTGTAATTAAGAAGAACTGGCTTTTAGCAGTTTTTATGGATTTATGGATATGCGCCACAAGGCTAACCAGTTTTATTTTGCAGATAAATGCCTAAGGGTGACTGGTTAAGAGAAAATCATCAAAGTGTGTTAGGAGAGGAGTTTGTAATTTTACTAAAAACTAAAATATATGTGAAATTAAAAGGATTATTTTTCAATTCTAATGTTTTATAAATTAAAAAAAAATTCTGAAATTAACCTTAGCTTTACAAAGTTTAAGAAAACCAGTTTTTAGTAAAATCCTTACAAATATGAAGCCACTTGAAATAGTTCTGAAATTAATGTAGAACTATGTTAAAATAAATTTACATTTTCGTATGTATATGTTTGTATTTCACAGTCGCTATTATGTGTGGCATCATAGCATATATAGACTATTCCTTTTAAATTCAATTATATTTGGCTTTAGAAATTATATACTTGTTGATTTTTCTCTTCAGTATTACTATCCTTGTATTGTTTGTTCTCTGAAGTATACTGTTGATATTTTTTATGATAGGGTGATAGAATTTTAGAGTTGGAGCAATGGTGAATTATAATTCTCTCTAATCTCTTCATTTTACAGATGAGGAGTGGGACTAAAAGTAAAGTGACTTGTTTAGAGTCATACAGTTTATATAACAAACCTAGGACCTAGAATTTAGGTTCCTGATTATCAGTCAGGTTGTAAAAAAAAAAAGAGTCTGTTTTTCTTCTAAATTAGCAGAATGTTTTATATCTTTGTGATTATAGATTTTATATTTCATGAATATTTCTGATGAACCTGTTTTGGGATATAATCCTCCAGCTTCCTTTACAACTTTTCATGTTCATCTCTGGAGTTGTGCCCTTGATTATAGGTAAGTAAACATGTGACAAAAAATATACACTTTCGTTATGTTATTTCTAAAGTTATATTAAGGCAGATAGATGATTTGATCTCTGAGTTAAATTATGTTAAAAAAAAGTTTATCAAGAGAACTTTGCTATTTTTTTTAACACTTTTTTTTTTTAAATCATAGGCCTCTTTATTTGCCAACAAGAGCTCTTCTGACTGTAGAAACATTTAGTATTTCTAGTAGTGTTTCTTTGGATAAATCATCATCCACTCTCAGGTAACTGTGGAAACTCCCTATATGTTCTTTAATGTTTATAATTTTAAAAAATAGCTTCAAATATTTTAATTAATTTTTATACTAATAAAAGATCTTTTGTTAGGATAGTAATGAATATTAGTTATAAAGACAAGTTACTTCCTAAGAATGTAAGTTGAAGAACAGGTTTTTAATCTCTGTTGGAAGAGGGCATTTCCTTTCTGCACATTCTCATACCAGTGAGACCACAGGTTTGCCTCAAATAATGAGTAAAACCATTCTTTAGTTCTAGTTATGCCATCTATTGCCTTAATTAAGCATTTTAAAGAAAGATTCAATTTCTCATGTGCTTTTGTTCTCTTGGGAATGTGCTAAAAATATTTGAGAAAATTTCCTTCTTTTCGAACAATAACATTACCCCTTTCTATTTCAGTATCCCAAAGTGCCAAAAGTTCTTAATATATTATTTGCACTAAGCAGAGTATTCATTTAATAAATAAGCTTACTGTGTTTGTAGAACATCTTCCACCCTCTCCTTCCTCATAATCTCTGGGTATAAATCAAGTCAGCAAAAATTTATTAAGCAGCTTTATGTGAAGCATTGGGGATACAAACAAAAGAAAGGTGTGTACCTATTCTGTATGTGCTTAAATTGCACTGGGGAAAACAGCATATAAAAAGTGGAATTGAAAAGCAAGGGACCTAGAGGGAGATGAATTATTTGTATGGGGCTATGGTGGTGAAATCCAGAGAATGAAGTATGGCTGAGAAGGACTCTTCCCCAAAGTGGAGGCTCTAGGAAGAACTTTTTGGAAGGAGAAGGAGAAAATTGAGGTGTGGTGGTAAACTCAGACAAAGAAGAAACCTACCCTTCTATATGTGCCCTTGAATCTATTTCTTCTATTTTCTCCAGCAGATTGCAATCATAATTATCTCCTTTCTCTAATCTTCAATCTATCCTAACCTACTGGTTTCTTTTTTAATTTCTTAAAACATGCCCCTTATTTTAATATCTTACAATCTGCTCTTCCCCTATCTCCCCCCCCCAAAAAAAAAAAAAAAATCTTCCCTAGATTCTACTATCCCCTCAGGGTATTCTGTATCTGTTTTTCAGTCAGATTTCTAGGGAAAAAACTACTTTCATTGTCTCACTTCCTCTCCTCACTCATTTCTTAACTCTGGGCATTCTGGCTTCTGAATTTTTCTGAATTTAATTGAAACTACTCTGTTTAGATAGTAGTGCTCTATTAAATAGCAAATTTTGATGGATTTGGGTTTTTTCCCTCAGTTTTTATCTTTTTCAACCTTTGCTACATTTGATAGTATTGGTCTGTTCCACTGTCTGGGTTTTCATGACACTATTTTCTCTGTTTTCCTCCTGACTTTCTTATTACTCTTTTTTCCATTGTTTTGCTGCCCATTATTCACATTACAACCTTTACTTGTGGATGTTGCCTATAGCTCTTTTGTAGTCCCCCCACATTTTTTCCATCACTTTTGCTCTCAGCCATCTCAAGTCCAACCAAAATGATGAGGGGCAAATGATGAGGTTAGTGGTAGTGAAGAGGTGCAAGAATTGGGGTGGGGAATCCCCTGTGGTCAGTGCAGGCTCAATGTGAAAGAATTTGCAAACCCGAAAATGTGTGGCAAAAGAAAAATTTATTATTAAGAAGGAAGCTTTCTTAGTGAGCAGATTCCTCATTAGGAATTTAGCACTGAGAAACCACTTTTGCTAGGAAGACAGATTTCTTAGTGGGTAAAAAGGTCCTGTTAGGGAAACAACAAAGGTTAACACTTAGAAGTGTTCTGAGAAGTATTCTCTGAGAAGAGAATAACTTCACAATGGGCAAAAGTCCTGGCAGGCAGTCCTGCCAAGAAGAGAGCTTCCTTGGCAAAGTAAATTCCTGTTTTGGACTTCTGCAAAGATTTGGGGTTCAGAGTTGTCTTTTATTAGCCGGCTGAGGCATAGGCTTGCATTCAAAATTGAATGAGATTCCTTCAATGTGTCTTAGATCTCTAATAGAAAAGAGATCACTTATTTTATGAGTTCAGCTACTGGGAGTAGTCCCAGATTAATCTTCAACACAGTAGAGGGTTCGACCATATCTCTGGCCAGATCTCCAACTGAATGAGACCACTTAACTGGGTATTGTCTGGGAAAAGTACTTTTCCCAGGGGAGAGCCTGAGACTCTGAATCACTCCTCTTTTACATATTAAAGGGGGCACAGTTTCAGGGTTCACTCCCATCAAGTAGATAGCATTGAAAGCAAGTAGCATTGTAGGAATAGGAACAGACAAAGTGGTAAATATGAAAGATGCTGCAGAGTTAGAATCAGCTGTACTTAGTTGGATGTGAGACGTAAAGGAGAGTAGAGAGTTGGATAAAATCTGCAAAAGTGTCAAAAATAGGATTAATTTTGAGGTGAAAGGGACTTGAAATTTAGGTGTATAAATCTTCACATTCTTTGTATAATTAGGTTTAAATAAATGTTAATTGTTGTTTATGAATATGAAATTGATGTGCTTATAGTTTTGACTATATCAAGAGGACAATGGATTTAAGATATGTTTTTTATTTAGGCAGCTAGGTGGCTCCCTGCATAGAAAGAGTGCTGGACTTGAAGCCAAGAAATCTTTAATTAAAATCCTGTCTGGAACAAGAATTAACTTTGTGATTCTGATCACTTAACTTCTTTCATACTTTTTCCTCATTTATAAATTGAGGTTAATAATTTCCCAGTGTTCTTGTGAGAATCAGTGAGATTTCATATATAAAGCGCTTTGCAAGCCATAAAGCACTATATAAATAGTAGCAATAATAATGATAAATAGTAGCAATAATTATTGTATCCCTTTATTTATTGGTTGTCATTATAAATTTGTTTTTGGAAATTTTATTTTTTCTCCAGAATTATCTTGGATGAAGCTGCTTTACATTTGTCTGATAAATGTAATACTGTGACTGTAAACTTGAATAGAGGTAAGATATCATTAAATTTAAGAATCCATAGAGAGTACTATTAGATGTAGAGATTCACTTCTCTTATGGCAAGAGTTGTGAACAACATATACTTAAAAGAAATACTTTGGAGATTTAGTCTATTTACAACTTCATTGAGAAGACAGATTGAAAGAGGTTTGTGTCTTGCTATTTATATTCAAAACATATATAAATCAAGGATAAAGTATTTACCTTTAAAAATTCGAAGTTATGAGTACTTTCTGGCCAAAAAACTGCAATTTCTTTGTTACCTAAATCCTTCTAGTTTATCCTTAAATGAAATTGTCATAAATGTTGATAGTATTAACAAGAAACATTTTTATTTTTTTAAATTTTAGATTATGTCCGTGTAATGGACATGGGCCTTTTGGAATTAACTATCACAGCAATGAAATCTGATTCTGATGGGGAGCAAGTAAGTTATTAAAATAGATAAAATAAATAAAAATTTTTACCAATAATTGCTTTAAGAATTGTTTTATGATCTGCTTCATTTGGATACAAATAAATGAATATTTCAGGATAATTTCTAAATTAGAAATGAATATGTAATTTTTCAGTATATATATGGTATGGCAGTTTGTTTTTACATTTAATACTATTTAATATAAATGTATGCCATATTTTCCTACTAGTGATAGATATATTTCATCGTTTTTTTTTCCTTTCACTCCTGTTCAGACTCAGCCTCGCTTTGAGCTGCACTGTTCTAGTGATGTTATTCACATCAGAACATGCTCTGATTCTTGTGCTGCCCTCATGAATCTTATACAGTACATTGCAAGTTATGGTGATTTACATGCACCCAGTAAAACAGAAGTTAAACCTGCAGCTGTCCAAAAGAAAACAAAGGTACAGAATGGAAGTGTCACTCAGTTCTTTCTTTCCAGTAGTGTGATCTATTGTTGAGCAGCTTTAGGTGTGAAGGGAACTTGGATAAGGTCCTTGTACTTGTGATATATACATTTTCCTATTTGTTGGACATGCCTCATTTGAGGTTGTTTTTTCCTTAAGTATTAACTTTCAGTATTTGCAATTTTTAAGTGTATTTTTTCATATGTATAAGTGCTTTGAAATGTATAAAGTATTGGGAAAATGCAAAATCCTATTTTGTTTCTGTTATTTGACTTCTTAATCATAGCCCACTTAGACTTTCCTTATATTTTTGACATTTCTCATTTATTAGTAATCTTTCAGGCTTTTAAAAACTAGATTCTTATAGTTTTGATATTATGTCAAGCTAATTCCTTAATAGTAAAGATCTAACCAGCTTTTAATTTTACAGTTAATTCCTACATTCTTTACTCCCTTCTATTCATAATTCTTTGTTCTTTTAATAAGATTACATTACTTATGTTTTTATTGCTGCCTACTATAACTCCTTTGTCATTTTCCATTTTATGTAAGTATTTCTCCAGTTTCACATTACATTTTTATATCTTTTTTGGAATTGATGTTCTAGTTTAATAAACATTATTCTACCAGCCAGATCAATGGGGAAAAGTATTGAGCACTGGACCCAGGATCGAGTCCCATAAATTTCCATTTATCATATTTACTATCTCTTTATATACTGCCCTTTCCATAGTTTAGTATTTGACATTTATCTCTGCTTAAGCTCTAAAATATAACTTGTGCTCCTTAAATAATTTTGTTTACTTCTTCTAGGATTCTGATGCAGATTAGTGTAGATTTGAATATCTTTCTATAATCTAAATGCATATCATTATGATTGAAATATTTAGATTGAGAAGAAATGAGAAAAGCTACTTAAAACAATTTCTTATTATTTCTTCTTCCTCTACATATATTTGTTATCCTTCCCCAATGTCAGTTTACTGTTTCAGTTTTAAAATGATGAGCAAATAAAATTACTTGAGTCTCTTAAGCAAATTTTATTTGCTAATGGTATTAAAAATAACATTCTTAGTTGAATATTACCTTCTTCCTCATTTCCATACCCTCCTCCTTATTTCCAGTTTGTTGCCAAATTTTGTTAATTTACCTTGAAAACATGCCATATATTCCCTTTTCTCTCCTTTAATATTGTCACTATTCTTGTATAGATCTTTATTCCATATACAGACTTGGGACATTTTCACAGGTTGTATTCTTATCTGAGATTCTCTTTGTCCTCATCCCTGCTTCCTGGCTTTGTTTCTTGTCAGTCCCAATTCCACCTACCAGAAGTTTTAGATTCTGATTCCCCCTTAATGGCAGTCCCTTTCCTTTGTTGCTTTATTTTATCTATGTATATCTTGTTTTACATAATTATTTGCATGTTTTCTCCTGTTAGAGGAACTAAGAGATGGAAGGTTGGACCTGGAGTCAGGAGACTTGAGTTTAATCTGGCATGAGACCTTTACTAGCTCTGTTTATCCTTTTTAATTTAACCTTTATGTGCATTAGTTTCCTGATATATAAAATGAGGATAATATTAGCATATACCTCCTAGAATTGTGAGATTCAAGGTTAGTATTCATAAACAGGCTTAGCATGGTGCCTGACCCATAAATGGTTATAACTACTTTTTGTGTTCTTACCTTCTTTCCATTGACTCTTGAGGGCAGGAATTATCTTTTGTATCCCTAATGCCTAGAGCAATTCCTAGCTCATAATAGGCAATATACAAAGACTTGTTCCCTTCCTAGTTGAATAAATCTGGGATCTTATTGATAAATGAAAGTATATAATCCAGTTTGAAAATATATAAACCAGTCAATACCTCCTTATCCTGTGTAATTCTTGTCTCCATTCTCTTGAATTTTTCCTAAAGCATCTATTAGTAGATTGGGAGATCTTCTTTTGAATGCTGGTGCAGTGATTACTTTCCACTTCTTACTACTTTCTCTGGCTGCATTATTGGTTCACTATTTATGGTCATTTCTTTGATGTCTCTTTACCCTATTTTTTGTGTACAAATAATCTTTTAGATCCATAATGAATTTTACCTTTTTTGTCAGTGATACCTAAAGTGCTAACACTCCAAAGATAGTTATTTATTTATCATTACCATGAAAATAATAATATTAACAGGTTAAAATTTTGTATGAGAGAGCTTCGGATCAGTGAAAAGACTTTATAATTTCCTAGATATAACCCAAACTTCTTTGATTATGAATCTAGTATTCTTTTTACTGTACCATGTTGCCTATGTAAACTTTTCTTGTTGCCTATAACTAGATATAGTTTTATGTTTTTTATAAATGTTTTAGGCCATGGATCTGTCTCCTTTTCTGTTTTTCTCTCCTGTTAATTTCAGGAAATCTATTCCTGTTGCTCTTCGTACATTTTAGCTTCTTTATATACTGTCTCAGTTTATCCATAGCCTTTTTTTTTTGGTCTTTCCTCTTTATGTTTCAGTTTAATGGCTGTTTGTAAAGATGTTTTAACTGTTCAGTCCCTTTTAAACTGTGAACCAGAAATTCAGATTTTCTTACTAGTTACCATCTTTTATTTATTTAGTTTCCTTAACTGCCTTTTAAAATCTTAATTCCTTGCTTTTTGCTTAGCAACAGTAATTAAAATACTAATGTTTCTATGATCTTCTGTTTCCTGTCTAATATTTCATAATCGTTAGCAGTGTTTTCTAAAGTTTTTCTGACAGTATCAATTCTGCCTTCATGAATTACTAGAAATGAGTTTTGTCAGGTTTTATTATTCTTTTTTGTTTGTTTTAATGGAGGTTCTCCATTAAATCCTAGAAACCTCAGAAAGATACTAGACCACTTTTTAATATCAGACTAACAAATAGCAACTTCATATCCCTCAACATGAAGTCCCCAACCACCCACTACTAATGCCTTTTTACTTTGACCCTTAACTCTGGATTCTCTCACTTGGATATTTTATAATATTGCCATGCACGAAATCTAAAAAAAACTGCTTTTACATCTAGGTACTTAACTGAAAGTGTTTTTTGTGAATTTCACTTAATTTTGTTGTTGTTATATAGGTGGATACCACTAGTTGGCCATCTTCAAGAGGTCTAGTACTTCCTGAAGCTGATCAACAAATCTTGAGAGAATTGATGAGTGATGCCATGGAGGAAATTGATATACAGCAAGCTGCTTCTCCCATAAAGCCACAATCTAATGGTAAGTTTGAAACGTTATCTTTGTCAGCACTGATGCTGTAATTCAATTTTCTATAATATATTTCTATTTTTCAAAATCCAACTTACTTTGGAGTATAAATTTCAGTTAAAATTTTTTTATCATTTGATTATTTAGCATTCAATCACATTTTATTCAGTCATTCTAGTATCTTCTGGGAGAAGAGAAGAGATATGGGATATGATCATTGTGCTCAAAAAACTCAGTGTATTGGGCATGGAATGGGTATGATTCAGGACCTAAATTCATATACCTACAATGTGAGTACGGCAAAACAATTTGCTGTTAAATACTAAATTTTGTGGCATAGAAATAAGTTCAAAAATTATGGTCAAAGAAATTTTCATGGAGATGGTGAAACTTGAGTTTTACCTTAAATGATAGTTAACATTTAAATAGGCAGAATGACAGTGCCAGTTTAAGAAAAAAGCTTGAGGATACTCAGAATGAGAGTAAAATAATGTCACTTAATTTAATTCATTAAACATTTAATTTAAATGTATGCAATGTTAAAAGTACTATAGTGCAAGCAAGGGATGTGAACATTTAAAGTAATTTAGAGTTGCCAAAGGTAATTTGGAGATTCTAAGAGTTGATATATTCATGTACACACAAGTACACAATTCTTTCATCACTACTACATTATTTTTAATGAATAATGAGAATGTTCCTAATTAAAAAAAAAACAAAATGTTTTTGAAAAGTATAATTGTCATATATATCACATGTGCATAGTGTTAAATTTTTTTATTATACATTTATTATAATAAATTATCATAATTTATTACAGTTGAAAAAAAATCAAATAAAAATACGTAGTAGAGTACAAAACCTTACTCTAAATGCCTAAACTATAACAGTTTCATAGAAAAGATGTTTGTTTGAAATATTCTGGTCAATGAACCTCTTAAAGCTTAACTATTCCCTATATTGTTTTCTGTGATGTTCCTTGAATTTGTCATTCTTTAAATCTAATTCAGTGGATTTGAGGAAAAACCAGAAAAAATTTTGATCATTTTATAAGATTCTATTAGCCTCACTTTTGAAATTTGGATCTTGAATTTCAGTGTGTTCTTTCTGTTTTAAGATTCTGGATATGTATTGTTAAGCAAAAATGCTTTTATGTCATCCCATAGAATTTTAAAACGGGGGTCCTTAAAAAGAGGGCATCTTTCTCCTTTTATAGTAGATATAATTAAATTTTAGGAAAATTATAGGAGGGATACATTTATAGCTAATTATTAACAAAGTTGGGACTGCAAACATCAGGTCTTTTGACTTCGAGCTATGCTTTTTCATCACATCATGTTGAATTTTTCATAAAGAAGATGAATTGGTTTGTGAATAGTATATCTATAACTAACTTTTGAAAACATGTTATTTCTAAATTTTAAAAGGATTTATTTGTTGAAAATTTCTCCTTTTAGAGACTGATAAATGTTTTCTAATGGAAGACAGTTTCTTTCCTTTTAGGTATTTTGGATGAAAAATCAAAAGCACAGGAACCATCATCTTGTTCAGATCTCTTCCTGTTCCCAGATGAAAGTGGGAATATCTCTCAGGAGCCTAGTCCCAGCTATGCCTCATGTACTCAACACTTGATTAATGATGCAATGATAGATGTACCTTCAGAAAATGATGATTTTTGTATTCTTTTTGCACCTAAAGTAACCATTCATGTAAGAAATTATTAATACTTATAATTTTAGGGAAATGTGATTTCATTGGAGTTGGTATGCCTTCCACTAATGCAGATTATTGTGTTACCTAAAGTAGGTAGTCTCTGAGAGTTGTAGCTGAAGATTTCATGACCTTATCACTAATTTGATTGATGAATTCCTCTGTCCATAGGTTGGTCCTTAGATGACAGAAACTTTGTCTGTCACCTGGTCTGTATTCAAAGTGTTACTCACTTTGTTAACTTCAAGAGATTGTTTCAGAACATTTGTGGAAAATTAAAATGTTTAAGAGTTAAAATAAGGGGCAGAAAATAGAGTGAAGGCCTTTAGAAGTTAATTCCTTAAAAAGCCCATTTCCAGTTTCTGAATTTGAATTTATTTAAATGTTTGTGAGTTTTTTAATTACTAAATTACTAAAATACAAACAGTAGTATTTATAGTATTCTGTATGTAACTATGCACAAACCCCTTAGGTAGTTCAGGCAAGCTATTTGTGATAATAGAATTTAGAAGGTGTGCCTCTCCAGTACTTAGGTGAGGGGAAAATAACAATGTTCAGCAGAATGGTTAATGACCTCTTTAAAAATTACATTTGAAACATATCCATCAATAACTCTAGGTGGGTTTTTTGTAATTAAGTTTTATGCACCTTGTTTTAGAAATTTATTGCCCTATTTTCTAGTCTTAATTCTGAGTTTTAATGTCATAGAATCACAAAAAACTGAATGATAGTGATGTTTCTGCATAGGTTCACAGAGGTTTATAGAATTACAGATTTAGATTAGGAACAGATTTAGGATAACTTGGTTTAGTTCTTCACTTTTGTAGAAAAGGAAACCAAGGTATATAGTGCTAATGTACCTCATGTAAGGTTACCAAGCAAGAAGACCTAAATTTTTTAAACTCAATTTCAGGCACTTAGTTATTTTGTGACCTTGGCAAGTCAGTTCACCTCTGCTTCAATTTCCAAAATGAGAATAATAGAACCTACCTCTCAGGGTTGTTGTGAGAACAAATGAGTTGCTTATTTGCAAAAAAGTGCTTAGCATAGTGCCTGGTACATGATAGATGCTATATTATGTACTTATTCCCTTGCTTATTTCCTTTTGAGTATATCTCTTCCTCTTCTATTTTCTTGCAATAAAGATTTTAAAAGAGGAAAAGAATCAGTATATCAAATCCAATTGACATTACCTGTCTTAATATTTTAGTAGTAATTTGTACTTACCCAATGATAAGCATGTTACAAAAGTCAGGTGAAGCAGGATAATAAAAATGCATGTTTTTTTGTGGAGTGACTTAAATATAAGATTAAAAAAATATTTACTAGAGAGCCCATTTCCAAGAAAAGTTCTCTCTCCCCTCCTTCCCTTTGGATTTAAAAGAGTAGAAGGACTGCTACTGATTATATGAGAGCATTCTTATAGAGAGTGTTTATGGGTACATTAAATAAATGATTTCAATAATTGTGATTTTTTTTTTCCTTAGGAGAAGGAAGAGGAGCCAATAGTGAAAACAATGGTTGATGATGGTATTGTAATAATAGAAAATCATTTTAGTCTACCTGTTAAAAAAACAGATACTAGCAAAGCCCCATTACACTTCCCTACTCCTATTATACGATATGTTGTTAAGGAAGTCTCTCTTGTTTGGCATCTCTATGGAGGAAAGGATTTTGGCACAATACTTCCTACATCTCCAGCTAAAAGTTATGTGTAAGTTAATTTCTGGTTTTTTCCCCCTAAGTATTTCTGTTGATTAATTTTATAGAATAAAAATATTGTGAAAATGTTCTGTCTGGGTTTTATGTTGTTTTTTTTCTAGTCTCCTCAACCCTCAATTTCTCACTAATTTTTGGAGTGATGACTTATAATGTAGTTGCTAAAGTTAATAGTTCTATGGCTCTCCTTATGTTCTTATGTGAAATTTATATGTTTTTCTGAATTTAAGTAATTTATACTGACATAAAGTAGAACTTGGATGCTGAAATATTTCAATTATAGGCAGGGAATTGGGGCTGTTATGTATCATAGCAAAGTGAGAGTATTTGCCTGCTGTTCTACTTTAAAAAGGAGTGGTAATACATAGTATTTGACTTTGTACCGTCAGGAGGATTTTCATCTTTGAAACTAGACTACTGCATCCAGTAGAGGTAGACTGTAGAATATAATGAGCATGTGAAAGAAGAAAAATCTGGGTGATCTGGGCGTCTGGTTACCAGTGTGATCCCAATATCATCATAGACTCCTTGGATCCTATGTCAGTGTTGAATTAATTATTGTGGAGTTCCTTTGGCTTGATCAGACTCAGAAGAAGGATATGCTTTCTGTCTGTTGAAGGTCCTTTGGGAAAGTGCTCTCTGGAAATTCTCTTAGTCTTGTAGAAGTTGCAGAAGTGGCCATTGTGGAATCACTAAAGACATTGACAAATGAATTGTTCACTTACCCTATAGCAGCCTCCCCAAACCAGATATGTGACACAAGGGATCTTAAAACTCAAATCTCTCTAGCTACTTATGTCTAGAGTGGGGAAACGGCTTGCTCAGGATCACTCAGCTTATGTACAAGTCCAGACTATCTTTTTAATATGATTTTTTTGAACAAAAAATTTGTTGTTACCTTGGCATAGTTTCTTCTTTGGCATAAGGTGAGTCTTTCTCGTAAACCACTTAAAGAAGGGCTGTAGTATAATGTCCTGGTCTAAGAACAGGATAAGAAGTCTATTCTATTCATTTATAAGTCTCACTGAAAAAATGATAATATAATACCTTTGTAGTTTGTTACATTGCTGATTAATAGTAAAATGCATATAGTTAGTGTCCATCAAGCATACAATTTAGGAAAGTGCTTTAAATTATATGTAAGTATTCTATTTTTTCTTTGGAACTGCATATATATATATGATTTATTCTTCTGTGATCTGATTTGCCTCTTTTTAAAAAAAATATTTTTGTGATAACATTAATTGTTTTATTTGAAATATTGCTTTCTTTAAGGTATATTTTTTGATTTTACTTGTAGTAGTCCACACAGTTCTCCTTCTCATACACCCACGAGACATGGACGTAGCATGGCATGTGGAGGAAAAGGAAGGAATTTTGACTTTTTAATGGAAATACAGTTGAGTAAGGTGAGACAATATTTTGAAAGATAACTTTGACTTTTTAGTTGAACCTGGTTTTCATACAAATAAAGGGCAAACTTTGTATACTTGGAAGTATTATACAGCCTACCCTTGTGAGTGGATAGAGTTGGCCTATTGTCAGGTACTTTAGAGGATCTGAGATGTCAAGATTCACTCTAACAGAAGTGTCCAATATAAGACACATGGGCCACTTCAGAATAGAGCTAAATAAAAATATAATATGACATGGAGAATATTACTTTGTGGTTTTCTAAATCTATATATGACCTACATAGTCTATTTGAATTTGATACCACTACTCTATAGTGTGTATGATCCCTATTCACTTAACTGCCATTGTCCAGGCTTTCTTCTTCTCTTATCTGGATATTGCAGCCTCTTAAATAGATTTGCCTTTTAATAGGCTTTAAGGCTCTCCCTCTCTACTCAGTGCTTAATCCAACTGCTAAAATAATCTTATTAATTCAGAAGTCTAACCATGTCAACATCCTACTTTGAATCCTTCAGTGGTTCCTGATTGATCATGAGATAAATTACAAACTCTTCAACTTCTCATTTCAGGCCAATCTTACTTCATGTCTATTTATCCAGGTTTATGTCTATTTATCCAGGCTTATTACACGTTTTTTCTTTATTCAGGGAAGTCATACTGACCTACTTGAAGTAACATTACATCTATGCTTTCCATGTCTTTATGTAAAATTGTTTGTCTCATCTCCTAAGAATCTTAGCATTCTTAGCTATCAAGACTCAATTTGTGGGCATCCTTTTACCAGAAATTCTCCCTGATAGTTCCTCCACTCCCTAAGTTATCAAGGCACTCTACTCTGACAGTTGTTTTATATTTTATTTATATTGAGTCACAGGATTGTAGGTACAAAGATGGAAGGAAGGGACCTCAGTAGTTACTTAAACTAGTTCCTCATCCCCAAAATGAGGAATCTGAAGCTAAGGAGATTAAATAATTTGTTTGGGATAACAGATGTTATCAACCCAGTAAGAATTCAAACCCAGATCTTCTGACTTCTCATTTATTACTTATTAATACTTTCTTGCTACATTTCCAATAGAACAAAAGCAGTTTGAGGGTGAGAACTATCTTTCTTTTTTTTATTTTGTTAATTCTTGTAGTAGTGTCTTGTAGGCGCTTAATATATACTTAATTGGATTGAATTAAATTAAATTAAATACAGTGAATCTTTTATATCATGTATGTGGGTTATTCTCTCCATTGATAAAGGGTAGAATTTACCTGTATTTTCTCATGTTGTATTTTTCTTGTTCATACCATTTTAGAAAATCTCTGAGAATCTACTAAGTATTCCATTAAATCTTTTTGATCTTTGTGGGTACCAGTGCAACAAATAAGCTTTTTTTATTCTTCACTTACATAAAGGTCACTGTTGAAAATAGTCTTTGGTTCTCTTTATATACACTATGTAGTAATACATGATCTTTTAAAATGCTAACAGCTTGTATAACTTCATATACTGAGAAAATTTTAGCATTATTTGAATCCAACAGGTTAAATGTTGGACTCATTACTTAATGTACACAGGATACTGTGGAGACTGGAAAGCTGGATCATATATATCCCTTTCCTCAATGAGCATTTAGGCAAATTGCAATATTATAATAAGTATAAGGAAAAATTATGAAAAAAAAGCCTAATGTAGAATCTTGAGGAAAGTGTCAAGTTAAAGACATGGGATGGAAGGGGGAAGAAAAGCCAGTGAAGAATGTAAAAGAGAATGTTTGAAGAGAGAGATAGAAAAAGATGAAAATTTGGTATCACAAATTCTAAGATTATTAACAGTGGGATGTTACAGAAAGGTCAACAAGGTTTAAAAACTTTTGAAAAAACCTTCAGATTAGGCAAGAAACTCATTGGTGAACTTAAGGTATAATTTTAATAGAATAGAAATAATGGAATCTAAATTACACTGGGTTGAGGAAAAATATCATTGTTGAATGAAGAGGTTAAGGCAGTAAATATAGACTATTACTTCTAGAAATTCAACTGTAAAGGAAAGGAAAACATGAGAGATTAACTTGACAGATAAAGGTGGCCTAAATGTATTAATAGGCAGGTAGGTGATACTGGCAGAGAGAGCACTGGATCTGGAGTCAGGAAGACCCGAGTTCAGATGCAATTTTATATACTTACTACATTGATCTTGGGCAAGCCATATAACCCTATTTACCTCAGTTCCCTCATCTGTAAGATGAGCTGGAGAAGGAAATAGCAAAACATTCTAGTATCTTTGCCAAGAAAACCCTAAATGGGTTTATGAAAAGTTGTACATAAAGAATTGTACACAACTGAAAAGACTAAATAACAACAAGGAATATGTTAATAGGTAGAAGGGAAGTAGTACATGGAAAGAAAGAAATTAGAAATGCCAATAGAGATTAGAGTTGATTAATGATACAATTTACTCAGAGATGGGATGGAAGGAAGAGTTAGCATTTGGAAGGAGTATGGTCATCTTATATTTGGTAAAAGGAAGGAAGAAGTGTAGAGGACAGGTGAACATATAAAAAGTTTTTTGAGATGTGGAAGAAGAGAGATAAAAAACAAACAAACACATGCTTAATGAACCCTTAGTGAACTAATAATAAGCTTTGTCACCTAAGAGATAATATTAAGATATAAAAATTGGGGAAAAGATTTTTGGAATGGTTGTGTTGTATTAAGGATTTGAGAAGAAATAAAATTTTTAGTGATGTGTTAACTCTTTTAGTTTAGTTAATAGTTCTTTTCCATAGTTTTTAAAATAATGTATTAGTTAAATTTCCTCCAATCTCCCAGGATTGGAATCTTGGCATTATACTCAATTCCTTTTACTGTGTCATCATACATATGTAATCAGATGCTAAATCTTGTTCTTTTTATCCCAAGAGATCTTTCACATATAACTTATGCTTTACATAGCTATTATCTAAGTGTAGGCACTCAACAGTTCTAACCTGGATGTCTTTCATGTCTGCCCTCTGCAAGTGTCCTCCCTTCCAATCCAGCTCCACATACCTACACCAAAATGATTTTCCTTAATCTGACTAAGCCTTGCCTTTACTTATTAAACTCAATTAGTTTTCTTTTTTTGTACTTTATCTTTGCAGCTTCATTATATTTTATTCCTCCTTCTGCCTGATACTGTCCAACCAAACTAACTTGTTCCTCACACATTACTTCTTTTTCCATCTCCATGATTTTGCGTTGGCTTTCCCAATGGCAAGAATCCACTATCTCCTAGTGTTTCTTTTATATGATGCCTCACTTCCTTTAAGATGTAGCTCAAGCATGACTCTATACAAAGCCTTTTCTGATACTTCCCAATTACCTTTTATCTAACTACTTTATATTTATTTTGTCTGTATGTTTATATTATTACTCACAGGAGATCGTAAGCTCCTTGAGAACAGAAATTGTTTCCATTTTTGTCTTTGGATCTTCATAGCCTTCTATATGGTGCCTGCTCTGTAATAAATATTTATTTTAGCTTTAATTTACAGTATGAGAAATTGAATTATTTTGAATTGTGTGCTTATTTATATTTCTTATGTAGGCAATTATATTTCTTGGGTTTGTTCATTATTTTCTAGTATTAACTTGTTTTTAAGCAACTTTTTGAAATGGAGAACATTTGTTTTTCATATACATATTGCAAATGAGATGAAGCTAAATGACTCTAAAGGGCAAATAAGAAATGCTATAATGCTCATTTTCCTTAACTAAATAAAATTATACACACACCAAACAAAAACGATGTTGAATTTTAGAGAGTGAACCTAGTTGACTGAATGAACATGTAATAATTGCTCTGTGTTCCTATCAGATGTTATCCATTTTATTTTAATGTGAAGGTGAAGTTTCAGCATGAAGTATATCCACCAAGCAAACCAGATTGTGAATCCAGCCTTTTAGAATATCCAGTGTCGCGCCAGGTGTTTATCGTTCAGGACTTGGAGATTCGTGATCGCCTGGCTACATCACAAATGAACAAATTTTTATATCTTTACTGTAGTAAGGAGATGCCTAGAAAAGCCCATTCTAACATGGTAAGGTCTTACTATTTTTCAGTTTGTTAGTTTGAGCAAATAGACAATAGGAAAATACTTTTGTTAGATCAAGCTGTGTAGTACTTCTTGAAGCCTCATCAAGGTATAAGAGTTGACTCTGTGTTCATGAAGATTAAACAGACAACTGTAAATTTTGCCAGTATCTACCAAACTACAATGGCCTTGAGAACTCATAGTTTGCAATATCCTTTGTGTGATCTGAAACCCAGTGTAGCAAAGTACAGGAATTTGTCACCAGAATGTTGACATGAGTATTTTGATATGAAGAGCATTTTGAAATATTCTTAGACCTTTTTTTAGTTTCTAATTTTTTTTGGCATATTTTTTCATCAACGTGGTAACAATAGAAAAAACTAATGTTTCTGCTGACCTATACAAAACCTTCATTGTTTTTGAAAGCATAATTTTGATTTTATTTTGGTCTGATAGTTAAGATCCTTTTTTTTTTTTTTTTTTTTTAAAGAAAGTTAAAAGGTTTGTTTTCTTTTTCACTTTAGGAGAGAATGTGAATTGAATTTGTGGAGGGAGAAGTCAATTTTTATCAAAATTAGGGTAAAAATCATTTTATGATAGTTTTAATTTTTTATTAAAAATTAAAATTTTGTCATTTGTCTTCTAGTTAACAATCAAAGCATTACATGTACGTCCAGAATCTGGAAGAGCACCACAAGAATGCTGTTTAAGAGTTTCATTAATGCCACTTCGACTCAATATTGACCAGGTTTGTATTTTTAAACTTTAATGTTGATTTTAATTTAAAAATATAAAAAAAATTAAAATACAATTTATTTTAATAAACTAATATGTGGCCTTTATACTTCTTATCCCTCAAATACATGCCATTTTTTTTTTTTTTTTTGCATCAAATTTAAGCTTTTAACAGATGAAGAAACTTTTGTTTTCTTAGACTCAGTCAACAAACATTTGTTAAGCAAAGCTTGTGTGTGAAACACCATAAGCCTGAAACAGAAAATTCAGTCCCTTGCTTTCATGTAATTTATAGCTTATTACTTGGGATGATGTAGAAAAAACAGATATGTTACATTTGTTAGAAAATTTGCAAAAAAATTATGGCAGGTTAGAATGCAAAAATAATTGCATATTTGTTAATGTCTTTGTAAAGTAAACAAAATTTTATATTATTTATGCCTGGGAGACCGTAGGATAAGAGTATATATGTGAATGGTAATTTTGCTGCACTGTTGATAATAAACTTAGTGGTAACACCTAACAAAGTAAAGTCCTAGGCATATGACTGCTAAAAAAAATAATTGAATGTAGATATTTCATGAATGCATTTAGATTGCTATGATTTTCCTTATTAAAAAAAGGAGTATCTTATTGAGAAAATAATTTTAAAGTCTTGCTAAATTTGAATAAGCATTTTACAAAAATCATTATTGTTTAGTAATTTTTTTCTAGATTGACCACACAAAGTAATAAATACTTTGATATATGATTCAGTTTGATATTTGTATTTCATATGATAGAAATATAATAAAGTATTGGTGGGAAATATTATTAATGGAAGGCTTCTTTGAGGTTGAAAATCTGATTAAATTTTGATCTTTTTGAAACCATTATGCCAAATTTATTGAACTCAGTTTTCTTTGTATATATGTATGGCTTTTTAACAAAATATTTAATTTCCCGTTATGGATATAGTATATTGATTTTAAAATAAGGAAACATTAATCTTGAATAAAGCAACTAGGGAAATTAATTTTTATGAATATATTAAATAGTGAAAGGAAAGAATTCCCTAAGATGCTGCACCTCAAAAAACAAAAAAACAAAAATCCCCAAAGTCATAGTGACAAAAGAAAAGCCAAAATAAAGGTTAAGATGGGTTGGGGTAAAAATTGCAATTTTGTCTCTGAGTTCTCTCTCCACAAATACAGATTAAAGCCTCTTTAGTTGTTATAGATGAAAATATCATCTCTCAATCAGAAAAGTGATAAGCTTTTCCATATTTATGATTAAAGCATAAACACAGTATATCACTGGAGCTACTTATACACATTTGTGTATGTGTATAGCTTTTCATAGGTATATTTTTTTTATGTATATATACCAAAAAGTCCAAAGCTTTTTATTTAAAATAACATGCGTAACCATCCTTGATTATGAGCCTTGAAATTATCCCTTGTATTGGAATTATCCTGTGATATGCAAATATTTATTCTTTGTACTTTTCATTTTACTCTCTCAAAAAACAAATAAAATTAATGGAAATTTGTAATTTGGATTTGTGTGAATTTTTTTCTCTTAAGAGTACAGTTATTCCTGTCCTCATATTAATTTCATCATAATTACATAATCTTAAATATAAATCCAAGGAATTAATTCATTTTAAATTAGATAGATTCCAATGCACAGAATTCTCATGAGGAATGACATTAGTGTTCCATTTTATAAAGTAAATAGATTGTTGAAAGTTACACTGCTAACCAATTTGAGAACTAGAATATGAAGCCAAATTTCTCAATATTTAGTCTGTGAGCCTTTTTGGTGTCATCCTATAAAATAGGTGTAGAACAGTTAAGAAAATGAATTTACAAAATGACATTTTTATAAGCTATTTTCTCTTTTACCATCTTAATAGGAATTCAAAGTTTACAATAAATTATTACCAAAAGTTAAATTTGAATGTAAAACAGTATTTTTGGTGGACATTTGAAAATAATAGTCATATTTGTATAATTGATACATTATACCATTTTATTTAAAAAATGAATTTTTAATTTATGACAATTTTTTAATATGAAGATATATTTATTTGAAGGCCTTACATAATATGTTCTTTAAAGGTCCATGAAATACTGACATAATATTGAAATCTCCCAATCTACTGGCAAAATAATATTATTTTACATATTACTATGTCAAAATAATTTTTAAAAATATTAAAATTTATTAGATTAAATAAAAAAATTATAATAAATTGTTTGATATCTAATTGATCATATGTTTTAAAATTATAGTCTTTAGTGCTCTTAAAATTTGAGGTATTCTTTTCATTGAAGAATAAAGTTTAAGAAAAGTTTAATTTTGTAATACTTAAGACTGAAGTTACTGGCTTTCTCAATACTGATTGACATGTTTCTTGGGAATGCCTCCCAACTAGATATATTTTCTATGATATTGTTTATTTTTTTATGGCTAAACTTCATTGTAGAAGAGAAATATATATTAAAGGATCATAGAATTGCATGAATTGGAAGCCATTCTTTATAATACAAATCTAACAGGAATCTACCTTATAATATTGTTGTAAAAGTCACTTTTTAGCCTCTACTTGAAATGTTCCCTGATCCTCCCTGCATTTATCGTCCTCCCTACCACAACTACCCCATATTTACTTTTCTTCTCTATTTATATTTTTACATATATTTATTCTTTTTTCCAATAGAAGATAAGCTCCTTGACAAGAACTATTCCATTTTTGTCATTGCAAGCAGACTATTTTGCTAGCCCTATGTGTCTGGAAGAGAGAAAGAGTAGGTCTTAGTAAATACTTGTTGATATGCATAATTTTTTGCATATGATTCCATGCCCACATAGACAGAGATCATTAATGAAGAGGTTACAATGCATACAAATATGCATTGTATGTTAAATGAAATGTCAAAAACCATAATAAAATATCTTTTTTGGAGTTTGTTTCTGTTTTTGTTTTTTTTTTCTTTTTTCTTTTTAGAGAATCCCTAATATATTTGGATTTAGAAATCCAAATTTTAATTAAATTAACAAATTTTAACTTCTACATAGAGCTTTGGCCTATATTGGAAAGATTAATTAATGACTTAAAGATCTTTATTATTAATTTTTGGAATTTCTAAATAGATATAACTGTAGTTCCAGAAATTGAAAGCTATTATTTTGCATGTGTGGGTAGGGGTTCTTTCCACTGGGACAAAACCCATAACCTTCAATCTCTAGGATTTTAAGAACCATGATTATATGTTGTTTTTAAATTTTAGGATGCCTTGTTTTTCCTGAAAGACTTTTTCACTAGTCTTTCTACAGAAGTGGAACTTTTAATGACTCCAGATCCAGAAGGTACTTTGTATGCATCAGATGACCTAAGTTTGATTCCTAGTTTTGTTTCTTTTACTTTGTAAAGCTTAGGCATGTTATTCCTCTCTGGGTTTAAATTCCTCATCTATAAAATAAGGTTGTTGAAGAAAGACTTTCTAAAAATTCCTTCTAGCTCTGAGTATTATGATAATAATATAGTTACTTTGCAAATTAGACTAACATGTAATATGTATAAAGTGATTGATAAAATATTAACTACTCTTTATAGATGTAATTTTGATATTATCAGGTTTTTCTGAGAATAATGTATAGCCATATGTGGAAAAGATAAACATTTATTTTTAATTTATACACAGGTATTCTCTAATGATGATCCTAAATGAATTGAGTAAATATACAGATTGTGTTTGAATGTTAACTAAACTTATTAAGTGCATGTTAATGTATAATTATTTGAAAGAATTATATTAAATTAAAATAAAAATTGATCTCTTATTTTCAGTAAAAAAATCTCCTGCAGCTGATGTTACCTGTAGTTTGCCAAAGCATTTGAGTGCCTCAAAGGAGCCAAATTTAGTTATTTCTTTTCCTGGGCCAAAACAACAATGCCAAAATGGCAGTTCAGTGGAAGTGGTTAATGGAGAGGAGGAGCATTTATCTGAAGCAACGCTATTTAGTGATCAACCTGTATTTTTTAGGTAAAGTTTTTTTTTCTTTGTCATTAATTTTTTTTTGGAGTTTGGGCATTAGAGTTTATCCATTCTTTTTTTATAAAATGAAATCTAAAGGATGTATGAGACTTTTAAAAATCCTAACTAGGAGATTTGATATTATCATTTAAGATCCTGAGGTATTTTTACTTGGTGATATAGTGGGTAGGGTGCTAGTATGGAGTCAGGCACGCTCATCTTCCTTAGTTCAGATCTGGTCTCAGATACTTCCTTGCTGTGTAACCCTGGGCAAATCATTTAACTTTGTTTGCTTCAGATTCCTCTTCTATAAAATGAGCTGGAGAAGGAAATCTCAAACCACTCCAGTTTGCCAAGAAAACCTGTAATGGGGTTAGTAAGAGTTGAGCATAACTGAAAAGTGACTGAAAACAAATTTGTTTTCCACCATCACTCAGATTTACAATACTTCATATAGTACATTGAACTGTACAGCCATTGAGATTTATTATTCCATGGTTGAAATGATATCTCTCCTCTCCTTTTTGGTACCATTTAGGAGCTTTGTGAGAAGTGTGAAAATGGTTATTTAATTTAATCTTACAAGTTTTTTGTTGATTTTAATTTTTTAAAAGTTGTAGCATGATGAATGTTTTTAATAAAGACCTGCTTGCCCTGGTAGCTTAAGGAAAGGTTTTTATGTTGAATGTACACATCTCATGTTTAACATTAGTGTTTGATTTAAGAACATGTGACAAATTTTGATATCGTTAGTTTCTTTAAAAGAATAGAGACTGAAGATATTATCTTTAGTTTTGATGGGCAACAGAATACTTAAATACTTATTTTTCTGGCTTTGTTTTAATTTTTTTCACTAAAAGAGGATTCATTTTAATTTATAGATATTAATATTTTGGCCCCTAACCAAAATTATATTTTTTCCTTTGCTTTCAGAGAATTTAGATTTACATCAGAAGTGCCTATACGACTTGATTACCATGGGAAGCATGTATCAATGGATCAGGTTTGTTGACTTTATTTGGAAATACTTGGTAATGGTTTCAATTTATTCCTCTCTATTTCTTATTATCAGTGTTACAGTTAATTTTCTGGATGTGTTTGTGTTTGTACATTGGCTTTTTTTGAATTTAAAAAATTCAATTGGTTATAAATGTCTCAAGACATGAAACTGAGGGAAAAGGATTGTACTTTAAGTCAACTGATAAACACTTATTTTATTTTAAATTTAATTTATTATTTTTTTTATTGAAGCCTTTTATTTACAAAACATATGCATGGGTAATTTTTCAACATTGACCCTTGCAAAACTCTTTGTTCCAAATTTTTCCCTTCTTCGCACCCCCTTCCTTAGATGGCAGGTAGTCCAATACATATTACATATGTTAAAATATATGTTAAATCCAGTACATGTATATATATTTATACAGTTATATTGCTGCACAAGAAAATCAGATCAAGAAGGAAGAAAGGAAAAAAAAAACTGAGAAAAAACAAAATGTAAGCAAATAACAACAGAGAAATTGAAAATGCTGTATTGTGGTCCACACTCAGTTCCCATAGTCCTCTCTGGGTGTTGATGGCTTTCTTCATCACTGAATAAGTGGCACTGGTTTGGATTATCTAATTGTTGAAGAGAGCTACATCCTGATAAACATTTATTAACACTTATACTATGTTAAGTACTGATTCAAATATGAAAAAAAGTATTGTACTTTGGAAGCTTACAATTTAGGGAAAGGTTTGGGGAGGGGAGAAGACAACACACACACAAAAGCTGAAAGGCAAGGGGAAAGAGAGGACATCTAGAGAAAGTATCCAACATGAAGGGCATGTTAGAATACTCAGGAAAATCTCAAAGTTCTGTGGCAGAAGAGAAAGGACATGTTTTGAACTGAGTTTCCTCTTTAAATGGAAGTTATCTTGTAGGGGACATGAGATTTTCTGTCTCATGAGTTTCCTAAGGAACATAGGGAATAAAATCAGAATAGTCTCAAGTAGTGCAACAGAACTGGGTGGTGGCAATGTAGAGTTCAGAATCAGAGTATGAAACAAGAACTCAGGCCCTGCAAGTGGAATCCAGCAGAAGAATCCAACAATACCACCCTCCACTGTGGAAATATTACTTTCCTAGTCAATCACAGGAGGTAGAAAGGGAGTAAGATCATCCAAATCCAATGAGGATGATACCCTAATTATTCTTTGGTCCAAGTCAGACAGATTGAAATTCTTAAGACTCTCAATCCCAGAAGGGTATTTGTGACAACAGATTCCAGGGCAAGGCTGCTGATCTTGCTTCCATGACAAATGTACAAAAAACTGAATTTCTGTCTAAACTATCTTTGTGTACATATTTATATATATCTGCTATACTCATCATAGATACACATATAAAAATTGATTCAGGTCTTACACATTGTTTTGTTTTTATTTTGTTCTGTATTTATCCTCTTTTCCCTCTGTGTGTCTTTTAAAAATACTTTTATGTTTTTCCCTGTACCTGTCATTGTCCATAAATCCAACTCCTTTTCCTCCACTTCCATCTCCTCTGTAC
Organism: Antechinus flavipes; assembly: GCF_016432865.1. Classification (NCBI taxonomy): domain Eukaryota; kingdom Metazoa; phylum Chordata; class Mammalia; order Dasyuromorphia; family Dasyuridae; genus Antechinus; species Antechinus flavipes. Next base: position 383,801,768 of record NC_067399.1, read on the forward strand.
TTCCTTATAGTAAATAGGAATAGTGAGGTAAATTAAATGAAGATATTAGTCATGTATGAGAATCCATACCTTTAATCCATCACATTTCTACTAAGGGGAGGAGGTAGAAGATATATTTCATTTTCACTTCCTTAGTCAGTTTTGAGGTCTTTCTGACTTGTTTCCCTCATGTGATTGTGATCATTGTGTAAATTGGTCTGCTTCTGGTCACTTTATTTTATATCAGTTCATATTTATATCTTTCTATCTTGTTCTGAATCTTCGTATTTCTCATTTCTTATAGTGCAATAAGATTCCATTACATTCATATGGTAGAAAATCTCTTGGTATTGTCAGGTCAAAATTAGAACAAACAACAGACAATTGGTTCATATGCTATTGCATCTCAGCCTCAAAGGCTACATTGAGTGCACAGTCATCTGCCAACAAAGTCATACATCAGTTCTCTATTTTAGTCTATGCTTTTCAAGTTAAATAGTTTTATCATCACTGCGGTAGCTGATCTTGATGCCATTTTTCATCCTTGTTAAAGGAAAGGAATACCCAACATGCCATGCTTGCATCAAAGAAGGCATTGTGCCCTATGAACAAAGCAAAATTTTAGTACCACCAAAAAGAAAAGATCTAGAGATATCTTTATTTCAAATGTTCAGATGAACTATTTGTGCCTGGTCTGTGGTAGACCCTTCAGAGCTCATATTGGACAGATCAGTTAAACACACTGTACTGTGACCCCATCATCCTGATATGTCATAAGTTCTTTTCAAGTGCAAAGAATGAGCAAAACAACACTTCTTTCATATATATAGTGAAGATATTGCCATATATAGCCTTCTTAGGTATTACTAACTGATGAGCAACCTGTTTCCCCTTTTCCTTTGTATCTGCCCTTTTTTGGGATATGAATCTAATAATAGTATTGGTGGGTCAAAAAGTATGTACATATTGTGTGTGGTAGCACAATCATGTAATCTCTGGTATTAGAGTAATGCTAAGGCTGCAAAAATGGCTAGAATTTAGGAGTTCTGAGGTTTATTAGGGCCAAAGACAGTCAAGAATCTTATTACAGCCTTATTAGGGAGGTTTCAGAAGTAGAAGAGGTGCTAAGCGTGAACACTCGCTTGCCCAAGAAGTGGCAAATGGCTCAGGTCAAAAATTGAGCAGCTCAAAATTTCTATACCATTCAGTGAGTGAACATTCCAGATAGACTCCAGTTGTCCAATTCTCCTTCAAACCAAACTCCCCGCCCCCCCCAAGAAACAAAAAAGGACAAAACAAACCAACCCCCTCCCACAAAGAACAGTTTAGAGACTTTTTAATTGTAATTCTAGATTATTTTCCAGAATGATTGAATCATTACACAGCACTACCAGCAGTGTAGTATATTCTCTGTTTCACAATCTTTCTAACAATTGGCTGTTTTCCTTTTTTGTAATTACTTCCTATTTCTAACTGAAATTTTGTTGTTGTTGTTGGTACAGAAATTTTCAATGTTATATAATCAGAATTGTTGATCCACATTTGCTTTTTATGAAAGTTAGGTGTTTTCAGGATAAGTTAAGTATTGCTTAATTTAATACCATGCATAAAATCAATAATAGTTTTTGTTGTATATATCCACAAAATACATTTTCATTTCTTAAAATGTTTCAAGTTTATCATTTTGACTTGCTTAGGGATAAATTTAATGGGAAAATAATAAGACATATATACCTTATGGTTTTCAAAGAAAGTTGCCCTTTTTTTATTTTAAAGGGTACGTTAGCTGGCATTCTTATTGGTCTTGCTCAATTAAATTGTTCTGAATTGAAGTTGAAGAGGCTTTTTTATCGACATGGGTGAGTTGAGTTGTTATGTGAAACTTATATACTGAAATTAGTTAAAGTAGGTTAAAACCTAATTTTTCTAAGTAGCATAATTTAAAAGTAGTTTTTAGACAGAAACTTCATTGTTAGTAGAGCTAAATAGGAGTCAAGAGATAGCATGATATAGAGGAAGACCTGAGTTGATAACCTGCCTCTGATATCCTAACTTTGTGACCTTTGAGAATACTCTTAAACTCTCTGAGCTTCTTGCAACTTTCCAAGTCTTATGAGTTCTGATTTACGGGATGAAAATACCAACAGTGCAACCACCAATTCTTGATGTCTTGATGAAAAAAATTAATTTTTATTGCATGCAAATAGAATTTTTTAGGCCAAGGTTTAGCCCTCATAAAATGATATAATAATAATTATCATTATTATTGTTACAAAATGAGATAGCGTTATAAAATATTAACACTTTCTTATATTAAAATCTAAAAGTATATTTGCTAGTGAATAGTTTAGAAGATAAATGCTTTCATGGCTAGGAACTAATTGGAGACTTAAAGATCTTATTTGTTCTTTGCTTCTGAATGCTAAAAATGTAATTTCCATACATTTCTCTTCAGTTTTTGTAAAATTAAAGTAATAGAAAATAGAGCTATTTAAGTTAATTTTGGTATTAAATAAATATCTGTAGTTCAATTCTACATTTCTACATTTTCTACAAATTCTACATTTAATATATTTAGAGAAACTTGGATTGGAAATTAGAGGATTTAAAATGTTTTATTTTTAACAAACTATAGTTATGAATTTAAAAAAATTTTAGTGGAAAACTTACTCATCATAAATGTACAAATTTCTTTCATATTTACTAATAGTTATTTATTATATAGTTTGCTAGGTGTAGACAAATTATTCTCTTATGCGATTGCGGAATGGCTTAATGATATTAAGAAGAACCAGCTGCCAGGAATTCTGGGAGGTGTTGGGCCTATACATTCGCTAGTACAATTAGGTGAGTAAATTTTTTTTTTTAATCATAGCTTTTTATTTACAAGATATATGCATGGGTAATTTTTCAGCATTGACAATTGCAAAACCCTTTGTTCCACTTTTTCCCTTCCTTCCCCCCACATCCTCCCCCATATGGCAGGTTGACCAATACATGTTAAACATAAGTTAAATACAGTATATGTATACGTGTCCATACAATTATAAAATTTTGTTTTATAAGAGTTTGGGAAGTGGATGGTCATTTAGCTAAAGTGTGACAGGACAATGACTGAGATTTAGATCAATTTTGTATTCTAGTACAAGGCCTGAAAGACTTGGTGTGGTTACCAATAGAGCAGTACCGAAAGGATGGCCGCATTGTAAGAGGATTTCAGAAAGGAGCAGCTTCATTTGGTACTTCAACAGCAATGGCTGCTTTAGAACTAACAAACAGAATGGTTCAAACTATACAGGTACTTTTTATGGCTATGAAACTATGATTGAAATTTTTATTAAAAAGTTATTTTAAATAAAACTGCTGTTTAAATCACATAGTTTAAATGTAGGAAAGGTTAGTTATTAGAAATTTATGATTTAGCCATTGGTATATTTTAATCACCAACATTAACTTTATTCCAAAGATCAGAATCAAGTTTAGTGGAGCAAACTCTACTGGATTTTGGACAGCTGGCTGCAACTTTAAAATACACTTTTGCATGGAAGTCCTAGGTGCTATAATGTTGTTGAATTTATTCTTTTTTTTTTTTTTTTTTTTTGATAGCAATTTACATAAGTTAGGATCCAATTGTTCTTTTTTTTTTAGTTTGAGTAAAAGTTTATGCATATTTTTGAATACAAAAAACACCAAAACATCAAACTATAAACATTTTGAAGTTATCCTCTTAAGGAAGTTTTGACTTTTAGTTAAAAATGATATGTCTCTTGAGTTTGAATAAATGTATTCAAATGTAGGTTTACTGGAACATTTTCTGCATGTAGTAGAATTTTTAAGTAGGCCAAGAATCTAGTAAGAAAATGAAGAAAATGTTTGTAATCTATTGTTTTATTGAGAATTCTTTATTTATTTTTGGTACAATTGTCTAGGCAGCAGCAGAGACTGCTTATGACATGGTATCCCCAGGTACAATTTCAATTGACCCCAAAAAGATCAAACGATTTTCTCATCATCGCTTAGCACATCAGCCTGTAGACCTGAGAGAAGGTGTGGCCAAAGCATATAGTGTTGTAAAGGAGGTAAGTGTATACTAAGCTTATAGTAAGTCCAAGATCGTTTTGAATAATTTCATGTCTTTAATCAAAAAATCCATTTTGTTGGGCTGCTAAGTAGTGCAGTGAATAGAGCACCAGCCTTGAAGTCAGAAAGACCTGAATTCAAATATGGCTTCAGACACTTAACACTTATAGCTGGGCAAGTCACTTAACCCCGTTGCCTCAGCAAAAAAAAAAAAAAAAAATTCCAATAAAGCAAAACATTGTGTTTATTGGAAATAGTTTCAAAGAGACAAATAATTTAATTTTGTGAGAATTGTTAATACCATATATGAATTGCTATAATCTTGTAGAAGTTATTCATCCATTTACTAACTAAGCCTTCTAACAATGACCTGCTCTACCCTGAGGGTAGGCTTAGTCTTAGACAAAAAACAGATTATCTGTTAGATAGATAGATAATCTGTAGTATCACAAGTATAAAAACATTGTTTCTGATTAAATTAATCTTTTTCATTGGAGCTTCCATATTGGAGTCTTCTCAAAAGCAGTTTTATTCTGAGGTCATGAGAATTAGGTTTTTTGAATTTAGTAACTTTTGCTCCAAAAAAATTTGAGTAGAACTGAAAGACTACAGAAAAAGATTAGGTTCACTGAGAAATGGAAAACGGCCAGTTTTTCCTTTTTAACTTTTTTAAGGGACAGAGGGAAAGGAAATAAATTGTTTAGAAATAATTCAGGGAGATAAAATCGCATGAAGAGCTCCAGGATTACAACTAAACAAAATCCAGGTTTGAGTCAGCTTTTACTTTTAAAATAAAAGGATTTTGGAAGCCTACATAGTATAAAAGATGGATAAGGAAATGAGATAATGAATTTGAAAAGTAGAATTAGATGAACAAGTTGAAGAAGTGTCAGAAAAATCCAGGGTTACTAGATAGTTAGAAATGGTAAAAAGGATTCATATTAGACTGTATTTCAATTATATATTAAAAACTTAGAAGAGGAGCTTTAACCAAATAAATAGCATACATATACTATGATAGTAAATATTTCTTCTTAGATCTTAATAACTGAAGAGAACAAAAAGAATTGTTTGTTTATAGATGTTTTCTGTTTTTTAGAGTAGAATTTTTATTTTGGATTTTTGAGGGAGGGTAGGAGGAGAGCAAAGCAATTGGGGTGAAGCAATTTACTCAGAATCACACAGCTAGTAAATGTCAAGTGTCTGACATCAAGATTTGAACTCAGATGTAGAATAGAATTCTTAAAATATTTTTGTGCTAAGGATTTTTCTATATTGCTATAGCTGAGCTTTAAAATGTTAATTTCAGACTCCTTTTCATCTTTCTTTTTAAAATTTGTTTTCTGGAATTGCTATATTGAATAGAAGAAAAAATGAAGTCTTCGTTGCTTTGCCCTAAACAAGCATCACTAGATGATAGATATTTTCTCTAAACTTTCTTATTGTCATGTCATAAAATTCTTTCTGGATTATAAAAATGAGTTATAATTTTTCTTGCTTTGTAATTTCATTTGTATATTTTTATTTGATAATTTCATCCAAGTACTGGGATTTTTTTTTGGTGAGATTTTGATATTTTATGGTCAAGATAATTTTTATGGAATTATAAGTATGACAAGGAAAAGAAAATTTATTGTAGCATTATTTATATCATCAAACAGATTTTTCCTTTCTCTGTTGAATTCATTTAATACATTTAAGTCTAAAAAATTTATATAATTTCTTATGTTAATTATCTTTATTCTAAATAATTGTTTTATTGATAGTTATCTTTTTTAAACAAACTAATTTAAATGATATTAAGGCAGTTATTTGGTATTTAAAGTAAATTTCCCCTTGTTACTTTCAAATAAAAAGGGCTAGTCAGCAAAAAGATTTTTCTTGCTAAGTTCTTTCTGCCAGAAAAGTTACTTTTAAGTTATTAAATATTTATTTGAGATACTTAATCTTAATTAATATTGAGAAAATCCAATGTCAGACAAAATAACATTACAGGGGGCAGCTAATTTCATAGGAATCATGATATATTACAAATAGTGATGTCATAAATAGGGTCTCATAATTTTAATGGGTATATTTGGTTATATTAATGAAATATATATTGAAATATTCTTTTTTATATAGAAATTGCACAATAAAATGTCATGCTTTTGTTTTAAATGAGAATTTAAAGTGAAAAATATTTGGTGAGTTGTCTCTGAAGTATAATTTGTTTTTCTAATCGTGAGTGAAATTTTGATTAAGTAGACCAAAAATGTGTGTTTCACTTTAAATGAAAATTCCATAAATTTAGAAGGATTTTGTTATTGTTGTTCTAGTCATTATTCTTTTTTTCTCTCTCCATTAGGGTATCACAGATACTGCTCAAACCATCTATGAAACCGCTGCTAGAGAGCATGAGAATCGGGGTGTTACTGGAGCAGTAGGAGAAGTCCTCCGTCAGATTCCACCAGCTGTAGTTAAGCCTCTGATTGTTGCCACAGAAGCAACATCAAATGTTTTAGGTGGAATGAGAAACCAAATTAGACCAGATGTTCGACAAGATGAATCACAAAAGTGGCGTCAAGGGGAAGACTGATAGTTCCAACATGATTCTTTAGAAGATTATGAAAGTGGACGTAAGGAACATGATATTCCGGTGGCAGCTTTAGGTAGAACTAATGTAAATTTACTTTTTCTCAGGAGCAGAAGCTTTTCTTAGGCAATTTTCACATCAACTCAACTTGTAGCCAAAACCTTCCATGCATTTTAGGGCAAGTTTGATACTTGCCTTTAGAAATGACCATTACTCATTATGTGTGATGGCTAGTTTCACATGTCTTGGTTCATGTGCTTGTTTTTATGAAAACATAAACCATAGTTCTTTTATGATGGCTGAGGTGTTATTAGAAGCAGCTTTCATGAAATTCATGTTTTCTGAGCCCTTAAAGATTCTTTATCAATCAGTTGTTCTTTGATACATAAAACTAAAAACATGTTCAAAATATCCGTTTTTTTTTTTTTTCCTGGTGATAATAGAAGTGTAATAAAGGCAAATGGGATTTTTATTAGGAATATGTGCCAGATTGACATCTTGAAAAAATGAATTTAATATTTATATTTTAAAGAACAATCTGTGAATATATTATGTAACATGCATATATGACACGCATATACATACCCTTGTTTCCTAATAGATTTTTTTGGGTAGGAGATGACATTTTTAAACATGTTTTATTGTGTTGCACTTTAAATAATTTATTCTGCAAAATGTGTAGATAATTAAAAAGTCATGTACATTATTCGTGTGTGAGTTAGAAACATATAAAAAGGAATGTAATAAAGATTTTTGGCAAAAAAAAATACATGTTTGTTTAACTTTAAATGAAATTGTTCATTTTATGCCTGACTAAAAATTATATCTTTAGTTTTATATAGAGATTTTGAGATAGATAGGACTTTGTGGAGTGGGAGGAAATGAAGAGTTCCAATCTTTGTTTTTTTTTTTTTTTTTTTAGATTTTTATTAATTATTTCAAATTAAGAATTTTAGCAGGCTAACTACATTTTAATGGCCTGCTTTTTTTTTTTTTTTTTGGAATAAAATAAGTCCATTTCAAAGTAAAATTGTTTTAATTGCCCCTATATAATTTATATTCTGTGGAATATGCTCAGAGAAATGAAATTTCTCCCAATTTATTTATCCCAAGATTCTTAGAAAAACTTTCTGAAGACTGATTGGTTAATAGCAAATAAATCACTATCCCAGGCATAAAATAGAATTTTATACCCACAGCAATTTTCTTGGCTACATGCGTGTGAGATTTATAATGTGCTACTGCAAATTCTGTCAGTAGGAATTTCAGAATATTACTTTTTAAGTCATAAGCTAGAAAATTTGTTTGCTTTTCTAATTAAAAAATATCAGTGTTAGCAGTGGTCCAAATTACTTTAATTAAAAAAAAAAAAGGTTTTGAATCTTCTCCTGTTTTTCTCTTTTTAGAAAATTTAAAAGAGAGAATCTTATTAGCCCATCTATGCATCCCTAAGGATGTTAACACCAATTAATTGTACAAGTACAGCACATTTTTTGCCAAATATGACACCAAGCAGGCAATGTAGTTACAGCATTTTGTTATTATTAGGAGTTAATCTTTTTCAGGAGAAGTCCATACATATGTTGCATATAAAAACTTCAGAATGTCATCTTTTAAAAATGGAATAGCAACTATTATATCAAGTTAAGTGCTTTATGAATTATGACCTTAGTAAAAGGTGAAAGTGTATGTTACTTATGCAACTAAGACATTTAATTTTTATTCTTTTACTTGTTTCTGGTCTTTCTGTGGTTACATTATGCAGATGCATAGTCCAGAGAAATAAAAGTCCAATTCTGACATGCACTCTTAAGTAATTAACAAATATCTTTTAGAAATTGCTTTCATAAATTCTACTTAACAAGTACTTATATAAGCTCCACTTATATAGAACACTATTTGCACATTCAGGCCAACAGTCAATACTAATGCATCATAGCAAAGGAGTAAATAAATTTTATGTTAGTTTACATGAAATGTACCTTTGCTAAAATTGTGTATATGTATAGTATCTGTATTTAAATATTTGTATAATATTTAGCATCTTTAAATAAAACTCAGTGTTCTTCCAAATGTATTGATGTTCTTGGAATTTTAAGTTAATTTTTTTTTTTTTTTTTGGTAGAGTGCTTGCTTAGGCTGATAAAATCTTTTGCTTAGTGCTTTGATCTTTTCACTGACAAAGCACTGGGTATTTGTGAGGCAATCAGTCTTTTAAATGCTTTTAGTAACTTGAACTTACTTTTTCACTTGCAATGTTCCCTACTTAATTTAATGTTGAAATTCACAGTAATTTACACCTCTTCTCAAATGAAATGTGGATACAATGCTTTATAAATATATTTTTATTAAGAATATTTAATAATGCACTTAAATAGTTATTTAATAGGGGGAAAAGGTGAAACAAGTTTTTACTTCTTGGATGCTACTTTTGGGAGCTAATGGATTATCCCCTTTCCACATTAAATCCCTTTACTATTAGCTCCATAATTATAATCATTTACAAATACATTGAATGCTGAACACATGCTTTATGTGTGAAAGTTAAAAAACAAAAACAGAAACAAACAACCTTGCCTTTAGCTTTGTGTTTTCAATTTAATGAAATAGTATTAAAGTAATAGAAAGTATTATTTTATGTCCCTTCAAGATGATTTTTAGATAATGAAACTACTAAAATATAGAGGGGTTTTTTTTTTAATTCTTAAAATGAGAGTGGGTAGCTTTGCATTAAAACTGGAAAAAAAGAAACATTAAAAAAATTTTTTTTAAAGAAACATTAAAAATAGAAATATTTCTTATTTTTAAAAATTAAACTCAGAATTTAGACTTCATTTCTCTCTTTTTTGAATTGTAGTTCTTGTATTCTATTCACAACTGTACAATGTAACCAGACAATATTTGATCATGAGGGCCGATTTTGTGCAGACCCTTTATATCTCCTTCCCACAACTATGTCCCGTTTCACCTTAGAGTTGTTATTAATGTTGTATCCAAGAATGTGGAATAATAATAACAAGTATAATTTAAATTCATGTTTTTTTTTAATTGTCTAGCTTTGGGAAAGCTTTGATAGACAAAAGACTTTGAATTAATCACTTAAATGAAGGTTGAAATTGTCTTTAAAATTTTTTTTTACCACAGATAATTGTCTCCATAAAAAGTAGGCTGGGGCATTGCACTAGTTATCAGGAGACCTAAGTTATAGTCCTTGCACTACCTTTACTTTACTGTGTGACCTTGAACAAATGTTCTAGTTATGAATCTAAATTTTCACATTTGTAAAATGAGGGGGTTGCATTACGACATCTCCATGGTTCCTGACCAGCCCTAAGACCAGCCATAAGCCTGACTGCATATGGATTTAAAAAGTGGCTACCACTTCTTAGGAAAAATTTTTTAAAAATATATTAATAATGTGTTTATAGTAACGTGTATGTACGATATTTTTAAAAAATTGTATAATGTAGAGGACTTGGTCTAGCCCTCAGCACTTCAAATTTAGCTTTGTAACATGAAGTGAACTGATTAACTTTTCAGCTTCACTTTACTTGCTTAGTCTTGAATTATTAAGATTGTCATAGGACCTTTTTGGGGGGTTGGACTGAGATTAATATAACATTCAGGTGAGAATTTTATTTCTTATTTCATTATCTATTTCCTTTCTTTAATCATTAAAAGTTCCTTAAATTAGGGGGAATGTTCATGAAGTTCTTTCAGTTCCTTGAATGTAAGGCATTATGTAAACACAAGGTGATACCTTTACTATTATATGTATATAATCATGTGTATGTATATATGTTATTTAAACATGTTGTCAAACATTAGAATGTGTTGAATATTTCATGATCTTTCCTTAAGCATATTAAATGCAAGTGTAAGTTTGAGTTACACTTCTTTTGATGCTACCAAGTGCTATGTTTGTACAATATGTGTAAATAATGTAAAATTTATAAATGTCATCATTTGCCATCTCTGGGTGTCTTACATTTTATTATAAGGTGTACAGTTATTCCTATTTATGAAACTTGTTCCTTGCAAGAGTTTTAATCCCATTTATTTTTTAGTATGATCTTAGTTCAGCAAGCATTTATTAATCAAACTCTATGTAGAAGACAGTCTATACATTCTAACGAAGAATATTCTATATTGTGTAAATAACTCAACCAGCTTCCTTTGGTTTTATTTGTAAGCATCCTTTTTTGATCAGTTATTAGCGAATCAAAGGTAGAAACATTACTTTAATACACAATACTAATAATGCAGTTATTTAGCTTAAAAACTTGGGTGTTTCAACATTTCATGCACATATTTTTATTGCTATTTTTCTCTCTTAAAATAACTTTTTTTGCATTTCTGATATAATTTGAGTTTTTTCTTTTTAAATTTCTGAAGAGTTTTGTTTTTCTTTTTGCAACAAATATCTAAGATACTAAAATTTAGCACCAGCACTCTGTTTTGAAGAGTCAGGTACTTTGGAGATCTTAAGTGATATATTTTCATCCTTAGGTACACCAGATCGATTCAGATACCTAAAAAACAACTTTTATAGTACTTTGCTCTTTTAAATGTATTTTTGTATAAAAGAGAATAATTTCTGATAGCTGGTTATGTTATTTGTGTATTTGTGAAAACTGCAATACCTACCTTTTCTATGTTAAGAAACTGGGGATTGTGGCCATAAATTGCCTACATTCATAATGGAAGCTTTATATAAACATTTTGATTTGTTACAGATGCAGGAGTTGAATTACCATGAATAAAAGATTATAAAGTTTACAAGTATTTATTGTCAAGTTGTCCTAATAAAACTGTTAATTGTTCATGTGAATATTTTTTAAAATGTTTGTGCTGTGTGATTAATGTTATGGCAATGAAGCATAATGGTATGATTAAAGTATTTCTATGGATTGAATTGTCTTAGAGGAAATTAATTTTTTCTTTTGTGATGAAGAGGTTTTCAGATCTTAATATTCTAGAATTTTTAGAACTAGAAGGGGTGTTAGAGGCCTTCAGATTCATTCTCCTAATTTGTGACTTGCAGCTAATAAGTATGTAAAGCATGATTTACACTCAGGTCTTCCTAACTGTAAATCAGTTCCATTTTACTACTTAGTTATAATGAATAACTACACTACAGCTTTGACATGATGTTTTTAAATATGTGGAATTATGAATTGAGATTCACAGAAAAGTAAGTCTGAAAGAAACCTTCTGTTTTTAAGAGCCAGAATGTTCAAACATTAACTGTTGAGTTTCAAAAAATCTTAGTCATATAGCAATAAACATCCTAATTGATTAGCGATCATCTAGATCCATCCATTTCCCTTATTTTATAGAGGACAAAATAGGCTGGAAGAAAAAAGCTATTAATCTTATTATTTCATTACTCTTTCATTTTTGATCCTTTATTTCTCTCTTAAAAACCTCATTGTGGCAAAGTTGAACTAATCCTCAGTTTGGGAAGGCTATGTCGATGGACCACAAAAATTAAATTAAAAGTTAGCTAGTAAATTGGTAATCAGTAGTTTTGGTAACCAAAAACAAAACCATGGAGATTACTGAACGCCCAAACTTTTGGAAAAGAGGGTGCCCCTGACAGGTGAAAACCTGACTTGATGAACAATTAAAGATGGCATAGACGTTGAAATGACAAGGTGGGCTGAAAGCCTTCAGCTCCTACTGCTAAAAACAGGGCTTAGTCATGAGACTAAGTCACCTCTAGCAATGCAGACAAAGGAATCCATCTCTGTCCAGACCATTCTGATTGGTTTTCTCCTAAATGAACTAGGTTACCCTAAACTTTATTGGGGGGTTGCCAGGACATAAGCTTAATGCTTTAGAAATGGAATTCACTTACATTAGATACTGTTTACACTCTAAACAGAAATAAGTTCTGCTAGTTGGATGGGGTACTGCCCGAGTTCAAAGAGCATATTTCCAGAGGATTTGGTCTGTCTCATCTATTCGCAATGTCCTTCAGAGATAAAGATTTAACCAGCAGATGGTATTTTTAATCACAGCTACTCAGACCATCTCCTTGTGGATGTTGGAGAGAGAAATTAAGAAGGAAAGAAAGAAATCACAGATCCTTCCAAGAATTAAGTTGTCAGGTTATGGGAGGTATGGTTAACTTACCAAAGAACATTGGGCAAATTAATTAGGAAAACTAATCCATGAAATGGTATAAGGGAAGAAGGCTAGGTATTTTCCTCCTAATTGAAAGGAAAATGAGGTTGGTCTCTTCATAAATATCTAGAAGAGCTAAGAATGTTTCCCTTATGCACATGCATGTGCCTGCCAAGTGTTGGAGGTACAAGTAACTTGAAATGAAAACAACATATAAACAACTATATGCAGGATAAATTGGAGATTATCTCAAAAAGCATAAGATTAATGAGGATTAAAAAAGCCTTCCTGCAGAAATTTTGTTGAGACTTATTAGAAGCCAGGAAAGTCAAGAAGTGGAGAAAAGGAGGGAAGAGAATCCCAGGCATAGGAGAAAGCTCGAAAGTGTGAGATACTGAATAATAAGGAATAGATATAAGAAAGTAATGTTGGAGTTTAATAGGAGTAGTAAGGTCAGTGTCACTAGATCAAAGAGTATATTGAGAAGGTGGGAGTGGTAAAGGGAAGATGATGAAAAGTGTGGGAGTAGGGCTAGAAATAGTTATGAAGGGTTTTAAATATCAAACAGGATTTTTATATTTGATACTAGAAATTATAGGGAAGCACTGGAGTTTGCTAAATAGAATTTGTGCCCAATGCATGGAGAGGTTAAGTCAACAAGAATTCATTAAGCATTTATATACTATGTTTTAGGCATGATGCTAGGCTCTGGAAAATAGTTTTGAAAGTTAACATTCTAATGAGGAAAATCAAAACATAAAAGGTGAAAAGAGGAGGGGAAAGGAGAAGGTACTCAAATTGGAGCATAGAAAAACTTGGAAAAGTCAGAGGAGGGGAATGAAGACCTAGATGGCCTGGGAGTTTTCTTTAAAATTCTGAAAGGACCTGGTCAGTTTCTTCCAGAGTGAATGTTGCAGCATAGTGGAGAAAGCTCAGAGTACCAGAAGAAAATCTTGGAAAGTTATGAAAGTCAGGAAAGAGGAAGATGAAGAAAAGGCCATCAGATATAACAGGTGAACTATTTAGATGCTTTTTAAACTTTAGTATGCAATCCCTATCCTGGTTATTCATTAACTCCTTGAGGATATGTATACTCAAAATATGAAATTTTAATGATAAATTCAGACAGGATTTTCATCAGAGTCTAAGGTGACGAAACTGGCCCTGCCCCATTTGAGCAACCTCTCCTCAAAGACCCATTTAGCCTCATCACCCTGGTAGATTAGTATTTTCTTCCATGACCCTTCTGTCTAAAGTGTGGCTTCTTTCTAAAATTTTTGCTTCTTGATGTCCTCAGTGGGCATCACTTCCAAAACTTCCATAAGTTGTCTTTATAATCATTCGTTCTCTTTCCCCAATCTTAAATCTTTCCCTATCCATTGACTCCTTCCCTGCTGCCTACAAACATGCTCAACTCTCCTTCATGTCTAAAAAAAAAGCCTCACAAATTCTCCTCAAAGTATCCCATATATCTTCTTTCTCAAGCTCCTAAAAATGCTTCCATTAATTGCCTCATTTTGTTTTACTTATCAAATTCATGCAACCTGACCTCTAGCTTTATCACTTAATTGAAATTGGCCTTTCCAAAGCTGTTAATAATTTCTTAATTGCCAAATTTGATGACTTCTTTCCCTCTTCCCCCAATCGCATATTTCTTGAACTCTGCACTATATGACAGAGTGTATATATATATATATATATATATATATATCCTTAATTACCAAATTTGATGACTTCTTTCCCTCTTCCCCCAATCACATGTTTCTTGAACTCTGCACTATATGACAGTATATATACATACATATATATATGCATATGTGTGTGTGTGTGTATATATATGTATATATATATGTGTGTGTATATATATATATATATATATATACACACACACACTATTCTTCCTCTTGGATATTTGGTCCCTTTTGGCTTTTGTGACACTATTCTCTTTATTCTCTTAGCTACCTGACTATCTCCTTTGCTAGATCGTTCTAAACTATTGGGACTCTTTTCTTTCTCTGTGATTTCATTAACTCTCAAGTGTTTAATTATCATCTCCATTTAGGTAACTCAAAGATCTATATTTGCAACCCTAGTACTTTTCTTGCACTTATATCACCAACTACCTATTGAACATTTTCTTTTTTATCTATCTTTAAGTTTATTTATTTTTGTTGGGAAAGGAAAAAAACAAAAACAAAAAAAAGAATTCAACATAACATGTTGATTTACATTCAATTTCCACAATTCTTTTGCTGGATATAGATGGTATTTTCTATCCAAAGCCTATTGAGATTGCTTTGGATTACTGAACCACTGAGAACCACCAAGTCTTTCATAATTGATCATTGTACATTCTTGCTGTTACTGTGTACAATGTATTTCTGGTTCTATTTATTTTGCTCAGCATCAGTTCCATGTAAATCTTTCACAATTCAGCCATTCCCCAATTGATGGGCATCTACTCATTTTCCAATTCTTCGCAATCACAAAAAGAGCTGCTACAAACATTTTCCACCTGTGCATCTTTTTTCCTTTGTGATTTCTTTGGTATACAGGGACACTGTTGGATCAAAGGTGTATGCACAGTTTGATGGTCCATTGGGCATAATTCCAGATTGCTTTCCAGAATCATTGGATCATTTCACAACTCCAGCAACAATGCATTATTTTCTATTGTACATTTCCAATGGATTTCAAGTTCTTGGTCAAAATAGATTTTGTTGTCCTTCCCCACAAACACATCCATCTTCTGAAATTCCTTATTGCTGGCAAAGGCCTTTAGATCATGTCTATTCATGCCATCCATAATCCATGTGTGTATGCATTTAAACAATCTCCCTTCTCTTCCCTTTACCTCCCATATATCTACTATATCCATATAAGTATATACTGTCTCTCCTGACAAAGCGCCTCAAAGGCAGACACTATTTCAATTCAATCTTTGTATCCCCAGCACCTGAGCTCAGAGTATTCCTTTGGACAAGCGTAGTTTAAAATAACTTTAGATTCCAAGTCTGGGATTCTGGCCTCCCTGAAAGATCTCTAGAAGTTAACTTGGGGCCACAGACTGGGTTCATGATTACTTCTGAGCATTTCTATACTGCTATACTACTTCGAATATTGGGTCAGTGATCTTTGACCATCCCTCCTACACAAATCTGCCTTGGGCACTTGCTTATAGATCAAATTTGGGAGCTTGATCTGGCAAGAGGACCTACTATCAGATTTTCCTTTGATTTCCCATTTACTATTGTCTTGATATTTTTCTTAGATCATCTTGGAGTGATTGTTGAGGTAGTTGGGCTGTACTGTTTACTCCCAGCTCCACCATCTAGGATACTTTTCTATACCATGCCTCCATAATTATGATAGAACTGGCTCTTTTCAATATTTCTCTTATAGGTTGAAAGAACAGGTTGTTTTTTTTTGGGGGGGGGGTGTTTTTTTTTTTTTTTTTAGTCATGGAGTCTAGTAGGATTGGAATCGCAAAGAGTATGAAATAACTTAGTCTAACTCCTTCATTCATTAGCTATGTTATCTCAGAAAATTCATTTACTATCTCTGGAAGAGCATCGACTTTTTCTGTAAAATGAGGGAATTGGACTTAATGGATCTTTAGAGTTAATTCTAAGGTCCCTTCCAACATCAATCTAACTCTTGTCTCCATTAAAAAGATATCTAGTTAGTTAGTTATTGAATGAATTACATAATTTGAGAAATAAAAAATTTCTGGGGTAATTTAAATGAATGTAACATCATTCAATCGAGTCTGTTGAATCTGTGCCATGTAATATATTGAAATGCAACAACATACAAAGATTTGAAGAATATATTTTGTAATAAAAATATAAAAATGAATAGATTGCTACTATGTGAAACACTTATTTTTTAAATTAATTTTAATGATATATTTTACTTTACCATGGCCAAAATTTCTCTCTGTATTTCTCCCTCTCCTTTTAAAAGAAGTAGGCCATATTATTATATTTTCTTAGAGAAAAAAAAAAAAGGAAGAAAAAAATTTCAGCAAAACCTGTTAACATACTGAAAAAAAATCTGAAAATATATGCAGTATTCCACACCCATGGATCTCCCACCTCTGTAAAGAAGAGGCATGGGAATGTCATTATCTAATGTCATTATCTTCTTCAATATCTCCTGATCTACTGATATATTTTCTACAGCCTACAAACATGGCCAGGTTTCCCCACTAAAAAACAAAAACAAAAAATGAAACCACTCCTTGATCCTTCTGTTACTAATAATTAATGATCTACTGCAATTTTTCTTTTGACATTTGTAGCTAACTCCCTTGGAAAAGGTGTCTGCAATAGATGTCTCCACAACCTGTTCTCTCCTTAATCTTATAATCTGGATTCTGACTCTATTCCACTGAAGCTTTTTTTTCTTTGAAGTTACAAATGATCTCTTAATTGCCAAATTCAATGACTCTTTCTTAGTGCAAATTCTCTTCAACCTCTCTGCAGCCTTTAATATGGTTAATCACCTTGCTCTTGATAATTACTCTTTTCTCTAGATTTTCAGGTCACCACTTTCTTCTGGTTTTCTTTCCACCCAACAGACCATTCTTTCTGTCTTTTTCACTGAATCCTCTTCCGGATCACACCTTTTTTTTTTTTTTTTTTGCTGAGGCATTTGGAGTTAAGTGACTTGTGACCAGGGTCACACAGCTAGGAAGTGTTAAGGGTCTGAGTTCAAATTTGAACTCAGGTCCTCCTGACTTCAGAGCTGGTGCTCTATCCACTTTATCACCTAGCTGCCCCGCCCCCCCCCCAGATCACACTCTTTAACTATAAATGTCCCATAAGGTTCTATGCTTCAGCCCTTCCTCCCTTATTACTATTTGGTAGATCACTTGATGATCTCATCAACATCCATGGACTTAATTATGATTATGCTAATGATTCTCAAATAAAATTTTCTGGGCTCAATCTCTCTGCTTGCCTTCAATTTTGTTATTTCTGACTTTTATATATCTCTAACTGGATGTCCAAAACTGAACTCATTACCTTTTCCTCTAAACCCTTTTTTCTTCCCTCTTGCAATTGAGTGCATCATCATCCCCCCTGTCACTTAGGCTCATAATCTAGTAGTCATCCTGAATGCTTCATTATCCATATCCTCCTATATCCAATCTGTTGCCAATGCCTATTGATTTTACTTTTGCAACCTCTTTCAAATATACTTATTTCTCCTCTCTGACGTTGCCACTTTTATGGTGAACTTCCTTATCACCTTATGCCTATTCTCCTGCAATAACTATTAGTGGATTGATTGACCTTGAGTCTCTCTCCACTCCTATCCATGGAGTGACTAAAATGATTTTCCTAAATGTTCAATAAATATATATTCAAATAAGTCCTATTTAATAAACTCCAGTGGCTCCCTATTGTCTCCAGGAGAAAATAGATAATCTTTATTCAAAGCTCTTTATAAACTAACCTGCCTTCTACCTTTTCTGGTTTCTTACACCTTGATTCTCATCACTTATTCTTTAATCCAGTAAGACTGACTTTTTTACTTTCCCAAACGAAATACTCCAACTCTTGGCTCCAGACATTTTCTCTGACTGTTCTTGAAGGCTGGAATTCTTTCTCTCCTTCATCTCTGCCTCCTAGTTTTCCTGAATTATTTTCAGTCTCTTCTGCTATAAGAATCTTTTCCCAACCTTAATTCTACTGTCCTTCCTCTTTTAATTATTTTGTCTGTCCTTAGTATGGTTTGTTGGTTGCTTTTCTCATTGAATTATGAGCTTCTTGAGAGCAGAGATTGCCCTTTGCCTCTATTTGTATTCTCAGAACTTAGCATAGTGTCTGACCTATAGTAGGTGCTTAATAAATATTTATTTACAAAACTGTCTTATTCTTTGGAGCCCAGCTTATTCTTTGTACTTTTGCAACATTGTCACATTTTTGTATTTGTATTCTCGATGCTTAACACAGTGCTTACATATTGTAAGCTCTTAAGAAAAGTTCCCTCCTTCCCTCCCTCCCTTTCTTTCTCCTTCCCTCCCTCACTCTCTCCCTACTTTCTTCTCCTCCCTTCCTTCTTGACTCTCCTCCCTTCTTCCCTCCCTCTTTTCCTCTCTCCCTTCCCTCTTTCCTTTCCTCCTCTCCTCTCTTCTCTCCTTCCCTCCTCCCCTCCTTCCTCCTTCCTTTTCTCCCTTCCTCCCTCCTTCCCTCCCTTTCTTTCTTCCCTCCCTTTCTTCTCTTCCTTCTTTCCTTCCTCTCTCCCTTCATTCCTCCTTCCTTCCCTCCCTCCTTCCCTTTCTTCCCTTCTTTTCTCCCTCCTTCCCTTTCTTCCCTTCCTCCCTTCCTTCCCTTCTTCCTTTCTTCCTTCCCTCCCTCCCTTCCCTGTTCCTTGATAAGACAAATAATTTGATATGGAAAATAGATGTGAGATCATGAAAAACATTTTTATATTAGATAGCTGGTCTTTCTTTGGAAGTTATAATAGCGCCATGATTCCAGTAGGGGGAACTCAGTCACTACTTGAATTGAATATTCTCCTGTTTCCTTTTCACTTTAATCAAGCCAAGAAACAAAGGGACCAATGTTCTATTGTAACAGATGCGTGAATCCTATGTGTATAGAGAAGTGGGCCCCATGTATACAGCATCTAAGTGCTGTCCTTGTATAATTCAAAGAGAAATATGATAGCCTTTTCTGGCTTTTTCTCCCTCCTCTCTCCAAGGGAGATTTTTATTCCTGTCCAGGAATGAAAGCAGGAGAGTGGGAGAAGAGGCAACTTTTCTCTCTAAAAACTAGAAGTTCAAAGTGACTCTATCTTTGACTTGCAAAGAAGAATCAAAGCTTGATAAATCCCCAAAGGGTATTGATCCTAAAGAGTTCCAAAAGGGGCTAATGTTGGAACTCTCTTAGCCTTTAGGTCTTCATCTCCACCAATAAGAAAAGAATCCTATACCAACGGGTTTGGGATAAGCTTTACTTTTTACAACCTAAGTGTTAAAAATACTGGTGTTCTAATACACTGCAAAAAATTATAGAGAATAGAATTTTAAAACTATCAGGGCAATCTTATAGTTCTAATTTCTCATTTTATAAATGAAAACTATGAAATCCAAATGGGAAAATAACTTATCGAGTGATATAAAATGAATTATCAAACTCAGGCAGATCTGTCTCCATTACTACTGCATTACCACCACTACTCCCACCATTATCATCATTCATCATCATCATCATCATCATCATGATGTTCTCATTTCTCCTCAACAAAGAGTTCAGATAAAAATGGTCTAAGAACAAAGCATAACTGGCTTTAATAATATTAAAAATTTTTTCCCAAATACTGAAAAGATAGTTTTCAATATTCACCTCTGTGAAATCTTGTGTTCCAAAATTTTCTCTCTTCTTTCTCCTCCTCTCCCCCAAACAGCAAGCAATGCTATATAGGTTAAACATTTGCAATTCTTATAAACATTTCCATAACAAAGCATTATGTTGCTATTCAACTTTTATATTTAATCTATAAATTATTTTGCAAGAAGATGAAAAGAGTGATTATTGTGATGTAAGCTCATTTTCTGAAAGCATCTTTGGAATAAATCCAGTAGTTCACAGTACAGTGAGAATGATGTTCACTTTATCTTGATCACCCCAGGTTTTTGATTTCTTCTGCTTGGCAAATAACATATATTTATAATAAATTCTTGTTAACTGTTGTCTAGGTAAAAAAATACTAGATGTTAGCTAAAGCAGAAACCCTCAAATGAACCAAATAGAGAATACAAGCATGAGATATGAAAATGGCAGGATGAGATTATTACATAGAACCGAAGAGGGGTGGAAGTCTTAGTTTCAGAGCAGTTATTCCATTTCAAAAGAATTTCCTGTAGCTCAGAGAAGCACATAGATTTAGGTTTTTTTGGATTGTCATTGAAGGGATGTCATATGGAAGAGAGATTAGACTTGGTTTTATTTGATCCCAGAGGGGAGAATAAGGAACAGTAGCAAGAAGTTATAAAGGGGCAAATTTATATAAGAAAAAGCTTCCTAATGATTGGTTCTTGAAAAGTAGAATGAGCTGCTTTGGAAAATAGTTCCCCTTTGCTAGATGTATTGTAGGAAAAGTCACTGACTTCTTGTCAGGTATGTCATAATAGTCTAGATTGAGAAATAAAAGGGACTTTCAAGCTATCTGTTCCAGTTCCCTTCATTTTATAGATGAGAAAACCAAGGCTGAATGTGATTTACCCAAAGTTACAAAAGTAGAGATAACCCAGATAGCCTCATAACAAATTTGAAACCTTCTCTACTACTTTGTGCTGCTTCCTTATAGAGGAAATTCTTTTTCATGTAAAAGTTCAATTCAATGAAACAATTATCAAAGTGCTTATTATGTGCAAGAAACTGTGTTGTTAGGGGATAACAAAAAAGGAAAGTACCAGAAAAATTCCCTGGTCTCAAGGAGCTTTTTTCCTACTAGAAGGAAAAGTAAATGCAAGAAAATCTGAGAGGGATCAGGAAAGATACTACTGAGGTGTCCCATAAATTGATTCATGAAGGAAACTATTTCTAACAGAAGAGATTGGGGGGAATGCATTTCAGGCAAAAAGAGAAGACTCTGACAAGGCAGTGAGTCTGGAAATGAATGGAGTGCCAAATTCAGGGAATAGTAAATAGGTCAATTGGATCAAAACAGCATAGGTAGAAAGACATAATATGAAATAAATATGGGGAAAAGGTTAGTGCTGAGATAAAGAAGGGGATTTAAATGTCAACTTGAGGAATTTGTATTCTATAGATAACAGTACTTTGGTAAAGGAACTGCTGAAGATAAATAAGTGGAGGAATGATTGATAAGACATATGCTTTAAAATTATTTTGACAATTTTGTAGAGGATGTGAATAAGAGATGGGAAAAGAGCAGACATGAGGAGAGCAATTTGGAATCTTTCAATTTTTCAGGCAAAAGGTGATGAGGGTCTGACCTAGGCTGAACAGGATGATTTATAAGGTCCCTTACAGATATGTGATTTTGTGTTACTTATGTTTCTCCTTCAACTGATCATCAAGCAAGCACACCATCACACCTCTCTTGCTGGTAGGCAGAATGGATAAAGTGCTGGACTTGGAGTTGAGAAGACCTGGCTCCTACTTCAGATATTTGCTTAGTTGTGTGACCTCAGCCCCTCCCTTATCTTCAGTTTCCTCATCTGCAAAATGGGGATAATATTTACCTCAGAGGGTTGCGTGAGGATAAAATAAGATAAAATACATAATAGTTTTATTAATCCTTAAAAGTGCTATGCATATAAATTCCAGTCTTACTACTACTACTATTACTACTACTACTACTCCTACTACTACTATTATTATTATTATTATGCTTCCCTCCTCTGGTACCTAGATTTCCTTAAGAATACATTTTGTTACTGTGTAATGCTGCTATATTACCTTTTTCATATATTATTCAGTTCTGTTTGAATGAACAATTAGTTTTAGGAACCTGTGTATTATTCTATTTACAGAATTTTATCCATTGTTTTTATCTTTGGAAAGTCTGCTGACATTAAGTTTTCTAATACAATTACTATGCTTCTTTTTTCTTAATTGAAAAATGTAATGACCTCTTCTTCATTTTGCTCCTTCTTGACCTTTTTGCAGCATTGACAAAGTACCCATTCTTTCTGAATACTCTCTCTTTTCATGACACTGTTCTCTTTCTCTTCCTCTTGTCTAATACCTCTTTCTCAGTTTCCTTTCTAGGATCATCATACATGTCACTCCTACTAAATGTGGGTATACCCCCAAGGCTCTGTCATGGGACCTTTTCTCTTTTCTATACTTTCTTACTTGGTAACTTCATCTCCTCCTCTAGGTTAAATGATTAATTTCTTACCAGAATATATCCTCATCTATATATACAATGCTAGTTTTTCTTCTGAGTTTCAATTCTGTATCATTTTCTGCCTATTGGATGTTTCAAATTGGATAATTATTCTGGAAGCAATATTAAATTTATTATGTCTACCATAGAACTCGTTATCTTTTCCTCCAATCCCATCTTTCCTAAAATTTTGGTATTGCTATGGAGGATATCAACACCCTTTTATTTATGAGATATTCAACTATGGTGTCATTTTTATTTCCTTGGCAGTTACCTCATGTATTCATTCTTTTGCCAAATCTCTCTATTCTATCTCCATGGAATGTCTCATATCATTCTCCTTCTCTTCACTCACATAACCATATTGCTAATAAAGGTCATTATCTCTTCTTGTCTAGACTAATTGCCCCTTACTTGATGTCTCTGCAAGCAGTCTTTTCCCACTCAAATTCAACATCCAGATAGCTGCCAAAATGATTTTGCTAATATGCAAATCTGACTACATCATTCCTTTGACTCAGTGGCTCTGTGTCTCCTCTAGTATAAAATATAAATTATTCTGGAATCTAGATTTTTTCACAAGCTAGCTTTTTCCTGCTTTTCCAGTCTTCATACATGCTATTCCCCTTGCATGCGTTTAGTGGTTCAGAAATATTGACTGACTTACTTGACTCTCTTAGATTTGTGCCTTAGCACTGGCTAACTGTAATGCTTGGAATTTCCTCCCATTTTACTTCTATTTTTCATAATCCCTGATTTTCTTCAATATTCAATTTAATATTCAATATTCAATAATTCAATTGAAGTCAATATTCAATATACTAGAGTACAACAAGTATAAAAGCTTTTTGAAGGCAGGACTGTTTCACTTTTGTTTTTGTATTCCTAGTACTTCATAGGCTTTCTAAAGTACAATGGACACTTAAAAAAAGGTTTGTAAAACCTGTTTGCTCTACCTTCAAAGTCTCTTACTTTGTTTTATATATTCATTAGTGCTTTCTAAGTTTGGTTACATTTTGGGCTTGGTTTTAAAAAACTATCTATTGATCTTTACTTGAATTCATTTCCTCTATTTGTTAAGTCCATTTACACTTCTTGGTTCTTCAGTATTACTTTGCATTTTTTAATTTTAAAAATCTTTTCTTGCGTGGCTATTCTTATATTAAGATGTTGAAATGATTTGCAATTTATACACACACACACACACACACACACACACACACATAAATAACACCTGTCTATCTCTATCTTTCTATGTATGTATTTTATCTATTATTCAATTCATTTTTTCCCCTTGATAATTCTTTAACCTGGCTCATCAATGATTTAACATGCATTTCTCAAGAAATTTCATTTCTTTAGTTTTTATGTTACAGCATTTCTTTATTGTTGTAACTTTTAAAAAATAATTGTTTTTTCCCCTTCAAGGACAGGAGTAGTGGAAAGGACAATCTTACCAATGGTAACTTAAATGTGTGCTGAAACAGTGGGGGCAGTGATCTGTACTACTATACTTAAGGGTATAAGTGATGGTTGCTGATTTTTATAGCCCTCAAACTGCATTATGTTATTAGGCATAGGTATGCTGGATAGAATTCACATTTTCTCACAAACTAATAGTTAAATTCTCAGTGGAAGCATTTATCTGTCAGAAATTGACAAATGTTAAAATTGGGATTTAATTTATTGTTTTGCTGATTATACTTACAAAGGTGATGTAAAAAATGTTAATAATGCAGATTAAAATAAAGTGTTGTGCATAGATTAGTATTTTTCCAGAGAGCACATTTTTAATCATTACTAGTCTACCCATGATGTTATAGCTATAGCTATAAAAACCTTAAGACGCTCTAATAATGAGTCCCTGACTTGTATTTCTAGAATTTCTTCTTCCCAATGATAAATGGGAGGAAATAATGGGTCAGAATCCAGGGCTTACTCAAAACTGCATATCTAGTTAAGGAATAAAGAATAATAAAACACTTCTGTTCCGATTTTTCCCTTCCTTCCCTCCACCCCCTCCCCCAGATGACTAGCAGTCCTTTACATGTTAAATAGGTTACAGTATATCCTAGATACAATATATGTGTGCAGAACCGAACAGTTCTCTTGTTGCACAGGGAGAATTGGATGCAAAAGGTATAAATAACCCGGGAAGAAAAACAAAAATGCAAGCAGTTTATATTCATTTCCCAGTGTCCTTTCTTTGGGTGTAGCTGCTTCTGTCCATCCTTGATCAATTGAAACTGATTTAGATCTCTTTGTCGAAGAAATCCACTTCCATCAGAATACATCCTCATACAGTATCATTGTTGAGGTATATATAATGATCTCCTGGTTCTGCTCATTTCACTGAGCATCAGTTCATGTAAGTCTCGCCAGTCCTCTCTGTATTCATCCTGCTGGTCGTTCCTTACAGGACAATAATATTCCACAATGTTCATATATCACAATTTACTCAACCATTCTCCAATTTATGGGCATCCATTCATTTTTCAGCTTCTAGCCACTACAAACAGGGCTGCCACAAACATTTTGGCACTTACAGGTCCCTTTCCGTTCTTTAGTATCTCTTTGGGGTATAAGCCCAGTAGAAACACTGTTGGATCAAAGGGTATGCACAGTTTGATAACTTTTTGAGCATAGTTCCAAATCATTCTCCAGAATGGCTGGATGTGTTCACAATTCCACCAACAATGTATCAGTGTCCCTGTTTTCCCACATCCCCTCCAACATTCCACATCATCTTTCCCTCTCATTCTAGCTAATCTGACAGGTGTGTAGTAGAATCTCAGAGTTGTCTTAGTTTGCATTTCTCTGATTAATAATGATTTGGAGCATATTTTCATATGGCTAGAAATAGTTTTAATTTCTTTGAGAATTGTCTGTTCATATCCTTTGACCATTTATCAATTGGAGAATGGCTTGATTTCTTATAAATTAGAGTCAATTCTCTATATATTTTAGAAATGAGGCCTTTATCAGAACCTTTGACTATAAAAATGTTTTCCCAGTTTATTATTTCCCTTCTAATCTTGTCTGCATTAGTTTTGTTTTTACAAAAACTTTTCAATTTGATATAATCAAAATTTTCTATTTTGTGGTCAATAGTGATCTCTAGTTCTTCTTTGGTCATAAATTCCTCCATCTTCCACAGGTCTGAGAGGTAAACTATGCTATGCTCTTCCAATTTATTTATAATCTCATTTTTTATGCCTAGGTCATGAACCCATTTTGACCTTATCTTAGTGTACGGTGTTAAGTGTGGATCAATGTCTAGTTTCTGCCATACTAATTTCCAATTTTCCCAGCAATTTTTGTCAAATAATGTGTTCTTATCCCAAAAACTGGGGTCTTTGGGTTTGTCAAACACTAAATTATTAAAGTTATTGGCTGTTTTGTCCTTTGAACCTAACCTATTCCATTGATCAACTAGTCTATTTCTTAGCCAATACCAGATGGTTTTAGTAACTGCTGCTTTATAATATAATTTTAGATCTGGTACAGCTAGGCCACCTTCATTTGATTTTTTTTTTCATTAATTCCCTTGAAATTCTGGACCTTTTGGTTTTTTCATATGAACTTTGTTGTTATTTTTTCTAGATCATCAAAATAGTTTTTTGGAAGTCTGATTGGTATAGAGCTAAATAAATAGATTAGTTTAGGTAGTATTGTCATTTTTATTATATTTGCTCTCCCAATCCAAGAGCATTTAATATTTTTCCAATTGGTTAGATCAGACTTAATTTGTGTGGAAAGTGTTTTGTAGTTTTGCTCATAAAGTTTCTGATTTTCCCTTGGCAGATAGATTCCTAAATATTTTATACAGTCAGTAGTTACTTTAAATGGAATTTCTCTTTGTAACTCTAACTGTTGGGTTTTGTTAGTGATATATAAGAATGCTGATGACTTATGTGGGTTTTTTTGTATCCTGCAACTTTACTAAAAGTGTGGATTGTTTCTAATAACTTTTTAGTAGAATCTCTGGGGTTCTAGAGTGATAATTTGGTTTCCTCATTGCCTATTCTTATTTCTTTAATCTCTTTCTCAACTCTTATTGCCAAAACTAGCATTTCTAATACAATATTAAATAGTAACGGTGGTAGTGGGCAACCTTGTTTCACTCCTGATCTTATTGGGAACGGTTTCAATTTGTCCCCATTACATATGATGCTTACTGGTTTTAAGTACATGCTACTGATTATTTTAAGGAAAAGTCCATTTATTCCTATACTCTCAGGAGTTTTTAATAGAACATTCTGAATTTCTAATGGTTGCTAGAGTCTTGAATGTGAACGTACATTGAAAACTTGGTAACATCTAGAGTCTAAAGCAATTCTAGTGATCAGTTGGATTTTGGAACTGCAGTTAGGTGGATAGAATGGCAGCTCCTAAATTTAGGAGCTCTGATGAAGAGCAGTTGCTCAAATAATTGCTTGACTCTTGAATTATATGTATTGTTGGCCTATTGGCTGCTAGAAATTGAAATTATAGAAGGATGTGTGCACCCCGTGGCAGCTATTGAAGATCAGAACTATGGAAGAAGGTAACTAGGCAGATAGTGATAGAAGTTGGAGGTGACAAGGTCGGTGTCTAAGAGGACAGAGCAGCATAGTTCCACTAGAATCAACATCCATAAATTGATTAAAATTCCTTTTATTTTTATTTTCTGAACATATGCATAGATACTTTTCAACATTCACCTTTGCAAAATCTTGTATTCCAAATTTTTTCTCCCTTCCTTTCACCTACCCTTTCCCTTAGACAGCAAGTAATCCATTATATGTGAAACACATGAAATTCTTCTATATGTATTTCCACAATTATCATGCTGCACAAGAAAAGTCAGATCAAAAAGGAAAAAAATGAGAAAAAAACCCAAAATGCAAGCAACAAAAAAGTGAAAATACTATGTTGTGATCCACACTCATTCCCCACAGTCCTCTCTCTGGGTGTAGATGGCTTTCTCCATCACAAAATCATTAAAACTGGCCTGAATCACCTCATTGTTGAAAAGAGCCAAGTCCATCAGAACTGATCTGCATATAATCTTGTTGCTGTGTGTGATATTCTCTTGTTTCTACTCACTTCACTTTGTATCAGTTCATGTAAGTCTCTCCAGGCCTTTCTGAAAGATCCTGCTGATTGTTTCTTATAGAGCAATAACAGTCCATAACATTCATATACTATAACTTATTCAGCCATTCTACAACTAATGGGCATCCACTTAGTTTCCAGTTTCTTGCCACTATAAAAAGAGCTGCCACAAACATTTTTGCACATGTAGGTCCTTTTCCCTTTTTTAAGATCTCTTTGGGATACAGGCCTAGTAGAGACATTGCTGGATCAAAGGATTTGCACAGTTTGATAGTCATTTAGGCATAATTCCATATTGATCTCCAGAATTGTTGGATCAATTCACAATTCCATCAACAATGTATCAGTGTCCCAGTTTTCCCACATTCCCGCTAGCATTCATCATCATGTTTTCCTGTCTTCTTAGCCAATCTGACAGGTGTATGGTGGTACCTCAGAGTTGTCTTACTGATTAATAGTGATTTAGACCATTTTGAAATTCCTTTTAAAAGTGTGTTTCATAATGGTTTAACAAATATTACCTAGCAGCTAGGTGGCGCAGCACCAATCCTGAAGTCAGGAGGAACTGAGTTCAAATTCAGCCTCAGACACAATACTTCCTAGCTATGTGACCCTGAGCAAATCACTTAACCCCAATGACTCAGCAAAAACAAAACAAATTACCTAGTAATATTTTGCCCTTTAGGAAATACACCTGAAACAGAAAGATACCTATAGACTTAGAAGGAGAAATTGAGATAAAATCTATTATGTTTCAGCAGATTCTATGAAATCAGGAATTGTAGTCATAATTAAAGACAAAGATGAATTCAAAGCAGAAAGCATTGTGAGAGATAAAGTGGGAAAGTGTAATACCTAAAGACTTCATAGACAATGAAATGATATCAATATTAAATGAATATATATCGAACAACATAAGAAACCAATACTTAAAGAAAAGTTAACAAAAATACAAAAGAAAATTAGGCAATAGGACAACTATAGATAGTAAGAGACTTTATGACTTTAGATAAGTCAGTCTCTGCTTTCCTCTTCTCCATTTCTGTACTCTTTCCCTCAATTCCAATCTTATCTATTCTCTTGAAGAAAAGAAAGATTAAAAGGATTCAGAAATCTGATCATTAGGAAAGTTTAAGGTAGCCTATCAGGGCTTCTTAAACTTTTTCCACTCACGATCTCCTTTTGCTCAAGAAATTTTTATGTGACCCCAAGTATACAGGTATACATAGATATACAAATCAAAATTTACTGATAATAAATTAGTTATGAGCCTCCATGTGAAGTCACAATCCCAGCTTTAAGAACTTGGGCCCTATGGAACCCATGGCCTCATAAGTTTCATCATAGTCTCTAGGTTTACACAGGCTGGGAGCCTAATCCTCAAAGGATCAGTTTCTCTTTGGTTTGTTACCCCTTCCTCAGAGTTTTATTCCTGAGAAGTCTCCAAAATAAAACTTAGGTGTAGCTTATATATAGGTTTCCCCAAATAGGGGTAATTGGGTTTCTAATTCTGAAATAATATACAACAGGAACATCTGATATGGCATAACCTTTATTTTATGTACCATAGAAATTGCATAAAATGCAAAAGATTCACAGGAACCCATGAACAAATACAAAAATGCAAAGCACTCAAGCCATCATTTCCTCCAGACAACAAATATATATATATTAAAGCTACTAAGCAAGCATTCCGTATCACCTCAAACCTGTATTGTCTGTACAACTCAGTGGCTTTTTTCTCCAAATAGGACAACATGCAGAAATTGTGTATATTATCTTCTTCTTAATTTCCCAAGAAATTTCCACATAAGGAAATATCTTCAAACTTCAGACTTCTCAAATTGAGGATTACCCATGAAATAATCCCTGAATCTGGTAAAATTTTATCTGAAGATCTCTCATCTCAGACTTGTTCAAGCATATGTCTATCACTGCTTCATGTCTCTGCAACAATTACATCAATGTTCTAGTTATTATCATCTCTTGGTCAAAGAAAGTAAAATCTCAAGAATTCTAGCCTCTCATTTGATCTTGGAAAAGAAACAGAAAGAAAGAAAAAAAGCCACCAGGAACTGGAGATCCAAGAACCTCAGATTACCCAGAAAAACAGATACTGTTCATCATGTAATTCTCCTAAAAATGGCTATTTTCTGCTCTTGAGTCAGGAATAGAGAATGCAGGAAAGAAGATAAAATCTTTTTTTCTTATACTCAGATCTAAAAAATCTAAAGAAAAAAAAGATTGATAGAAAAAGAGCTATAAGCCATTTTACAGATTATTTTATAGATCATTTGAGAAGGGCAGTTTTTTTTTTTTTAAAAACAGGAGTTTATTCCCAACTCTCAGCTATAAGTCTTGGTATTCCTATTCATTGACAACCAATTACAGGGGGTTCCCTGTAGCTTTTCAAAAAGATGCCAAGAGTATGTGTCTATCTCCATCAATCAACTCCATCAATTAACAAGCATTTCTTAAACACTTGCTATATATCATGCACTAGGAACACAAAAATAAAAATGAAATAATTTCTTCCCTAAAGGAGCTTATATTATTTTTTAATAATAGCTTTTTATTTTCAAAATATATGTAAAGATAGATTTCAACATTCGCCCTTGCAAAACCTTGTGTTCCAAATTTTTCTCTTCTTCCACTTCCTCCCCTAGACAATAAGTTATCCAATATATATTAAACATGTACAATTCTTCTATTTATATTTCCATATTTATTATGCTGCACAAGAAAAATAGTTCAAAAAGGAAGAATAAAGGAGAAAAAAAAAAACAAAAAGCAACTGAACAACAACAAAAAAGCTGAAAAAACTATGTTGTGATCTACATTCAATCCTGACAGTCTTTTTTCTGAATGCAGATGACTCTATCACTTGGAATTGACTTGAATCACCTGATTGTTGAAAAGAGCCATGAAGGAGCTTATATTACATAAAGGGAGTTCTATCAGTTCTATCATATATAAGAAATTTATAAAATAAATACTAGATAATTTGGGGAAAAGATACTAGTAGCTAGTGAGATCGTGTAGAAGATAGAATTTGAACTGAATTTGGAAGGAAACTTTCTAGGAGGTAGAATTAAAGTGGGATAAGGGGTTGCATTCTAGGATAGGTTTGGCTTGTGTAAAATATGGAAATGGAATATATGGAGTGTTATGTTTGAGAAGCAGCAAATTGTCCAATTTGACTGAAATAAAGAGTTTTTGGAGGAAAAAATCATCTATAAAAACTAGAAAGAATCATCAGAAATGAACTGTGAAGAATGATGGAAAAGGACAATAGTGATCTGCCAGGGAGAAGCTGTGTTAAACTTCCCTCTCCAGATTGAGTGAGAGAAAGTATTGAGTCATATCTGATGGGCTCTGGGGAGAACTGTATGCTGAAATGTGGGTGAGATGTGACAGCCAAAACTTCCCTAGTTACCTTGAAGAGAACCATAAGCATTCTGGGTCCTTTCCACTGTAGTCTAAATGTGACCAAAATGATCTTGGCTACTGGGAGGTAGAGTTGCTCAGTCACTCATATGGTAATCTTCTAGGAGTTTCAATGTGTCTATTTGTTTTCTCTAACTAAACCTATTTATTCTTTTAACTTTGTGAGCCTTTTTACTTGTTAGAAAAGCTGGTGACTATTCTCCTGAGGCTATGGATGGGGAAGATGTTGGATATTGAAGTATTTCAATTATCTGAAAAATTAATGAACCAGAGCAGTGAAATGTCCCCCTCCCCAATGGTACTTAAATTACTTGTGTTAGAAAGGAGTCATATTAAGAATATTAAGAGATGGAAGGAACTTTAAATGTCATGGAATCCAACCACTTCTTGTCCTCATCAAGCTCTCCAGTGATGTGGAATTCCTTCTTTCCTGAGATACCACATTCCACTTTTGGATAGCTCTAGTTATTAAGACATTTTTTTCTTATATAGCCAAAAGTTGTATTTGCAACCATTACCCACTGTTTCTAGGTAGTTCTTCCCCTTTTAAAATACCTTAATTGCATATGAAGAATCTAGCCAGGTGATGAATGTGCTTTGGACCAGAGAAGGAAGGTCTTTTGAACCCAAAACCAGAACTCTTTTTAGCAAAGGCCTTGAGTCTGTCACATCTATTTTCTTTTTTAAGGGTCTGTAAACCAAAGTACTGAT
Source organism: Antechinus flavipes (assembly GCF_016432865.1). Taxonomy (NCBI): domain Eukaryota; kingdom Metazoa; phylum Chordata; class Mammalia; order Dasyuromorphia; family Dasyuridae; genus Antechinus; species Antechinus flavipes. The sequence goes on from NC_067399.1 coordinate 383,833,659, forward strand.
ATGCATGTGTGAGACTCTAGCTAAGTGAAATGAAAAGAAAGAGAGAAGATATCACCTGCTTTCCTTTCTTCTATCCACTTTATTTATTTTCTTAAAGCTTTTTATTTTCAAAACATATGCATGGATAATTTTTCAACATTGACCTTTGCCTAATAGGCTTGTGTTTCAGATTTTCCGCTCCTTCCCCCCATCTCCTCCCCTAGATGCCAAGCATCTTCTATCCACTTTCAATAGCAAATGAATGGGTTTTATTTTAAGGAGAGTTAGGGAAAGGGCTTTAAATCTATTGATTTCATTAGTATAGAGAATTCTAGACTGGGAAACTCCTGTTACCAGTTCAGGTCAGTCCATTCTCTGAAACTCATAGTGTTAGAAAGCTACTGATATACCTGAGAAGTTAAGTGGCTTGTCTAGGGTCACATAGCTAAAATGTGTCAGAGGTTAAACTTTTTTTTAATAGCTTTTTATTTATATGGATAATTTTACAGCATTGGCAATTGCCAAACCTTTTGTTCCAGTTTTTCCCCTCCTTCCCCCCACCTCCTCCCCTAGATGGAAGGATGACCAGTAGAAGTTAAATATATTAAAGGATAAATTAAATACAAAATAAGTATACATCACCAAACCATTATTTTGCTGTGCAAAAAGAATTGGACTCTGAAATATTGTACAATTAGCCTGTGAAGGAAATCCAAAATGCAAGAAGGCAAAAATATAGGGATTGGGAATTCAATGTAATAGTTCTTATTCATCTCCCAGCGTTCAGAGGTTAAACTTGAACTCAACTCTCCCTGGACCTAAGACCAGGTCTCTGTTCATTTATATTTTTCATCAACATAGTGCTTTGTGGTTTGTAAAGTGCTTACCATGTATTATCTTATTTGTTCCGCATGACAATCTTATGAAGTAGACAATAACCATCGCCATTTTAAAGATGACAAAACTGAAACTCAGAGATGAGTTGCCCCTAAATCCTATAGCTCATAATTGCAGTAGCCACAACTTATTTTGCTCTTCTATACCACGTTGTCATATAATGATGATAATTGTCATGGTGATAACTCACATCAACACATGCTACTTTGAGGTTTGCAAAGTGTTTTGTGACAAAAAAAAATACTTTTATTTCACTATTATTGAGATTGAGATTTAGGGTGTGGGGTGGGGTGTAGTTAGTTATATGTAGTAGTGGCCAGGAAAGTGGCCAAGTCTGCATACAAACCCAGGCTTTCTGTTACCAAGTTGGGCCCTTGACAATTCCAAGGCTTGCTAGAACCTGGGGTTATCATCAAAAGGAGTTGCAAATCTCCATCCGAGGCTGCAGAGCCAGATGCTTGCCAAGAATTGCTAGGACCACTTAAGAAGTGTTAGGATGTACTCTTATTACTGCTATCTATAGGTGTTGTGGTAAAAAATTAGCCAGTGGGTATGTGGACAGATATAGAATTTAGATTCAGAAATAATTTGAGATTGGTGGCTGGGTTAGCATGGAGTACAATAGTGTGAATATGAAGGAGAGAGAACTGAAGTATATGCCAGGTGGGGGAACTGTAGGAGCTTGAGAACCCTGAGTTTGTTCACAGATGTGAAGTAGGATAAGGTCTTCTGTATAGGAAAGAAAGCAATTGTGAGGGAGCAGAGGAGCTGAGTTGGGTAAGTTAGACAAAGAAGTCTAGTTTGAATTAAGATTGAGGTCGGTAGCCCAGCAAGTATGCAGAGACTTGGTGAATGTGAGAGCTGTGTGTGTGTGTATTGATAGAAGGAGGCTAAGGGTCAAGGAGTTCCTATTGTGAGTTCTGGTGCTTCCTTCCTACACAGTGATATCAATAATAGGGAGAGCTGTGATGAGAAAACCTGGTGCTATTCTATATCTCAATGGCATGTTTTTGATTTCCCCATGGCCTCTATAATGGAAGCTATGTGAGGCATTAAATGAAAGCAACATTGCTATATAGAGAACTTCCTGACATGTTTGAAATGAGAAATGTCCCTTACCCAATGGGAACCCCTTTTCCAATGTGGAGAAGATAAAATACAATAATGAGACAGTCCTTTTAAAGTTTTAATGACCAAATAAAAGCAGTGGATTTTATTTCCATCCTATGACTACATTGGCATAGAACATCTGGTAGTGCATTGTTTATAAACTTCACAAACTCTGGCCCTAAAAAGCTTCCCCATAAAGACAAAAATCACAGGATTCAGGCAACTGTTGAGGAAGGCAAAGAAATTGGCAAATATCAAGCCCAGGTCAATTAATTCTTCCCAAAAGCAGCCCTGGATAGCTTTCAGCCAGAATAAATATTCCAGAATAGCAAAGCAATGATACGGAGTCCAGCATATAATAAAAACAGTCACTAGGGTAAGGATCAGACTGGTAGCTTTAGTATCATTTGTATTTCCTGATCTCTTTATATTGATCTTGGTCCGACCTCTCAAGGAGGTTATTATCTTTGAGTTGAAGAAGATGATGGCAATTAGGGGAATGATGAAGCCTACCACACTCAGCTTAATAATTCTGATAGAATACCATATTTCATGTGGGAATTGGAGGACACAGGCCATGATGTTCAGATTTGGGATGGTTTCCACTGACCGGAACAGAAAAGTGGGGATGCTTAGGAGGCCACCTAAGAACCAGATGAAAGCACAGATGATCCGGGCTTGTCTAGGGCTGCGTTGTATCTGGTTACTCATGGTGTGGACGAGAACACAGTAACGATCCCTGCTGATGGCCACCACCAAGAAGACACTTACAAATAGATGGGCCTTGATGACTCCATTGATGATGTAGCAAAGAACATGGCCAAATCGCCATGTGAACTGCTCCTGGACGTTTTCTGCCCAGAAGGGCAAACCCACGACAAACATAAAGTCAGATATTGACAGATTAGTCAAATAAATTTCTGCCACAGTTAGGCGTTTCCTGAGTAAGAAGAAGATAGATAAGGCAAATAAATTTCCTAGCAAACCAAAAAAAAAAATGACAGTGATCCATGGTGGTAGCACACTGTACAAAACATCCCAAAGCTCTTTTGTATCCATGCAGTAGCTTGTATTCTGGAAAAGGTTTGGTTTTTTTGAGATGGAAAATCCTGGAGGTGTCTGGGTTGCCATTGACTTCAATCTAAAAGGAATTACAAATAGCAAAGTATGAATTTCTGGTGCCTCAACAAACAAGGAGAGTAAACAAAAGAAAATCATTTATTTTTCCTCTCCAATACCATCCCACTCTACCCTAGTAAAGAAAACCACTTGTTTCCTGTCATAATGATTATAACAATCCCTTATAATTTTATTGTTCTGCAAAATGACCTCGTGCAATTATTGGGGTGCAGAAGGCAATGAAATATGTTGATAATGTGTTTGTACATGCATTCTTTATTTTTAAAAAATAATTGTATATACCCCACATCCTGATTCCCATTATCAGGCATCCCTTCTTTCAGAATAGTGAATTGAGTGCAACCATTGCAGGCCAGATAATCTTCATCACTTAGATCCTTTGTTTGATGTTCTCTATATCTTGACTACAGACTCAAGATATAGACTCATATAAGTTATATAATGCAGTTGTGTGCAGCTCCATGCCCACCCAGAGAATATAGACATGCCATATGAACTACTGACTGTTTCTCCTAGGAGGTAGATAGCCAATGAATACATGTCTTAAAATGCAGTTAGATTTTAGCACAGCTAATTGACTTCTTATTTGAGTTTCTCCAAGCTTTTCACCCCCTCATCCTGAACACTAAATAACACCAAAGGAAAGTCATTTTGACATCTGTATTCCAGTGCTGCTCTGTAGCAGTGACCTCACCTAAAAAACTTCTCCAATCCAGCTAAGAGCAGAGTTGTTTCTTTTCCTCTCCTTCAAGTGAAAGGATCTGGAGACTTTTCTTGAGCCTGCCCTCAGTCCTTCTGAATCTTGTTATATTGCTATACTGGAAAAAAAATTTCAATCTGAGGCTCTGCTCTCTTGGTAGGTGACTGTCTCTCCAGGACTACCATTTTATAAAGGGACTCCAACCACTGTTCTGTCCCTACCCCTTTCCAACTACCATATCTGTAATATTTTCCCCAATTAGAATGTAAGTTCTTTGAAGGTACAGACTGTCTAGTTTGCTTATTATATTTGTATTCCTACTGTTTAGCATAGTATCTGTGAGAGAAATGATTTGGGGAGATTCAGATTTCCCCTTTTTTTTTTGTGTTCATTTCAAGATTTCAGATTCTGAAGATTGAGTTAACCTCAATTCAGACCACAACCAGGTGAGGAAGCCTGTGTTCCACTCAGATTTGGGTGGGGATAAATTCTTTGAAAAGATTACCCAAGGCTGAACTAAATCAAAGTTCAGGTCTAACTCCTCATTATGATATTCATTCATTCTCTAATAATTAACCAATTAGAGATGACTGTGATCCTGGGGAGCAGCCTCTTCCAGAAGGACATATAAGTGTGAGCCTGCTGCCAGAAGTGTCTTTGATCTAAGAGAGACAGTCAAATTGATCAACCTTTTATTAAAATGCAGGCATTATTAATGAAATGATTATATTTCTTGAATCTTTTAAAATATCACACCTGATAAATGATAAGTACTTTTAAAGGCTTTATCTATCAATCTATCATCTATCTAGTCATTATCTATCAACTCTCTACTATCTATCTTATCTCTTTACTTTCTATCTACAAGGTCTCCCATTTCACCCAGGACTATTTCCAGTCATCCTGATCTATATCTGGGCCACAAGACCCAGATGTTTCTGGAGGGGAATGTGAGGCAGGTGATCTTGCATGGCTCTCCCTCACTTAAATTCAATTTACTTGCATGTCATAGCATCACATCCCTGATGTCATGATTCTCTTCGACAACAAAGGACAAACAATAATCTTTCCATAATCTACTATCTGCCTATCTTTATTATCTACCTATTTTTATTACCTATCTTAACTATATTTCTTAATTATCATCTACCTCCTGCTATCGTCTTATCTATGATTTAACAATCTGCTATCATCTATCTATAATTTAGTATCATCTATTTATTGTTTAATGTATCTTTCTACTATCTAATCATTTACTATATTATATGTGTATATCTGTCTATCTTTGATAATGAGTACAATGGAACAGCACTCTGATGAAGGGGAATGGTTGGGTTCCTAGCTGAGAACAAGAAAGGTTATTCATAATTTGTTGAGTTGCACCATCTTCCAGAACTCTAACAAATTTGGAGAAAAAGTGATTTGAAATGAGTTTCATTTTAGATATATTGAGTTTTTGATGCTTATGGGACTCTCCAGTAGATATGATACAGAACTGTAGCTCAATAGAGTTTTTTTCATTATTGTTGTTTCAGTAGTGTCTGACTGATGCCATTTCTTAGTAAATACTGGAGTAGTTTGCCATTTTCTATGTATGGTGATAGGTGATAGAGAAGATTAGGGTTCAAACTTAGAAGAATATAGTTAAGTTAAAAGAGTAACTTTTACCTCAAAGAAAAAAGCAAAATGGTCACAAGCCCAAAAGAGTTTTTAGAAGAGCTTTAAAAAGGACTTTAAAAATCAAATAACAGAGGTTAAGGAAAAATCAGGAAAAAAATAATAATGCAAAAAATCCAGAAAATTATGAAAAGAAAGTCAACCAATTAGAAAAAAGATATTAAAAAACTTATGGAAAAAAATAACACTTTAAAAATTAAAAGGAGGGTGATGGTGGTGGAGTCAAAATGATGGAGAGAAAACATGTCTTTTTTTGAGCTTTCCCCATGTCCCTCAAATTAACAGCAAATCAAGCTTCTGAACTGGTTTTGGAGTGACAGAACCTACATACATTTGGAGTGTAACAATTTCCAGCAGAAGATAATTTCGAAGATCTTCAGAAAAGGTTTGCTTCAATCTGGCACAGAGGGAGGCAGGCCAAGCACAGGCAGTGCAGAGACCCAAGGTGGTTTGGGCTCCCTGTGTCAGAAAATCTTCCAGGAGGAATCTACAGCAGTGTTGGCTACTTTGTCCTAGTTGCAAAACATTAGATCAGCAGACTAGTTATATATAGGGCATCCAACAAAAATACAAAAGGCAAATAGTGAGCCCCTAAACCCCAGAATTTTATGGTGCCTGGTCACACCCACCCAACACCAGAAGTTAGTCAGCACTGACCCAATATAATCACTATTGCTTGTAGAGGAAGCTTGGATATTTCCCCCTAGAAAGACTAAAAGAAGACCTCAACCTTTTAAAAAAATGAGCAAAAAAGCAACAAGAACTCTGACCATCGATAGTTTTTATAGAGAAAGAGAAGAACAGATTCCAAACCCCTGAGAACATTAAAAGCAGATCATCTCCAGATGAAGCCCCAAAGGGTGATATAAATTGGTCCCTAACTCACAAGACTCTTTGGGAAGAATTCAAAAAGGATCTTAAAAGAAAGTTAGAAGAAAAATGGGGAAAGGAAAACTTTGCAAGAGGGTTTGGGAAAAAAAAAACACAAATTATCTGAAGAAAACTCTTTTACAAATAGATTTAGTAAAATGGAAAAAGCATATAACTCCTTAAAAAATAGATTTAACAAAATGGAAAAAGAAAACAGCTCCTTGAAAAATGTAAAGCGGTAAAGGAAGCTAGTGACTCTGTAAGACAACAAAAAATAATTAAAATCAAAAGGATGAAAAAATAGAAAAGAATGTGAAACATGTTAGAAAAACAACTTACCTGAAGAATGGATCAAGGAGAGATGATATAAGAATTGTTGGACTACCTGAAAGTTATGATAAAAAATAGAAACTGTACTTCAAGAAGACTGAACTGAAGTTATAGAATGAGAGGATAAAACAGAAAAGGAAAAAAAAAATCTATTGATCAGTACTTGAAAGAGCTCTAAAGGAACATCATAACTAAGTTTCAAAGCTCCCAGATCAAGGAGATAATATTATAAGCAACTAGAAAAAAAACTATTTAAAAGCTGTAGAGATATAGTCAGTATAACACAAGGTTTAGTAGCTTCTACATTAAAAGACTTTCAGAGGACATGGACCAATATATTCCTAAGAGCAAAAGAGATGAGCTTGGAACCAAGAATAACTTACCCAACAAAGCAATGTGTTATCTTGAATGAAAAATAAAAGTCAGAGTGGAGAAGAGGAGGGGAGTTTAATGAATGAAAGGATTTTCAGGTATTTGTGAAGACCAGAATTAAATACAAAATTTGACCTACTAGGCTGAGAAGAAATATAAGAAGGTAAACATAATTATAAAGTACTAATTATAAAGTACTTAATAAGGTAAAAATCTTTACTTCTCACATGGGAAAGTGTTAACTTGTAACTTTTAAGAATGTTATCATTATTTAGGTAGTTTGAGAAAACATGCATACAAACAAACAATAAAAAAGGTGAAAATACTAGGTGATCCACATTCAATCCCCACAGTTTTCTTTCTGGGTACACATGGCTCTCTTCATCACAAATCTATTGGAATTGGCCTGTATCACCTCATTGTTGAAAAAAGCCAAGTCCATCAGAATTGATCATTGCATAATCTTGTTGCTATGTACAATGTTCTTGGGTTTCTACTCACTTCACTCCGCATCAGTTCATGTAAGTCTCTCCAGGACTCTCTGAAATCATCCTGCTGATCATTTCTTATAGAACAATAATATTCCATAACATTCATATACCATAACTTATTCAGCCATTCCCCAACTGATGGGCATCCACTCAGTTTCCAGTTTCTTGACATTACAAAAAGGGCTGCCACAAACATTTTTGCACATGTGAGTCCTTCAAAGGGAGGGATTCTTAGAAGAAGTAAAAGTCAGAGAGGCAATGGTTAGGAGTCAATTATGTGCTTGAAGAATGTGAGAAATGGATGGGCATATATTTGATTTCTATAGTTTTGAAAATTAAATTGGAGAAATGAAACAAATTGAAAAATCAAAACCCACAACGACATCAAAGAATAATCAGGGATGGAGATTTTAGATTTGAAGAGGAGCCCTTGGAACTTTACCTCAAAGAATATAAGCTATTTTGGGCAAAGACTGGCTTTTGTAATCAGGATGCTGTCTCCTTCTCCTGAATTTTTCTTTCTTTCATTCCCTGAAGGAAAAGAAGTTAAGGGTGAGGTAGAATGATGATAGAATATGAAAAGCTGATTTGGCTTCTGAAGCAGGTAACACAAGCCTGGCTTTTTCATTTTTAATCCAAAAGGGCTGTTTCAATTTTTGCTCACTGTGTTTTTGTTGCTATTTTGTACTTTCCAACTCTTTATGTCAAAACAAAACAAAACAAAAAACAAACTAGAGTTTTTCTTTAAAAACTCACTATTTCACATCTCTTTAGTTAATGCCAAAATAAAAGTTTGGATTTCTATAAAGGAAGAAACACTTGCTTTACTGTGACTGGAGTTTATGAAGGGAAGATGACTAGAGTGTGATTCCATTTGGAAGTCATAAATGTAATAAAGGCAACATTGAAATGATATCATAACTGCAAATGCAGAGAAAAATTACTGGTAAAAATATAAATTTACTCCTATACCTAGAAGATTATGAGCTCTTAAATAAAAATGAAACTAGGGAACTAGGAAACTAGGGAAAAGGATACTCCATGTGGGGTATCTGCCTTCTCCATTCAGAAACATATATGACTATCCAGATTAAATCTTTTAAGAAGTAATCTCTTCCCCTATAAAACACCGCAACATCAGCGATCACCACCTAACAGTTTAACATTACACATTAACATTACACATTTCACTATGAAATGGCACAGGCTTTCCTTTTGTTCCTTACATATGATACTGATGTAATATAGTATTTCAGGCCCCTGATTTTAGTGGGTGGGGGCTTCTGTTCTAAAAATACTTAAGTAATCCTCAGGGACTTCCCACACTCTTAATCTAAGAACAATCTTTCTGATTCTGAATAGAATATTCTTCAATTCATTGCTGACTGATAATCTGGTCAATAAGAACCAAATTCTGGAGTCACTCTTCAGTTCATCACTGACTATCAAATAGATAATCTCTTGCTCAGTGATAACCAAATTCCAGGGATCACTCTTCCGGGCAATAGAATTAGCATGTCAGTGATAGAAAGTTGGATAAAGGGGTCTCCTCTCTCTTAGGGCTTTGCTAATGTCTTTTGGAACTTAGACCACTTGTAATAGCATTATAATTACAGTAAACTTTGTTCCTTGACTAAGAAATGGGTTCAAACCTATAAATTCTTTTGAGACACTTTGTGACACTGGTCTGTGACCCCAACCTCTTCCCAACCTCAATAATACTTCATCTTTTGTTTCCACACCTTTGTACTGACTGTTTCCCATGCTTTATCAAGAGTGCACTAAAATGATTTACCATCCACAACCACTTCAACAATTGCCATTCTATGTGTGTGTGTGTGTGTGTGTGTGTGTGTGTGTGTGTGTGTCTGTCTCTGTTTCTCTCATAATTTCTGCCAATCTGATGAGTATGAAGTAGAACCTCATAGTTGTTTATTATTAGTAATTATTTGTGAATTAGTAATTTAGAGCATTTTTTTCATAGAATTATTGCTTTCTTGTCTTCTCAAATTACCTATTCATATTCATTGATGATACATCTTTTTGGAAATGTCTCTTGTTCTTAAACAGGATGTCCCTAGAGTCTTAGTGCAATTGTAAACCATTAAAGCTTAAAATAGTATTAAGATTTTGAGGTTAGCCTGTATATTTGAATCAACTTTCTAAATATCTTGGATATCATAACTATACCAGAGAAACTTGCTGCAAATAAAATTTTCTGATTTAATTGTTTCTCTTCTAATTTTTAGCTTTAATTACTCTGTTTTTGCAACATTTAAATTTCATGTAATAAAAACTGTCCATTTTACATTTTATAATTCTATCCCTTTTTTTAGAGAACAAGTTTTACACCAATTATACTTATAAAAAAGTATCCCCTTTCAATCCCCTCTAAATTATTTATGATATGATCTTTTGTTTCTAGGTACATGTGTACAATATTGGATTAAACATATTTTTTCCCAAACTGCTTTCCAGTTTTCTCAGTACTTTTCATTATTGTAGTTAAGTCGATATAATATAAGCCCTGATTGCTTAGGTTATAGGTTATTGCCCATTATGCTACTGTGTTTGCTTCTAGATCTTACATTCCTAATATGTTCCTGTGATCAATTGTTTTATTTTCTGACCAGTATTAAATAGTTTTAAATCCTGCTTTAGAGTATAGGGAGCTGCTACACTTCTTTCTTTTCCACTTTTTCATTATTTCCTTCTGAATTTGTGATCTCTAGATGAAGATTAAAAAAAAAAAATTCCTAGCTTTATAAAGTCATATTTTTTAGAAGTTTCTTTTTTGTGTGACATTGAATAAGTAACTTAATGGAAGCCAAATTATAATTTTTATTAAATTTAGAATAAAATCTGTAATTTTGTTCATATAATTCCTATGTCTTGATAAGTGGATTCACAAATATTTTATATATTCTGCTATTTTAAATGGAATTTTTCCTGTTCATCCTATCTTGCTGGATTTTGTTGTTAATATATAGAAAGACTAAGGCCTTTTGGGGTTTATTTTATATCCTGCTATTTTATTCAAGTTATTAATTGCTAGAATTATTTTTTAATTTGAAATTCTAGTATAGACCATCATAGTATCTACAAAAATGCTGATTTTGTTTCTTCTTTGCTTTTGCATATTCACTCAAACTCTTATTCTTATCTCATCACTCTAGATAACTTTCTTTGTACTATATAAGGTAATAGTGGTAATAATAATAATAATTATTTACATATATACATATATATATATATATATATTGCAGGCTTTTGGTTTTAAGTGGAGTGTATCATCTTTAAGAAATTTAATTTATTTCCATTTTAAAAATGTTTTTGATGTTGCATTTTGTCAGACTTCCTTTTTTACATCATATGATCTAATTATGTGATTTTTATTGTTTTTGTTATCAATGTGGCCCATGATGTTTGTAATTTTCTTAATATTTTGCTCATTTAAAAAAAAAATGTTGAGATCTGCTTTTAGGGCAAAGGATTAAATTGTCCAAAATTTCCTCTACAAACAACAGTGATTGTGTTGAGTCACAGCTGACTGACTTCTGGTACTGGGTGGGTGTGACCAGGTACCATTAAATTCTGGGATTTAGAGGCTCACTATTTGCCGTTTGAATTTTTGTTGGATGTCCGATAACTAGTCTGCTGATCTACTGCCTTACAACCAGGACAGAGTAGTCAAAACTGTTGTAGATTCCTCCCGGAAAATTCTCTAGCATGTGGAACCCACACCACCCTGGAACTATGTGATTTTTGCACGCAGTGTCTGTGCTTGACCCA